>NC_134312.1:170265292-170896132 GCF_964195595.1 Calonectris borealis
AGAGATGTTACTGTATGAGGAAAAGCTTCAGCAGAACTTTGAAAGTTCTGTGAAAGACACTGTGAAACAGAAGACAAATGTTAAGAACCATTAAAAAATGCCCTTTTTCTAGCCCCCTATCCCTCCATTTCATATTACAATTTGGAACCTGAACTCCTGAAAACAGAGAATAAATTTTTGTGGCAAAACATAACATGACAGGAATTGTGTAGCAAAGTGTTCAGACACATCAATAGACTGGCTTTTTGACGACTGAACACATATCGTCATATCTCTTCTGGTATACTTTGTAGTACTAAAAAGAAATCAGCGTTAATGATTATCTCAAGTTACAAATAGCTGTTATTTAAGATTTTACGTAGAATTTTCCATACATGTTACCTCTTTAATTTTATTTTCTTGCTTTATATAGCATTTTTTAAATTTTCCTGATATAAATCAGATACTGACATTTGAGACATGCTATCCTGTAAGAAACCATATTGTACTATACCACTTTTAGTTACACATTTTTCAAAAACATGAGGTCCTATCTTTCAGATGGTATAAATCATTCTAGATCTATCACCTGCAAATCTGATCCAGGGTGTTGTCCTGATTTCGACTGCGATAGAGTTAAATTTCTTCCTAGTGCTGTGTTTTGGATTTAGTATGAGAATAATGTTGATAACACACTGATGTTTTCAGTTGCTGCTAAGTAACCCTGGTTAGACGGGCTAGTCAAGAACATTCAGCTTCCATGCTCTAGAAGAGGCTGGGAGGGAGCATAGCTGGGACAGCTGGCCCAGCTGGCCAACGGGGTATTCCATACCATGTGACATCATGTTCAGTATATGAATGGGAGGAGTGTTCCAGGAAGTAGCGATCACTACTTGGTTATCGGTCAGCGCAAGTGGTGAGCAATTGCATTGTACATCACTCATTTTGTATATTCTATTATTATCATTATTAATATTATTATTTTCCCTTTTCTGTTCTGTTAAACTGTCTTTATCTCAACCCATGATTTTTTCTCACTCTTATCCTTCTGATTCTCTCCCCGTTCTACTGGGGTGGGGGGGGAGTGAGCGAGCAGCTGCATGGGGTTTGGCTACCTGCTCGGTTAAACCACAACAGGTGTGAATATTTAAATTTTTAATGTTAGAAATGTTGTCTTGTTAAGCAAATATGAGGAAGTTTAGATAAGGTTTTTAACATTGTAAGTAAAAGTGATTAAATGATTTGAAAAACATTTTTCTAAATTCCTTTGGGGAACTGGAACATGAGATCTACTTCTTACCATAGACTTTTTGGAATTTAGATATTTGTTTTTCATTGTAACATTTAACCTATGCCTAAATATTAGGTATTTTATGAAGTGGCCAAAACCTTACTGTATAGAATAGGAATTCTGAGCTGTAAACCTTAGAAGAATATCATATTGGAATTCCTGGGAAAGGACATTGTAAATTATTCTATATATAATAATATATATACAATATAAATATTGTTCTCTTAATACAAAATAAGAATGAAGGAGAAAATATGGTCCTATTACGATGACCCTGTCTGATACATATATATATATATCTCCCCCTCACGGGTAGGGGAAAGAGGCAGAGGAGCTGGGATGGAAGGAATAAAGTTGACCCTAGGAAAAGGGGGAAGGTGCAGGGAAGGTGGTTTTAGTTTTGCCTTTCTTTCTCACTATCTAAAAATATTTCAATTGGGAAAAAGTTAAATTAATTTTCCCTGAGTCGACTCTGCTTTGCCTGTCATGGTAACTGATAAGTGATCTCCCTGTCTTTATCTGGAAAGGAGAGAGAGAGAGTAACTGAGTGGGTAACTTTCAGCCAGCCAAGGTCAACCCACTACAACTTAACAAAAAATTGTTATACATAGTAAACTATAAATATATTATATTTTAAAATACATTATATAAACACTAAACAAATTTTGCTCTACTATGAACAAAATTATTCACAATAAATAGTGTGTATTTGAATTACAGGAAATATTAATAAGATTTTCTAAAAGTAATAATACATATATTTAAAATAAACTTGAAATAAATTTAAAATCAGAAAATCATGTATTTTACATACAAATTACTGATTAATAGGAGAAAAAGAGAGGTAGCATTCTGGAGATATTAAAACCTTTGAGTAAAACTTTATTTCAGAATGCAAACATTTTTTTTTTTTCCTTTACCCCTTCTCTTTTCTTTCCCTTCAATACATTATTGATACTTTCATGGCAGCAGTTCAGAAGATAGAATTAATGTAATTTTAAGGCAATACCACTTCAGCACTCCTTTCCTTTTACTAGTAATTTAGATTTAAGTGATCCTTTAAAGATCTATTTTTCTTCAATATACTCGAACAGTTCTCGTTAGTGTTGACAGTGGGAGTAACAGAGAAATGTATTAGTCTTAAATATCCAAGAGTGAACATCTCCAATTTTTTATAAAAGATGCTGTTGAGTGAGTTGTTCAGGGATTATTCTTGCATGTCTGTTTTGCTGCCTTAGCCATTTTGATTGCTGAAGTTCATCTATATTGTCATTTTAACACCACCACAATGAGAGACCACTACTTTGAATTTTTCTTTCTGTTTCTGCATCCAGTTCTGGAATCCTCAGCACAAGAAAGACATGGACCTCTTAGAGTGGGTCCAGAGGAGGGCCACAAAAATGATCAGGGGGATGGAATGCCTCTCCTGTGAAGAAAGGCTGAGAGAGTTGGGGTTGTTCAGCCTGGAAAAGAGAAGGCTTCGGGGAGACCTTATTGCAGCCTTTCAGTACTCAAAGGGGGTTGATAAGAAAGATGGGGACAGACTTTTTAATAGGGTCTGTAGTGACAGAACAAAGGGCAATGGTTTTAAGCTGAAAGAGGGTAGATTTACGTTGAACACAAGGAAGAAATTTTTTTATGATGAAGGTGGTGAGACACTGGAAAAGGTTTCTCAGAGCTGGATGCCCATTGTTGGATGTGTTCAAGGTCAGGTTGGATGGGGCTTTGAGCAACGTGATCTAGTTGAAGATGTCCCTGCCCATGACAGGGGTTTGGACAAATGATCTTCAAAAATCCCTTCCATCCCAAACCATTCTACGACTCTCTGATTTTATGATTCTAATTTCAGGAAAACATCTCAAAACAAGTCTTAATTTATTATATATATCAAATTTATTGGGTCAAAATTTATTCCAGTTGGGACATAATTAGATAGTAATGTTCACATATATTTCTGGTGGTTAGGAAACAGTCTTCCTAAATTAAGGATCTAAAGTCCTGATGGCCAATGAAAGGAATAGAGAGCTTTAGCAGGACTAGAAAGCTCTGGGGGAAACTTTGATTTGCTAGATGTTTGTGCCTACACTCCTTTTATCTTTCTTATCTCTCACTTAGCAATTAAAGTCCTAAGAAGCCTTGAAGGTTAATATTTGAGAAAGATGTAAAAAGTTATGATCTTAGTAACTTATAACTTGATAACTTAATGAGTTAAGATTGATAAACAGGAAAGTAAGTAGGGCTGTGAACATGGCTGAGCGTACCAGTGAAGGTGCAGATGAAAAAAGAGTGGCCAGACTTGCTGCTCTGGCTGTGTACAAAGCAGGTGGAAAGCCCTTGCGACAGCAACATTCTCACTCAAACATTTTGGACTGTATAACAGTCAGAGCTCATGGTGCCAGTTGCTTCCCCATCTAATATCCTGAATGCTGTAATGCTTAATAGCTGAACTAGACTTTTACTTTTAGGATCCTGGCTTATGCCTGCAGTTAGGCTGCACAAGGGCAGAATGAAGAATCCAGGCTGAATCAGATGTCCATACAGATCCCAACTACGTGAGCACCAATACCTTGAGATCACCGAGCATTTCCAAGCAGGATTACAGTTCAAAAGTATGTACTTGGGCCAAGTCTGGGACAAGATAAGATATCTGTACTCATTGAAGAAGCCCTTCAATTAAGTTTGTATTATGCCCTGTTATGTAACCTTAGGCTTGCTTTAAATAGGTGTCCTGATTTCAACTGGGATAGAGTTAATTTTCATCCTAGTAGCTGGTGTAGTGCTGTGTTTTGGATTTAGTATGAGAAGAATGTTGATAACACGTTGATGTTTTAGTTGTTGGCAAGTAGTGTTTACGCTAGTCAAGGACTTTTCAGCTTTCCAGGCTGTGCCAGCAAGAAGCTGGGATGGGTACAGCCAGGACAGCTGACCCAAACTGGCCAAAGGAGTATTCCATACCATATGATGTCATGCTCAGTATATAAACTGGGAGGAGTTGGCCAGGGTGTGGCGATTGCTGCTTGGGAACTGGCTGGACATTGGTCAGTGGGTGGTGTGCAATTGCATTGTGCATCACTTTGTGTATTCTTTTATTATTATTATTATTATTATTATTATTATTATTATTATTATTATTATTATTATTATTATTTCTTCTCCTTTTCTGGCCTATTAAACTGTCTTTATCTCAACCCATATATTTTACTTTTTTTTTTTCCTGATTCTCTCCCCCATCCCACTGGGGGGGAGTGAGTAAACGGCTGTGTGGTGTTTAGCTGCCTGCCGGGTTAAACCACAACAATAGTTTTAATGATCACAGATGAAACAATTAATTTGGGTTTTGTTATCTGTAAATGGATAAGGAGTTACACACTCTTTAATGTAGCTGTTTCATTAAACATTCTGCAAGGAAATAATTTTGATTTGAATGATGCTGAATAGTGTCCAATAATTGATTAAAAGGTCCTTTATTAAAATACCCTTTAGGTATTTTAAAGTTATACTTTAATTTTCTAAAACAAGCCTGAAAAATCATTCTGGATAAGAACATGGTAAAAAAAAATTCCTTCTTGCTCTTTTTAATGAACTCTAACTCAACTAACTTAAAATTCATTTGTTTTCATTTTAAGACTGCATAGTAAAATAACAGATAAAGGTGTTTGCTCTTTGTCTATAACATCAGCCGTAAAATTAAACTCTAAGAAAGTTGAGTGCATGCTGAGAAGGAAGATCTGTGGAATTTCACAGTGAACAGCCAAAATCCTTTATCAAGTCAAAGACATCTTTAATGAAGATACTTCTGTGTCTTCTGGTAATAGTTGGTAGTATTAAATGTCTTTAATTATGCCCAATGCCATGTGAGAGAAAGGTATTTAGTGTAAGGACATTATACTTTATCCTTATGTTTTATCGTCTTACTGGATGAAGAAAAAGAGGAGAGGTTTGGCTGCTGTGGTGTTCAGGAGTTACAGATCTCTTACGCTGACACAACACTGCAGTTTTACTGCTTTCCACAAAACATTTTATTTATTTAGAATGATTTCAATGATGGCACAATGTATGATGCAACAGCATCAGATGCACTGAAGCAATACCATAATCAAAAGTGTTTCTCTAGTCCTGGAGCAGAGTACTCTGTTTAGTTGTTCAAGTCACGGCTATGTTTGACCTTATATAAGTGCGTAAAAACTCAGTAGAATCTAGTTCTTGGCCTGCACCAAAGGCCAAATTTCTTCTCATCATTTTACCAGGATGTAAAGTATCTCCAGAGGATATTTTAACTTGAATTTTGGATTGAATTCTGGAGGTACCCATTTTCCCTTTTTAACAGCAGCACAGATTATAGTGACAAGAAGAAAAGACTTGTGTCATTTAACTTTCATAATCTTGAAAAGAATGTATTTAAGGTAATGTTTAAATTCTCTCAATAACCAAAAGAAGAAAGGAAGTTCTTCCTTTTCAGAGAATGATTCCTCTCCAAATGCATTCTATGATAAGACTGAGTGATGAGATAATAGGTAAGGGGAAATATGCATATGTGTATGAATATATACGTGGTTCAGCAAAGAATGCAGTAATGAAAACAAGAAACTTCACTGGGATTCTCTAAGCATATAATATCTTAGGTTAGTTGAAACTGCAATACCTTCATTGGAAAGCTGTGCTTTAACAGAATAATTAATTGAAAAACTTTTTTTTTTTTTTATATCCATGTTAATCATTGTTAACAACTGGTCAAGAGATGTGAATTCCATTGTATTGGAAACATGTAAAAAGTTTATGATGACTATCAACATTCTACTGCTACTTATCATTTTTATGTATCTCCCTTTTGTGTACATTAGAATAGTAGCAATATTAATAGAAATGAAAATATGTTCAAAGGACTTTTGAACTCTAAATGTGCCATTGGGTAATATCTAAGGGTATAAACACAAACACCTCTTCCTGCAGTCAAAAGCAGTGCCATATAAGGTACAAAATCCTTTTCATGAGCTGGATTATAACCAAAACTTAGCACTGTCAATTTATAATTTGTATATCTAGGATGCCCTGTACTCACTCATGTTGTATAATTATATTGCTCAAATATTTATACTCAGGCTAATATAGCTTTGAAATTACAATACTTCTCAGTACAAAGCTAAACATGATGAAATAAATGATCTAATGCCTACCAAAATGGTTTTTTTGCCATGATAAAAGGTCTGTATGATTTGCCATGGTGCATCACTCTATGATTTGAATGGCAAAAAAAGTCTTTGTGTCTGAGTGAATGTGGCATCTGAACAATCTACAAAAACATCCATGTGATTTCTTTTGGACGTAAATTATGATTCTGGATGAGGATTTGATTAACAGAAGCAAAATAATTTAATGACAACAAGTATAATATTATGCAACTGGAGGATAACAGCAAGAATACCCTCCGTGATCTAGAATCTCACTCATCAGAAGTAACTGAGGAAGAGAGAGTTTCACAGATGTCTAATCAATTACAGGAAGGATATATGTGAAAGTAAAGGGTGATCCTAGGGTGTGTCACTGAAAGTATACATAGTAAAAGTATAAATTTCAGTCTATAAAGCCCTGATAGAGAATTATATACGTTTTGTTTTGATTACCTTTGTTTAACCAGAATAAATTTAAATTCGAACAGATGTATAGGGAAGCTGCAGATATAAATAAAGACAGTTTACTAAAAACAAACAAAAACACTTCAGAAAGGCAAAATTAATCATTAAGCTCAAGTCCAATGCCAGCCAAAAAAATAAACAGGTACAAAACATCTGTAAATAAATTTAGGCTGAAAATTTAGAAAGGATTCCAATCAGCAGAACAATGAGAGCCTGAAAAAGTTTTCCTGTTAGATAAACAAGGATGAAAACAAAAGCCCTGTTTTAAAAATAAGTTTTCTGAGTCTCTGAAAATGAATACGTGAGGTAGTAACCTGTCCTCAATGACCCTGGAAACTCCGTTGAGTTATAATTCATTCTTCTTCAGTAACTACAGCTGTGCTTCCAAACTGCAATTTGTTGTACTTCAGGATCACCAAACCTTTCATGATAATGAATTCAAGACAAAAATAATTCAAAAAAGAACAGAAAAAGTTATTTTTATTTGCTAGATTCATTGGAGCTGTCAAAAGTTGTTTTTAAGAGGAATAATTCAATGAGGATTTTAAAATGTATCCTGATTTACTTTTCCCATTCATAATATTATTTATAATTAGCTTTTTTGCTGGTTGCATCTATTAATTGACATTTTTTTAGATCAGGAAATAATAGGGTCAACAATTGGATCAAGTGTGTGGGCTCGGTAGTTTATTCATTTAAGTCAATGGCAAAACTTAAGTTGCTTTCTGTATAAAAAATATGTGAGTATAAAGAAAAATATGGAGATTTATAGAGAAGTAAAAGAGAATAATATGTGGCGTGAATAAAAGACCTTTAAAGAATGAAAGAAAAAAAAAATGAGAGATCTTTTTATCTCCAAATAATTAATTTATTTTATTTTTTTTTTATTAATTATTTTATCTCCAAAAATTAAAATAATTTCCAAAAATACACCAAGAAATTCTGCTATTCAGTCTGAGTATTTCAGTAATACATATATGAACTGCTTGAACTTGACTATGAATTAAAATTAAAATTCAAGGGAATCTTTCGTGAAATAATAGTTTATTAATGCAGAACTGTTAGAAAAGCAAGGATCATGTGTCAACTAATATTGCAGAGTTTGATGTCAGTTCCCAAACTTGGTTAACTTCCTGTCAGATTACCTTAATCAAAGTTTAAGTTTATCCCATTTAAATTTAAGTACCTGAAACATTTCAGAACCCAAAGCTTTCTCTGTTTCTCTGTATGTAATGGAGACAGTCTAACAGAGTAATTTAGACATTGCTTGATCATAAAGATATCCCTCATCAGGACAGGAAGAATTTTATTTTCTGTAATAGGAATATCTACCACAAAAGGCCCTCCTCTCACTTGGGACTTGTCAGTATCACTTTAATGTAAATAGTAGTACAGGGATAACACTTTGCAATTAGATTCTATCCACCTCTGATTGTGTATCTAGTCAAAAGAGTAGAAAGGCATCAATAAAATACTTCTCATCATGTTTCTTATTCCCCTAATTTACCTACCTTTTGTTCTTCTACTTTTGTTTCTATCCGTTCACACAGTTTCCAGAGTGGTTCAGCATGGTGCCATCAATTTTATTGGAAAAGATTGGCAAGGTGCAGAGGAAGAAAATGAAGCTAATGAAGCCTGTATTCAGAAAAGCACCTGACCATCTTGGCACAATTAAATCCACTTGCTTAATATTGTGACTTTAGAGCATTTTACCACTTAACACAGAGGGAAGCAGAACAGAAGGAAAAAAAAAAAAGTTCACCCACGTGTATTAAGGCATGATGACAACAGCAGATCAGCAGAGCACTGAAGATTCCTATCGAGGTGAAAGGACTTTCACCATTATCAGAGTTAATGCATAATTATTTGTATACCTTATTGACAGTTCTTCAGAGACTGTACCAGTATATTCTGAAGACAGTAAAATATGCAATCTTAAAACATGTTGTTATAGCTTGACTTGGGGGGGGAAACTGTATGGCAAAATCCCATTCAATTTACATAAGTACTCTGTTGGGGAAAAAAAAAAAAAGAAAAAAATGAAGTACTCTACTGAAGAAAAAAAAAGAAAATAGGAAACATACTCTTTCAAGGAAAACCAGTTCTTTAAATACGCATCTGGTGAAATACTTTCAATTACCAAGACAGAGATTATACATTACATAAGTCGAATAGAAAACCAAATCACTCCATTACCAAGAATAGGTTTTTTTCATTGTATTTTTTTACTTTTAAATAAAACAAAAATATCTATCTAAGCTGTGTTTGGCTTGTTATTAATTTGCTCTATGAAATGTAATACACAGGAAGGATGACATGACAGCCAGTGTTGTAATTATCCACCTTTTTTTTACTGACTGTATTTACTGAGGTAAGCACTGGTCTGGCTTAGTTTCCTGTTTTTTTGTTTGTTTGTTTGTTTTATTTTGGTTTGGTTTGGGTTTTGGGGGTTTGTTTTTGTTTTCTTTTATTGGATTTACAAATCCCTGCTTAAGCTGAATACACTTTTTTAAAGAAGATTATTTGAATAAACAAAATTAAATGGATTTTTTTTTGTTTGTTAGTCCATTTCTTGCATTTGTTTGAGATATACAGCAACCTAATGGTGGCAGAAGCTGAGACATTTAAAGGTGCTTAAGGGATGTAAGCAACCAGATCTATTATACAAAAAGACTTGAGTGCCTTTGTATAAAATTGCAGAAAACCTCAGAAAACTACTCAGTTTCAGCCTCTTGTCTCTGTAACTCCAAATACTATCACTACTGTAAAACCTGATTGAGATGTCAGTTTGCCATGACACAGCAGACAAGTAGCAATGCTTAACTGATGCAAACTGTATCAACCAAAGAAAAATTTAGTCATCCTGCACTCATTTCATTGTCTATGAGCTAAACAGGCTATTTTCAAGTGCAGTTCATTTGACTCTTCATGGTTACCTACTTCATGATGAGATGATATGTGCCCTGGAAGTTCCTTTTCTCACCACTAAGTAAAGAATGGATACAAGGAAGGGTGATGGATGAGTTGATTAGGAAAGAGAAGTAGTTTGTACAGAAAGAAGTTAGTAGAGAAAAATGGATTAATCTTTCTACATCAAACGTAGAATAAGTGGTAGAAACGCAAAAATCAGTGTTATGGTTGGGTCAGGAAACTCTGAACTGAGTAGTGTTAAACGAAGAGTATTGTAATTATCTATTATGGTATTCGTCACCAAGAAAATAAAAAGACTTTCATTCTCTTCACATAATGGGGAGAAAGGATGTAATTGAGTTATTGAAATTGTCATCTTGTCTGCTAAATGTATATTCTATACGTATATTGTTATTTTATTTCCTGCACTTGTTTTTTTCTTTTCACTTCCTTTGCTTTTTTTGGTTCAGTCTGGTTTGTCTGAGTCACTGACTATCTGGGCAGATTTAGAAGAGAAAAAAGAAGAGAAGAGAATATTTTCAGTTGGAAGGGACCTACAACGATCATCTAGTCCAACCGCCTGACCACTTCAGGGCTAACTAAAAGTTAAAGTAAATTATTAAGGGCATTGTCCAAATGCCTCTTAAACACTGATAGGCTTGGGGCATCAACCACATCTCTAGGAAGCCTGTTCCAGTGACTGACCACCCTCTCGGTAAAGAAATGCTTCCTAATGTCAAATTTGAACTTCCCCTGATGCAGCTTTAAACCATTCCCATGCGTCCTATCACTGGATAGCAGGGAGAAGAGTTCAGCACCTCCCTCTCCATTTACCCTCTCTGGAAGCTGTAGAGAGCAATGAGGTGGTCCTTCAGCCTCCTTTTCTCCAAACTAGACAAACCCAGAGTCCTTAGCTGCTCCTCATAGGACATTCCTTCCAGCCCCTTCAACCAGCTTTGTTGCCCTCCTCTGGATGCATTCAATGACCTTCATATCCTTCTTAAATTGTGGGACCCAGAACTGCACACTGTACTCCAGGTGAGGCTGCACCAACGCCGAATACAGCGGGATAATCACCTCTTTTGACCAGCTGGTTGTGCTGTGTTTGATGCACCCCAGGATGCGGTTTGCCCTCTTGGCTGCCAGGGCACACTGCTGACTCATATTGAGCCTGCTGTCAACCAGCACCCCCAGATCCCTTTCTGCAGGGCGGCTCTCCAGCCACCCCTGTCCCAATTTATACTTGTGCCCGACATTACTCCATCCCAGGTGCAGAATCTGGCACTTGGACTTGTTAAATTTCATCCTATTAATGATTGCCCAATGCTCCAATCTATCAAGATACCTCTGTAAGGCCTCTCATCCCTCAAAAGAGTCGACAGTACCTCCCAGTTTGGTATCATCAGCAAACTTGCTAATGGTATATTCAAATGCTGCATCCAGATCATTGATAAATATATTGAACAGAACCAGCCCTAGAATTGACCCCTGAGGAACACCGCTGGTGATCGATCGGTCATTCCCCTCAAGAAGCTAAATCTGGAACTTGCCAGTGATAATCAAAACCCAACAGAAACATGACATAAGTATTAACATATTGATTTTTTTTAAACTAAGAGTTATTTGTTAAGATCTGATAGAGGAAGGTCTTTTCCTCCTATTAGCCTTTTAGTCAAGGAATTTATTAGGCTATGGCCTGTAGATATTGATTTCTTGGTCAGTTACTTACCATTTTTTTTTCCCCAGAGGTAGTGGGGTTTTTTAGATGGCTTTTTTTTTGACCTGATGAAATCTATTTGAAGGAGTTGAACCCCTTCTCTCTAGCTCACACATTATACATGTCAGTGCTCTCATAGTGCCTCACTCCTATTCATGTTTATAGTATCACTTACTTTCTACAGTGAGTCTGCTTTAAAGTCAGCCTTTCCTTTTATCTTTTTTAAGCTTGGAAGAAGTTAGTATCTTCAAGGACGTTATCTTCATTCCCTCTGTTCTTACTGTCTCCTGCTCAGGTCGATTACTTTTTCTTTCTTTCTTTTTCTTTCTCTAGTTTTTTAAAGACTCTGTCCTCTGGAGACTGGGAGAGCTACCCATACTGAATTTTTGAACTTTGCTTCTTCTAAATTGAGTGAATTTTATCTGTAAGCTTCAAGGATTTCTTTTTATTTGAAACAGATTGTATAGATATAGGTTCCACCAGAGGTCCATTCCATGCAGCTTGCATCTGTCTAAGAGGCATGGGGAGATGAAGGGAGCAATAACCACCTTTGTACTCTACCCACCGAGCAGCAGGTGAGCAGTGTCAGCCAGGAGTGTGTCAGTCAGCAATGATTCTTGCCTGCTCCTCTCACCCTCATCCATTAGCATTCAAAATCTTTTCCTTATAGCTCATTATGTTATTATCCCTTTCCTAGTAGCCAGCCAGTATGAAACATCAATGTAAGAAGTCTTACTCAAGTGTCTTTTCACAGCAATGACAGACTACATACAGGACCAGGTGTTCCAGCACCAGCACATCTGCCCAGGCACGCTACTTTGGGCCTTGGGATGAGAAAGAGGAAGCCAAGGAACAGGGCAGGGGAGTACTGAGATGAGGCCAGCAATTACCTGTGAGTTGAGCTGTGTTTATGTGCCTCATACAGGCTTATACTGCACCTTTAGGTGACTCTATAACAAGACTTTTAGGAATCTATTCTCTACAGTTCTTGGTGTAGAAATGCCTAAAGATTATGAAAATATAGGAAAATAACTTTGTCATAATGTAAGTACTGAAATAACAGGACTGAAGGTGTTGAAAATGAAGATTTTGGATATGGAATCAAAGTATGATATGGTATCGTATCTTACTACCTAGAGATGTGCTGATGTGCTGATATGCTGATGCATTGGTCCTTCTCAGGTCTGTGTGATTATACATGCTCCTCAGGGTGACCTGTGCTTCAATCAGTGCTTGAAGGTGTGTTTGAATTACCAGAGTTGCTGCTGAAGTTGACTTAGTGCTAATCCTTCAGTGGATAATCTATAGGTCTTGAATGCCTTTTTCTCTTTATTGCTGTAATTCATTTCTCAGCACAGAACCTCTTTTCCCCTTTTCCACTCTCCCTTCCAGGATCAAGCTGATTCCTGGGATAGTGCAATATCTTAATCCCATTCCATTGTCAGAAATGAACAAATCTGTGTTTTACGGTTCCAGGAATATATGGTAGTGAAACAATAAGAAGCAAAGATGAATTCTATTTAGACATTTGATTTGTCTTCAGTCAAAAGAAGTACATAAAGTTAAATAATATGATGTGTATATTTCCTTGTCGTATTTTCTTACAACAGTTTCTGGGGCTTCTTTAGAGTTAATATCCTCTGAGACCTATCCAGTGCACCACAGGTCTTAGCTAGAGATAGTATGAGTAGATTTGAATGAACATATAAACAAAATGAAGCACCAAAATAATTATAATCCATGACCCAGAGGTTATATAACCAGGACATAAAAGCATTGCACCCAAATCAATTAGTCTTATTTCTAAGCAGGAATAATCAATTCAGGTGCAACAGTGTACTGAGGTTTTGTCTAAATTGGGCTACCTGGAAGAACTTATTATATACAAGTGCATACCCTGGATAAATATCTTTTTAAGTCTTACTCTGGTGTATTCCACCATAAACCTTCTCTCCTCATACACATACAGAAAAAAGGTGGGCAGGGGGTACGAACTAAAAGAAAATTTTGACTAACAAATTTATTTGAGTAGAAATACTCCTAGTATTGATGACTAAAATTATTATTTCTTCCATAATAATTTTCTCAGTGGCTTTCACCTCATCATTCTGTTACTGTGGACCCCAGGAGAAATGTTCATGTAACCAGGTTCAGATAATTCATCTGTCTTCATTCTAAGTCAGATACACTTAAACCTGTTTCATTTTGGACAAAATGTGTGATTGTCTGAAAAATTCTTACCTATCCCAAGCTAACAAACTCCTAGTTTTAATGAATTTATTAGCTTGGGTTAAAGTCAGCAGTACTGACTTTACCCAAGATAAAGCAACATATCTCAATAAGAGAGCCCTGTGTGTAAACACAGATGCTGAATTCCTCAAAAGCCAAGCTACTTATTTTTTAGCTGTTAGATGACTCATCTTAGCCTAAAGTAAAGGTCTATTATAACGAGTCAGGTGAACTGTGTCCAGAAAGTGCTTATTTCTATTAATTGATAAAAAGGACCCAGGCTGACTATCTCAAACATATCTATCTACTATCAAGACATGAAACCAGTAAGGTGAATCTCATCTACAAAGTAAAAAGAAAATCTCCATTTTCTGTGAATTTTACATGTAATTTTAATGATAATATTTTTGAATATCTGAAATAATTAAGATTTTAAGAAGCATGGCCAGCACATCCAGGGAGGTGATTCTGCCCCTCTACTCTGCTCTGGTGAGACCCCACCTGAACTACTGCATCCAGCTCTGGAGTCCTCAGCACAAAAAAGACATGGACCTGTTGGAGCAGGTCCAGAGGAAGGCCTCCCACCCCCATGGTCAGGGGGGTGGAACGCCTCTGCTATGAAGAAAGGGTGAGAGAGCTGGGGTTGTTCGACCTGGAGAAGACAAGGCTTCAGGGACACCTTATTGCAGCCTTTCAGTACTTA
This sequence comes from Calonectris borealis, assembly GCF_964195595.1. Classification (NCBI taxonomy): domain Eukaryota; kingdom Metazoa; phylum Chordata; class Aves; order Procellariiformes; family Procellariidae; genus Calonectris; species Calonectris borealis. Next base: position 170,279,755 of record NC_134312.1, read on the forward strand.
CAGGGGGCTTGTAAGAAAATTGGGGAGAAACTTTTTAGCAGAGCCTGTTACGACAGGACAAGGGGGAATAGTTTTAAACTAAAAGAGGGTAGATTTCGACTAGATATAAGGAAGAAATTTTTTACAATGAAGGTGGTGAGACACTGGAACAGGTTGCCCAGAGAGGTGGTAGATGCCCCATCCCTGGAAACATTCAAGGTCATGTTGGACGGGGCTCTGAGCAACCTGATCTAGTTGAAGATGTCCCTGCCCATGGCAGGGGGGTTGGACTAGATGACCTTTAAAGGTCCCTTCCAATCCAAGCTATTCTATGATTCTATGATTCTATGATTTTCTTGTTACAAATATTTTGCTGCAGTAATATATTAGAAGAAAAATAGATGTCAAACAAATATGCATGTACCTCTCATCCCTGTTACATATGTGTGTACTTATAACCTAGTTTTTAAGTCAATAAAGAGAAACAGGGCAGTTGGTTTTCAGTTCTTGTCTTTTAGTAATAAAGCTAAATAAAAATATGGAAAGCTGTGCTGCATTAAGTGAGCCTGTAACGTAAGAGTTTTATAAGATTCACCATAATTTATTTATATTTTATAACTCTCCAGATTTCAATTAAGAATTATATCTCTGCCCACAATGACTGATAATCCTCTAAAGTAATGATTTAAACTATGACTCCTCTAAGAAACAGGAACTCACTTTGCAGTTCTAGCAGTAAATTAAACATGGCTCTCGCACGGCTTTGATAGTAGTATTCAGTAATTCCCTGCTATGATTTAGGTCATCTTTCCAGTTGCTTTTTATTTACAGGTGGACAATAGCTCAAGGAAGTAATTAGAAATGTGCAATAAAGGGAACCAAGACCTTGTCCACACAGTCATTCTTAATCTGATAAATCATAGAATCATAGAACCATTAAGGCTGGAAAGGACCTTTAAGATCATCAAGTCCAACCGTCAACCCAACACACCATGTCCACTACACCATGTCCCTAAGAGCCTCATCTACACGTCTTTTAAATACTTCCAGGGATGGTGACTAAACCACTTCCCTGGGCAGCCTTTTCCAAGGCCTGACCACTCTTTCAGTAAAGAAATTTCTCCTAATGTCCAATCTAAACCTCCCCTGGCGCAACTTAAGGCCATTTCCGCTCGTCTTATCACTAGTTACTTGGGAGAAGAGGCCAACACCCACCTCGCTACAACCTCCTTTCAAGTAGTTGTAGAGCGCGATGAGGTCTCCCCTGAGCCTCCTCTTCTCCAGACTAAACAACCCCAGTTCCCTCAGCCACTCCTCATAAGACTTGTGCTCCAGGCCCTTCACCAGCTTCATTGCTCTTCTCTGGACACACTCCAGCACTTCAATGTCCTTCCTGTAGTGAGGGGCCCAAAACTGAACACAGTATTCGAGGTGCGGCCTCACCAGTGCCGAGTACAGGGGCACGATCACCTCCCTGCTCCTGCTGGCCACACTATTTCTGATACAGGCCAGGATGCCGTTGGCCTTCTTGGCCACCTGAGCACACTGCCGGCTCATGTTCAGCCGGCTGTCAACCAGCACCCCCAGGTCCTTTTCCTCTGGGCAGCTTTCCAGCCACTCTCCCCCAAGCCTGTAGCATTGCCTGGGGTTGTTGTGGCCAAAGTGTAGGACCTGGCACTTGGCCTTGTTGAACCTCACACAGTTGACCTCGGCCCATCGATCCAGCCTGTCCAGGTCCCTCTGCAGAGCCTTCCTACCCTCGAGCAGATCAACACTCCCGTCCAACTTGGTGTCATCTGCAAACTTACTGAGGGAGCACTCGATCCCCTCATCCAGATCATTGATAAAGATATTGAACAAGAGCGGCCACAGTACTGAGCCCTGGGGAACACCGCTTGTGACCGGCCGCCAACTGGATTTTACTCCATTCACCACAACTCTCTGGGCTCGGCCGTCCAGCCAGTTTTTTACCCAGCGAAGAGTGTACCTGTCTAAGCCATGAGCTGCCAGCTTCTCTAGGAGAATGTTGTGGGAAACAGTGTCAAAGGCTTTACTGAAGTCCAGGTAGACCACATCCACAGCCTTTCCCTCATCCACTAGGCGGGTCACCTAGTCATGTTGGTATATAGAAAGGATTGGCCTAACCTCTACATTAAAATTATCATCATGTGTGTAACAACATTCAGGGTCCAGAATCTGCTTTATATGCTACAGGTATTGCTAAATACATATAGGTTCAGAGAGTTCCCGATCTGCTTGTTAAGTTGTGGAGGCTGAAACTTGTCCATATTGCTTATGTGGACACATCTCCTAGAGTAGACTATCACACAGCACTTGTTCCTGGGTCCCATACTGAGCTCCTGACTTTCTGTGTCTTAATTACCACTTTTGCAAGTTGTTCATTTAGGAATAGTTAAATAATGTCAAGCTGTCACAGCCCAACTGAGTGCTGGTTTTATGAAATGACATTGAGGCTATGTGGTTCAAGTCTTGGATGTGTCATGAGGTCAGGAGGGTGCAAAGTCTGCTGGAATAGTGCTGGAGGACTGTGGAAAGAAAGTAAAAACATTGCCTTCTGGGAACAGTTATCGGAATAAAGTATACCCAGAATCATACAAACTGGATATTGTCTTGGAGAGAACTAACTCGAGTGAGCCAAAACTGAAAGATGGAGCAATCTAAAAATTAAGCAGTGTGTATATTAATGGAATTCAGTTTTCAATATTGCTCCCCTGTACTATGCCTTTAAATTCTGAACAATACCTTCAAGTCAGTATTAACTGATATACACAGAAATCTAATCAGTTTTCTTAGAATTCTAAAATTGTTTTGTGAAATTCTGATTTTTGCATAATTAACTTATTAGCTTTCCTTTAGACATTACTGCTTTTCAAGAAAAATGGCTTCAGGACCTGCCACCACATGACGTATGTCATAACTCCTCTAAAGTACAGTTTTGCTTCATGGACTGTAGTTCTAAAGGAAATACACAAAGTGTTCTAATGCTTATGCAATGCAAAATAAAAAACTTATGAATTATATAAATGGCACTGCATTAATATGACTATAAAATAGAACAATATATCTTACACCTTTGATTATATATTCTTGCAATTATTCTGAGACTATTCTGAGATTAATCATACTTTCTTTACGGTATTGAAGTCCAGATAAATTTTGGCTACTGACTTAGGAGGAGAAATAAAGATGTATACTGACTAAGAATCAGGTAATTTTTGTTGGCATAAGTGTTTGAAACCACATTCCTAATGGAACTCAGTTTTCACACCTCTGTCACTATTCATGTTTCCTGAGAGGAAAATGTAAAGTGTGATTGATCTCCTGGACAGACGTATAGTTGTTCTCTTTGGCTGTTTCATTGTGTCTAAGTTAGTTTGCAATTTTTTCACTGCCAGACCATAGGTTTGTCTGGCTCTGATATGAAACAATTTATTCTTCTTGTGAGGAAGGAATATATTCAAGAGACATTCATTTTAAAAGACTTTAATTTATATGAAAATGATACAGGAAGTTTCTTGTTTATACCAGCTCTGATCAGGGATAAGTGGACAGATGTACTACGGAAGACTTTGTCTACTGTACATTTTCCTGTTTCTTAGACAATAAATTCCATCATCTGTTTAGAAAGCCTGTATTTCAGTAAGACATGCACACTAATATTTCTAAGCGTTCCTTAGAATCAAATGTAAAACCCCAGAAGTAATAAGCATGAAAAGGTGTACCTTTCTTTTAATCATTACTATTAATACGTGAAGGTCCATATACCACAAGACCTTTCCCTGGTGATTATAATTAATTTTCCTGACATTTTTTTACACATTTGCAAAGCCTTATTTCTTCTTGCTTATTACCTTACTAATATTTAACATTGTGTTTGAGGTTTTATGCATAATGTGCTAGGTCTAGACTATCAAATTTGGAAATATTCTGCAAAAAATAAATCACTAATTTTAGAGAATGAAGCTAAAAGAAAGTATGTGATTTTGCTAATTAAAAAAATATAAATATATACTTTTAAAGATAGCTTTGCTTCTGAAGTATTAGTAAATCTTTACTTTGAGGTAAGGACATTAATAGTAAAGTGTTATAATTAAAGACTGCATTATAACATCTGTGAACACATAAACCAATTTACTTCATACAGGAATCCTTAGTTTTTGAATTTTATGATTTCTGAGTACTTTGCAATGTTATGTTTTTTCACAATTCTAATGAGGGTCCCATTAAAGACATGAAGTTGTCTTCAATTGACATTGGAACACAAAATCTTACAGATATTCTAACACTGAGGAATCTGAAAACATTATATTCTGAAGCAGATATACCGTAAGATTCCACAATCTGTGCTCTCAGCTTAAACTTCAACATCTATAATATCAGAAAAGCAATACAGCAGTGTTTTCTTTTATGACTATTTATAAGGTTATCTATAAAATCAAAGGCAGGGGGGAGAAGCTTAGATTCTGCTGAACTGAAATGGTGAGCAAGCAACATATTGATCAAACAGGACAGATCAAGGTCAGAAGTTGTTTGTTTAGCATCTTTTTTTCTGATAGCTGATGAGAAGGCAGGAGAAAATAATGACTCATAAGCTCATGAGCATACTCAAAATCAAAGATAACAGGCAAAGAAACTCAGGAATAAACTGAGAAAAAATGTTTTGAATGAAGAATTAGAAGCAGTCTTTATTTTTTTCTTTTTCACCTGAAGACAGGTACTTTCTATAAAACTTTTGCTGGTCTTAACATACTATGGTTGACTACCAGGAAAATTTATATTTTTAACTGTATACAATGTTTCATAAGGTCATCTTGAGTATTTGCCAAGTATGTAGCTTATTAATACAGTCCTAAAGATTAGAATAACATACCATACACATGCAGAGAAATATTGTGGCTTATGAATAGTTTGTGTAATTTATTAAAATTAAAATTAAAAATATAATTTCAAATGTATGTTGTTCTTGTTAGCTCTAACAAGCCATCTGGTACACTCATGCAATCTGAGGATCATAATACTTTTACTGTTTAGGCTTGTTTAAATCAGTGGGACTAGGCACAGACTGAATTTTTTTTACATGTATGTACATACAGAGCTCGGTGAAAAATTTAGCATTGCAGAAAGTGACAACTGAACAATAACCATGCTGAGGCCTTCACTCTGTCATAATTCTTACAAAAACTTCATTTGGCAGGACACCTCCTTCTTACCATCTTGCCTCCAGTCTTTTGAGCCTTAAGTGCATTTCCAGGAAGTATAATATAACCCACAGGTATGGATCCATTTTACCACACAATTAATCTGTTAAATGGCACAATTCTTTAGATAAACTACTATGTATCTATATTCACATAAGTCTTGTCAAGTGTGAGCTTGCAGTGTAATTTACATATTATTGGAGATAGTTATTTGATGATAAATACAAAGAGTCACAACAGCTTTAAATGGACATTTAACTTGTAATTAAGAATTATAATAATGAAATTAAATGCTTGTCAGGGTTTATTTAAATAATTAGAATCTTCTGGGTGAACTGTGTATTACAGGAAATGTGATTGTTCTTACAAAGGTCTGAATTCTGCTCAAAATGGTCGTTATCTTTTTGTTGTATTTTGACCACAAGAGTCAATGAACAAGAACCTTTGGGTACTTATCAGACCATGTCTGATTCAAAGTCACAATCATAATGATGTGATTGGTATTGACTCCTGTGCCCAAAGTTCTTCATGCAATAATGAGAAGTTAGAAAGGAAACTTGAGCTTCTTAGTTCTCTTTGTCCTAGTAAATCCATGCTTCAGAGCTCAGGCGAGAGTATGATCAGATCCAGGCTGTTTGGCACAGAAGTTATAGGTACTTGCATTTGTGGGAAAATAATTGGATTTTGAAATTTTCAGAGACTCTGGGTACCTGCAAGTAGACTAGCTGACTGACTTACGCTCTTAACACCTAACATCCACAGCAGATGGATGCTGCCTCTCCAATACTTTCTAACCCTTTGTGTTTCTCTAAACTTACCCTAGATATTTAAGGCAAGGTGTTAAATATTACTGAAATACAATGACCAGTAATATATTCCAGAAAAAGGAAAGCTTTATATTATATTGCATGGGCATTCTGGGACATGTGGGGAGAAGAAGGCGAGGAATTCCCTGTATTTCCCAGTGAAGCTGAGCTGCTGTGCTATCAAGAACACAATAGAAGAGTCATGGGGACCGAAAAATCAGGTGAAAATAAATATTACTTTAGTTAGTGGCTACGGAGCTCAACTAAAAAGGAGAAGAAAATAGGGGATTGCAAAATATAGGTTCTTTCTGTCTGTCCAAAATAGGCTAATATGAAATCTGCAAACAAGCTATTGAGAAATCAAATAGACAAGTTAGCTAGGAGTCATCTGCATGCCTAGTTTTATCCTAATTTGCCATTATAAAATCATCCTATCACCTAGAATATGTGTTCGAGACTCATGAGCTTCATGAGGGTTTGGAATCTATTTTTAACTTTTCTTGGGTAAGTGCCTAATGGTTAGGTTACTATGCAAAGAGCAGCTACCACTAACTTCTCTTTCTTTATCTCTTCTCTTTTCTTGATACATTTAAAAGCAGTTATGTTTGAGTACGTGAGTAGAACTGCCTAAAATGTACCTCTGATTCAACTTAGAGTTTGAGAGGTCCTCTTAAGCAAGAGATGAGACTTGCTCTTGCACTTAACAATTTTCACTCATCAGCTGTACAGGTTTATGTGGAGATCCTCTGAATATCTGACCTGTTTATGTATAGAGGGTCCTTGACTACAGGCCTACTGAAGGCCATTTCTACGGCCCCACTAAAGCTTGAAATCCAAACTTTGTACTGAGGAATAGAGTATGGTTTTAGTGGATTCATTTCACTTGATTAGATGTGTGTAATGTAGACACTTACATCCGATACTCACTTTACAACTCTTTTCAATTGAATAGAGATAAAAAGGCACTTTGAAAGAAGCCAAGTAGTAAATGTCCATTTTAAGAATAAATGTTCCACACCCCAGAAGTGCCTTCAGTTACAATAAATGGTGCCAGGGGTAACATGAATGCGACATTATCTGTATGTATCTAAAGTTACGGAAAATTAAACTTAGCTATTGCAACTTGATCTTAAATTTTATTTACATTCTTTTAAAGGGCATAGATTTTACTGTTATTAACATGAAAGAAAATGCATTTCTTTAATTGTTATCTCCTTTATAAGAGCATAGTTCCATTTTTTTTGCACAATCAATACTGATTTTCTCTAATAAAATGTTAAATTTTCATGGATTGACATTCTTATGTCTGTTTTTTTTCCTTTAAATTAATTTTATAAAGAAATTGCTTAATCTACAAGAAATACATATAAATACCATCAGGAGGGAACCTGTTATTGGCTAAATTGGAAGTTAAAGCTCAAGATAAGCTACTTATTTTGGAATGCAGGCCACATAAAAAAAGTTAACATAAATGTGTTAACTTTTTTCCAGCTCATTTTCTTGCAAGCAGTGTATTTCTCAATTTTTTTTTTGATAAAACATCTCATTATAATAATTCTGTATGATTTTCTATATCCCAAGGGTCAAAAATATTAGTATGCTCAACTATGGATAGTGAGCTATATATAAAAGACAAAAATAGGTGAAAATATAGACAATATAGTTCCAAAAAGGATGATGTGGAGGTGGCATAACTATTATCTCAAACAAACAATCAGAATATTCATAGAATTAAAATGTTTGGAAAAATATTATGTAATTCTTTGGTGATATTTCCTTTATCTATTTTAGATGCTTCATGTTCCTTTATCATTTTTAAGTAATGCAAATTAATGAGAAAATAACAGCAAAAAAAATCTCAGTATAACAACCAGAAGTCTGCATGATTTTGAAAATTTAACCCATTTTTAAATAATCTTAAAAGCTTCTTAAATGGTCTTGATGCTTGAAGAGGTAGTAGCGTTTTTAAAACTCTCAGTTTTAACAGGGAATATTAAAGTTATGTTTAAAGATTTAGTGAATATCATTGAACTCTGATATGTGACTTTCTACATAATACCAACATCTCAAATCATTCTAGTAAGTGTTAACTACCTGTAGGTTGTCACTGTTTTCACAGTATGGGAAAGCTGTAGAGCTGCCCCTGGAATGTCTGTGACTTTTCAGTGAAGTGTGCCAGCCTTTAGAATGACTTGATGACATATTCTTTAAAAGTTACTTAAGTTTCTAGATAATGTTATTGGAGATTGGAGTACTTGGAAATAATTTCTCAGACAAGCAAATTATCCTAAACCTTCTATTCCCAAACCTTGTGAAGCTTTTCTATCTCAAAGCACCCTTGCTTTTTTTCTGGATTAATAGCTTGCTTTAAAACCACAGAATCACAGAATCACAGAAGGGTTGAGGTTGGAAGGGACTTCTGGAGGTCATCTTGTCCAATCACACTGCACAAGTAGGGCCACTAAGAGCTAGTTGTCCAGGATAGTGTCTAGACGGCTTTTGAATATCTCCAAGAATGGAGACACCACAATCCCCCTGGGCAACCTATTCCAATGCTCAGTCACATTCACAGCAAAAAAAATGTGTTTCCTGATGTTCAGAGGGAACCTCCTGTGTTTCAGTTTGTGCCCATGGCCTCTGTTCCTGTCACTGGGCATCACGGAAAGAGCCTGGCTCCATCCTCTTTGCAGCCTCCCTTCAGGTATTTATACACATTAATAACAATCTCCCTGAGCCTTCTCTTCTTCAGGCTGCAGTCCCATCACTCTCAGCCTTTTCCCATAAGTGTGGTCTTGCTAGTAAAGACTGAGGCAAAGAAGAAATTCAGTACCTCAGCCTTTTCCATGTCCTGTGTAACCAAATCCACCATCTCGTGGAGCAATGGCCCCACATTTTCCCTAGTCTTCCTTTTGTTGCCTCTGCACCTGTAGAAGCTCTTCTTGTGGCCTTTCACATCCCTGGCCAGATTAAATCCCAACTGGGCTTTAGCTTTCCTAACTTCATCCCTGGATGCTTAGACAATGTTTCTGTGTTACCCATCTTTGCTTCCACCCTCTGTATGCTTCCTTTTTGTGTTTCAGTTTGACCAGGAGGCCCTTGTTCATCCACACAGGCCTCTGGCATTTTTGCATGACTTCTTATTTATTGGGATGGAGGTCTGTTGAGCTTGGAGGAGCTGATCCTTGAATATTAACCAGCTTTTTTGGGCCCCTCTTCCCTCTAGGGACTTATCCCACACAACTCTTCTGGACGGATCTTTGAGGAGGCCAAAATCTGCTCTCCTGAAGTCCAGGGTTGTAGGCTTGCTTTTCACCCTCCTTCCTGACCTCAGGAATCTGAACTCCACCATCTCATGGTCACTGCAGCCAAGGATGCTTTTGATCTTCACATTTCCAATGAGACCCTCATTGGTGAGTATGAGGTCCAGAAATGCACCTCTCCTCATTGGTTCCTCTATCACTTCTAGGAGGAATTTATCACCAATGCACTCCAGGAACCTCCTGGATTGTTTATGCCTTATTGCGTTGTCCCTCCAACAGATATCAGGGTGGTTGAAGAGCAGGGCTTTCAAATGCGAGGCTGTTCCTGTCTATAAAGGGCCTCATCCACTTGTTCTTCCAGGTTGAGTGGCCTATAGCAGATACCCACTATAATGCCACCTTTTCCTGTCCTCTCCTTAATCGTAAACCAGAAGCTCTCCATCAGCTCCTCTTCCATCCTCAGGCAAAATCCCCAGCCAAAATGCCCTAGGAAAAAAAAAAAATGTTTCCCTTCAAATTTTTTGACCTCATTTTCCAAGGAAAGATGATTTACAGAATCACACTGCCAGTTCTCTCTAGATAACTCTTGAACCCATTATCTAATTTCAGTCACAGACAGGAATTTCCAACAAGTTTACTAAAGATTAACATCTAGGTAGAGAGAAAAGACAAAGATTGTGGAAAGCCTGCATGGTAAGTGCAGTAGTTAATCATCATATGAGTATTTGGAGTTAATCAGACCACATATAGTTGAGAATCAGCCTAGGACACGCTGCTGCTTGTCTGACTAGTGCTCAGGGATGTCAGAGAAGTGAGGTATTATGCTGATAGAGAGTGTGCAAGGAAAATGAAAAAGGAGGACCAATCACAGGGATTTGGAAGAATGCTGAGACTGTTGCAAACTGACAATGTTATGGACTACAAGAACTATGACAGAAAATAATGGAAAATGCTCCATGTTTTCATAAGTTTCTCTGATTATTAAATAAAACATTTATTTTCATTTCTAGTTTTCTCCAATTATTAATTTTGCATAATTTAATCTGATGGAAAAAACATGATTGACAATCTTGATAATCAAAGTCATTAACAAAGGTTACAAAAAACTGAGACTATCCTAGTTTCAGCCTTTCTTCCTTCCAATCAGTTTAAAATATGATCTGAGGAAACACTGCAGGAGGTGACAAGTCAATTTGTTCTTTCATCCTGTGGAAATTTGTTTCTGTCCTGTGATTACACAGATTGGCTTATGTTACTCTTGATGGTAGGTTTTTATCATCCACACTTCTCCATCAGAAACTGGAATGAGACCAGCAGCTCTTTTTGCATAAGCCACCCAAAAATCTGGACAATGTTTCCTAATGAAGGATGCATCTGAACAAATGACCTATAGCTTGAAATAAATGGTACTCATTTGTCATCTAAGCTACGCTATTCCTGTTGATGGTCCTTTTTATTATTAGCACTATTCTATTTCCAGTGATTTAGATAAGTAGTTAAGTACCTGAGTGCATTGAAGTCTTAAGATAGTACACAAAATCCCATCTCTACAAAAATTTATAAACGTTTTTTGATCAAATTTTCAAACAAGCTGAAAACGAGTAATCTTTAAAAGGGAATCTTGAAATCCTAAAATGAAACTGTATTAAAAATGGAAACCAAATGTGCTTATACTCACAAAACAGAAAGATAAGCGTTTTTCATATTACAGTTGATGGGGTTTTTTTTATAATTTCATTTCACAAAAGTATGTAAAATAATGAGATCAAAACAAAAAAACACTCTCTAGTGAGTATAAAACCTGTAAATTTCTTCCTTCCCATGTAATGCACAAAGGTCTCCTGCGGATTTGTAACTTATTTTGAAACCAATGGGAAACACCAACTGTAAAGAATAAAAAACATGTTGCTTACTTTTTGTACATGTCTGTTAATAATCAGACTCAAACAGTAATATTTGGAATCTCAAAGTGTTATGTTGTGAAATCTTGAATCAAAATTTCAGATGTATTTTAAAGTTTATATCCACAACTAAATCATATATATTCTGGTTTAGTTAGTTGATGTATTTCCCAGTTGTGCTCCCTACCAACTGAAATATGGAACGTAACACAAGCTGGAAAGTATTGGTGTATTATGAAATAAAGTTTATAATATTGCACATAAAATAATACATAGCTATGTATATGCATACCCACACACATTCATATAAGCACATTCATTTATATATTTTCTAGAAAAGATTTTATTTTTTTTGTAAATAGTACAAGCTACTTTTTTTCAGTGAGGGCTATGTGGAGCTGATTGGCCAGTATGAACTAACCCACAGGTGGAGGCCTGAGGAGGGTGGACCAGATTCTTACAAGTTACTCTGTTCTTGCCTGGTCAGGTGGTAGCACTGTTGCTGGATCAGAAGGAAGAAGCTCTGAGATATCCAGCTGAGTATGTGTGGGTAGTATCCTTACACTTTTGACACCTTTGCTGACAGATTTTTACTTTTTTTTTTGCCACTTTCTGGATCATTCCAGCTCCCCACTGCTTCAGAAAATGTAGAGCTGACTGTACAGTAATCCCATTGTATTAATCTATCCCATAAACATGTGTCCAGAAGAAAGAATAGGTCCTCAAGTATACAAAACTGATCAGCTTTGATACCAACTAGCTTGCTGAGTTCTTTGGAAGATGCCTCTGGGCAGCTAGTCTCAGAAGAAAACTCCTCACTGTACCCTAAATACTAGGAAACAGCTGTGTTTGCCTTTGAATCACTGCCTTCTCCATGAAGTAAAAAAGGAAAGGGAGAAGAAAAGACAAATCCCAGTATCTCAACATTTTTGTTGCTCACCTTCTGGTGCCTTCCTGCTGAGCATATGGGCTTCCTGAGAATACATTTCTGATGGATCTAATTTCACTTATAAATTGTATAATAATTTTTTTTGACATTTCTAGAGGGCAGAATCAAAAAGTCTCAGAGTTGAACTGGTAGGTATTTATGTATCTTACTGAATCAAACTCTTCAATTTCTTTCAACATACCAGTTTCATAAACTAATTACCAATACAAAAATTACCTGAGAATTTGAAAGTGTTGCCACTTTTAGCCTGGAAAATAGCCAGACTTTGGATTCTTTTTGGATTGTTGTGATTAGAAGAAGTAGTTAATGATGGGGTCATGTATTTATTTGACACAGTCATTTTCACTCACTAAAAATAAATAAAGTGCTGTTTCTCTGAGAAGAGGAGTAAAGAAATTATAGGAGACAAGTTCCTTTCTCACATCCTCAAGGGGTTTTCAGGCAGAAGCTGACCTAAAATCTCCTCTCTGGGTTCCTTTCAGGACAATGCATATTCTCCTTGCCCCCAGCTGTGTTCAGACTGTTTTGTTCTGTTTCTCACTACTATTTTCACTCACAACATGCACAAACACACCCATACGTTGTTACTCAGCAATGTCCAACAGGAAAAAAATAATAATCTGCCTGGCTTTAATTACTGAATTGACTTACATATTTGTTTTTAGTAATTATGTTTCCCTTCTGGTTTGGGGGCCATCTATTGTTTCTTTCAATTAATCAGAACAAAAGGCAATTACTAACCTGAAGAGCTTCATTAGTTTTGCTTCCAAAATACATATTAGTGCATTCATAAATGGAGAATAGAGGCTAAATAAGTAGCAGTCTTGTTTCCTACTTGCTTCCTTTCTGAATTTCATGCCTCTAATAGAGAAAAAGAGATGTGCTATTTTTAGACTTATAAACAGTCAGATGTATGTTAACTTATAGATTCCTGATCACCTGCTGCCAGCTTTTGTTCTGCCTTATGACTGAATCTTATTTACGTTTTAAAAAAAAAAAAAAGAAGAAGAAAAGGTATAATAACAAATGAGTCAAAACAGGATTCTTCAGCTTTACTTACAATTAATAATCTGCCTTTAGCATGGTTGGCACGTAATGCAATCTAAAATATAGTGACAACAATGAGCTATACATTATCAAAGCTTCAGGAAAGAGTTTTCTATTAGTTTATTATCCCATTAACAAGATGCACAAATGGGACATCCAATTTAGTAACGGCTCATTAACTCTTTTCCGTGTTAATAATATTATGAAAAAAGGGGCTTAGAATACAAAATCTTTTAATCATATTGGACAGCTACAGAAGGAAAAAAACCCTTCATTCTGACAACCATATTTTTTTAGTAGGGTTGGGGCTATTCTATAAGCAGTGATCTGTGCCAGGCCTGTGACAGTAGCAGTAATTACCTCCATCCAGTTGTGCTGGGAATGAAGCTGTCATTTGTCTCCATTATGGCTGAACATTGAAGCTGCCTTACACTTTATTCAGCAAATGAAATGCTTTAACATCTGACTGTGAATTGCTACTGAAAAAAAAAAAAAGAGCATAAAGAAAAGGAAGTTATTATCACAAAACAAAGATAAGAAACAATGACTATTCTTCATAAAACATTCTGTCATAATGAATTCTCTTTGTTAGCAAAATCAGGGATTCACACAATAGACAGATAGTGGTACATGAGTACTCTCTACTGGTGTTTTTGTTGATTATTATTTACAATCTGTCATCGATATGATGTATGAATGTAATCTATCTCACACTATTTTTTCCTATATATATTCTCCATCCTTGTTTGTGATGGAGAAGCCATTGATGCAAACTGCTTGCTGGATACAGAACAATTATAATTTTACTTTCTGTTATTTTGAACAATTATATACCCATACTAGCATGAAGTAAGGATGGGACCACAGAAGTGATTTTTTTTTTTTCCCAGTCACAAGATTAAAAGCTCTGTTCTGAAAAAAATCTTTTAAGAAATATCAACTTTTCCCATTCATTACTTTTAAAAAGACATTATGGTGCTGTCTTTGTACCACCTTAAGTACTGAGTGGGAGTACACTCATGAATCTTGGTTCTGTGTCTTTTTGGTTTCAGTGGAAGGATTTTCGTTTATTTCAGTAACTATTGGATAAATCCTCTGGTGAGAAACTAACTTATCACATACAAAGGATAACTCAATACTAACTGCAGTAGTTGTAGTTATTTCAGAGACACACACATTGTAAGAGAAAGTTGAAATGAATCCCTTGTGGAATTATTCATTGTCCTAACTCTTGCAGTGCCTACTTTATGATGGCTAGTATGAGTAACTAGTTAGATCATAACAGCGTGTCTGCAGGCTAGCTTGGAAAAGTGTATCCTATGTACATCCTATAAATTTTGTTCATCCTATTGGGACATGACCAGACAACAATTTTTCTGCTTTCTTTTTCTATCTTCTTTATTGTTATATTTTTTACAGTTAACCCTTTATTATCTGGCAGAATGAGTAAGCTGACTATCTGAGAAAGAAAAACAAAAAACCCCAAAGAACATACTTACTACCATGAACATACTTACTACCAACACGGGAAACCTCACCCGGCCCGGACACGGACAGGATTGACAGATTGAGAGCTCTTTCTCGATTCCGTACAGGCTGGATCGATGGGCTGAGGCCAACTGTATGAGATTCAACAAGGCCAAGTGCCGGGTCCTGCACTTCGGCCACAACAACCCCAGGCAACGCTACAGGCTTGGGGAAGAGTGGCTGGAAAGCTGCCCAGAGGAAAAGGACCTGGGGGTACTGGTTGACAGCCGGCTGAACATGAGCCGGCAGTGTGCTCAGGCGGCCAAGAAGGCCAACGGCATCCTGGCCTGTATCAGAAATAGTGTGGCCAGCAGGAATAGGGAGGTGATCGTGCCCCTTTACTCGGCACTGGTGAGGCCGCACCTCGAATACTGTGTTCAGTTTTGGGCCCCTCACTACAAGAAAGACATGGAGGTGCTGGAGCGCGTCCAGAGGAGGGCAACGAAGCTGGTGAAGGGCCTGGAGCACAAGTCTTATGAGGAGCGGCTGAGGGAACTGGGGTGGTTTAGCCTGGAGAAGAGGAGGCTGAGGGGAGACCTCATCGCGCTCTACAACTACCTGAAAGGAGGTTGTAGCGAGGTGGGTGTTGGTCTCTTCTCCCAAGTAACTAGCGATAGGACAAGAGGAAATGGCTTCAAGTTGCGCCAAGGGAGGTTTAGATTGGACATTAGGAAAAATTTCTTTACTGAAAGAGTGGTTAGGCCTTGGAACAGGCTGCCCAGGGAAGTGGTGGAGTCACCATCCCTGGAGGTATTTAAAAGACGTGTAGATGAGGCCCTTAGGGACATGGTGTAGTGGGCATGGTGGTGTTGGGTTGACGGTTGGACACGATGATCTTAGAGGTCTTTTCCAACCTGTATGATTCTATGATTCTATGATTCTATGATTCTATGAAGTAAATGTAAAAATTAAGTAATAAAGAATTCACGAGTCAATGAAATTTCTAAGTTCCATCTGAAAACTGGTCAATTTGCCTCAGATTATCAAGAAGTGACTGTAATTTTGGGGATTCATATTCAGAATAAAACTACAGGCCTCCTTTTTCTTTGTAAAGTGTACAAGTTAATACTGGCATTGTCTGAATCAAGAAATAATGATAAGAAATCATTAACAAAGATAGAATAAAAATTCATATCATTAACAAAAATATGAACTTCAGCAATTTTAAGAGCCGGGGAGGGATTTTTTTTCCTATTATTATTATTATTTTAGTACAACTGCAGGATACCACGAAAGAAGGAATTTGTATGAATGTCCTGGTTTCGGCTGGGATAGAGTTAAATTTCTTCCTAGTGCTGTGTTTTGGATTTAGTATGAGAAAAATGTTGATAACATACTGATGTTTTTAGTTGCTAGTCAAAGACACTCAGCTTCCATGCTCTAGAAGAGGCTGGGAGGGAGTGTTGCCGGGACAGCTGGCCCAGCTGGCCAACGGGGTATTCCATACCATGTGACGTCATGTTCAGTATATGAATGGGAAGCATGTTCCAGGAAGTAGCGATCGCTATTTGGTTATCGGTCAGCGCGGATGGTGAGCAATTGCATTGTGCATCACTCATTTTGTATATTCTATCATTATTATTATTATTATTATTATTGTTATTATTTTCCCATTTCTGTTCTATTAAACTGTCTTTATCTCAACCCATGATTTTTTTCACTCTTATCCTTCTGATTCTCTTCCTGTCCCACTGGGGTGAGGGGGGAGTGAGCGAGCAGCTGTGTGGGGTTTGGCTGCCTGCCAGGTTAAACCATGACACTGAGCTTGTCTCAAGAGGTCTCCTTTACAGCCAAACAGGTTGCTCATTCTGATGATCTACTCCAGAACTAAAGCAGGAGGACAGGAATCACTCCCCCAGCAGCCATGTTTCTCTTTGTGTGCATTAAATAGTAACAAGTAACTCAAATGTAGATGTCCAATTTATTAATGTTCCAAGCTAGTAGAGAGGAATTCCTCCTGGAAGGATTCAGTTTTCATAGATAACTAGGAACTGTTTTGAACAGGTAGGTGTGCACATGAATAAATCCTTCATTTCTACAGTCAATTCTGTTTTCTCACATAATTAGCAAATATCAAAATATCTCATAAGTGACCTCATATCCCATCATATGTAAGATTCTGGAAGATACAGAAGCAACCTCTATGAAATTTTCCTTTAGAAAAACATTAATGCAAGTTTTTAAGTACTTCATTACTTAAAACTATCTCAGACTTCCTAACTGTGAAAAGTATCTTTCAGCACTACTATCTCATATACAAAAATAAACAATTCACTTCTTTGCAGATGAAGCCGTGGGACTTTATGGTGTGCTTTTCTTAGAACACACTGACATCAGAGCATTTATTTCAGTCTGTGATTTTATATGCTTAGAGTAGTATCAGTGGAAGTAAAAGACAGCTTTTTCTTCTGGAAAATATAATCACATTGAAAAAAGTGGACCAACACATTCTAATGAGAGTTCAACTTACAATTAATTCTGTCTTTTTTATGTCCATTTCCGTTATGCTGGTCTGACCTGACTACTTCTGCCCTTTCTTAATCTGAGTTATAACGTAAAGTTGAGATCCGGTTCAACTAAATTTAGGCACATAGATAAATGACATAGATAAGAGGCAATGACCTCCCTCAGACAACTTTATTTACCTTGACAGAACTTAGGATCTTTTACTTGGACCCTAAAATAAGAGAAAGTTAGGTACTGAAATTAAGTCCTCAATTCCAATTGTGTTAAGTTTACTTCTATATGTATGTACAGGTACATATGATTTGTTTATCTAAGGCTGTACAGTTAGAATTAGTCACCTAACTTTTGCTGTTTCCCTATTTTGTTTGATTTGGTTTGGTTTGGTTTTGTTGTCCTGTTTTGTTTGTATGTCACCTATAACAAAAGCAATGCTCTGGACCCTTCCCTAAGTACTTATACTGGAATATTTCTATGTCTCTTCAAGCACAAGGCAGAGGAATTTGTTATTAATACGTTTTTAAATAACATCATGGCCCAGTTCTGAAAAGAACACCAACAGATCTCTAGGCATTATCATTCAGAATGGGACAATTGAAATTCTTCTCACTATATGAACCATTCTAACTATTTTTAACCTTCACTTCTAAATCTTCACTTCTAGCTCCTCATGCTCTGATCATTCCAGAATCCATGCTGTATTGTTCAATTTTATTGTTTCTTGAACAGTACTATTCCACAAGATCCCTTCTTATCATCTTGAAAAATGGTGCAAATATTTCCCTGTTTGTACTGGAAATGCTTCAACTAATATATCTTAAAAGTCTTTATACGTCATTTCATGCTGGTAGCATATAGTCATTCAGTAATGAGGTAAAATGTATTTTTCTCTTGCTCTGACATTTTGAATAGTGATTTTTTGGTTTACCAAGAAAAACTTATTATTTTCTAAAAGAATGACATTTCACTTTGTAATATTAAATTTAATATCATTCCTATCACCAGACATGCATCTCGAAAACAGATTAACTAATGAATGCTAGACCACTACATAAAATGCTATTGGCTGTATCTTGTTCCTGTTGGGAGAAAAAAATAAAATAAATTCAATTTACTCAAATAATACATAATTAATTGTGTGTCATATGACATTGTTGAATATCATGTGATATTTTTCTTAGAGAAGGCCATTTGCTGTTCTTCTAGTACTGCTACAAATTAGCGGTTGTAAAGTAATTTTGGTAATATACACTGATGTTGTGTATCTAGTAGATATTAATAACAAGTATCCATCCAAGCATCATATCTGCAGATATTTCTTCTAATGTATCCTTATTCTTGTATTCAATGACCTTTGAACAAGTATGTGTCTGTGACTAGGCTGTGCTAATAAAACATTAATTATGTTATAGAGATACCAGAGGTTGCAGGTCATTGAGGAAAAAACAGGATATTGTAACAGCAGCCCCCCAAAATAAAATCAACAGATTATGACAGAGGCCTTGAAAGAGCAAGCACAGCATTTGTACTGGTCGCTAAAGGGATGCCACCTTGTAAATCAGATAAAAGCAGTTTTAGGGGTAACCAATGAAGAAAGAGTAAGTGGACACCAGTAACAAATATCTGACTCCAAGCATACCCTAGAAGGAGGGGGTGGAAACCACCTCCACAAACACTACCATCTTAACTCATTCTGATGAGAAAGTGGAAGGCAGGTGATTTGCCAAGACCCTCCCCTTTCCACCCTTGTTGAGCAAAACTAGAAACATCAGCTGTAGTATGTCAATGAGGAAAGGAAGGATATGCACAACACGGGACAGAAGGGATAGTTACTAAAAAAGCTGTGTGTATCAGTTTTAACTGTATCATCATTGGCAATGAACTGTAATAACTGAGTGATTTCAAATAGAAGTATTAGTATTATTCTGATTGGAGTAGTAATAATTCTTTAAATAGATTTTTAAGATTGTAATTAGACTACCAATAAATTTTTGGCTTTGTATATAATGTCATTTTTATTGTAGCCCACTTAAAAATTATGGTGTTTTTTCTATTACCCTGCCTTTGAGACCTGGATGTTAAATGGAAGAAGCAACATGACCTACTGATTCATATTGTCTTAAATTATGCATATTCCATTTTAGCTAGATTTTAAACGTGAAATGAAAAAAAAAAAAATCATTTGCCCACCTAAATAAAGTATATCTAAAAATATTTCTTCAGTATTAAAAAGTTTGTGGATCTTCCTTTTGTTTATTTTTTGTTTCATTTTATCTGAGATACATGCTAAAGGAATATTGGAATTTATTCAAGCACAAAGAGGTTTCTTGCTAATTTCTTCTGTCTTCCACAATGCGATTAGAAAAACTGAAATTATGACACCATCGTCATTTCCAAAAAGCTGTAACCCATCAAAGCAAGGTTCATAGGTAGTCAGCGTCAGCACACAGCATTCATATGGAGTCATTCCTTAAGGGGAAAAGTTGCAATTGAACATTGCTGCATTGAATGTGTGTTGAAAATATTTGATTAAATTTGTAAAAATTATGGATACAAATACAAATTACGGATAAGTATACATAACATTGACTTGAATGGACTTTCTGCATCATCATATTCAGTCCCCATTTACCTTTGTACACCGTAGTATATATTCCTGTCACACAGGCTCATTATGGAACCAGATAGGGATATCTTAATTCAATAAGTTCATACTGATTTACACTTGCTGTGGATCTGGCTCAAACCATTCTGAAAAGACTAATTGTTTAGCAGCTTTATGGGATTAGAGTTCAGCAAAGAATTTCACATTATATGCTTCATGACAGGAACACTTATGTTTCTGAGTACTCATTTTTACTTTGAGTTAACAGAAAGTCTTGTAAAAAAAAGTCACACTTTTGCACAGCTCACTACATAGCCAAAGAAGCTTAGCAGGTTAAATTGCTATAGAAAGTTGTAATTACATTGAAGAAATTTTATCCACTTTTTGATGTAATGCCATAGAGAGAATTATTTCCATACCCAGATGTTCTCTTTCTGGGGTGTTTACACTCATTCTTGATACTATCAAATGTAAAAAATAGTATCCTGTAGACAAAGCTTCCTCTGATTAATAATAAACAAAAGCGATCTGCCATTTTTTGTCAGGCACTCCATACAGACCTTTAATGAATAAATTATTTCATCTAATGTCACACTGCATATGTAGATCTCTGAGATAATGAAGAGATATATATGCAAATCTATGTTACAATTTTAAAGCAGTTGAAGTTTTTTGATTTAGAATATGTAAACCATAACAGAAAGATGTATAAATGGGGAGGAATTAGTAGTTAATAATTCTGTGGGGGCAAAACTGCATCTGCTATTTTGAAAGCACAACGTGCTTTCAATGAGGAGAAGGATGTTGATTCTTTCTAGACAGAAGCTGACAAATGATATGTAGGAACTAGAATTTTTTAGTTTTGTCAAGGTAAAACTGTTCAGAAATATATGAGAAAATATTAGTGTGGTAATGAAAGAAGAGACTGAAAGACGGATGATTGAATATAACCCTGAAATCCTTGTAATTCAGGAATATAACCATGAATTATTTTCAAGGTTTTGAGGCTGCAAATCTAGATTTCTATTCTCACAATATTTATGAAGATTTTGCTACATTCATTGTGTCTAAATAGTAGAAAAGCAGAGAAATAATAGCTACAGACTGTAGGATTCTCATATCCAGAATTTTCTCAGTGTTAATAGATTTGTGCCCTCGCCCAGTCAGCTGAATATCAGCTGTGCTGTGCTTATATGTGCATGCCTACACTTAAGTTTAAGCTCTCTGAAATTGGTGTGGCTGAAAAATAACTGCAGAAGAACAGATGAAAAGAAAAAAGCATTTAAATTTGCAAGTCCAAGCACAAGTACAAAAGACTGAAATTAACTACTAGGGGACTCGGCTCTGACATATAAATTCTTACAAAACTATACTTTATTATTGATATGATTTTACATAGGGCTATAACATAGCTTTATAGAGGTGAAACTTAAGCACTTATGCAAGTACTTAAGAAGTAGATCATAAGAGATTTCTGTTTCATCTCATTATGTCTTCAGGAATTACTTCACTGTTGCTAAGTGGATTGATAGCATGCTTTATTTTGGTTTGTTTTTTCTTCATATACAAAAAGAAGAAAAATAAAATGATGCTTCAGGTGTTTGGGGTTTTTTTTTTTAAATAAAAATAATTTAGAATTACAGCATACTAAAACTTCATGCTGTTTCAGCTTTCAGTATTCTTAGAATGACTGTCATTACAAAGTATTGTCTTTATTTCTGTTTAATACTGATTTTCTGTAACCAAAGACGTACTTTATCAGGGACAAACGGAAATGGCACTAAGAAAAAAGAAAGATTACATTTTTTTCTCAGGATCCCTTATGTTTCACAGAAACAATATTAAACATTGGGGAACACAGCATATTTAGCTATATTTCTGACATGAAAGGCTACAGACAGTAATTACTACTAATAATCTTTGCAAAGCTTTATTACCAGTGCAAATATATGACTATAGAGGAATGCTGCAGTAAGGTCAACTCAGCACATGGCTGGGAGGGAAAGCCAGTTGTCAGTTTTAGTCACAGTTAAGCCCATACAGCCTTCAGAAATGGTAGCAATCTCAGTTTCTCTAGGCCTTGCATAAAAAGGTGCTATTGGATGGCTTTTTTATGAGAGGTAGATTCAATTATAGCTTTGGGCCAAAATTCTAGGTGTGGTAACTTGCCTTGGTCACACATCTGCTCATTAATTATGGGTACTTCTAGAAGTGCACTTCATCTCTACTCTCCAGCTGATAGTTTGTTCTGGTAAATACTAGTGACGTTGCATGAACAACAAAATAAAATCCTAGATGTATTAAGTACTTCTTTTTTTCCTCTTAATTGATAGATTCCTATGCATACAAATACCTAGGAGAGTGTTTTCCAGTCAGCTCAAAAAAGTGTTTTGAGACAGATTCAAGAGACACAACGTGGTACAGTTTTGATAAAATCAACAATTTTCACAGTTAATTTTGACTCACATTCCTCTTTAATTTTCTGCCTGCACTACTCTACCTTCTTTAATCTTTGATAGTCTGGATTTATGTATTTTTTGTATATTACTGAAAGATTTTAGGACTTCTTTTTTTTAAAGCAATTTTGAATGTTTATACTTACTTGAGAAAAAGACTGTCCAGGTAATTTAGACAAGAAAACAATTGTTTTTTGTCATAAAAGCTTAATGTTACCTGCAAAATCAACATTCTCAGTAATTTGCTACATTCTTACATTCCTTAAATGACCTTGTGAAACAGCTGTAACAAAGGTAATAGATTACAATTTTCTCTTTCTAATCATAACTATAAATCTTCTAATTCAGTTTTAATAAGGAATATCTAGAAAACAAAGAAACAAAAAGTAGAAACTTGTATATTTATTAATGTATTTTTTAAAGTATTCAGCTCAGAATTTTTCTGTGTAGTGTTTCAACAATTTACAGAGAAAAATTATAATAATATACACATGTTTAAGAATTTCCTGCTTCCCCATCTTTATACCTCTTTACTCCTAAATTTAGTTATTATGGCTAAAGTTTTTTTTTTTTAAACAAATCGGTCACAAGAATTTTAACAAGAATTTCAAGAGGGTTTTTTTTTGTTTGTTTTTTTTTTTTTAATACAACTTTTTTCCCCCAGTATTTAACAACACAGTTACCTCTTACTATGTGGAGCTACATATATCTTTGTCCTTTTGGTGGTCACAAACTTAAGTAAAATGCTTATAGATTGTTCTTAACTTTAACTTCACAGTGTTACAAATTACTTATATATTGTTGTTATATAGTGTATATACTATATAATGTCACTAACATTATTTTAGTATGCTTCTATTTGGGCTCCGGGGAAGCCAGCATTTTGTCCTGATTAGTGCATTCCTACTTTATGGATATTACAGGCCTCTGCTTTCACTAAAATATGTTCCTGAAAAAGTAGTAATGGTGCTTAAAAAATTATACTTGATCTAAATAGTAGTAACCAAACTTTATCTCGGTCTTGCAATTTTGAAATACACATTCTAAAGTCAAATAATTTTTTAAGGACTGTCAAAAAGCATGAATGTCACAACATTATTTTCCCATTACAGCAACTGAATTCTGTCTTTCATCTTTCTATAATTGTGCAGCTGCAAGTCACTGTATTATATGCAAAGTTTTTATTAGCGGGTAAATCCAGGAAAACTAGGGGAGTTACTGCCTTAAGGGATATAGGACTTATTATGGGATGCAGAGAAAGATGATTTTGGAATATAGCAGAGAGTCTGGAGACTGTACACCAATTTTTATGGAACGGTGGAGGGATCAAGACCAACCAGGAAAGAAAAAGCTTGGGAAAAGGGGAATAAAAGGGACAGATCACATATTAGCAGAAGTTGGTCATTATACTTGTCAGACTGAGTACTAGTGTAATCACCACAGTCTGTCCTACATAGTTACTAAATCCTATTTCTAAGTGTTTTCTGTGTGAATGCCCTCCCTATTTTGAGGGAACTCTGTGTGTGAACATTACGTTGGACTGGCCAGTAGGTAGGACAAGAGCTCTGGGTGCCAGCTACTGGGGAATGTGATGTGAATTTTTGTGAAACTACCGGCAACTTTAAGCTGGTGATATTCATGTATTTGGAATGAAGATCACACAAGGTAACGGTAGAAAAAAGATGGGGAGGAAAAACTTAAGTACAGTTCAGTAGAAAACAAATCTTTTCTTCAGAAAACAAAAAATTCCTAGGAATTTTTATTGGGAAAATACCTGTCTGATTCTAAATTCTGAATGTTTTCCTACTCTACAAAATAAATAAATGTCTTGCAAGGATTGAAATGGCTTCCAGTGGCTAAATACCTTTTGTTGAATAAGAAAAACACATTTTGACCTAATCATATCTGGACTCTTTCCATAAATAAAGACTCCATGGAGTATTGATAATGTTGAAGTTAACTGCAGTTCCTATCGACTTCAACTGTGTTAGAATTTCCCTTCAGGTCTGCTCAGTTCAGAAAATAATTGTTCTAATATTCCCATTGAAGAGGGCTCAAACATTTATATGAAAGTCTGGTTAAAGAGGTAATAATTTAGATATGAAAAGAATCTGTTCTTTCAGGGTCAGCTAATTGTGTCAAATCTTTGTATTTATACTATGTATCACAGAATCACAGAATCACAGAAGGTTTGAGGTTGGAAGGGACCTCTGGAGGCCATCTTGTCCAACCCCACCCCTGCTCAAGCAGGGCCATCTAAAGCCAGTTGCCAGGGACCATGTCCAGACAGCTTTTGAATATTTCCAAGGATGGAGGCCCCACAACCTCCCTGGGGAACCTGTGCTTGGTCACCGTCACAGTAAAAAATTGTGTTTCCTGAAGTTTTTTACTGTGAGGATGACTGAACGCTGGAACAGGCTGAATTTGGGCGTTATAATGTATATATATTGTAGATGTAGAGGTTATATATATACATTGTAGAGGTAGAAGTCATTTATATAAAGATGTACAGGTTATAGTGTATATAAAAAAACTGCATATGAGTCACATCAATGTAAAAGTTAAACAAATGCCTTTTTTTTAATTACATACACCTGCAATATGTTCCACTAGTGATATAACATAAACATACTTATTGATTTTTTTTTAAAGAGTAAAAAAAAAAATTATCAAAATGCTGGCAGGTACAAGTATGAAACTGCTCTAGTCTATATTCAAATACAATAAGAGCAAAGTGGCTATAAAGCCTACACTCCACTTAGTTACTAATGTTTTGGAAAAGAACTACTTTCAGAGAGTCCATCAGACATAACTATGTCTTTCTTTTCCATTAGGCAGACCAAAAGATTATTATTCAGTATTAAAATACTGTTGATCAAACACCTTTAGAGTTTCAAACAACTCTATTTTCACTGTAAAACTATACTGTCTCAAAACCATCTCAAATATTTAGCCAACTAAAAATTTTATATCCCTTTCTAAAATGAAAATATGTGTTGACCTTTATATAAACGGCATTCTGTTATCTATAATTTTAAAAAGAATTTTTATGTTTTTAATGATCAATATGGATAGAAAGTATTACTGCTGATTTCTTTGCTTACTAATGGTATTATTCCAAAAAAGAGACTTTTAAATTTCTTTTTATTTGTTTTGTGGTTGGTATTTTTTTTTCCCTTTGTCTTTTGTCTTAAATATAAAGGGAGCTGAGATTTGCTTCTCTGACTGTAAAATCAAATTGAACTTTTAGAAACATGATTGACTCAGGACTTTAATATATTACTTCCCCAAAATGTAACATATATACAGTTACATGTAATTTAAAACCTGTGTGAAGGTGTGAGTAAGCGTGTCTGTGTGTGCTTCAGTAAAAATTCCTATAGAATACAATTTCATCTCTGGCTGGTAAAATTTGTAGTGTAAAATGAAAGGATTATTAGCAGTATGTGAAGAACAAATAGCCAATTTGTTCTAATCTACATGTCTCTGAATACATAAAGTACGATTATGTAATTACTCATAATGCTGTTAAAGGACATGTATATGATTTTTGTGTGTGTATGTGTGTGTGTATGACCATATATATATGGTTATATATTCGTAGTACTTTTGATTAGGTGCCATAGAAGATTCTTGATTAGTGAAAGGTGAAAGGAAAACCTGATAAAATTTACATACAAATTTAGAAGAAAAAGGAAAAAAAACCCCACCAAACCAAACAACAACAACAACAACAACAACAAAATTGAATGACCAGTTTAGACTTGGCATTAAAATAAATTACTAGTGGACTGTGCCTGAGGGTTTGAAGTTTTCATGTTAAATTATAAATTCTGTTGTTCATGACTCTGATGCTTGCTTCAGAGGACTCAATGCTTCTCAGATATTACAGTATGATATATGCTTTGCAAAGAATCTTAAGTTTTTATGCATTTAAAGGATATATTTTGGGGAAAAATGCATTAACTTTAGAATTATAAAATGTATGTATCTGGGTAAAGTTTAAAAGAATACTAATTATGAACAAAATGTTAGTTTTCTACCTACCTATTTTCTGATTATTTTATAATATATTTTATAATAACAATTATACAATTTTACTTTGTATAATAACAATTCACAATTCCATTGTGAAATTTATTTTGTAAACAAATCAGAATCAGTCTTTTAAGAATATGAACATGGGATGTTGGCACTTGTGGAATTTTGTTGTGAAAGCTTTTAGGTGTTTATTACTCTTCATGTCACCAGGGTTAAGTTCCTTATCTAGTATGAAGAAGGAATCTTTTCTCAATCAGGTTAGCAGGGACTAAATACTTTTCTGTGTTTTCCCCTAAAGCTTGTAGCCTAGTAGCATTTCTAAGATTATCTGACATTTTGTCTTAATGGAGTAAATTCTCCATTATTGATGACAACAGTTCCTCCTGTTTTATTCTCATGGTACTCTGTAGTTTTAAGTCTTTGGCTATCTTCTACTAAAGCTCTGAAGTTTGCTGCAGAGTGAGTATGCTTATGTTTAATGAATGGGGCAGTATGAGTCTGTTGCCAGAAATGGGGAAGAGATGGAGTTACCAGATGCAATTTGTGAATATTTTTGAAAGTTGTTGAGAAATATGGTTTAGTGCACACTTAGTTATCCTGCTGGCTCAAACCTGTGTGGCTGGGACTTATACAGTATGTTGAACAGTAGCATATACATACTCAGTCCTCAGCTTTTCCATCAAATATTCCAGAAGAATTGTGGAATAAGCCATTGCTTTTAAAATAAGTTTTAAATTCTGGAATAGTTAAAAACAACAAAAAGGATTTGTGTTAAAACAATGCAAACTCAAATAACTAAAGATTTTCCACTGAACTGATGAATTATAATGGTATACCTTTAAAATTCTTTCTTAAGTAAGATCTAAGCTTGTTCTCCCAAAAGATGTAAAAACCAAAGAGGAGACAGCACATTCATCTCCTAATTCCCATTATTTTAAATATAGGGATTTTTACTCTGTAATATGAATGAAAATATATTGTTTTGATAGTATCTAAAAAAGTATTCTACTTCACTGAAGACTTCTAGAATGTGAAGTCAAAAGTGTGAATTATTTCAACAAAAGCAATTCAAACCAATCCCTTCTTCTATATATCTATCAAGATGTGAGAGAAATTTAAGTCTAGATATTATTATTAATTTCTTATCTCTATAATGAGATACATGAACATTTAATTACAAATATTAAATTGAACTTTTTATGAGTAAGACATCTTTATGCCCAAATTTGCATCTCAATTTCCTTTCCAAACAGAAATTAGACCTGAACATAATACGTTATTGTAAAGTAGAAATGGTTATATGACCTTTAAGTTTTCTAAGAACTGTCCTAATTGTCTAGGTGTGATACTTTCTCATTACTTTTACCTTATATGGAGACCATAAGATTCATGGTGTCTTTCATATGAGTTGTATGGAATAGAAAAGACCAAAACTGAAGCATAATAAAAATTAAGGTGAAGACCCAATAAACCAGCACGCTTTCAAGCCTTACTCTAATGACCTATATTCTTGCCTCTTCACATTTCAGTAATTGGAAAGTTCAACATCATTATAACTTACTCAGCAAATATTTATACTGCTTTATTAAGGAATTAAAAATTTGCTTCAATTACAGAAGGTGGCTTTACCTAATGAAGTTTTACCTCCACACAATGAAACTTTATAGGCTTGCTCAAAATGTAAGGTTTTGGGCGGACAGCATGTAACATCAAACCAGTTTTCAAATTTATTTCTCAAAGATTATAATAAAATAAATAATAATGATATAATAATAATAATAATAATAAAAATAAATAAATAAATAAATCTAAAATATCTGAGAGATATTTTGAATGCTATTATGAACAACCCTTACATTTCTCCTCCTCCATTCATAGCTCACAACCTTTCCCATCTTTGTCTCCCCACTAAAGAACCCACAAGAGAACTTATGACTTCTGTCAACAAGAAGAGGCCTTCTTATCCTTCGGCATGTTTTCACAGAGGAGTGAATTGTGCTAGGGAAGGCACTTGGGCCAGCCATGCCTGGCTAGATCCTTAAGCACAAATAGGAAATGATGGGTAAAAATAGTTATTGTGGTTTAACCCTAGCCAGCAACTAAACACCACACAGCTGCTCGCTCACTCCCCCTTCTCTGGTGGGATGGGGGAGAGAATCGGGAGAGTAAAAGTGAGAAAACTTGTGGATTGAGATAAAGACAGTTTAATAATTGAAATAAAATAAAGTAAAATAGTGGTAATAACAACAATAATAATAATTATAAATAATAATAGAATATACAAAGCAAGTGATGCATGATCCAATTGCTCACCACCCGCCGGCTGATGCCCAGCCACTCCCTGAGCAGTGGTCGCTGCTCCCCAGCCCCCTCCCCAAGTTTATATATTAGGCATGACGTCATATGGTATGGAATACCCCGTTGGCCAGTTGGGGTTAGCTGTCTCAGCTATGCTCCCTCCCAGTTTCTTGTGCACCTGGCAGAGCATGGGAAGCTGAAAAGTCCTTGATTACCTAAACATCACTTAGCAACAACTAAAACATCAGTGTGTTATCCACATTCTTCTCATACTAAATCCAAAACACAGCACTATACCAGCTACTAGGAAGAAAATTAACTCTATCCCAGCTGAAACCAGGACAGTATCTACCCCTTCTATACCATCTAAGTCACGCCCAGGTCTCACATTTTCCAATACATTCCAATTTATCACCACTGCCTTTCTTGTCTTTTGAGAGATATACACACAGATATCATTCCCTTAGTCTATGGGCCATCCCTCTAAAACGTCCATTGAGTTCATTTAGTCCATGACTTTGGGCTCCATCTGTCATAACAGTCCTTCAGGACAGGAGAGGTGGTGTGTGGTGTTGGATTGTTGCATGCTGAAGCCAGTTCTGGTTCCATCACTGCCACACTTTGTTCGGTTTCATCAAAGTTCATTCTTCATTACTCTGGGTGATTCTTACTGTAGTACCATTGATATGGCATATAGCAACCATAGAAATGATGACATACAATATTATACAACAATTAACATCATACAATTCAGTTCATTGGCTATTTTCACCCAACATCCAATCCCCTTGAGGTACACATTGGACTTCCCCACCCTTTTGTATTACCCATGAAGTACACCCAGGTCCTTGACCAAAAGCCATCCCACAAATGGGTTTTCCCTTGCTTGAGGCAGGAGTAACCCGGACTGTCTTCCCCAACATATTTCTTTTGTACATGACAGGGACTTTATCCCCCTCCACAATACGCAAATGTTTGGATTGGACAGGACCAGCTCAATTGAAAGATCCCCTGGTGTTGACTAACCAGATGGCTTTTACTAAATGTGTGTCCCAATGTTTGAATGTCCCACCGCCCATTGCCCTCAGTGCAGTCTTTAGCAGTCCATTGTATCGTTCGATTTTCCCAGAGGCTGGTGCATGATAGGGGATGTGATAGACCCACTCAATGCCATGCTCTTTGGCCCAGGTGTCTATGAGGGTATTTGGGAAATGAGTCCCATTGTCTGACTCAATTCTTTCTGGGGTGCCATGTCGCCATAAGACTTGCTTTTCAAGGCCCAGGATGGTGTTCCGGGCAGTGGCATGGGGCACAGGGTATGTTTCCAGCCATCCGGTGGTTGCTTCCACCATGGTGAGCACATGGCGCTTGCCGTGTCGGGTTTGTGGGAGTGTGATATAATCAATCTGCCAGGCCTCCCCATATTTATATTTCAACCATTGTCTCCCATACCAAAGAGGCTTTACTCGCCTGGCTTGTTTGATTGCAAAACAATTTTCACATTCATGGATAACCTGTGCAGTAGTGTCCATGGTTAAGTCCACCCCTCGATCACGAGCCCATCTATATGTTGCATCTCTTCCTTGATGGCCTGAGGTGTCATGAGTCCACCGAGCTATAAATAATTCACCCTTATGTTGCCAGTCCAGATCCACCTGAGCCACTTCAATCTTAGCAGCCTGGTCCACCTGCTGGTTATTTTGATGTTCCTCAGTGGCCCGACTCTTGGGTACGTGAGCATCTACGTGACGTACTTTTACAGTCAGGTTCTCTACCCGGGCAGCAATATCTTGCCACAATGCGGCAGCCCAGATGGGTTTACCTCTGCGCTGCCAGCTACTCTGCTTCCATTGCTGCAACCACCCCCACAGGGCATTTGCCACCATCCATGAGTCAGTATAGAGATAAAGTACTGGCCATTTTTCTTGTTCAGCAATATCTAAAGCCAGCTGGATGGCTTTCACCTCTGCGAACTGGCTCGATTTACCTTCTCCTTCAGCAGTTTCTGTGACTTGTCATATAGGACTCCATACAGCAGCTTTCCACCTCCGATGCTTTCCCACAAGGCGACAAGACCCATCAGTGAACAGGGCATATTGCTTCTCATTTTCTGGTAGTTCATTATACAGTGGGGCCTCTTCAGCATGTGTTACCTCCTCCTCTGGGGATATGCCAAAATCTTTGCCTTCTGGCCAGTCCATGATCGCTTCCAAGATTCCTGGGCAACTGGGGTTTCATATTCATATTGTGTGATCAGTGCGACCCACTTACTCCACGTAGCATCGGTTGCATGATGTGTAGAGGGGACCCTCCCTTTGAACATCCAGCCCAGCACCGGCAGTCGGGGTGCCAGGAGGAGCTGTGCTTCAGTACCAACCACTTCCCAAGCAGCTCGAATCCCTTCATATGCTGCCAATATCTCCTTCTCAGTTGGAGTGTAGCGGGCCTCCGATCCTCTGTATCCCCGACTCCAGAACCCTAAGGGTCGACCTCGAGTCTCCCCTGGTGCTTTCTGCCAGAGGCTGCAGGTAGGGCCATTCTCCCCAGCTGCAGTGTAGAGCACATTCTTCACATCTTGTCCTGACCGGACTGGCCCAAGGGCTACGGTATGAACTATCTCCTGTTTAATTTTTTCAAAAGCTTGCTGTTGCTCAGGGCCCCATTTGAAACCATTCTTCTTCAGGGTCACTCGATAGAGAGGGCTTACAATCAGGCTGCAATCTGGGATATGCATTCTCCAAAAGCCCACAACGCCTAAGAAAGCTTGTGTTTCCTTTTTGCTAGTTGGTGGGGACATGGCTGTTATTTTATTGATCACATTCATTGGGATCTGATGACATCCATCTTGCCATTTTATTCCTAAAAACTGGATCTCCTGTGCAGGTCCCTTGACCTTACTTTGTTTTATGGCAAAACCGGCCTTCAGAAGGATTTGTATTATTTTCTTCCCTTTCTCAAAAACTTCTTCTGCTGTGTTGCCCCATACGATGATGTCATCAATGTACTGCAGGTGTTCTGGAGCCTCACCCTGTTCCAGTGCGGTGTGGATCAGTCCATGGCAAATGGTAGGGCTGTGTTTCCACCCCCTCTATCCCAGTGGAAACCAGGACAGTACTTGTGGCCTCCCTTCTGAAAGACCTGTTACCTTTAGAGGTTTAATACATCTTTTGGACCTGGACACTGTAGACAGATTGCCAAAGCTTGTCCAGCCCTACAACTACCACTACCACTCTTTGCAGTAAGTATAATGCTAAGGAAGATCTTGAGCAGATCATAGGTAATCAGAGGTCTCTTGGGGCAGGATGAAGGAAATTGGGGCTTGCTGGTATATTGTTTTTAAACAACTAGAAGAAATCTCTTGATCACAGAAACTGACTCTTATGGGTGACTCTAACAACACCAGATTTCATGGAGAGGGCAGCATGGTGGGCACACACAAGGCAAGTGCTTTCCAGTGCCTGGGAGACAAATATGTTGATACAGGTACTGGATGGGTCGAAAAGAGAAGTTGCTTCACTGAGTCTGCTAATCACAAAGGAAAAAGAACTGGCCAAGGATGTGGTAGTCATCAGCAGCCTTGGCTGCTGTGACCATGAGACAATAGAATTTAACATCCTGAGGAAAGCAAAAGGCAGATCAAAGACCCTGGGCTGCAAGAGGATAGATACTGGTTTGCTCAGGACTTGAAAAGCTCCCTTCCTTGAGAGGTTGCCCTGAAGGGCAAAGGAGCCCATGAGAGCTGGCCTGTCTTCAAGGACAGCCTCCTCAACGCACAAGAACAGCCCAAGACAAGAAAACAAGCAGTAATAGGAAAAGGTCAGCTTGGCCCAGCAGGGAGTGCCTGACTCAGCCTAAAGGCAAAAAGGAAGTGGATGGGAGGTGGAAAAGTGACAGATTACTGAGGAATTATAATTGCAACACATGAGCATACACAGGGGGAATTAGGAAGATGAAAGTTCAGCTGGAGTTGAAATTGTGAAGGGTGTGAAAGGAAATGGGAAGGACTTGAGTAGGCCCAGAGGCAGTGAAAGCAAGCCAAGGAGAATACAACAAATGGGAAAGGAAAGTTAGTGATGGAGGACATGGAGAAGGCTGAGGTACTCAAGTCCTTCTTTTCCTCACCCTCTACTGGCCTGGTCTGCAGTCCTAGGTTTCCATGTTGAGTTGCCAAGCTTGCAGGAGAGAAGTACTCCCCTCCCAACACAGGCCTGAATTAGAAGCTACTCAAGAAAGCTGGAAATATACAGGTCCAAGACTCTTGAAAGAGCTGCTTAATATCATTATGAGGCAGCCATCTCCCATTCTGCAAAGGTAATTGCAACTGTGGAAGAGTCCTGATGACTGGGTAAAGGCAAATGTAATATCCATATTCAAAACAAGCAAGAAGAAGATTTGGGGAACTACAGTCTCCCTGCAGTCTTTGGGAAAATCACAGAGCAAATACACCTGAACGCTATATTGAGGCACATGAAGAACAGCAAGGCAATTGGGAACACTGGCATATATTACTAAGGGCAAACTGTGTGTGACCAACAAACTGTTCTGTATGATGAGATGACTGATGCACTGGCTGAGGGTGGAACAGTGGATGTAATTTACTTTCTCTTTAGCAAGACTTTTGTTACAGTCTCCTGTAGCTAACAGAAACCTTGTGGAATGCAACAAAGACAAATGCAATATCCTACATCTCTGGCAGAACAACTTATTTTCAGTACAGTTTGGGGACTAACTGGCTAGGTAACAGTTCTGCAGAAAAGGAATTGAGGATCTTGGTTAACAGCTAGTTGACTGAAAGTCAGCAGTGTGCCTGTGCAGCACATCCCATACTGTTTTAGTGAAAGCATAGCCACCATGTGTCACGAATGGGTGATTTTAAGGCCGCGTAAAGAATCACTGGCAAGGTATTGGCAAAGGGTGATTTTAATAGAAATTTATAGAAACGTGACTTAACAGAATTTGATGGCAAAGTTCACCCTATTACTTATTACATGGATTAAGTCACACAGGGGAAAATAGTATTATAATTGTGTTAGAATGATTTGTACAGAAATTAAGGGTAGAAGGGTAAAAGACTAAAAGGGTAAAAAGGGTAAAAGGGTAAAAAGGTAAAAGGGGGACCCTCCCGTTGGGTCATGAGGTTCAGAAGAGATCCAAGTGGACCCAGTCTTAGTCTCAGACTTGGACAACGGTTTATGACTAAAGGGTTAAGGGTTTTAGCAGCAACTTAGAGTCTTACAATGTTTAAACATTGATCAATTTGACAGCTGTACAAAGAATTAGTCAAGTTGCTACAAATACTACAAAGATTAAAACAACTTAATTACAGGTTATACTTGTTAGCAACTATATAGATAAGCACGCAAAAAGATCTAAATCAATCAATACATATATATATATATGCATATCGATATGGTACCAAAGCTAAATGAAAGGCCTGGATTTAGTTAATTTATAAAGGTATACATGTTAAAAATTCCCCTTGAGTACCGTGAAATATTCACGTTAAATGCTTTGGCATTTCCCAATGGGCAGAGGGTTGAGCCCCGAGGAGCATTTCAGCCCAAAATCTCAGTGATCCTCCGAGTATCGCAAATTCAAGTTTGTGGACTCTGAGAAGCACCCCACTCAAAGGGAGATTCTGGATGCAGCCCGCTGTGGTCCAGGAGGGCTCAAAGGGTCTCACTTGGTACCGCTGTTTATAGGTTTGCAAGATGATTGGCTTTAGTCATCAGTAAATTTCCATTTTGGCTACTATCCAAGGTGGTCCAGGGTAGTAATTCATGGTAAGAATGGTATTGTTCCACTTGAGCTATGATCCAGGTAGGGAAAGCTTCAGAGCTGTCAGAGATGACGACTATCTCTTGTTTCTGTTCCCTACCTTGATCATGTAGCTAGTGTCCCTGGTATGATCAGTGTTGTTCCCCACCTTAGCCATGCAAGAGTGCTTGGTACAGCAAAGGGATGCTTAACCACCCAACTCATACACAATGGCTAAAGCTTAACAGAAGGTTCTGAGATCGTATCGTAGTCCAGAGGAAAAGAAGGGGGGAGGAATGCACCACCACACCATGTCAAGGGAATAGGTTATTCCCCTCTATTTGGCATTTGTGAAACCACACCTCAAGGACAGTTTTGTGCTCCTAAGTACAAAAAAAAAGATATTGACATGCTGAAGTAGATCCAGAGGTGGATCTCTAAGGTGATAAGGACTAGAGCCCATTATGGGTAAAGAGAGGTTGAGAGGGCTGAGTTTGATCATTTTTAAAAAAAGGAAGGCTAGTGGGAGGTATCTTTTGCTGTCTTCAGCTACCTACTGGAAGACTATAGAGAAGCAGCAGCATGGCTTTCCTTGGAGTGATAGGACAAGCGGCAACAGACAAAAGTTGCAATACAAGAAATTTTTCACAGGAGGATGGTCAAGCATCAAAACAGGTTTCCCTGAGAGGCTGATAGAATCTGCACCTTTGAAGATATTTACAACTAAAACTAGAGATTACACTGGGGGACCTATCTAACTTAAGTGTTACATCTGACTTCAAAGTTGGCCCTGGTTTGGGAGAGTGTTTGATCCAGCTGACCTCTAGAAGTCTCTTCCAACCTAAACTATTTTATGATTCTAAGTCTCATCTTCCCAGACCAATTCTTTTCAAGATAAATTTACTAAATAATCATTCCCTAATGTACAATTATCATTCTCTCCAGTTTATATTCTGGCCTGAATAAAAATATGTTTAGTATCAAAACGCATACTTTTGCAATGTTTTGTTATTTTTTCATGCCTCATGTTAAAAATACAAATGCTGTTAATGGTCAGATTTTCATACCAACAAACAAATTCAGTTTTGCTGTATGATACTACTTTGCATAATCTGTCTTGTTCCCTGCAAGTAATTTTCTCCTTGCTACTTGTTTTAATAAATCACTGACTATGAGCAGCTATCTGACAGTTGGTAACAATGGGGAAGATGTTGCTGTGGAAATTGGATAACATTAAGCAGTGAATTTTCAGCCACAGTATGTTTTCTGTATTTTATGTTTGAAATACAGTTGCAATGTCCCTCAGGGACAATCTAGGATTATTATGAAGTAGTTAAGCAAAACACACCAGAACATGAGTTGGATACAATGATGGAGTAAAAATAAATATATAAAAATACATACACTTAAAAATGATAAAATTTATGAGAATACCTTCCTCATTTATTTCAGTCATGAATAATTTAGGATTATAAACACTGAATTAAACATGAAACATTTACCAATAGGTCCACTGGAAAGATGCTGAATGAAAAAAACAGAATTAAGAAACAATGCCAAGTACATAATGCTGAACTTCGTATCAATAATCAAGATCCACTTTAATGCTTCAGAGGTTCCTCTTGATTAAAAACTTCTATTATACGTGAAAGGAAAATGTGGGCAGAATAACATAGAAGCATATTAGCACACAAGAAGATATAGAGCAGCGTAGATTATTGCTAAACAGATTTCCCTCTTTACTGATTTTTGCTCCTTCATTTCAACATTAGAATATTAGATATCTGTCTTCTAACAAGAAGCTTTGAGGCTTAAGTCTCATGATATCTACCTTCCTTCCTTCCTTTGGCTGACAATTGCTCGACAGACAGCTGAATTTGCTTAGCAAACGTCTATATGATCAGCATTGGAAGTAGAGTACATGCAATAAAGCCTTGTTAATTTTTTTCCTCTCATACAAACATCCAGTATATAAGTGCAAAACATACTTTTTTCCCCCTTTTTTTTTCTTTTTTTTTTTTATTTGACAAGTTTATCATGGTTTCTTTTTCTTCTTCTCTTTTAAGTGCAGGTCTGCTGTTTTTCTCTAGAATTTGGGAATGTAAATTTTATGCATGATCACTACACTACAATTCCATCTGCTCCCTGAGATCTATGTATAACGAGTGAAAATCTTTCTTTATCACAGGTATTAAAATGTTGTGAACTTTGTAATTAGAATGGAGTAAAAAAACATTTTAATGTCTGACTACTTAAAGTGGTGTCCTTATGAAAGGCAAAAAATAAAAATGGAAAAATACAGTGAATAAAGGACTTCATAGCTCAGACTTGGGGGAAAAAAGAATGTCTCCATTGAAATTTTTAAGGGAATGGCTACTTGGGGACAGTTTATTGACATAGTAATTGCTGGCTTGCAAAATAAAACCTCAAATAAAATCCCAAATAAAATCCTAGTCTTTTTGATTTTTTTTTAAATTTTATTTAAAATTTTAAATATAAAAGTAAACAGGTATATATTTGTTTATATACTCTGAAATGTTAACCCAATCATAATGAAATTACCCTTTGGAGAATTTAAAAAAAAAAAGAAAAAGAATGGTTTGAAGATAAAAATATTAAACTAGGTCTACAAAATTTTATTAATAGGAAATGCAGGTGTTAGTGTACTTATGTTTGGAAAAAAAAAAACTAAAATAAAACAAAAAAAAACCCAAAACCAAACAAAAAAACCCCAGCTTTTTGCTTCTCCACCTTTGCTTCCTATTTCCACTTCACCAAGCATGACAGTTACATGTTGCCAGAAAAAGTGGTGTCCTGGTTAATATCCATCTTTATATTTTTTATATAAATATCCATATTTCAGATTTTAAGCGAATATTTTTCTGAAGTGTCATAGTTCTTAGAAGGTCTTTGGAAACAGTGAAGTATATTTATCCCTCACAGGTATCTGTTCAGTTTTCAGAAGTCATACCCAGCAAAATAATTAAAAGGTCTATGAGATTCATTTTAACACCTATGGACAAGGTATTATTTTCTAGTTTATAACATGAATTGAGTTTTATTTTATTTAATTAAAAATGAGAACATCTGTGACAGGATATTTTCGTAGAGTTATATTACTTTATTCTAAAAAATCATTGTATAAAAAACCAAAGAAAAGTTCTTCAATATCTTTCTTTTCACTTCCTTAAGTTTTGTTAACTTTATACATCCATTTTTCATACCACTATTACACATTCTTCTTCTTCCTTTTGTAATTTTTTTCTCTTTTCTCTGCTTTTTTCATTAATTTTAATCCATTTTAATGGCTACCTTCATTTAAACTAATATAATGATTAAATGATTAGAGTAAATTAGCAATTTCTAGATCCTTCTAAATTCCAGGGCAATACTCTAATGTGGATGGCTTATATCACCTCAGTAGGAATATCCTTCTTTAGACTACCCAGGCTATTTCTTTCTTGACTCTCTTGATTTCTCATAACTCTACTGAAATGTGAAAAATTACATGGAAACAACTGATATGGTAAAATCTAGGTACTACAAAGTGATGTACGTTATAGTCAGCCTCACTGCATTTGAAAGATAACATGTACACAGCCTTTTCTTCAGAAAAGAAAGATAGTCTTATTCCTTCTTTCTTGCTAAAAAGAATGGTGGAAAGTGTTGGGAAAAATATATGGACATCAACTATTGAAGGATGTATGTCGTTATTTCATTTGTTATAAACCAGTGACCCTCTGAATAAATACATATTTAAAAAAAAAAAAAT
Source organism: Calonectris borealis (assembly GCF_964195595.1). Classification (NCBI taxonomy): domain Eukaryota; kingdom Metazoa; phylum Chordata; class Aves; order Procellariiformes; family Procellariidae; genus Calonectris; species Calonectris borealis. Next base: position 170,317,835 of record NC_134312.1, read on the forward strand.
AATGCAGTCATGCTCAGGATTTTTGATAAATATAAAGCAGTAACAAGAAGCCACAAAATATTTAGGGTGAATTTAGATGAAAATCAGTTTTTCACTGGAAATTAATAAACCCAGTAAGTTTATCTGATCCTTTTCACAGCACTTCAGTCTTTAGGCTTTTCCATTCATAAACAGGTCTCAGTGAACCTGACTTCACACAAATACCATCTCCTTGCTGTATTCAATTCCTGTCTGTCTCTCAAGCACATATTTATATATGCGTATGTGCCAATTGGTATTGTCACTGCTAAGCATCACATCAGGGAAAGTGTTGGCAGCAGCAAAATCATGACTGAAAGTGAAAAGAGGGTTTAATAAATTCATTTTAGCAGATGTGAATCATTCTGTTCCTTGTATTCAGACTTGTTCCACAGCTAGTCAGAGCAAAACCAGGGATAAAATTATTTTCTGGATACACATTTAATGGAAGGTAGATAAGATTTTTGTAATAGAAAGAACTATATTGGAATATATTGTTGGTGCTTTCCATTTTGTTCAGAAAAATGTAAGCTAAGTCTATATTTCATCTTTCCGTTATCTTTTAGTTGACTGTATAGTTGCAATTGGCACATCTGGCTGACTAGATTTATTTCTGAAGTTTGACATGAAATCATGAATAAAGTATAGCTTTCTAGTCACATTAACTTTGGGGATTTTTTTGCATAAAACAAATGAAGAAAGATTGCCTTTCTGCAACTTGTTATCCAACATAGGTATTTAATAGCTGGATTTACCTAGAATATCCAGAAATACGCTTTGTGAATGGAATATTTTCTTTCATGGTACATTATTTGTTTATTCCTTAATAGTAAACTGTAATGCAAAAAAAAAAAAAAAAAAGTAACTCAAGTATAATATTCTTAAGTATCCAAAAAGTAAACTATTAAATGATTTATATCTTGTCATATAACATGGTTAAAACCACTGATAAAAGGAGATTATCCTCTGTTCAGTACTATGGGATTTACAGCACTTTATGTATTAGTCCAATGATTTAATTCCTATGAAATTGATAAAATTTAGCTACGATTTTTTTCTGGCATTTGGATTACTGGAAGAAATACAGAAGAAGTAAAGGCTAAGGATTAGTATCTGATGTCTCTTTAACTTTTCACCCTCTCTTTAGCCTCCTTTACTTTGCCTTAAAAACTACAAGTAAAGATGACTACTAATAATATTTGGAATATTAGCTGGTTTTAAACTTCTGTAAATTGCTAAAGATATTAGCAGCTTTAAAACATATTTCATAAAATCATAGAATGTGTTGGAAGGGATTTCTGAATGCCATCTAGTTCCAGCTCCTACTCAAAACAGGGTCAACTTCAAAGTCAGATCAGGCTGCTCATGGCCCTGTCTGGATGAGTTTTGAAAATTTCCAAGGATGGAGATTCCATAACCTTCCTGGATCACACGTTCTAGTGCTTAACCTCTCTCACTGTGGCAATTTTTCCTTACGTCTTACAGAAATGTCCCGTGTTTGAACTTGTGAACTTTGCCTCTTGTTCCTCTGCAGTGCAACTTTCAGAAGAGCCTGGCTCCATTTTCTCTAGAACCCTTCTTTAAGTAGTGGAATATAGTGTTGTGAAGTAAAGGAGCTGTAGGAGGAGGTCAGTGGACTAAGCAACATCAGAAGTGATGAGTGTCTGGATCTTCTCTGAGACTCTGCAGGTACAAAATCCTCAACCTTCAACTATATTGAAGGAGCTGTAGGCAGGCTCTGTGCTTATCAGCTAGGGAAATAGAGATTCCTGTGATGGTGAAGGCTGGAAGCATGTGACCTCTGACACCAGGAGAATGGCTACTGTTCCACCTGCAGTTCTGTAGCTACAGAAGAGGTTCAGTGCCCTGGTAGCAGATGAGGGGCTAGGAGCTCTCTCCAACAAAGCACCTGAGCTAGCTGAGACTGAGCCCTACAGCAGCACCAGGAAGAAGTGGTGAGTGATACCATTGGGGACACTCCCTGCAGCAGGGGATGGAGGTTCCTAGTTACCAACCCGACCTGCTATCTGGGGAGGTTTGCTGCTTGCTGGGGCCTTGGATTGAGGATGATGTTGGAAATTTGCTAAGGCTTGTTTGGTCCTTGAATTGTTACCCTCTATTGCTTTTCTATGTGAGCATCAACTAAGATGCCAGAGGACACTCTTAGTGTGTTGAAAATGACTTACACAGCTCTGGAGGTAAGATGGGCCCAGGGGTCCAAGAACATGGAGGCCCATGTTGTGTTCTTCTTGATTCTGCTGGAAGGGCTTGGGGAGAAGTGAATAGATCCTGTATGTCAACACCAGATCCTCTATGTCCTGTTGGCAGCAAGAGGATTTGGCTTCTCTCTCTATGGGACCCTTTTGGAGAATTGAGTAATTGCTAGTAAGAGAAGGTATCTACCTGATAAAGTGGGGAAAAAGCATCTTGGCCAACAGGCTGGCCAGCTGATGTGGAGAGCTTTAAACTAGGAATGGCAGAGGAGGAAGTTGAAAACCCACAATCAAATGAGGAAATGCTGGACCAGCTTGGCAAGCAAAGGGTGAAAGATAATGCGGACAAGAGACCTCAAAAGTAACAAATAAAACTGAAAGGCGCTTAAATCAAGCATATTCACACCAAAAAGACAGAGGTGAGAAGACAGCAATATGAGGGAAGCTCTCTCTTTTTTGAGGGAAATCGATATGACTTGGTACCTCTCCGAAATGTCTGTACACTGACACACAAGTATGGAGAACATACAGAAAGAATTAGAAGTCTGCATGCAGTTGCAGGGCAACAAACTCATGAATATCAGAAATGTGGGTGGGTTAGCGTGCATGACTGGGTGTGCTGCCATGGATGCATACAGTTTTTTCAGGAAGGACAGGCCAGGACAATTGTGGTAGAGTTGCCCTTTATGGGAATGCATAGAGATCTGTCTGCAGATAGATGATGAGCCAATTGTGAACCTGTGGTTTGAGGGCAGACCAATGTGAGTCATGTTCTGCACGTCTGCTACAGACCATCTGATCAGGAAGAATTAGAAAAGGCCATCTTCAGAAACCTAAAATTCCCAGGACCTGGTCCTCATGAGGATATTAACATCATCATTGACAAACTTATGAAGTATGGGGCAGATAAATGGACAGTGAAGTAGATTGGACTGTGGGGTTCAAGGCATTATGAACAGTGGCATGAAGTCCACCTGGAGGCCAGTCATCAGCGGTGTACACCAGGGATTGACACTGGGTTCAATACTGTTCAGTTTCTTCATTAATGATCTGGATGATGGGACAGAGTGCACCCTCAGCAAGTTTGAAGATGATACAAAACTGGAAGGAGCGGCTGATATACCATATGGGTGTGCTGTCATTCAGAAGGACCTCAACAGGCTGGAGAAATGGGCAGAGAAGAACCTCGTGCAGTTCATCAAAGAGTAGTGCAAAGCCCTGCACCTGGGCAAGAGTTATTCCCAAACATCAATACATGCTGGAGGCCAACCAGATGGTAAGAAGCTTCCCTGAGAAAGAGCTGGGGATCCTGGAGGACAACACATTGACCGTGAGGCAGCAATGTGACCGTGTAACAAAGAAGGCCAACAGCCTTCTGGACTCCCTGAGGAAAAGCGTTGCCAGAAGGTCAAGGGAGATGATATTTCCTCTCTATTCAGCACTGGTGAGGCCACATCTGGAGTGTTGTGTCCAAGCCTTGTCTCCCCAGTACAAGAAAGATGTGAATATACGGAGTGAGTTCATCAAAGGGATTGGAGCAACTGTCATATCAGGAGAGGCTGAGACAAATAGGGTTGTTCAGCCTGGACATAAGAAGACTCAGAGGAATCTTCCCCCAGCATCAGGTATTAATATATCTTGATGAGAATATGGAGCCAGACTCCTCAGTTGTTTCCAATGACAGAATAAAAAGCAATGGATACCAATAAATTCTGTTTAAGCTTTTTTATTTTTTTTTTTTTATTGTGATGGTGATCAAACTCTGGAGCAAGTTTCTCAGAGAGGCTGGGAAGTCTTTGTCCTGGGAAATATTAAAAACCTGATTGGACACAGCCCTGAACAAACCTGCACTAGTTGGTCCTGCTCAGAGCACACCGGTTGGACTAGAGCATCTCCAGAGGTCCATTCCCACTTCAACATTTCTGGTTCTCTGATAAGTTTCTGTGAAACTTCATTGAAAGTTGAAGGCTCAGTATTACTTCACAGGACTGAGCTACATGTAGGACAAGGCTTCTCCCAGCTGAATACCAATTTCTGTTCCAGTTGGAGGCACTGTCAAAAGACTAATGACTATAGTGAGAGAATCAGATGTACGAATGTACCATATCAGATTACTATATTGCATATTATTTGCATAAAATGCAAGTTAACAAAGCTTCTTTCTTACAAATTTTCAGTGAAACAAACTGAAAACAAATTAATCTGGCAAAGCTACAAAAAATTAAAATAATCAGTATCACAGGAAACTTCTGGCAGCTAAAGAAATATGTTAATTTTTAGCTTTTAATCTCTTTCATAGAAGTTGCTTGCTAACAATAAGACTGCAATTTCATTTTGACAATGATATTCAGGAAGACAGGTTTCTACTAATCAGTAGATATTTGTTATTATTCATAAAATAATGAAGGATGATTTGTTTAATGCAGAAATATCTACCTACATTAAGGAATACTATTTACTTAGAGGCACATTAGGAATCTAGTGCAATGGTTCGTTATTTTGTACTTCAAAGATTTCTGAAGTAAGGGACAGAAAGTTTTACTTAGTTTGTCAAATATTATAATTCGATAGTGTTGGTAGCCTTCACTTACCTAGGGCATAATCTGTTCCAAGTGAACTCAGTAGGAAAGCTACAGGGAACATTTGAGATGCAAAAGAATGGGAAGTCTAATTAGATGAACAGAATACTCCATTCATCCTTCTTTCTTCTCTCTGCTTATATTTTCATTCAGAATTTCTGCACACTATTAGTGTTTTGATTTGGAAAGTAGCAGCAAGTGGTAAAGAAAAGACAGTTCCTGTGATAAGTAACTACGATGATGATTATTTCAGTGTCTGTCTACTGTCCACTCTGACAGCTGCAGGAAAATCCATACTCCTAGGTCACATACATAGAATCCATACTTCATTCTGGGAAACTCTCTGTGTTCAGGAACAGCTCACAAAAGCCATCACACTAAGAAAACAGCAGAAAAGAAACAATGCAGCAAACATGAGTCTTAAAGTAATTTCTTATGAGACTGAAGCTCTGTGGAAACTCTTAGTGTGAAGGTAGGCACATTTCATCCAAAATCAGGTGTTAAAACTTAAAAATTGAGATGCGTGACAGTCTCACTTTTCAAAGATGATAAAGGACATGACAGTAATGTAGTCTTGCATTTAAATGATCTAAGGAAATTAAGTTTAAAGTCAATTTTCTGTATAGCAATACCTTCATGTAAGCAGGAGACTCCCAATAAAATCAGAAAAATAGAATCTTATTCAGCTGCTGTCATGCCAATAGTAAAAAATAGCCAGGGTAACCTATAGCTGATCATTACTTAGTCTTCAAAAAAATGTCTGTTGCCTGGGAAATGGTAATAAAGCAAGTGGCCATGGAATTCAGGGACTGTGTATAATAACCAGGGACTCAGAGAAGTGAAGTCTTTAAGTCATTACTTGTCACTTCTGGAAGTTATACTATCAAGGACTGGGTTTGCAGAAGTGCCTATATCCACACAGAACCTGGAATGACACCCTCTACTCTGCTCTGGTGAGACCCCATCTGGAGTACTGTGTCCAGCTTTGGGATCCCCAGCACAAGAAAGACATGGACCTGTTAGGGTGGGTCCAGAGGAGGGCCACGGAAATGGCCAGAGGGCTGGACCACCTCTTCTATGAAGAAAGGTTGAGAGAGTTGGGGTTGTTCAGCCTGGAGAAGAGAAGACTTCGGGGAGACCTTATTGCAGCCTTCCAGTACTTGAAGGGGGCTTATAAGAAAGATGGGGAGAAACTTTTTAGCAGGGCCTGTTGCGACAAGACAAGGGGGAATGGTTTTAAACTGAAAGACGGTATGTTTAAATTAGATATGAGGAAGAAATTTTTTACAATGAAGGTGGTGAGACACTGGAACAGGTTGCCCAGAGAGGTGGTAGATGCCCCATCATTGGAAGTGTTTAAGGTCAGGTTGGATGAGGCTTTGAGCAACCTGATCTAGTTGAAGATGATCCTGCCCATGGCGGGGGGATTGGAACTAGATGATCTTTAAGGTGCCTTCTAACCCAAACTATTCTATGATTCTATGATTTCCCCCTTAGGTGCCTCATTTAAGTGCCTAAAGTTATAGGAAGGGCAAACCCTCATCTCATCTATGTATCAAGCTAAAAAAAACAGACACCAAAAACTCATAGGAAGTTAGATTATTAGTTGCATATCTGTATGTGCCTATTTGTTAGCTTGGTATAACCAAGCTAAACATGAATCAAATCATTAATAATCTGCAAGCAGTCTTAATTAAAGAATGACTTTTTTTCTTGTAATAAAGATCTGGAAATTGTGAGATTCACTAAGCAGAATCTTGTGTTTTTACTAACTGAATTTCCATTGTTTAAGGTTTTTTGTAAAGATGAACCTGATACCTTAATTCAGCAGGACCTTTATTGTACTGAGAATTTAAGAAAATTAGCTCAAACTTTTCCTAAACATAGAATGATAAACTTAGGGGGCTTTTTTATAATCTTGACCCTAGACTGTAAGATTGATTTTATTAAAAATGACCTAATGAGCATCTGTAGAAACAGTCTTGGAAAAAACTTTTTTCCCAAGTATTTTTTCCATAGTTTTATTCTAACCTGATAGTATATAATCCAAAGATACACCTTTCTATTAATAAAAATATTTTTTACAGAAGATTTCACAAAGGCACACTGTATATTTCATGAATATTTTCATTGATCCCTCTTACTTTTTCCTTAGCAGCAGATGTGAACAGTGTGAATAGACAAATCTCTCAAAGATAAGGTGTAAGTAATCATGTGTTTTTCTCTTTCATATTTCTTTCTGATCTCCTACAGAGATCAGATAGTACACATTAATACATTAGCACGATACGCGTTACGCTCACTTTAAAACAAAACAAAACAAAAAACCTTAGTGCTCTACAGAACTCACTAATTTTGTCATAAGAGTGCCTTGCCTTTTAAGTACATACTATAATACAGGGTAACTGTATGTGCTATACAAGAAACACTTCAGTATTTCTGGTTCAAGACTAGTGAAAAAAACCTCACAATAAATTACAAAAAATTGAAGGCAATTTGCAAATAAGGAAATATTGGTACACTTGCATACAGAGTTTAAAAATAAAGGAGGGCACAGCAAATTTCTAGATAAACAGAAATAGTTAATTCTAGCTATACTGTATTGGGATAGAACATGCTCTGAAATTAGAGTTAAGTTCCAAAAAACTGGTCAGAATTTCTCGCATTTGAGCTGTTTGAAGAAGGATTTCTCAGTTAAATGTTAATAGAAAAAAAAAAAAAAGTGGGATCTTATATTTTAAAAGAAATTGACCTGATTCTTCACTAATTTTAAAGTTCGTCTTGGAATAAAATTCCTGCTTAGCTCATGTCACAGATTACAATGTGCCCCCATAATGATTTGCAACTCAAAATTCAGAATGAAAAAGTATGTTCAGCTCTTTTATTTCCTATTGTCCTTAGTTTGAAATCAATTTCATAAGGAATAGATGAGTTATATGATGATAACTGATTTTTGTCAACTGCACTAGAACCTCAGTCTTTAACAAATTTTAATACATGACTAAACTCTTGATGCACATGCATTCCAGGTGTTTGTCTTTTGTAGACCTGTGTCCTAACTACTCAAACAGGATTTTTTCTGTTTTGTTTTTCCCATAGACACATATATTTGTTACAACACTTGAATAATTGACATTTTTTTCTCATAATTCTTTTTTTTGTGGTACTAATCAGATTGCACTACTATCCTGATTTCGACTGGGATAGAGTTAAATTTCTTCCTAGTGCTGTGTTTTGGATTTAGTGTGGGAGGGATGTTGATAGCACGCTGATGTTTTCAGTTGTTGCTAAGTGCCCTCCTAGTCCAAGGACAACTCCCATGCTTACTGACTGAGCTAGGTACACAAGATGGGAGGGAACGTAATCAGGACAGCCAGTCCAGCTGGCTAATGGGGTATTCCATACCATGTGACATCATGCTCAGTATATGAAGGGTAGGCGTGATCCAGGAAGTACCGATCGCTACTTGGTTATCGGTCAGCGCGGGTGGTGAGCAATTGCATTGTGCATCACTCATTTTGTATATTTTATCATTATCATTATTATTTTCCCTTTTTTTCTGTTCTATTAAACTGTCTTTATCTCAACCCATGAGTTTTTCTCACTCTTACCCTTCCGATTCTCTCCCTGTCCTGCTGGGGGTGGGGGGAGTGAGTGAGCGGCTGTGTAGTATTTGCCTGCCTGCCAGGTTAAACCACAACAACTACAAAAGAAACTGTGTCCTTTTTGGTGCCTAATTCTTTCATCAGTTGCTAATTTCATTGGGATCAGAAGATAAACAGCAGTAAAGTGCTTAAATACCTTTAAGCATCTCTGTTTAGATAATTACTGTGCACCACAACTACATTCCTCAAGTGTGCGTTGGGTAACATTGAGCTAATGGTTCACAGAATAAATTCAGTCTATAAATATCTGGACTACTATTTTGTTGTTGGAAAACATAGGGAACATCTGTTACATGGGCTTGTTAGGTGATAACACCATCAGTATGTGTGGACAACTATGTAACAACCATAGCCAAGTGAAGAAGGAGATGGGCTGAAGTCGTTCTTTCTACTGTGCTGAGGCCAACATCAAAAACTGTAGGTGTTGCTGCTGTAACAACACATCCCACATCCTTGCATGCAATAATATAACACTTTTCTTAATGTTTCCTCTTAAAAACAGTTGGACTAGACAGGACACAGAAGCCTGACTGAGTTTTGTTTAGGTGCAGTGCCATTGTTTTCCAAAGGAGAAAGCTGAACAGGCATAACTCAATAATACAGTTCAATTTCTACGTAAACAGAGGATGAATTTATATATACATAGAAGACTAGGGTGGAGTGTGGGGGAGGGGAAGGAAACAGAGGGAGATATTTGCATCATTTAGGGCCTAATTTACTTTGGTTTATGCCAGTGATTATAAAGAAATCCTGCTTTATATATGACTTTTTCCAACGTAAGAAAAATATCAACACTTCAGCTGTTCATGTGCAAAAAAAAATCAAAGCCCTCTATTAACTATCTTAAATATGACAATCTAGTCATGGACAACATTACAGTTCAGAGAGGAGAAATTAAATTGGTCATGGAATAAACTTGCCCGCAGCTGGTAAAATTGTTTGAAAATTCTAGAACTGACACCTATCCAAGGATTTTTTTCAGATATTATTGTATAACTTTTCAATAAAGCATTTATTTGCTTTCTAACAGAAGTGAAAATTAATATCTTTAGTCTTCATCTTCTGGTCTGAACATTGAGATTTTGTATCTTTTGCCAATTCATTTTGTTTACATTTAAATACTTATTTATACTCCAGTTTCATAGAAGTCTACATGGTTTTTCCCATTTCATATACGTCCATTTAATTAAGCTAACCAACCAATTGACCATAGAAGGAACATAATTATTATTATTTACATTGATTTGAACACTTCACTAGAGTGTCTTGTTTATTTGATGTTGTTTAATCTTCCCCCCATCTTCCTTTTATATTTAGATTATGGTGTGCTTTGATACAGTCAATCCTGGCACAACAATATAGCCCATTTATGCATTAGCAAAATAAAAATCCCTAGAGATATAGAAATTTAAAATATTATATTTTTTATTACTGATTTAAGTGGTTAATGACATACTTTATTGTTCTGTCTATGCATCCTATTACCGTAACTCAATTTAACATCGTAAGAAGAAAATCAACCCTAACTAAAACTTTTATTGAATCTGTTTTTCTCCTGATGAATAGTATGCACCAGTACCAAGGATATCTTGGTTCACGGCTGTGGTGGGTTGACCCTGGCCAACTGCCAGACGCCAGCCCAGATGCTCTCTCATTCCCCTCCTCAAAAGGACAGGAAGAGAAAATAAGATGAAAAAGCTCATGGGAGATCACTTACCAGTTATTATCACAGGCAAAACTGACTCAACTTGGCAAAAATTAATTTCATGTTTTTGCCAATTAAAGTAGATTTGGGTACTGAGAAACAAAGACAAATTAAGAGTCCTTCCCCCCACATCACCCCTTCTTCCTAGGCTCAGCTTCACTCCTTCATTCCTGACTCTACCTCCTCCCTGCTCTGCTGAGTGGCACAAGGGGCTGGGGAATGGGGGGTTGTGGTCAGTCCATAACAGTTCCTTTCTGATGCTCCTTCCTCCTCACATTTTGCCCCGACTCCAACATGGGTCTTCCATGGGCTGCAGTTCCTTCAGGAAACATCTAACTGCTCCACCACGGTCTTCTCCAGGGGCTGCAGAGGAATTTCTGCTCCATCACCTGGAGCACCTCCTCCCCCTCCTTCTCTCATCTTGGTGCCTGCAAGGTTGTTTATCACACTTTGTTTTCTCCCTTCTCTCTCTCAGGCAGCATTTTGCCCTTTCTTAAATACACTTTACAGGAGGTGCCACCATCGTGGCTGCAGGGCTCAGCCGTGCCCTGTGGTGGATCCGTTGGAGCTGGCTGGAACTGGCTGTGTCTGGCACAGGGCAGTCCTGGCCTCTCCTCACAGAATCCCCACCCGCCGCAGCCCGTCCTGCCAATACCTTGATACCTATACCCAATAAAAGGGCCAATACACAAGTTCTGTCTACTTCTATGTACCTCTAAATATCTTGTCATTATTAATTTTATAAAGTGAAATTTTATACATTAAATAACAGGAAGAATACAAAACCTAATAAAGCTACTAGCAGCTATTTATAGACTATTAGGTTTGGGATTTTTTCCCAAGTATATTTGGAAAGTTAACTACGAAAGTTCTTTTTTTCATTTTGCAACTTTTCAAGGTTAATCAAGCTGTCAGGAAGAAATTGCAAATACATGTGCCTGCACTCAAGAGTACAAATGTGCAATCACAGCAGGAAAAGGAATATGTTTTCCACTTGGTTGCAATGAATTTATCGGGAGAGTTCTCAAGGAAAATAGTCTGTAACTTAGATGTAGTTTTAAGTCATTTTTAAAAATATCTTCTCACACTATGATGTTAATGCCATTTCAAAATACTGCTTTGTAAGGGCATAAACCAGGAAAGAACTCATAAGGAAGAGAAATATATAGTTAAATCATATTTCTTTGCCCTGTTTTATCTTTGTCTTATATTGATTCTTAGCACTACGTTTTCAAAAAGATGAGATTGTCACAGCCATCACTGACAATTGCTTATCTAATTGGGCACGCAATCGAATTGCATGCAATTTAACTTTTCAACAGGTAACAAGACGAGACATGGGCTTGGCCTGGTAAAGATGGTTAGTGAGTCAAAAGAGAAAAGCATTTATTTTTAATTCCTTCTCCTTTCTTCTTGAAAGCCAGTTAAGATCAACATCATTTAAACAACATTTTATACTTTTGCATGGATGGCAAAACAAGCTGGTAGTGTTAAAAATGAACTCTTCCCTTTCTTTACTGCTTTCATCACTAGTCTTTTAAAATTATTTTCTTTCTGTGGATTGATCAGCGGAACTGTTAATCAATGAGGAAGGCATAAGTCAGCTGTATTGCTGCAGGAGCCACTATTAAAAGAAGAAACTCCTTGCTTTAAAACAATACAGATTTTACTGAGGCAGCAGTGAATGAAGAGTTCCTTAGCGTAAGAACACATATACTAGTCAAATCAGAGAGATATCTAGTCAGGTAACTGGTTTTGTTAGTGACCTATAGTGGACAGTTAAGTAAAAAACAGATATTGACACATCCTTATTTTGTACACCCTTCCAAATATCAGTTATGGCTAACAAATAAGCTTTTGAGTAATATATAGCTAATATATGTCTTTTCCTGGAGCTCTTTTCCACCACTATAGTTGTGTGAATCATTTGAATACAGCACCAAAATTCAAGCCTTAAGTTTGTAGACTACAGACTTTATGTCCTAGGGAAAAAAGGAAAAAAGAAGGAAAAAAGCAACAGTAACAGGACAAAAATCTTATTTTGAGTGACATCCAAATGAAGTTTCTTATTTGTGTGTTTATTCTTCTGCAGAGGGCTGACATTCAGCTTTTTCAAGAAGAGTAATATGATAAAGATGCTCTTAGTTGCTCTAAGTCAAGCAACATTTTAGTGGTTTTCTGGGGGCTATTTTAGGCTTTCTGTCTGTCATGTCTGAGTCCTGGCTGTGTTCGTACCCTGCTTTTCTCAGCATTCTCTCAGCTTGCTCACGTTTGCTCTGTCTTGTGTCACTCTTCTTTTCCCCTGCCCCCCCCCGCCGTCCTGTTTTGTCCTGCCGTCTGCTTGGTGCTCACTGAAGAGACACATTTCTTCTGGAAGCTCTAATTGTCTCAGCATGGAGCTGACAAACAGACAAGGAGAACAGGCTTCTTTCTTCCCTGATGCTAAGAAATATATAACTTTTTACCACAAGTTTTAAACCAGAAATGTCTCTCTTGCAGGCACTTTGGGATCCAGGTGAGCGTAATTTTCTTCCTAAACTGCAGATTACTGACTTCCTCCGGTTGTCTTCCCACTTATTTACACTGAGTTTGATTGAGTACATGGAGAAGATGTCAAATGTGAGATGGCAGACCCTGTTTAACCTACAGCTAACAGCACCACACTGGCTACTGACAGACCCGCCCAACCCCCACCCCCAGATGTCAGTACTTCTGTCCACTCGTCAGGTAGGATCGGTATCTTAGGCTGATCTGAGCTGTCAGGTGCTGCTACATGTGAATGTTGAACTGATTGGTAACGGATTGTGGGGGCAAAAAAAGGAATTTCTGTACTTTTTCTCTAGCTGAATTTGGCCCTAATATTAAACAATAAAAAGCAAAATTTCTTCTGCATACTTTACTGAAACTAGCTGAATGAGTAAGGATTAAAAAACATGAATGAATACTCCAAAGAATTTGGCACCAGGGTCATAAGGTTAACAAAGTAACAGAATACTTTCATAAAATGTCCCTGAGCTTTCACATTGAATTTTTGTTATGTTGAACACATTTTTCTTCACTTCCCAAAATCAAAACTACAGAATTGACTTTGTCACATTTTTTTATATCCTCGTATTCAGATTTTTATTGATCATCACACTTTTCTTCTCCATTTCATATTCTAACACTGCTTTTCAAAACCTCCTACTTTCACCTATAGCCCCACAATTCTTGTCTGTCCCCCATGTGAAAGACAGCAGTATTTACAGCCACAGCATTCTTCTCTTCCAGTCTCTGTGATCAGGCCCCTTCTCTCCACATCCTCTCCCTGAGTCTTTTTCAGTAACTCTTCTCTTCCTTAATTCCAACTTCAGTTTTCTCAGTGGAATGAGTAATTTCTAATTTCCTCCTTGTATCTGATCTTTCACCACATGTCTCTTTGTGGCTTGAATACTCTGCGCATCCTTTTAGTCTATTTGTCTTCTTCTTCCAGGCTCTTTGTGTTTCCTCCCCTTTCTGCTTCACATGGAATTATTTGCCTGCACTGTAGTGTCCTTCTTCAAAATCAGGTCTTCTGTTATTATTTCCTCCTTTTCTTACACATTATTCCCCAAAGAAGGGTATCACGACATTCTTCTGATAAAGTAATGTAACATTTCATCATCTTTATTTCTCTAGGCCTCTATCTGTTTCCCTTTTCTCCTTATCTGTGTCATTTTAATAGACTCAGCAAGCTCTCTGAGGCATGCGTAAAGAATCCCTATAAAACACTGCATGACACTGGTGAAAATCTATAAAATTTTCAAAACAATAAAGATTTAAAATTAGAAATACTTCCTTTAAATTAATTTCCAGTCTCAGTTTGATGATGAAAATGGCACAGCTACTAAATCAGGTCTATTATTATCAAGGACAGAATCAAAAGGAAGTTATATAATATATAAACCATCTGCTTAGGACTTCCTCCATTTCAGTTTTATATGATCGTTCTTATCCTACAAAATGTTTTTTATTATTTTTTAAGTAACTTAAGAACGATCATAAACACTAACCATTTTCAAATTTCCTTTGAAAAGTACTCAATATGTTGTCTTGTGCATTGATGTTATTTTTCAAAATAGTTCTCAGTATTGTGGATTCATAGCATGCTAAAATGGATTGTTTAAATACAATGTCTACAAAAATCACTACTTTTATGATGAGCCTAATTGCCTCCCATTGGCTGTTAACTGTGAATATAGTTGCATGCTAATTGCTTGTTGTTTTCTCCTGAGCTATACTTTTCACAAATCAGATCAACAAACTGACACCTTTTTAGAATAAAGTAATGCAAAAGTCTTTCATCTTGTAACATTTTTTAATGTTTCTTTAGTACAGTGAAAACTTTGAAAAATATTGTCTTCTCTTTTTGTTTTGCAGAGTAAATTGTCCTCACTCATGAAACAAGACCGTATTTTTAATCTCAGGCATTTGCTCTATAGAGACTGCTTTTTTCCGCCTCCGCTCCTCCATATGTTTAAAATTATCAGTATATCATTTCTCCTGTTGATATTTTAGATTTGGGTTTGGGTTTTTTTTGGGGGGTGGCGGTTTGTGGGGTTCTTTTTTTGTTAGACAAGATTTGCAGTGCCATGAGTGAGATAGGATATTGTCCCAGAGAGTACACAACGTGTAGGTGAAGTTAACATTCACCAATTGTAACCTCCAATTGTAATATGAGGAGCCATTTCTTTGATAAAGAAAAAATAATTAAAATCAGATACTTCTAATGATTATCGTCACTCGCAGAGGTAATCAGCTCCGGTGCAGGCACGTCCCGCAGTGGAGCAGGGGATCGCGGGGTACAGGGGTGTTTCCTGAGCCAGGGAACCCACAGGGGAGCACAGGACCCCCGCTGGGAGTCGGCAGCTCTCACGAGGGTGGCTGACGAGGCATGGGTGGGGCCAGGAGTAACGGTGGCCACCCCCCACTCCCACTAAAGGCAGCCCCACGGAGCTCTAGCAACCAGGAACGCTGCCAACAGGGCGGGCAAACAGGGCGTGGCGTGGCGTGGCGTGGCAGTTTACACGGCAGTTTGCATGGGAGGGGGCGCAGAGAGGGTGCCCCTTCGAAGGAGGGGCATTCCACGGGCCAAGTGGGAGACTTGGCGTACACATAACTCAGCAACCGGGCACCGTTCTGTGACCATCTGCACCATGAGTGAAGGGCATTCATCCTACCTGAGCCTCAAGGCAGAATGGTGGGCCCCCATCCGACAGCAAACGCTGAAGCTCTGGCTGGGGGGTCTGCACCATCTACCCAAGCAGTGGCCGATGCCTCCACCCAGATAGAGCTGCTGAAGAAAGAGGGTGCAGTGCAGACCTCAGAATGCAAGAAGTGCCTAGACCTCTCCCCTGGGGCAGGGACACATGGCAGACCTGCCTGCAAAAGATGTGCCCAGGGGGAGGACCTCCTGCAGCAGGTGGCTGAGCTGCAGGAGACGGTGAGAAAGTTGCGTAACATCAGGGAGGTGGAGAAGGAGTTAGATAGCTGGTTCCAAGTGCAGTCTGCAGTGGACCCGCAGCCCGTGGCTAAACAGCCAAAAACTCTCCCACCGGCACGTGCAGAAGGGAGAGGGACCAATAATGCAGAAGAATGGACTGTTGCAACGGGAAGGACCAGCAGGAGGAAGAGACTTTCCCCGAAGCCTGAGGTGTCCTTGCAGAAACACTTCACCACTCTGCAGGCTGAAGAGGAAAGTCCCGTTACACCAGGAGAGATGCTGGAGCTGAGTAAGGCAGCCCGACCTGCCCCCAGTATAACAACCGGGTGATAGTGGTAGGCATGGAGCTCCAGAGCTCCAGAGCTTATGAGTCAGGATTAAAGGGAAGGCAGGGACAGGTGACATTATGGTGGGGGTCTGCTACAGGCCACCTGCAGGAACAGGTGACATTACGGTGGGGGTCTGCTACAGGCTACCCGACCAGGAAAACCGAGCGGATGAAGCCCTCTATAGACAGATAGGAGCAGCCTCATCTTCACAAGCCCTGGTCCTCATGGGGGACTTCAACCATCCTGATATCTGTTGGAGGGACAACACGGCAGGGCATAAGTCTGAGAGGTTCCTGGAATGTGTCAACGATAACTTCCTTCTCCAAGTGGTAGAGGAGCCAAAAAGAAGAGATGCTATGCTGGACCTTGTTCTCACCACCAAGGAGGGGCTGGTGGGGAATGTGAAGCTCAAGGACAGCCTTGGTTGCAGTGACCATGAAATGATGGAGTTCAAGATCCTTAGGGCACCAAGGAGAGCACACAGCCCTCCCATAGAGGATTACTACCCTGGACTTCAGGTGATCTTCAGGGATCTGGTTGCTAGAATGCCATGGTAGGGAAGAGGGGCCCAAAAAAGCCGGTTAATATTCAGGGATCACCTCCTCCAAGCTCAGGAGCGATGCATCCCAACAAAAAGGAAGTTAGGCAAAAATGCAAGGAGGCCTGGAAGGAGCTCCTGGACAAACTCAAATACAAAAAGGAAGCTTCCAGAGGGTGGAAGCAAGGACAGATAACCTGGGAGGAATACAGAGAAATTGTCCGAGCAGCCAGGGATCAGGTTGGAAATGCTAAAGCCCTGATAGAATTAAATCTGGCCAGGGACATCAAGGGCAACAAGAAAAGCTTCTACAGGTCCGTTGGTGATAAAAGGAAGACTGGGGAAAATGTGGTCCCTCTCCGGAATGAAACAGGAGGCCTGGTTACCTGGAATAAGGAGAAGGCTGAGGTACTCAATGACTTTTTGCCTCAGTCTTCACCGGCAAGTGCTCAAGCCTCACCGCTCAAGTCACAGAAGGCAAAAGCAGGGACTAGGAGAATGAAGAGCCGCCCACTGTAGGAGAAGATCAGGTTCGAGACCATCTAAGGAATCTAAAGATGCACAAGTCCATGGGACCTGATAAGATCCATCTCCAGGTCCTGAAGGAACTGGCGGATGAAGTTGCTAAGTAACTATCCATCATATTTGACAAGTCATGGGCAGTCTGGTGAAGTTCCCACTGACTGGAAAAGGGGAAACATTACCCCCATTTTTAAAAAGGGAAAAAAAGAAGACGCAGGGAACTCCAGACTAGTCAGTCTCACCTCTAGGAGATGCCTGGAAGATCATGGAACTGATCCTCCTGGAAGCTCTGCTGAGGCACATGGAGGACAGGGAGGTGGTCGAGACAGCCAGCATGGCTTCACCAAGGGCAAGTCCTGCCTGACCAACCTAGTGGCCTTCTAGGATGGAGTGGCTACATCAGTGGATAAGGGAAGAACTACAGATGTCATCTATCCAGGTTTCTGTAAAGCCTTTGACACGGTCCCCCACAACATCCTTCTCTCTAAACTGGAGAGGTATGGATTTGATGGGTGGACTGTCTGGTGGGTGAGGAATTGGTTGGATGGTTGCATCCAGAGGGTAGTGGTCAATGGCTCAATGTCCAGGTGGAGGTCGGTAACGAGTGGTGTCCCTCAGGGGTCTCTATTGGGACCAGTACTGTTTAATATCTTCATCAATGACATAGACAGTGGGACCGAGTGCACCCTCAGCAAGTTTGCAGACGACACCAAGCTGAGTGGTACAGTTGACATGCCTGAGAGATGGGATGCCATCCAGAGGGACCTGGACAAGCTTGAGAAGTGGGCCCGTGTAAACCTCATGAGGTTCAACAAGGCCAATGGCAAGGTCCTGCACCTGGGTCGGGGCAACCCCCAGCACCAATACAGACTGGGGAATGAAGGGATTGAGAGCAGTCCTGCCGAGAAGGACTTGAGGGTACTGGTGGACAAAAAGCTGGACATGAGCCGACAATGTGCGCTTGCAGCCCAGAAGGCCAACCGTATCCTGGACTACATCAAAAGAAGCGTGGCCAGCAGGTCGAGGGAGGTGATTCTGACCCTCTACTCTGCTCTGGTGAGACCCCTCCTGGAGTACTGCGTCCAGCTTTGGACCCCTCAGCACAAGAAAGACATGGACCTGTTGGAACAGGTCCAGAGGAGAACTCACAAAAATGATCGGGGGAATGGAACGGCTCTCCTATGAAGAAAGGCTGAGAGAGCTGGGGTTATTCAGCCTGGAGAAAAGAAGGTTTCTGACAGACCTTATTGCAGCCTTTCAGTACTTAAAACGGGCTTATAAGAAAGATGGGGAGAAAATTTTTAGCAGGGCCTGTTGCGACAGGACAAGGGGGAATGGTTTTAAACTAGAAGAGGGTAGATTTAGGCTAGATATAAGGAAGAAATTTTTACAATGAAGGTGGTGAAACGCTGCCACAGGTTGCCCAGAGAGGTGGTAGATGTCCCATCCCTGGCGACATTCAAGGTCATGTTGGACAGGGCTCTGAGCAACCTGATCTAGTTGAAGATCTCCCTGTCCACAGCAGGGGGATTGACTAGATGACCTTTAAAGGTCCCTTCCAACCCAAACTATTCTATTCCGTTCTGTTCTGTTCTATTCTATTGTAAAAAACAGGAAGAAAATAAAAACTGTTTCTGGAGTACGATAGCAGAAGAGTAACACTTTAAAATTATGCATGCGTAATGATTTTTACTGTCCAGATGAGTCAGAAATTTTTCAAAATTTTTACAAATACCTCAACAAAACACTGAAGTTCTTACTCATAAGTAATTTTCATTCATTAAACCAGTCTCACTAATGTAACTTGTCTCACTGCTATAACCAATCTTACTGATGTAACAGACACAAACAGATTGCCACTAAGGGCTCAGGGGGCAATTTGTTTTCCCCTTAGATGGAGGCTGTCATGCGTTTCAACAGCTCCCTGATCTGAACAACTAGAGTACCAGTTATTGAATTCCAAAGAATGGTACTACATCCCAGTAAGGGAGACTAGGTATATTCTTTTATTTTATTCCTAATATGCATTTGCCACCATTTTAGGGACCTCAGTCTTTTCATCTGTAAAATATGAATGAACCCTGATGCATATGCATGATTTTTACACATTCAAGGTATCACAGAGCTCAAGATAAAAAGTATGTCATATAATAATAAATAATAATAATAATAATACCATCCATTATTGTGTTTGTGTCTTGAGCAGAAAGAATACTCAAATCAGGACTATGTAAAACTGTTGTCATAGTTATGAGGAGGTTTAATGCTCTGAAAAGAGAAGAAAGAAAATGTTCATATTTTCAAGCTGTTAATCTTATTAAAATGTTGTTTCCTTTCCCACAGCTAATTTCTCTGCAGTCCAATGAGCCACACATACCCCAATAGTTAATTTATCTCTGCCTTCAGGGTTCTAGCAGATGGGAAGTGAGTGGTGGGCTAGGAGAGTTGTACCATCCTCTTAAACCCTTCTATCAAAAATAAACTGAAGATTAATGAAGAAATAAGAATTGTCATATGAACAAATGAGAGCTAGGTAAGTAAATTATTTTTTAACATGACATGAAGCTTCATCTACTAAAGTCCAGTAATTTATCTAACTAAAAAATATATGTATTTCTTTTTCTTGTCCTACCTACTTAAAAAAAATGAGTTACAATATTTTACACCAAGTGGAATATTATATTGTTGGACATTATTAATAAAGCTAAGGAAAATATAGGACTAAGCTTACACACTCCTCTCAAAATGAGGACTATGTTTATCGGAAACAGTATCAATTAAATCCTCTGACACTGAGTGAACCCATTTTTCCCAACAGTTTGACCAAACTGCCTGAAAACTTCCTAGAGGGAGGTGGAGATTTAGAAAGTTTTAATGTCTATTTTTTTGGTTGCTGAACTTTGTATAGAATTTCTAAATAATAAAGTGCTGAGTGTTGGGGAAGATAACAAAGATAGTAGCAAAAGCCTGTGGTTAGACTAGTCACCTGAAAACAGAGGGTTAAATTTCAAATCCATTCTTCCATATGTCAAAGGATGCCTTGAGACAGGCAATGAAAAGGCACAGAAAATTGTTTTATCTTTCCCAGATACTCCACAGCTTGGTGTTTAAGAAAATCCTCTAGCAAATTGCAGGCTTAGGTCTCCTGAGGCAGCAGAATAAATTGAACCAGGTTTTCTTAAATTGTGTGTGAATGCTATAAGCATTGGACTCTTCATTAAATCTGTGATTTTAGCTGTCATTTTTTCAAACAATACTATTTGGCCAATTCAAGCTAAGTCCTCAAATACTTATAAAATGATCAACACCTTTTTTTTTTCTTGAACTATGTTTTCATAAGCAAGTCACCAGGTTTCACAGTACACATGCCAAATCTATCTTTACACAAATAATTAATAAGGCCCAATTGGAAACCAAAGAAATCAAGCAACTCCGAACCAAAGTAACGTTACAGCAATAAATAAAGTGTATTCATAATAGGATACCATGAAATCTGTTCAACTCAACCTCTTCGTGAACAAAAAATACATTTTTGCTATAATTACTAACACTTTTGGGTAGAAAATTAAACATAATTGCATTTATTCAAAAAGACAGTGAATTCAGTTACAACTATTTCTACTAAAATTTTTGAAAAATAGCCTCTTATAGAATCAAAAAGATTAAAAATGAACTAGCTTGTTTTGAAACCAACAACACACAAAAATAATCAATATATCTCTTGAGGTGAAATTAATTTTCATGATTTAATAACATATATGAAACCACTTATGATTCAGTTTTCAAATGATTACATTTGTTCTGAATTTTTTTTCAGCTGGTTTGGGAGAAAAACCCCAAACCCTCAAAGAAGAACTTTAAATTTTAAGAGAGTGTTCAAGGTGCCATGCCTGCAAGCATTTTCACAGATGTTAAAACATACTTATCATTTAGTGAAGGCTAAATTCCCTTTCAATCTCTAAATTCTTGAAAAATACAGGATAGAGTTCAGTTGCCTAAATAAATGCATTCAGTGTTGCTTTACTTGACACTCTAGGATATCTCCTCTGGCCTCCAGGTCTGCTCCAGAAATGCATTAGTTTCTTGTGGGTCTTCCGTCTGTGTATGTCAGGCAGCCCTATGTGGATATCACAGTGGGGAGTACAGTTCCCTATGGAACAGGAGTAGGTTCTCCAATTCCTTTAAGAATAGGGAATATTTCTAAGGTTGCATCTAATCTCATGGCTTCTGTATCTAACCGGACTATGTAAGTAGCCAGTAATGAGTTTTCCCAAGGTGAATATCATGCTTGGGAACCATGCCACCCCTTTCATCCAAATCAAATAGGAGTTAACTGGGCTTTATCAGAAACTTATTGACACAATCCCCGTTGATATCCTTTTTCTGTGAGTTCTATATGTAGTCTAAAAGGGGGTTCCAGTATTAAAGGGCCCATAGACTGATATTCTGAAACATTGCGTATTAATAAATGAAATGCTTCTTCAAGAATAACTGTCCATTCCCAGGTTAATACACTATCATGGTTTAACCCGACAGGCAGCCAAACACCACACAGCTGCTCGCTTATTGCCCCCGCCCAGTGGGACGGGGAGAGAATTGGAAGGGTAAGAGTGAGAAAACTCGTGGGTTGAGATAAAGACAGTTTAAAAGAACAGAAAAGGAAGAGAAAATAATAGTAGTAGTAGTAGTAGTAGTAGTAGTAGTAGTAGTAGTAGTAATAATAATAATAATAATAATAATAATAATAATAGCAGCATATACAAAATGAGTGTACTCGCCAAGCAATGCCCAAAAAACCAGTGATTGCTACTTCCTGGACATGCCTATCATTCATATACTGAGCATGACATCACATGGTATGGAATACCGCATTGGACAGGTGGGCCAGCTGTCCCGACTATGCTCCCTCCCAGCTTCTTGTGCATAGGAAGCTGACAAGTCCTTGACTAGCAGGGCACTTAGCAACAACTGAAAACCTCAGTGTGTTATCAACATTCTTCTCATACTAAATCCAAAACACAGCACTTGGAAGAAATTTAACTCTATCCCAGCCGAAACCAGGACACACACTTCTTTAACAAATTATATAAAAGAGTTGAGCAATTATACCAAATCCTGGAATATGTGCTTACCAAAATCCTAAAGTACCTAAGGCTTGTTGGAGCTCCTTCTTATTAGAGGGTGAATGTAATTCCAGTATTTGCTGTAAGGTATCAGAGGGAATACACTGTCTGCCACCTTGCCAGGTTATGCCTAAAAATCTAACTATTTGACTAAGTCCTTGTTGTTTAGCTTTGGGGATAGTAATTCAAAATAAGATTTGTAATGGAAGGGACAGCAGCATGTAGTAAGAAAAGAGACAAAATATTTATCATTCACCATTAGCAGTGTACAAGGGTTTTCACTAATATTAATTAAAAAAGATTTGGCCACTTGGAAGAGGTTGTCAGAAATTTCTCTATTCGTTTTCTAGTAATAGGATCAGGGGAGCAGACAGAACAATACCACCAGCATCCAGGCTGTCAGTGCAACCTCTTTCGTAATTAATCACATAGTTTCTGTAACTGACCTGTTGTAAACCCCAATCCTCAGTGGAGGTCCCATGAGTATCTCCATTCTAAAACTCCCTTCTGTTTGTGCGGGGGTTCTTCTGTGTCAAATGGACTAGTTTTAATGGGGAATTTTTGAACATTTTGTCCCTTACAATTTCCTTTCGGTGTTTGGGCAATCTTGACCCAACTTTCTCTTTTACAGACTGTTGTTCTGGGGGTAGTTCCCAGTCCTTGTTGCCTTCCCATAGGGGCTATCCAATTTTGCAGCCTGTGAGCCATTATAGTCTTCCAATCAGTGTTTCTACTGTGTAACATTAAGGTTAAACCCTTCGGCCCCCCAGGCACTGCATTTTGCAATAGTCTTGTTTTCCCAGCTGCTGTTGCTAGCACAGTCATTATGTTCCAGGCTATAGCATCTTGGTCCTTAAGGACATCCCCAGCAGTTAGTCTCATTGTCCATTCAGAAAACCTACTGGGAGTATTTCAGGGAGGGGGAGGGTTACATTCCCATGGTCCTGGCATTCGTCTAAGAGCATGTATCACCAAAGATAATAGAGAGAAGGTATATGGACCAGCCCCTGAATCAGAGTTATGAAGAATTATTCCTCCTCCCAGAAATACTTGTTTGGTCTCATTCCGATCAAGAATAATGGTTCCAGCTCCCATTTGATAACACCATGCCACCCACCTAGACATGTGGCTTTTTGCTGTATTTTAAGGACCTCTGCACTGGTTGTTGTGCAGTATAGATTGTAGTGGTCGAAGTGACCTGGGGCAGCAAAGAAGTGCCTTTGTTTCTGGCAGGAGCAGGGCGTTGTACTGTGAAAGTTTGAACAATAGGGTGCAAAAGGGCTGTCCTGTCTGGATCAGATTCAGGTAACCAAGAGGGGGTAGGAGGCCTGTTACCAGAAGCATACTTATGCGGTGGAGATAAAAGGCCCAGAATCATCCTCCTCACTATCAGTTTTCAGTATATGTATCTTTTCAATGGTCTCACTTTCTGAGACCCGAGCATGTATGCTCTTGCTCTAGCTGTTGTAAAGCCAGCGGGCTGAGATTAGTTTCTAACTCCTGACGTAGCTGGCTTTTATCAGGACTATGAGATTCAAGGGGCAGTTGCTCTAACTGCTCTAAGTCACTCTAAAACGTCTCGAGCTTCCTGCTTAACAGCTCTCAGCAAAGTGCTTGCAGGTGCGTATGTCTCTGTAAGAAGCCCAATACCTTCCTGCCACTCTTGAAATTCTGCTCGCAGGGCTTCTTGCAATTTTCCATGTTCTTCTCCCACCTTTCAATGTTTTCTCCTACCTTCTCCCGAGTGTCTGCATCCATGACCTGTATATTTTACAGAATCCCACTTCTGACACTAATTAATGTCACAACCTAAAGGGCTACCCAGACTGCAGGTGTGTAGAGATAACGACCATGGGTTCGTCGGATTCCGTAATACACAAGAATATGGAGGCTTTTATCCTCTAAATTTCTCTACTTTGTAACAGATTATCATAAAAACCACAAAAATCATCTCTAGCAAGTATACTACCTCAAAAATCATGACCAACAAATATTTCTATGATTAATTAAGTGAAAATATATATATCTCTCAAGCTATTACAAATTACTATCAGTGAACAACAATACAGTAACAATCAATAATATGGCAGCAGTCAATAATAGTAGTAATCATTCGTATAGCAACAACCACATAGGTATACAGTATTACAGGTTACTACAAACTTACAATTAGTGAAGCAACTTATTAACAATATAACAGCAGATGTATTTATGATAGATTACTTGTATGGGTATATATTATTGGTATTAAGTGAATTAGACAGATTTCAGAAGGGGCCAAATCATCCTGAAGGGGAGGACAAACCGATCCCAGAAGGGGACCCAACCATCCCAGAGGTAGGACAACAAACTGAACCAACCCCAGAATCGGGACCAGAGGGGGCACCCGTAAAATAACAGTCAGTCAAACTTCAAAGATGATCTACATCATGGAGTCTGGAGTCAACCAGGTGTCCCTAGTGAGAGTCCAAGATCTCATAGAAAGTTCATGTGGAGAATTCAACCTGTTTAGGAAAGGAAAAGTACATGCAGCATGGGAAGTTCTCAGAGAGAGAGGCTACATTTTGGGTAAAAATTAAGTCTTTTATATATCACAGAGACATAAGAAGGCTTAGGTCATCACCATTTTGAACAGCCAATAGGTATTGTTAATTTCTATTTTTCACTTGTAACAGCCAATATATGATGATGCTTTCTGTTCTTTCAGACCAATTTTATTTTCCCAGACTGTTTTCACTTTTTCAGATGATAAGTTGCTATTACAGTTTCTTGGGTTTTCCAGTTATCGATGGTATCTCAGTATATCTCCCGTTTCTAGGCACCCAGCTGTACTTCAAAGACGCCAGTTACGCTTTTCAAGGATGTTTCTGGTTCCCAGCCCTAGTTCCCAGCCTCACAGCTCCCAGGCTGGCAAGCAATTTCTCTGTCAGTATTTTTCAGCAGACATTTTCTTCTGTTCAGTAATTTCCCCCTTCTAACCAGGCCACCTTTGTGGGTACTTACATCAACAGTAAGGTCCTCCATCTCTGCTGACAATAACTGGAGCTTTGACACTTGCACTGCAGACATCAAATGCTGTTTTGATGTTTCTGAACCTGGACTTGGGCTTACTTGAAAGTAAAACTATTCCTATGCAGCAAAAGTATTTGAAATCACTGCCATTCAAATCTAAAAAAAATCCAAACAACAAAAAACTCCAAAAGTGTGCACTAGAAAAGCAAATATTTTCATCTAGTTTGTGGGAAGTATTATCTCTGTCATTATGCATTTAGGTACATGTGCTTATTCTGTCAGTGAGCATTATCCCATCACTTCAGATAAGAACACTTCAGAATACTTCTACAGTCAGTTCTAACAGCTCCAAGGCCATTATATAATATCAAGAAATAAAATCATAAAATCATAAAATATCTGAAGTTGGAAGGGACCCATCAGCATCATTGAGTCCAACTCCCTGCTCCTCGCAGGACTACCTAAAACTAAATCATATGTCTAAGAGCGTTATCCAGACACTCCTTGAACAGAAAGGGGGAAGCTTACTTTACCCCTTTTCTGTTCAAATACTAGTATTTGTATTTCTTCAAAAGTTGTAAACTTAACTGGAATGAAATTCTTAGGTGACTGACCGTATGTTCTGCTCATATATTCAAGGTTTGATATTAAGATGAAAGTTTTATCTAAGTCAGGCTGTCAGTGCCTTTGTGTTGTCCTTGTTTTGTTTCTGCAGTAATGCCTGTGTAGCATGCAGTGTGGCTGACTACATAGGGCCTGCTTGGAATTTTAAGTTGCATCTTAACTCGAGGCATGTGCAGTCATGATGCCCTGACAGTCCAGTTCTTCAATTGTTCACTGAGATTTCTTCAAATGCATCGCACTTCCCTCACCAATCTGTCCTTACAGAAGAAACAGGGAGATAGATACTTCACATCTAAGAAGTTTTATCCCAACAGGCAGTCAGGATGCAGCTTTGAGGTGCTATGGAAATTTGAAACTGACCAGATACGTGCTTAGTGATCTTTGCCATCTCCTGGCGAGTCTCCATGGCTAAATAAGAAAAGGTTAGGGAACAATTTCTGACCTACAGAACATGTAGCATGCATAGTTTCTTGTAAAAAGTGATTAGAGCTAATCTACTATATATCAAATGCATATTAGAGTGAGATTGTCAGAGCAGCTAGTGATTCTACTTTATAATAATTTCATAATTTATAATTCATAATTGTAATACAGATTATATATACATATAAAATTATATATAAATTTACTAACATCATTGCTGTATTATGTCATGGAAGAAAGACATTCATAAAGGCACAAAGAGAAACCATACTGCATGTTTTAGAAATAGCACACTACTAAGAATTTTCAGGTCTATGCATTTTCAAATTAAAGTATGCAAAAGGAAACAAAAGGTTAAATACTTAGATGTCATGGTCTATTAATATATATGCAAATAATAGACCAAATCTTGAACAGTCAATCTATTTTGTTGATATTTTACAAACAAGTTGTATAACACTAGGTTGAACAATATTTAACAACATGTGAGAAAGAAATGCACAGTACCTTCATTACCAGCTTTTAAAATAATTTGTCTTGTTTGTTCTTTCATGTAAAATTATGCAGGTGTGTTTTAAAGGTGTAGTGTTTATTTTATTTAAACATATATTTATGTCTTTTATGATTGATGCAATTAATTATAGTTATTGCTATTATGGCTGTTTGCAAGTGTAATTTATGTGTAAATTTAATTCTGAATTATTCATCTTGTTAAATTTGATCTTCCTGATAAGCCGTGAGACAACTAGTGTCTTGTATGATTGCATTGTTTTCCTGTTTTACACACAGACATGCTATTATTTTACTGATTTTTCTTAATTGTATGAATAAATACCCGTAATGGAAATAGCAATAATAACTGCAAAAGATCTAAGATACCTTTAAAAAGTAAATACCAATTCTAATAAAAGATTTGATTCCCAAATCTGAAGGAATCTGATCTAATGGAAACCTGAATTCTCTAATCTTTGCTTTGTATTAGAGACACTAATAAGTGTCTAATAAGCAAAAAAAAACAAACCAAAGATCAGCAACCCCTCATCCCGTAATAATTCTAGAAACAGAACTAAGGAGTTCCCATTTCAAATAACTATGTTTACTGACAGGCCATGGAGCCAAACTTTTCTCTCTTCTGGCATTTTTGCTGCAGGGATGGCTTCTGTGAGAAGACACCAGAAGCTGCCACCATGTAGGACAGAGCCAGTTTCAACCATCTCCAAGATGAACCCGTGGCTGGCCAAAATTGAGCCCATCCACAATGCTGGTGACCTCTCTGTGAGAACATATTTAAGAAAGGGAAAAAAAAGGCTGTGCAACAGCTGAGAGAGAGAGGAGTAAGAAAATGTGAGAGACAACTATACAGACACCAAAGTCAGTGAAGAAGAAGGGGGAGGAGGTATTCCAGGTGCTGGAGCAGAGATTCCCTTGCAGCCCATGGCAAAGACCATGGTGACACAGGTTTTCCCCCTGCAGCCCATGGAGGTCCACAGTGGAGCAGATATCCACGCTGCAGCCCATGGAGGACCCAATGGGCCCCAGTAGGTGGATATGTCCTGAAGGCAGGTGTAGCCTGTGGCGACCCCACAATGGAGCAGGTTTTCTGGCAGGACCTGTGATCCCATGGGGACAACTGGAACAGTCCATTACTGAAGGACTCGACACCGTGGAAAGGACACATGCTGGAGCAGTTCTTGAAGAACTACAGCTCATGGGAAGGACACGCTTCGGAGCAGTTTGTGAAGGGCTGTGTCCCATGGGAGGGACCCCATGCTGGAACAGGGGAACAGTGTGAGGAGGAAGGAGAGGCAGAGATGAAGTGTTATGACCTGACTGCAACCCCCGTTCCCCATCCCTCTGTGCCACTCGTGGTGGGGGGAGATTGAAGAGTCTGGAGTGAAGTTGAGCCTGGGAAGAAGAGAGGGGTGGGGAGAAGGTGTCTTTAGTTTTGATTTTATTTCTCACTATCCTACTATGTTATTAATTGGCAATAAATTAAATTAATATTCCCCAAGTTGAGTCTGTTTTGCCCATGATGTTAATTGATGGGTGATCTTCCTGTCCTTATCTTGAGCCATGAGATTTTCCTCATATTTTCTTCCCTTGTCTTCCTGAAGAAAGGTAGTGATAGAGTGGTTTGGTGGGCACCTGGCAGCCAGCCAAGATCAACCCACTACAAAGGGCTCAGTTCTGCAAGGAGGAGAGAACTCTCCTGTCAAATGTGAAATAATTTACAACCTCCCAGACTATAATTGCCATTGTGTTTTTTTTTTTTTTTTCTACAGGAAATTATGAACTATGTGTGGCATGTGTCCCAACTTCACACAGCCAGCTAACTGCAACCAGAATTGAGGTGCCTAAATCCAAGAGTGATACACTTTCAGACGTAATTCCCTCCAGTATTTCCCATCATTGGCTTACAAGCTTATTTTCACCCCATTCTTCAGCATATAATTCTTCCATGTAATCTATACAAAAGTTTTAAAAGCTGAATTCAGCACTGTAAATTCCATTCTTGTAATGAATTTTCTAGCTTTTAGTCAATGAATACATTACCAAGCATCACAATGCCTAGTCTCTTTCTAACTTCAACTTTAAATTTGCTTTGCAGCTCTATCTCTGTGCCCAGAGTTCTAAATGAGTAATATTTATCTGACACCCATCAATTCCGTATTAATAATAGATCATCAGAGAAAGTTAGTAGCTGATAGATTTTTGAGGGAGTTAGGTAGCTTAATTGTCATTTGTACCTCTGGAAACATTTTTTTTTTTTTTAAATACTGGGTCACAGAAAGTTCACCAGAAATAAAAACTGGAATTTAGTAGTAGGAAACTACCCCACCTGAAGTCAATGTCAAAATTTGGTGGATCTTGACTGTGTGTATCTAGTTATACCAGTCTATTATAGAGACTGGTATATTCTCTATTTTCGAGTGCCTTTGGAAATTCTGTCGCTAGCATTAAATGATCAAATGGTTCTGTAAATTACTAAAATATACGTTGCAACAGCAAGGTATTTTCCTAAATAAATAAATATGTGTATCTTAAATAGACCCATACATTTCAATGTTGCCTATTTTTAATGTATATTGTCATAATTATTGTTTTCAAGAAAGTAACAGATTTCTTGTCTGGAAGAATTTTCTCTGCTGGAACCACTGGAAGTTAAGAAACTTTCAACTGTTTATATGGAGAGAACAGTAATTCTTCAAGCCTAGGGAAGTTTCGCTTTATAATTATTAAAATAAATTACAGCTTGTGAAAACTATGGATATAATGAAATTCTGCTTGGAACAACAAAAGACTTATTGCATTTTTTCAGAAGTTCTTTTTTACCTTGGGACTGTTGTATGAAGTAAACTGCCAATTAAAAGTATCAGAAATGCAGTACTACAATCTTGGTCCTTTTTCTTAAACATTAAAAAACCCAAGCATTTTCACAAAAATAAAGACCAATATTAGAAACTTAGGGCTGATTCAGTTCTCAGCACATAGCCAACTACGGCATTATGGATTTTTCTGGTTCAGAAGGGCATAGGTTGCCTGCAGTTCTTGTGTAATATAGATGAGTCTTTTGTGGATGCCTTAGATACCCTAGGAAACCTCACAGGTATTAGGTAACTGAACTAAGCCCTCAATGTCATCCCCAAGAGAGTTAAGAAGAATAGAAGAAAACATGGTAGAAGGATTAAAAAATATCTAGAACTTCTTTTCACCTATCCTATAAATATGAGCAAGTTCAACTAAATTAAGAAGTGACAAACTCAAGAGTCTTAATTTATAAAAGGAAACAGTTTATACATGGGCATGCAAATGGTAGACATTCTTGACAAAGGAGGTTGCAGAGACCAAGAAACTGGTCTCTGAAAAGGAAGTGAGGTTCATCTGAACCACTATTAATAGGTCATGTTAAGAAAAAGAAATCTGAAGGGATATTAAATCTCATGCCTATGTGTTGGAAACAGCTTTTTAGTAAATAGAATAAAAAACATCACTGAGAAGGGAGGGCACTAGAACAAATGAGAACAATTATTCTAAAACAAGCTCTTGTTCAGGTTCTTATAACTAATGCTGGAAGGTATGGAAAATATCTTTAATTGACTCTGGTGTTTTCCAAAAAACTGTCATTATTTTGAGCTCTAAAACATTCAAATGTAGCAGCCAGGTAAAAACTAATATACAAGTAAAATCTTTCATGGTCACTACTGAAACACTATACTCAAGTGAAGGAGATTGGTTATTGGGGTGAAAATTGTAGACATATTCAGGGT
Source organism: Calonectris borealis (assembly GCF_964195595.1). Classification (NCBI taxonomy): domain Eukaryota; kingdom Metazoa; phylum Chordata; class Aves; order Procellariiformes; family Procellariidae; genus Calonectris; species Calonectris borealis. The sequence goes on from NC_134312.1 coordinate 170,348,315, forward strand.
TTGAAAGAAGTGGTGTAAAAGGTAGAACAAAATTCTTAAGAAAAGAATGGAGACTTCTGAGGGAAGATAATTTCAGAAAGAATTAGCTTGTATGTTCCTAATACTTTGTGTACTTCTTTTCAGTGTTTTAAAAACAGAATGAGAGAAAACAAATAGCATGTCTAAAAAAATGTTTGTCATTAAAAGTAAGATAATGGGAAATAAAAAAAAAGATATAAATAAAAATAATACAATACTCCAAAATAATGGCTTCATAGAATCTGAAAACTTTAGTGGAACAAAGGCCAACTTTCAAATTCAAGCTTTAATGCGCCCTTTTTTCTAGTTTTGCAATTTTCTGGAAGACTGCCAAAGTAATTCACCAAGTTTTAAAAACATGGCCATTTACATTCAGTGAGCTAATATTTACTTATCTATCCACTTATTTATATTCTGCAATGTTTTCTCAGTGTTTTTGTCTCTGAATTTAGATATTAGCCTAGCAGGGAAAAAAATAAAAAAGAATTAGATGAAAGATTACATTGATTATTTACTTTTTGGCAGCTTTGTATTTAGCTTCCCTCCCCTTCCCCCACCTATAAAAAGGGCAATAGATCTTGATTCTTCAAAAAGACACATTTGACATGGAAACATCTGGAGTCTGCAAGAGTAGTTCTGTTAGTAGTTCTGCTAATTTTTTTTTTTAGATAAAATGAGCAGCTATGAAAAAATTAAGGGATTTTTCCTTGTTTGACGAAGTGGGGTGAGATTCAGTTGACATTTCAATCCCATACATCTGTATACCTATGTAAAGGTAATTATACATAGAAGGTGGTTATCTAAGCTTCCATTTAAAATCAAATATTGCTAGACATTAATGTTTTGGCTGCTAAGTAAGGCTCATAATAGTTGATCTTTTGAATTACTCCCTGGTTTTATTGAGAATATAGATTTAAGAAGACACCTGAATTTCTGTGTCTTAATTTGGAATTTCAATCCCATTTGGAGTACAAGCTGGGTGCCAAATCATACATACTGTGTCTCTAAGTAGCGTACAAGTGACTATGTAGTAGGATGTCATTACTTTTTAAGTTCTTTGTTAAATTATTTAGTTTTTTGCAAACATCACAGATACCACTGCACATCCAATTGCATCAGGTGCCTATATTTAGGTAACCAAATAAATGATATTACTGGGGGGGGAAGGGGGGGGGAAGAAGGTAATTTGACACTTTTACAATTGTTTCTTTTCTTATAGGTTATATGGCAAATATGTACTCATACACATCTTTTTGCAGTCATTTAAGACAAGAGGAGAAACTGATTGTGAAAATAAGTCTTGCCTCCTTTGGATATTTTTACTAAGCTCAAACTTACTGGAGAAAATGGTGTTTGAAAGCTTCTTGATAAAGTGTTTATCTTCTGGGGATCTTCAAGCATATGGACCATCCTCTGAAACAGAACACAAACAACATGAACCTATGTACAGATTTCACACAGAATAATGTGAATGTATGCTTTGCACAGATTTTGAACCAAGAAGCTTTCCTGTGCTTAGAGGTAAAGTCTAGAAGATGGCACAACTACATGTCTATGTAAAATGTTCAACTGCTGCACTCTGAATTGTACCCTACTGTGTTTAACTCCAGAGGAGAGACTTGTTAGAAGGTGTCATGAGGCTTTTCCAGCTAGCATACCCGAGTTTCTTTTCTGTAGAAGCCAGAGTGTAAGAACAGATACTATACACCTACATATTGCTTCAAAATACAGGGAAATTTACTGGCATGTGTACCTGCATCCTGGTTCGGAAAGGCTCTTGAGTTTCACAAGTTTAATGAAAAAATAGAAGAATGCTTGTTTTCTAATATAAATGTCAGGTAAAAAGGCAAGGATCTTCTATAGATCATGGACCTTTAATGACAAATTCAATTAAACAAATAAGGGCGAAATAGAATGAAAGCACTCTTTTCAAAATCAAATAGGCTCTATCAAAAGTATTTTGAAAAAACATGAACTGCTGAGGCAACAGATGAATGGGTGATGCAGATGTTGATCACATCCCTTTCCAAAGGGCATTACATACTGAAGTTTAGGGCTTGACTAGAACAACTGAACTTGAGAATAGGAGATTTAGTATAGTTAGAGCACAGAAAACATTTAAAAAGAAGATAGAAATGCCCAGTACACCAAATTACCTGCATTCCCAGGGAAGAATAGTGTTGTTGCCAACAATTTGATGTCCACAAGTAAGGATAAGGGTGGAAAGCTAAGCATTCATTCAGATAAGACACTGAAAAAGAAATTACAAGGAAAAGCTAAAGCTAGAAATTTGCAATAGGTTTATATTGTATTGTGCAAAATAACATTGAGAGAATAATGTAGGAAATATCACAAAAGCAAGCCATTTCACTCAACCAAGCCACACAGACAAAAAAGAGAAGTCCAGTGAGTACAAGCTCCTGTGAGGAGACCAGTGCCCCCTCCCCACCCCCACCCCACCCCCCCCCAAAAAAAAAGGCATATATGACTATCCTAACAGGCCTAATATAACTCATCTATGTACAAGGAAAATGTCAAAATCAGGTTTTCTATGAAAGAGCCCTACTAGCAGCACCAATAGTGGTACTGTGGTATTTTACAATCATTCCACATCATAAAAAAATCTGAATAGCTGTGAAATTCTTTAAAAAATACCCAAACAACACAGAAAACAACAAACTTGAGAGTAGCTCAGAGACTGGAAAAAATAATTCTGATATGTTTAAAGGCACAACACTAATAACTTATCTAACTTGTTTTAGATGTAGTTAATGCACACATTCACATCTGAACAAGTCTTCTACAGTCTTTTTATATATATCTGTCTTAATATGAAATCAAATTGCACTCCAGGAATGACTATTTCTATAACTAATTATGAAAGAGTTCAAGTAAGAATCTCAGATGTGAATGTCTCCTCTGTGGACATGAAAAATTTGATCCAACCAAATGTCTACTGGAATACTTGAGAATCAACATGCTTTCCAAATCTGTGTAAACACAGTATTTTCTGTGATGACTGTCGTTGAAAATAAGGCCAAAACTTGAGATGAAATGTCTCCTTTTGTCAAAGAAGGGTAAAAAATAAAAGGGAAAATGAAAAAGTTATTTTATCATCATATGAGACAGAATTTATGTATGTTACCCATACACATTTTTATGAAAGAGCCCATAATAGATACCTTCATTTCTCCGTATACCTTCAAACTTTGAGCAAACAATACTGTAGAAAACTACGGTCTACTCTTCCTGAGAGCATGAGCATTTCCATGGGAAATGCATTCATGATGGCATTCATCTTATTTATTTCAAACACTGAAAAAACATCTTTGGGTGAATTGAATCATTCTCTACAGGTACTCTACCTGTTATAGATGCCTCCTAAGGACAAAGTTGAGCTTCCTTAAACATAGGTGTGCAGTATCATAATATATCAAGGATATCATAAAATATATCATAAAGTATCATAAAATATCAAGGATATTTCTCTTGGGCTTCCCATGTTACTCCAGAAATGTCTGGGACCATATAGAACTCTTTTATTATGAGGCAGTCCTGTGCTGGGTACCTTAGGACCTTTCAAATGACAGTAGAAGACTCTGTCTAAGCAACTGAGTTGTCTTAGATGTCTAAAGTTGCATGATGATTCTCACCGTAGGAGCAGGTGGTTCAGTAAGGAAGTTCATCTGTGGTTCCAAACATTGCTTTGGAATCTTGTCTAGGAGTTCTTAACAGTTTGCTGAACATGAGATATTTTTAATTAAATAACCAGGGCAAAGTAAACTAACATTTTTATTGATTGCTTTTTATTCATAAAATGTGGACTGAATTCATTTCTCCCTACAAAGTTGATTAATGCCATTTGTAACATCTTGTAGAATCCTGTCTCACCCATAGTTGGTACTCTGATTTTGGTTCTGTGTCACAGCTTCTTTCAGACCTCTCAAAAGCCTTACCACATTGCACATAGTATTAGACACTTACATATGGACCAGTGTCTTCATGAGCTCTGCTTCCCTGCTTGTATATGTATCAAGGGTGATTGCTAACAAACCTATTTTCACACAGGAAAACATATTATGTTACAATGCTGATGAGTTTCAGACATAAGTGTGTGTGTGTCTGTAAACACAGGCAACTGCAGTTGTGTATATACGCAGTAATAGTTATAAAAGATCAGAAACCTCTAAACCCCAAATTTTTAACAAGCCTGTAACTGAAGCACTAGAAAACTCCATCCCAGGATCTTACAGTTACTCAAGTATATGAAAGAGAAATTCCTGTACCAGAACTTCCTCAGTTTCACAACACAAGAAGCAAAGCAGGAGAATGACCTGAAATAGCAAGATTTCATGACAGCAGAATACAACTACTGTCTAAAAAAAAAAAAACAAAACCTCATCTGTAGGATAGTGAGGGAAAAAAAATAAATGATGTTACAAACAATCTTTCTAAATTAAATTTTCTAAAGTAAAAAACCACAAAGCCACCGCATCCAGGTTTTATTTTAGAGAATGAATTCTTACTGAAAGGAAAAAAAAACTCAGTGATTCAAAAAAAAAACATATCTGGAGTTTTAAAAAAAAAATTTTCATTAGGAAGTCTTAGTATGACAATATATAAAGTTAGATCAGGCATAAAAATTAGTAGCCAATATGAATACACAGACGATAGATACCTTTCTTTGTGTAACAGAACCAGAGACAGGAACCTGTGAAAACTTAAGACTAATCTTGTGGTAAAAATAATTAAAAACAATTAAAAAAATATCAATAAATGCAAAGCAGTGCACACGAGACAACTTAATTAAACACACACATATCTGATACATCCTAGGGACATAAACAGAACACCTAAATTTACAGAATCCCAGAATGACAGAATGGCTGAGTTTGGAGGGGACCTCTGGAGGTCATCTGGTCCACCTCCCCTCTGCTTAAGCAGGACCACCTCGAGCTATGTTTAGACTGCTTTTAAATATTTCCTAGGATGGAGACTGCACAACCTTTCTAGGCAACTTGTTCCCAGTGTTTGACCACCCTCACAGTAAAAAAAAAAAAAAAAAAAAAAGAGAAGTGTTTTCTTGTATGAGAAACTACTAACAGCCTCTGTGGGAATTACTAGCAAATTTAGCAGTACACTTCTTTGTGTGTGTTCTTTAAGAAAAGAGAAACTACACTAACTGTAACTCTGATAGAGAAAAGAGTAACTGCAAGGTATTTGTTTATTCCGGTGCTTCAAGCATTAGAGGGCTTATGAATCACTAAAAGAGAACATAAGGAAGGAAAACTACTGACTAAACAAGCATCTATTTTATGTACTAGACATTTGGGGGCTAAAATTCCACGACATTTTATCCTACATAAGCACTTAAAACTGTAGAAAGTTTGACTGGATGAGAATGGCTGCAATTCATCCCATTTTTTCACAGAAATATGTGTCAGTATGAAAAGAACTTGCTGATTAATGTGCCTAATACACCAAAGATATGATACTAAATAATTACATATCCCCCCACGCTTCCTTAGCCTAAGTCAGGTGAAATTTGTTTTCCTGACTGTGTAGTCCCAAGAAACTGTGCTTCATGTAACTGTATCCAGCATAAAAAGACCAGAACAAAGTGATTTTAAAGCTGAAAGAACAAGCTCCTGCACTGTTAACCAAGCAATCAAGCTCTGCAGGGAAAGTTGCAGTAGACCAAAATCTGCAGTAAAGTTTATGGCTCATGAGTAACACAGGGCGGTGAGGAAATAGGTCTTCAGGGTATATACAAAACTACCCACACATAGGTACTAAACTATGATTTAGGTATCAATGGGTATCTCTACACTGCTAAACAAAAGGGGAAAGAATATTCAAGCATTGGATCCCAGTCATCTGCAAAACTTCATCCTCAGGTGCTCCCTGTCTCTGTTCTGAATCTTACCAACTAGCTTTTCCCAAATCAGGTTTTATACAGTGGGTTAGCCCTGCTTACAGAGGATGTGAAGCAGTACCATTTAGCTTCAAGGCCAGGGAGCAGCGTATGTGCCTCCTTTATCAGCACTACCGTTGTATCATCGATCTGAGACTATGCTACAATTGAAAACCCTAGTGTTGCCCATTAAGTTTCTTTTGCAGTTGAGTTTTCTGCAGGCACAGGGTTCTGTCTCTGCACATACCCTGATTTGCTCCATTTTGATAATGCTAAGTTATTTAACACCATATTCTAATGCATATTCTTCCTGCATATTTGGATGCAGGAATTAAGTGTAAAGCCACTGAAGGGCTTAATTAGGAAGGCTTTCTCAAGTTATGTCTTATGTCCCCTAACAAGATTAATTTCTCCACAAAATGTCATTGTAATTACCCCCATCTTCTTACAGTGTCATTCTAGAATATAACAGCCTTATGGGTAAAGCACTTTTAAAATGTATAAGGTACAGATTTCATTTCCTCTCAGGTCAAAAGTGCAGTGCCTTAACTACTAGATTACTGAATATCTTATTTTGGGAAAGGTGTGGTATGAAGATGGTAATTTTTCATCTATCTCTTTGAAATTATTTTATTTTATACTACTACTACTACTACTACAACAACTTCCAAAGTTGGGGAGAAAAAAGAGGAAAAAAGAACACCTAAGGATGACTGTATACCCTAAAGGTTAAGAAATTGATAAAAAGGACAGAGTTCAGGGTCCTGGCCACAGTAACAAAGACCAAGGAAAACAATCCTAGAAGCAAGCTACAAATGGATTTGTCCCTCTCTTTTTCTCCCCTATGCTCTAACCACTAGGTTAGAGAATCATGTCACTTGTTGCACTCACTATTTTGTTTGTGATTTTTCTCTTTGACTCAAAAATTCTGCAGTTCTTTTTGCACAGGAACAATGTAAGCAGGTGGGTTCCCTTTAGCTAGACAAAATAACCTTCTCTGTAAGCTGGCATAGTGTTGCTTTTTCTAAATATTTTATTAAATACCAAGAAGAAAATTACATTGATATAGCTAAGAATATATATGTAAAGATACCAAAATGTCCTGGTGTGACACTTTCAGAGACCTTTTGCCTCTGACCTTCCAGATGAATTTTCAGTGGGATCTACTAAATTAAAAAAAAAAAAAAAAAAAAAAAAAAAATTAAACATTCTGATAGAATGTAATTTAAAAAAAAAAATCTTCCTCTTGTAGGAAACTAAACTTAATTAAAGACGTGGCTGAAGCAAAACCCTGAAATACATGGTACAACAGCAATATGTTACATTGAGTTAACTCTGTTACACAACTTATCTAACTTGTTTCAATACCCTTTTTATTGGAAAAAAATAAGAGCCTGTAACTTCACCTTAAAAGAAATTCTATATTTCCCAGTCAAAGCAATTAATGTTTTCTAGTACATTTGGTTTTTGGTTTGGTTTGGTTTGGTTTTTTTCCCCCAAGAATACCAAACACCAACATATCTTCATTGTAAACACTGATTTCATGGCATTTTTAGGGATTGTTAAGTTGGCCCTCATTAGGTGTTAAAATGAATACCATTAGCTACATTAATATTAATAAATAGCACCTTGAATTTTGCAACACTGCCTCCCACAAAACTCTGTTATCCAAGTTAGGACATTATGATCTGCATGGTTTTACAACTAAATGGGTAAAAAATGGCTTGAATGATAAGGCTCAGATGATAGTCATCAATGAGTTGTACTCTGCCTAGAGTACAGTAAAAAGAGGACTACTGCATGAGTCTATCCTGAAACCTGTCCTGTTTAACACCTTTATCAATGACCTGGATAAAAAGACAGAGTGCACCTTCGTCAAGTTTGAAGATGACACCAAATTGTGGGGGCACTAGGTGATACATTGGATGGCATGGTGACCGTTCAGAGAGACCTAGACAGGTTGGAAGAACTGGCCAACAGGAACCTTAGGAAATTAATGCAATGTCTTGCCCCTGGGAAGGAAGACCCTTCTGCAGCAATGCAAACTGGGGACTGATGATCTGGGGAGCAGCTCACTGCCCCTCAGGGACCTTTGGGCCCCCAGGAGCCCCTGGGCTCCTCCCAGCAGGGACCATTGGGTGCTAATAGCTAGTTGTAACAGTCCCTCTTTCTTCTTGAGCGAAACTGGAGGGTCAATATTAGGACTCAAAAGACCATTGAAAGGGGGAGCCATAACACCACCAAGAAGGGGTAGATGATAGGAAAATTATATATAACAATTCTAGCTGTAATATTAATGAGACTTTTGTGCACTGATGAAGTAAATTGGGTGGTTATTCTGTTAAATATTAATCAGTCTAACAAGAAAGGGTATGCTCCCTTCTGTTACAAAAAGATTTTGAGTGTAACATGGGTTCTTGAGCAGGAAGAATCTGGTGTTGGAGATGGACAGTTTTCATTGCTCTCCACAGCTTCCTGAGGAGAAGAAAAGGAGAGGGAGGTGCTGATCTCTTATCCCTGGTATCCAGTGATAGGATGCATGGGAATGGTTCAAAGCTGCACCAGGAGAGATTTAGACTGGACATTAAGAAGTATGTCTTTACCAAGAGGGTGGTTAAACACTGGAACAGGCTTCCTAGAGAGGTGGTTGATGCCCCAAGCCTGTCAGTGTTTAAGAGGCATTTGGACAATGCCCTTAATAACACGCTTTAACTTTTGGTCAGCCCTGAAGCGGTCAGGCAGTTGGACTAGATGATCATTGTAGTTCCCTTCCAACTGAAATGTTTTTTTGTGTTCCATTCCATTCCATTCCGTTCCGTTCCGTTCCGTTCCATTCCATTCCATTCCATTCTATCCAGTTCTGTAGGAATATTAGCATTCTTAGATAACTAATGGGAAGGCCGTGAAATTCATGGACTGCATCACAAATATAGCATAATAATTATTTTAAAGCCCTCTCAAGGTCATCAGACTCATGCTAGCTCTCTCATACAGAGAAGAAATGTCACATGTTAAAAAAGCGTGTTTTCTAAACAGCATGTTAAAACCATGTCGCAAAGGTGTTTGTAATTACTCATCTGTAATGCACTGACATTACTGATTCCTGTCAGAATGTTTGCAAAAACTTAGTTAATATGCAGAGGTATAATATAATTTCATTCTAAAGCACTCAGATTCATTGCACAAGATCTTGAAGAGAGTAACTTCCCTATCTACACACTTAATTGAAAATAACATTATTTCAGTAAACAAGTGCTGTGGTACATTTTTCAGAAAAGACAAAATCACTTAGAAGCTGCTATTTAATAAACAGCTTTGTACTTCTATAGCCTTATATTAAAGGAAAAAGCCATATTTTGTTCTGTTTTTCACATGATAAGTGGATTATCTGATGCTTGGCTGGCCTAGAGCTGTGTAGAGTATGTAACACCTTCTGCATTTTTCTACTTTGTTCATAATCTGCCACAAAAAAAAAAAAAAAAAAGTTTCCCTTTTTATCCTCCTTTTTAAACAAAACTCTGTTTAACATAAGCTTCTGTACTGTTACCAAACTGAGAGAATTACAGAAAATTCTATCATCTAGAATATAAAAAACCCGTAAATCTCAGTAATGTTAATATACAACCTAAAATTTATCAGATGGTTGATTCTTCTAACATTCTTTAAGTTAGATGCCAATTCTAGAAAATAAAATAAAAATAGAAATGTAATGTATATATGAAGATTTATGGGCAGTTGGTACCAAAGCTTGAGAAATAGCTTCAAAGAATGTGGAGGAAGAATAAAGGCCTGTGGGATAAACCTTAATAGACTTGGAAGCTATTTTTTATCAGATTTATTGCAGAAATAGTGCACCAAATAGGTCAGAGGACTCTGATGGAGCCAAGGACTGCACCTTTATGTATGCCCTTGAAATGAAAAGGAGATCTAATCAGAAATCTAATCTTCCGACCTATTCAAAGTAACTTACTCATTCACAAATATTACTATGACTGAGTAATAAATGAGAACATTTTTAGTATTTTATTTTCTGAGACACATAATAACAAAAAAGAAAAAAAAATCCACTACTATTGTACAAATTTTCATTTGAACTAAAATACATGCCACATTTACTAAATAAATTTAGCAGTTTCACATGTTAAAATAATTTAACAGCTGCTAAAATATTTTCAATTATTGAATATATTTTCTGTCTTCTATATTGTTTTTATTATGGCTTTCCTACTGTTGACACCTTAATAATATAATTGCCAGACAAGCTGGAATGGCTTTGGAAGAAACTCTTCAGTAATGCTGCCTACTGCCCATAATACCATATCTGTTATAAAAACAAAAATGCTTAAATCAGTAAGTTAGTGAGGTTTCTGAAAGGGTGAGAGTCCCTTAAAAGGCCTTGCTGGAAGGCACTTTCTGATTACAACACTGTATTTTAATGACTTTTGTCACATAATCACACATATGCTTATTCACTTTTTGTGAAAAAAAAAACAAAACACAAAACCAACAAATAAACAAACAAAAAAAGGCCCAAACCAAACCAACCAACCAACCAAAGAAAACCCCAACCCAAATAATAAAACCAAAACAAAACAGAAAGAAGAAACTCCACTAAAACACCACCAACAAAACCCTCTATATCAGACTATATTTAGTACTAAAATTGTATACATTCTGAGGGACCTATCTTTTAATGGGGACTATATCAAAAGTAGAGAACTCTAATTCAGCTTCCTAAATTCCTCACCTGAGTCAAGTCTCGTTCAAAACTACTCATTACATTTCTAAGTAATGAAATACCTAACTTTATTGAGATCTAACTCTTAGAACTGGAGCCAATGAAACACACAAAAGTGCTGACTCATTCAGATTTCCTCTAATTAAACATTTCTCAGAATAAAGTCCAAAGTTAGTGATGTAAAATCATAGCTCCAAACATTATAGCTTACTATTATGCATGTATTTTGGTGCTGAGAATATTCTTCTTGAAAAAATTAATGCAGTTAGGAAAGACATACTAAATGGAATCCCACTGGGGACAACCCATGTCAGCCATGTTGTAATAACAACTTGGATGATGATGTACTTGGAACAGAGATTGAATTTACCCAGTTTGCAGAAGATGCAAAATTAGGATGATTAGCATTAAAAATAATATTTATAAATTACACTAAGATCCAAAATCAGCAAAACACCATTCAATCAAGGCAAGTGTAGACTGTTACACTTAGCAGGAAGCACACAGATGCAAAATATTGAATAGTTGAACCAGTAATTTCAGTCCCGCTTTTAAAATTTTATTTATTGCTATATTCAGGTATTTTTCTCAATCCTGGGCAAAAAATAACAAAAATACCACCAGAACAAACATTTGCAAAATGTCTAGACCAGCATTTACAGCTTTATTATTTAACATAAGCTAACTGGCAAGCAATTAACTTAAGCTGAAAGAGGTTTAAAATTCTAGCCTAGACAAATCCATAGAGGGAGAAGAGTTTGATAGATGAGCTCTAAGGGCATTGCCCGTGTTGTTTCTTGCTATAATAGGTAGTGGTCTGATCATATCAGATACTTAACATCTTTTGTGAAGTATTGGTTGTTGTTAGTTTGCACTGACTCTTGCATTTCTCAAGACTAAGGATGAAACAGGTATGGTGCCTAGAAGGCAGAAAAAGTTATTTTGTGATACATGACACATGTACATGTAAGACATGTAGATGTTTGAAAACAAAGAAAAAAAAATAAACTAATCAACAAGGTTGTACCTAGCTCAGGATTGCAGTGCGGTTCCTGTCTTATATCCTAATGAGTTCCCATCTGTAAAACTGGACAGATAGTACATTAGGAATTTGCTTTATTTCACTGGAATTTTCTTACTTGATTAAAAAAAGAAAAATGAAGAAAAAGGCCATCTTGCTGTTTTACTTTGCTAATTGAAGGCTCATATAGCTTCTCTCTTATAAATAGACATCATAACGAATAACTATCATAATATGAAAACCTACCAGCAGCAGAAAGGCTAATATTTTACTGCAGATATTGAGAAAGCTAAGAAAAAAATCAAACAGCATTTGTGATTGTCGTGGTTTAACCTGGCAGCAGCCAAATACCACGCAGCCGTTCGTTCACCCCCCCGCCGGGTGGGATGGGGGAGAGAATCAGAAGGGTAAAAGTGAGAAAAACTCATGGGTTGAGATTAAAGACAGTTTAATAGGGAAAGCAAAAGCCGCGCATGCAAGCAAAGCAAAACAAGGAATTCATTCACCACTTCCCATCGGCAGGCAGGTGTTCAGCCATCTCCAGGAAAGCAGGGCTCCATCACGTGTAACGGTTACTTGGGAAGACAAACGCCATCATGATGAACGCCCCCCCTCCTTCTTCTTCACCCAGCCTTATATGCTGAGCATGACGTCATATGGTATGGAATAGCCTATTGGCCAGCTGGGCCAGCCGTCCTGGCCACACTCTCTCCCAGCCCCCTGCACATCTGGCAGGGCATGGGAAGATGAAAAGTCCTTGACTAGCGTAAACAATACCTAGCAACAACCAAAACATCAGCGTGTCATCAACATTATTCTCACACTACATCCAAAACACAGCACTATACCAGTTAATAGGAAGAAAATCAACTCCATCCCAGCCAAAACCAGGACAGTGATAGAAGTTCTTACAAAATCTAAACAGATACTTTTGGAAATGCATTATTTATACTTCGAATACAATTAAAAAATAATAATTCTAATAGAGGGATTAGAAAGCCAAACAAGAATCAGCATTTTTTACTTCTGAACATTTTAGAGTAAGCAGAATATAATCATATTTGCACTATAAAATGTAACAGTTCTTAAATAAAGTGTATGTATTAAATAAGTATGTTGAACTTACATAGATATATACATGTGTGATATTATTTCAGGTTTACAAGACATAATTAATAAAGAAAATTCCTGATCACATTGTGGGAGGAGCTTAGCTGAAGAAATACTTAACAAAAACAACACTATAAATACATTATTAATATATCTGTCAATACTCCTCATTTCTCTTTAATGTAAGAACTCTAAAAAAATAAGAACACTAAAAAGGGGGGGAAAGTTGAAAAAAGTTTTCTTTAGTAAAGATCAACAACAGTAACAAGTCAGGTCTCTTGCTTACTTAGTAAGAAATGTATGTAGAATTTATTATGGTTTCTTTTTGGTACATCAAAAATTGATCACAGATATGGACTACCATATTGTTATTTTTAAAAAGAAAGGGAAATCACCCATGAAGTCCAAGGCATCATTTCAACATCATGAGTTCCTACAGGTTCTATATGCTTCTTGAACTTGGAACAAAAAGAGTCATGTTTACTGGGAAAAGGAAGAACGTACTTTCTGCATTACTGAGTTATGATTTAATTTGCATTCTCTTGTACTACACAATGTATGAGTATCCGAGTGTTACTGTGTATCTTCAAACATATCAAATATTAACAAAAATCAGCTTATTATTTAGTATACAACCTTGTAAAACATTAATTTAAGTATGGATTTGATGAATTTTGAGCTATTACATAAAAGCAGCTTGGCTGAGATTCATTTAGCTTTCTGGATATATTCCAGTTGCCGAAAAACAGACAACTTGTGCAATTTGAGCATAATTTCTCATGTTCTGCATGGTCTCCAACTGCTGCTCGAGAAGCATGTGAGTGTCCCATTGGTCCAGTATTGTATCTATAAAGTGCCTTAGAGCATGTGAAGTGTGAATAGATGCCCATGTTTAAACAACTGAGTCCTGTCTTAGATGCCTACAATAATAATTTCTGAAGTGCAATTCACTTGACCCAATTTAGACATGTGCCTTCAGATTCAATTAAATAGCTTTAAAATACCAATATCTCATCATACAGGAAACTCAGATGACTATTGCAAATGTAGCTACAGTACAGTTAATAGAGTCTAGAGATCTTTTCAGCTGACCAGATGTAGTGTCTGTTTTAGGATGTGACAATTAAAGACTCAGCTCAGTAGCCTTTATGTAGACTTCTAGTGCTCTCTAAGATGCCATAGAATATCTGAAATAACCCCACGCTTTTCTGGAGTGCCAGCTTGACAGGTTAGATGGAGTCCCTTAGAGTGTGTAAAAAGACTTAAGTTGAGGCAACTGAACCAAATACCTTGTGTTCTTTTTACCACAAGCTATTAGAATAAGTCACATATTTCTCCTCAGTTCTTGTTAATTACAAAGAAGTAATGAGTAAGATTATTATTCGTCTTGTAATTTGTTATCTATGTTAAGAAATAGAGTCCCAAAGGAATGGTGAACTGTAATGCTAATCAATGCAACAGAAATAGTAGGCTAAAAAATAGACTCTGTAAATTCCTTTTTTTTTTATGTCCTGTGGTAGTGATAGGAGACACAAAATAGAGCAGTTTGCAAACAGCTTTGCTTTGTAAGAGTAATAGGAAGAGGGGCTCCCTGAAGAAGTGCTAAGTGTTTGCCTCACATAATCGTAGGTTTGGTTTTGGTAGCAACAGTATGCTTTGGTGAGTATTCTCAGAGATTTCAGTTATTTGTGGAGTTGTTACCTTTCGAGGGTTCCTGAAGAGAGGGGTTTGCTAAGGCTCTCCTTCAACCTGGAGGATGGCACAGAACTTAACCTGCTTTAAAGCTTGTGTATTATATCCCCTGACCAATTTTCTTTTCTTGTTCCAAATAATTTTCAAGAAATCAAACTGACATTCAAGCTATATACTTTTGGCTAGTTTTACTTGACATACATCATGCTCTTTTTTTTTCTTGTATTATTATTGGCTGTCAGATTTTTAGGAGGGGGCATAGTTGTTTTTTGCTTTTGTTTTGTTTGGTTTGGTTTGGTTGTGGCTTTTTTGAGGGACAAACTGTCTTTAATATTTTAATAATGGAATTAACACATACCTCACATTCAAAACTAGCAGTTACCTGTCAGAGTTCTCTGTAGGGACTCAGTAAGGTCAGACCACATGCATATTAAGCAAGCCAACAAATTCAGTACACAATGATGTTGAGACTACTGCTTTTGCTTTCTTAAAGTATAGGTCTAGTAGTAAATAGTGGTATGTGTCTTCCACATACTGATCGGTCATTAAAGACTATGATCATACAGTGTATCTACCTCTCCTCCCAGTTTGGTATCATCGGCGGTGAGGATGCATTTGATGCAAACATTCAGATTGTTTAAAAAGATAATGAATAGTATTGGACCTAGTATGAACCCTGGAGGTACCTCCATCGTGACCATTTGACAGTTTGAATCTGAATCATTAATGACCACAAGGACAGTTCAGTCAGATTTCATTCATCTTGTGGTCAGTTTTCCTAGTCCATATTTTACCAGCTTCAACAAGAATGTTAAGAGAGATCATATCAAACACCCTGTAAAATTTGAGCTGGATGGATGTCCACTGCTCTCCTCCATTCACTGAGGAAGGTATTTTATCAGAGAAGGCAATCAGGTTAGTTAAGTACAACTTACCATTGGTAAATTCACACTTTTCCCAATCTCCTTCTTG
The DNA here is from genome assembly GCF_964195595.1 of Calonectris borealis. Lineage (NCBI taxonomy): Eukaryota > Metazoa > Chordata > Aves > Procellariiformes > Procellariidae > Calonectris > Calonectris borealis. The sequence continues at coordinate 170,363,780 of NC_134312.1, forward strand.
TCTATCATATGTGTGGAAATCTCTTCCATCTGGACGAGTTCGATAATTCTTCCAGAGATTGAAATGAGGTTACCTAGTCTATATTTTCCTTTTTCCTGTAGATGGGTGTAATATTTATGCTTTTTCAGTCACCTGGGACCTTCTCCGATCTCTATGATCTTCCAAAAGTGAAAAAGAATGGCTTTGCAATGATGCATTCCAACTGTACTCAGATGCATCCCATCAGGTCCCATAGACTGGTCCAATTTGTACAGATGGTCCGGAGCTCAACCCTCCTCTACTGTTGGTGGTCCGACATTTGTTTTGTCATTTCTTCTTGGCATTGAAACTCGGGAGCTTACCCTTAAACACCTAGGTGAAGACAACACTGAGTATCTTAGCCTTTTCTGTGTCACTTGTAACTAACTTGCCAGCACCATTTAGCAGCAGTGTTATGTTTCTCTTGTGCTTCCACTTGCTACTAACATAAGGTAAGAAGTGTCTCTTGCCAGTTTGAGTAAAAGCTGAGCTTTTGCTTTCCTAACTGCATGTCTGCATGCTCAAGCAATTTTTTTGTATTCCTCTTTGGATATCTGTCCATCTTTCCTTGTCTCATATGCTGCTTTTTTTTTTTTTTTTTTGCATTTGAGATCTCCTAAAAGTTCGCAGTTTAACAAGACTGGTGTGGTGGGTTGACCTTGGTTGGATGCCAGATGCCCACCAAGTTGCTCTATCACTCCCCCTCCTCAGCTGGACAGGGGAGAGAAAATATAACAAAGGCGCATTGGCCAAGATAAGGAGAGGGAGAGATCACTGACCAATTACCATCACAGGCAAAACAGACTCTACTTGGGGAAATTAATTTAATTTAGTGTCAATCAAATCAGAGTGGGATAATGAGAAATAAAACCAACTCTTAAAACACCTTTCCCCCACCCCTCCCTTCTTCCCAGGCTCAACTTCTGATTTCTCTACCTACTCCCTTCCCCAAGCGGCGCAGGGGAATGGGGAATGGGAGTTGCAGTCAGTTCATCATACGTTGTCTCTGTTGTTCCTTCCTCCTCACATTCTTCCCCCGCTCCAGTGTGGGGTCCCTCCCACAGTAGACAGTCCTCCATGAACTTCTCCAACATGACGCCTTCCCACGGACTGCAGTTCTTCACGAACTGCTCCAGTGTGGGTCCCTTCCACAGGGTGCAGTCCTTCAGGAACAGACTGCTCCAGCATGGATCCCCCAAGGGGTCACAAGTCCTGCCAGCAAACTTGCTCCAGCGTGGGCTCCTCTCTCCATGGGTCCACAGGTCCTGCCAGGAGCCTGCTCCAGCATGGGCTTCCCACAGGGTCACAGCCTCCTTCGGGCACATCCACCTGCTCTGGTGTTGGGTCCTCCACAGGCTGCAGGTGGACATCTGCTCCACCATTAACCGCCATGGGCTGCAGGGGGACAACCTGCTTCACCATGGTCTTCACCACGGGCTGCAGGGGAATCTCTTCTCCAGTGCCTGAAGCACCTCCTCCCCGCCTTCTTCACTGACCTTGGTGTCTGCAGAGTTGTTTCTCTCACATATTCTCACTCCTCTATTTTGGGTACTGTTGCACAGCAATTCTTTCCCCTTCTTAATGTGTTATCACAGAGGTGCTACCACCATCGCTGATGAGCTCAGCCTTGGCCAGCGGCTGGTCTGTCTTGGAGCTGGCTGGCATTGGCTCTATCGGACATGGGGGAAGATTCTAGCAACTTCTTACAGAAGCCACCCTGTAGCCCCCCCTCACTACCAAAACCTTGCCACGCAAACCCAATACAGCTGGTTTATTAGTATGCCTGCTTCTTTTTTTCCATTTAGGGGGATGGATCACACTTGTGCCTTGACAATGCTGTTCCTGAAAATCTCACAGCACTTCTGAGGTCCTTTTTGTCCTCCGAGACAGACTCCTTTTGGATTACTCCTAATGGTTCCCTGAACAAGCTGAAGTCTGCTCTTCTGAATTCCGCTCTTCTGAAGTCCTTGGTCTTTATTCCTTTGCTTATCTTTCTCATGCCCCTTAAGAACTTAACCTCTAAAAGTTAAGGGTCACTGTAGCCATCGCTGCTGTTGACAACCACATCTCCAAACAGCTCTTGACTATTTGCAAGCAGTAACTCCAGAAGGGCACCAATCCTTGTTGCCATACTCAGCAACTGTGTTAGGAAATTGTCTTTGACACAGTCCAGAAATCTCTTAGATAACCCCTATTCTCTCAAACTTCTCTCTTACAGAGTATACAATCCCTCCTCCTCTTCTATCCTTTCTGTCTTTCTGTAAATGGAACTGTTCTTTTCACGGTCTTATTTTTACTCTGAAATGTACTTATAAAACTTTTCCTTTTTCCTTTTTTATGTCCCTGTGTAGCTGTAAGTGATTTCATGGTTATATCTTTCTGATACAATCCTTACATGCTTGACCTATTCCTTTATAGTAATCTTCAGTCATGTCCTTATTTTCAGTTTTATATGATTCCTTTTTTAATACATTTTAAAGTCATTACAGAGCTCATTATACAGCCATTACGTTATTTCAGTATGCCTCCTAGCTTTCCTCAACAATAGGATATTTTGCCACTAGTTCATTCATCTTATTTTGATGCTCTCACCTTTCTTTTCCTGCACAATAATACTTTTTTTTTGATGATTACTCTTACCCATATTACCTTCTAACTTCAGATGTTCAATAATTTGCCTCCTATGATTAAAAAAGAAAAAAAAAGAAAAGAAATCTAAGGTAGCTTCTCCCCTAAAACTTTCTTCTATTTTATGAATCAAGACATTTTTCTAGGAACATTTAGACTAATAGTTTCATTTTCCAGCAGAAAGCCAGATATTTGAATATCTTACTACCAGCATTTCATATATTTTGAACACATGTATTGTAAAAAAATTTTTAGTAGGAAAAAAAAATAAAGTCTTGTATCATATGACCCTGGGTTTACTCCATCTAAACAAAATTAAGTGAATGTGTTACATTTTTTATTTTAAAAGATAAAACTATGACATAATAAGGGTGCGATTTGTCTGTACTGAGTCAAAGAAAGCCTGATCTAGACATGTTAAGTTCTTTTTATAATCAAAGGGATTGATTAATTTCAAAAGAGGCATCCAATATAGGTCAAATGAGTAATTCTGTGGATTTTTTTTTTTTCTGTGACTATCTTAAATAACTGAACATTGTGTCTTTGCTTCCTAACTTATATGAAACAGAGTGTGAAATTATTTCTTAAAACGTGACAATAGATTAGCTGATTTTTTGTTCTTTTGAATATTAAAATAATTTTGGAAGTTCCAAAGACATGGGAAATACTCAAAATGGAAGAAAAAAAAAAAAAAAGAAAGTATCATTTTCCTTAATAGTTTGAATAAGTGACACAGCTTCTCTAGTATTCTGACACCAGAAAATTACATGTTTAGAAGGAAGCATGTATGAACTGAATGAAACTCTATTACATTTCTAAAACTAGAACTACTAATTTAAAGGACATGACAAAAGGGATATTACTCTAATTTATGTGTTTACTGGATTAATATTTCTACTAAATAACAGGCCTATTAAATTTAATCTCTTTCTATGTGGTCTTCAAAGTACGATTCTCTTGACCACATAGAATCATAGAATAGTTTGGCTTGGAAGGAACCTTTGAAGGTCATCTAGTCCAACCCTCCCTGCAATGAGCAGGGACATCTTCAACTAGGTCAGGTTGCTCAGAGCCCCATCTAGCCTGGCCTTGAATGTTTCCAGGGAATGTTTCTCTGGGCAACCTGTGCCAGCGTTTCACCACCTTCATTGTAAAAAATGTCTTCCTTATATCTAGTTTAAATCTACCCTCTTTTAGTTTAAAACCATTCCCGCTTGTCCTGTCGCAACAGGCCCCGCTAAAAAGTTTCTCCCCATCTTTCTTATAAGTCCCTTTAGGTACTGACAGGCTGAAATAAGGTCTCCCCGGAACCTTCTCTTCTCCAGGCTGAACAACCCCAACCCTCTCAGCCTTTCTTCATAAGAGAGGTGTTCCATCCCTCTGATCATTTTTGTGAGTCCTCTGGACCCGCTCCCACAGGTCTATGTCTTTCCTATGCTGAGGGCTCCAGAGCTGGATACAGTACTCCAGATGGCTTCTCACCACAGCAGAGTAGAGGGGCAGAATCACCTCCCTCAACCCGCTGGCCACGCTTCTTTTGATGCAGCCCAGGACACAGTTGGCCTTCTGGGCCGCAAGCACACATTGCAGGTTCATGTCCAGTTTTTCATCCACCACTACCCTCAAGTCTTTCTCGGCAAGACTGCTCTCACTCCCTTCATCCCCCAGCCTGTATTGATACCTGGGGTTGCCCCAATCCAGGTGCAGGACCTTGCCCTTGGCCTTGTTGAACCTCATGAGGTTCACACGGGCCCACTTCTTGAGCTTGTCCAGGTCCCTTTGGATGGCATCCCGTCCCTCAGGCATGTCAACCACACCACTCAGCTTGGTGTCATCTGCAAACTTGCTGAGGGTGCACTCGATTCTTCAATGACTGTCTATGTCATTGATGAAGACATTAAACAGTCCCAGTCCCAATACGGACCCCTGAGGGACACCACTTGTCACTGATCTCCACCTGGACATTGAGCCATTGACCACTACCCTCTGGATGCAACCATCCAACCAATTCCTCACCCACCAGACAGTCCACCCATCAAATCCATACCTCTCCAGTTTAGAGAGAAGGATGTTGTGAGGAACCCTGTCAAAGACCTTACAGAAATCTGGATAGATGATATCTGTAGCTCTTCCCATGTCCACTGATGTAGTCACTCCATCCTAGAAAGCCACTAGGTTGGTCAAGCAAGACTTGCCCTTGGTGAAGCCATGCTGGCTGTCTCGAATCACCTCCCTGTCCTCCATGTGCCTTAGCAGAGCTTCCAGGAGGATCTGTTCCATGATCTTCCCAGGCACAGAGGTGAGGCTGACAGGTTGGTAGCTCCCAGGGTCTTCCTTTCGACCCTTTTTAAAAATGGGTGCAATGTTTCCCTTTTTCCAGTCTCTGGGAACTTCACCTGACTGCCATGACTTTTCAAATACCATGGAGAGAGGCTTGGCAACTGCATCAGCCAATTCCCTCAAGACTTTCGGATGCATCTCATCAGGACCCATAGCCTTATGTATGTTCATGTTCCTTGGGTGATCACGAACCTGATCTTCTCTTACAGTAGGAGGGACTTTGCTCCCCCAGTCCCTGTCTTGCTGTCGATCCACTCAAGAGGTGTGGGAAGAGAGATTTCCAGTGAAGACTGAGGCAAAAAATTTGTTGAGTACCTCAACCTTCTCCTCGCCCGTTGTTATCATTTTCCCACATACTTTCTCTTATTTTCATATTTTCATATGCCCTTCATATTTTCTGTGTATAATCAGACTACTGAATTTAAGAATATTTCTGGTATATTTCAATTTCAAAATACTGTATTTTTGAAATTATGGTGTTTTATCTGGACACAAACTAGTCTCCAATATTAGGAGAAGAACTCAACAGGTTGGGGAAATGGACCAACAGGAATGTTATGAAATTCAATGAAGGGAAATACCAAGCCCTGTCTCTGGTGAGGAATAACCCCATGCACCAGTGTAGACTGGAGAGTAAATGGATGGAAGACAACTCTGCAGAAAGGACCTGGGGGTCCTAGAGGACAGCACACTGACCATGAGTGAGCGATGTACTCTAACAGCAAAGGCAGCCAGCAGTATCCTGGACTGCATTGGGAAGAGCGTTACCAGAATATCAAGGGAGATGGTTCTTCCCCTCAGCCCTAGTAAAGCCACACCTGGAGTTTTGGCCTCCCAGTGCAAGAGAGATATGGAAATACTGGAAAAAATCCAGTGAAGGACCATAAGAATGATAATGGGATTGGAGCATCTGTCATAAAAAGAGAGACTGAGATCTAGGATTGCTTAGCCTGGATCAGAGAAGGCTCAGGGGGATCTTATCAGTGTGTGTAAATACCTGATGGGGCGAGTAAAAAAGATTGAGCCAGACTCTTCCCAGTGGAGGTAATGGCACAAACGGAATTATAAGATGTTCTGTTTAAACATAAGAAAACCTGTTTTTACTATGATGGTGATCAAACACTGGAAAAAGTTGCCCAGATATCTCTTCATCCTTGGAGATACTCAAAACCCAACTGGACACAGCCCTGAGCAACCTGCTTTCTGTGATCCTGCTTTGAGCAGGGTGCTTGAACAAAACAATCTCCAGAGATGCCTTCCAGCCGCAACTATTCTGTGATTCTGTAGTATTAGGCAATATTTACTTGCTGCAACATTGAATGTGTTTCCTAGTAATTTTCTTTTAATACTGAAATCAGAGTAAGATGAAGTTACAACTGAAGATAAATAACCTTAAGAATTAAAATAAATACTTAAAGAAAAAAAAAGTATCAAATAAAAATATCTCTTCAAGGATGATAGTATAAATGTAGTAGTTTGCTAAAAGAAGTGTAATAATTACCTCTTTACTCCTGAAGAAAAATGGGGTAGTTTTCTATTAATTGATACTAGTGCTTTTTATTACAAAAACAATTTTTATAGATAAATAGATAAATAACTAAGTAAGTGCTAACCTTTGCTTCAGTCTAAAAGTAAAGAAGAGGAGAACAAGTATTTTTTACATCTGCATATTTTGTGCAATTTTTAAATTTATAGTCCTTAAGATAATTTTTTAACCAATTTTTTCTTTAGTGTTTTACTATTATTTTTTCTGAATACCTATCAGGCAAAAGAAGGTTTAAAGCTATAAATCTAGTTCCTATCAGAACCCGCCAAACTATTCTACAAAGTCCTGAGCTTTTATTTCATATTAGACCACCAATATGCATTGGGTTTTTTTTCCAACCCAACATTAACTACAATGTGTTTTGTTTGACAGATTCTCATTTACACCACCTTTAAATTTTATTGTCATACTTCTAATAATATTTTCATGTCTAAGGTTTCATTTATGTTATTTTTTTTCCAGCAGGAGATGAGGACAATGAGTGCTTCCCAGAAGATACTCACCACCAAACTTAATGGACTTATTTTGTATGAAAGGTGTCAGACAATATATTTATATCTACACTGCCCCTTTCTCTCCCTTGCTTGTGATGAAGAACTTAATGTATCTGCTTTTGTCCCTCAGAACCCTACTGATTTTTCAAGACTGCCCCCCCCCCAAAGGCTAGTATTTTTGATTTTTTTTTTTAAATAATATAATAAAATAAGGTTCCTTTTACTATTGAACTTTCAAAAACAGAACATGCAGAAACAGCTTTTCCATGTGCTCAAAATGATGATCATTTCTTATTTAGAGCCTGCGTCATCAAAATACTTGAACAGCTCCACTTAAGTAAAAAATGTTACTTATGTTCTGAAAGAGGTCTAATTAAGCAAACAATACATACTCTAAAATTAGAAATTTGCTCATGCTGTACACGCACTTTGCTGAACTGGGGTCATATCTGACACTGGAGAGCAGAACAAAAATCTGTCAGATTATGAGTTTTGGTAAAAAAAGACTTGAGGTTTTTTCTTCTCAGTTGATTTGTGGGCAATGCTTTGTAACCAGAAATCACATCTCTAGTGCTATGTATGTTAATATTTTTAACGTCAGGTTTTTTTCATATAAACTGGTAATATCCCACTTAACTGTGAGAGAAGTACTAAGATAAGCCACCCTTCAGTATTACATAGATAATTGGATACATTATATTGATTCTCAACACATGAAAGCAATATAGTATTTCAAGCTAAAATGATGTAATTTTTCCAGTGGTAACACAATCCAAAGAAGCAAGGATAACACAAAATAGGACATATGGCATGCTTAGTGTTATTTCCTATGATATTGTGAGACAGATATTTACACAAAAATATTGCAGCATAATACTATTTTCTTTTATGGAATATTTCTTTCAACATATAACTCAGGAAGTTTTAGAAAGTGGAGTAATAATTTTCTAGAGTGATAGAAATAGAGTGATATTTTTCTATCCTGCTATTACTTAGGTGTAGGAAAGTTAAAACAAAACAAAACAAAACAAAACAAACAAATCAAAGTCCAAAACAACCCCCTCCCCATGCATTCCACTGAAATTTTTAAAGAGACAGAGAATTAGGAAAATTAAAAAAAAAAAAAAAAGATTTTTTTTCCTCTAAGTAATAAGAACTCCTCCTCCTGACAACAGCTTTGCCATTTCTAGGTATAAGTTTAGGAAAATATAAAGTACTGAATGTGATAATATGTAATTACAGATGTGTAATTCTGATATCAACATTTACTGAGAATTCCAAACTGCCAGAATTTCAGTGATTTCAGGCATTGGAATACAATGGACTGGTGAATCTTATTCCATTTTCCCCACCACCATCAATTTTTCTGGTTTTTTTTAATTCTATTTTGGAAAAAAAAAATAGATTTTGCATACCAGTTATGCATAATTACTCAGCAGAAATTCATTAGTTGGGCAATTTAATTCTGTGGGGCTGTTGTATGCTTTGACCAGGATCCAATCCCTAACAATTCTTAACACTGTGTATGCCCAGGTGGGGATGAATGGAGTTTTTCTGAAGTTTTCAGTAACTTCTTGGAGCTGTGATGGATCTGTGCATACGTACATCTTGGCATGCCCACATAAACCTTGAGCTGTTTACAAGAAGTAATGTAATGGAGCTGTTGAAGAGAGGTAAGAGACACACAAAGGAGATGAATCAGATCATTTATCAAATAGATAAAGAATGACAGTCAGATGTAGTAAGAGAAAACAGGGTTAAGCAGATAGAAAATTTAAAGGATCTCAAGCATAAAGGGAAAAATGCAACAACAGCAGTGATCTGCCACTGGGCATGGTTCCCAGCACCAATCAGAGCAGCTACCCTGGCACATCAGAGACCTCCCCTCAGAGCAACCTCTGCTGAAAGGATGCCGCCATCCAAGTCTGGGATGTGTCCTGTGCCTCTTGCTGAGTTTGAGGCAGGTGGCCTTGCCTGCAGGAGGTATGTGCTGGTTGGGAAACCCTTAAATTGAGCAGCTATAAGAGGAAGTAAGCAGACTGTAAAGCACCAGGGACAACAAAAAAGGAATTAACAGGCTCTTCATAGAAGCTCTGTAGAGATGACAGTCTGAGTCCCCAGTTGCACAGAAAGAGGAGCAGCCAGGGACTGTGCTTGATCAAACAGCAAATGGAGACTCCCACAACAGTGAAGGCTAGGAGCGTGTGACTTCTGGCAGCAGGAGGATGGCTCCTTTTCCACCCAGAGAGCTGCAACTGCAGAATAGTTCAGTGCCCTGTTACATCTACAAGGGAGAAAGCTCTGCCTGGGGAGGCACCAGAGTGGGACACACCTGAACTGTACATCTGCACCAGGGAAGTGGTGGGTGATGGTTACAGGAGACTCCCAACTACAGTGGTGGAGATCCACATCTGCCTGCCTGACTTGCTGTCTGGGGACATTTATTCCTTTCTGGGAATTCTAATCAGGGATGCAAGGGAAAGACTGCTGAGTCTTTTCCAGCCCTCAGACTATTTCCCTGCGCTGGGGAATCTGGGTGGGCATGCACAGTATTGCCAGGGGAAACCCTGAGCATATCAAGAGTGACCTATGTGGCTCCAGGGGCAAGGGGCAAGGGCATAGAGTCCCAGATGGCATATCCTCAATCTTGTCAATAGAGTGAAAGAGCTTGGGGAGGAGACTAGATGATCTCCAAGAGGTCCTTTCCAACCTAAAGTATTCTGTGACCTGGGGAGAGTAACCTGGATTCACAAAGAAAATTGCACTTCCATCCTCAGTCTGGTGATCAAACTTCCTAGGTAACGGGAGTAAAGTGAACATTTATTTTATGTCTTTTATTATACTCTGAGCTAGTTTATCAGTAAATCACAATCTGTTGTTACTCATTCATTTACTTATGTCAGAGATAATACATCAATTCCTGTAAGGTAATGTATTTTCTGTAGTTTAAAGAGAAAAATTAAACCACCAATATTTTAACCTCTGTGTTGAAATACAGGACAGATGTAGGTTATGATCCTCATCATGTAAAGCTGTGTTTTATTTTCCACTGCAGAGATATCAAGTGTAACTTAGCTTAATTTAGAACTGGAAAATTTGTCCCATATATTTTGTAACAAAACATGTTATTAGCTTCTCAGTTTCCAGTCAAATATTCAGCTTATTACTAAGGCAGAATCTCAGGCTTTGTAGCAGTCTGAAGGACATTGGAAGAGAATTACCCTCAAAGGTCACTATGATGCACAAACAGTATAGATATGTGAATATTTAAATCATGAGGCAAGCAGGTAAAGATTAGGGTGGGGTTTTTTTGGGGTGGGCGGGAATCCACACACATCCACAAAGACCTTGCTGTTTTTAATGGGAGTCATAGTTTTTATTTCTAGTATCTGAATAATTTGACAGAAGCACACAAAGTGTCTTATAAATTACTATTAGGAATAGATAATGAAAAACTTTTGTTTCTATTCAGGACTTTTTGTAGCCTGAGTTTATGAGAAAAAGTGTTAGGAAAAAAAGTCTGAATAATACTTACAGATCCTTATAGTATTAATTTTCTGTACATATTTTACACTTCCTTGGTTTCTTATTATCCTGCTTTCTTCCAGGCCAGCAATGGACTCTTACCACATGAAAATCTTATGCTAATAAAATAGCACTATAATTGAATTTCATATCTGGACATGACACAATCATGTTATTTATAAATGTAATGTAACAATAAGAAAACAATATATTTAAATGTAACATATCTGGAATGTAATTACAATATCACTAATACAGTACTTGCATAGAATTTAATAGACTGAATATTTGAGCTGGATACATTTCTTTTAATGAAGCTTATCACTCCATAAACATTGCATATTTTTTCACAAACTTATGAAAAATATAAATTTCAGTAACTATCCAGAATATTAGCTAGAATGCAAGGTCATATATTCTTTCATTTCTGAAATAATATATAATGGACTGAAACATGATCCATTCTTTTTTTCTGCTGTAAAGTTGCATTTATTTGATAAACAGGTTGTCTAACATTCAGACGTGCAACTTTCAATGAAAACATCAGATAAAACCACAAAGTAAACAAATGTAAATTGTCTATGTATCTGTCTAGAAAATAAAAGAAAATGTAAGAGAAAAAAACACTTTTTTTCTTGTATCTTATTTTTTCACTTACTGTACATAAGAAATTGAAATTTTATTTATGTTTAAAAAAAAAGAACGATGGACACAGACTCTTCCGTATCAATTTGTTAACTTCATGGTCATTCAAAACCCAGATTTTAGGTTGTGTATTATGATGTTGCATCCCCATTAAAAGGCTCACTCTATCAAAGCTATGGAAAAGGGGAAATAATCTTTCGCTCAGTAGATTTTTTTATGCTGTTTTTTTATGATAGCAAGTTTAATCCATCTTACATTCTGACAGAGCTAACGTGCTGGTTTCCGCTGCAGTGACTTAGGGATGCTTACATTGTGTGTTGCACAAGAGGACAGGGGAATGGATGCAACAGTCCAACAGATTACTTATTGTTCTGAGAACATTTTGAAAGTTGACTACTAGTAACATATGGATATGATGACATGACCTGATAGACATCAAATATTATAAGATTATTTGAAAAATATTGCACTTTGTGTGACTCATTCAGTTAACTTTTATATTTCTGAGATATGTACAGAAAAAATGGTTTGTTGAATAGATTTTAATGCAAGTGTTATTGCATCACCTTCAGCAGACATTGGAAGAGATGTTTATTATTATTTAGTGCCATGAGAGAGAAAAAACAGCAATTATACCAGGCTTGAAAAAGCCTTAGGTTTGTTTATATGAATGACTTTTACCAAGCTGAAAAGTGTGAGATTTCTCTGTTGGATCATTTCTCATAAAACTCTTAAGCAAGGCAAGATTTATAGAAAGAGAGAATGACTTTTTAAATTAAACTAAATGGTGTAGTTCAGGAAAAACAGACTATTTGGGACACAAAGCCTTGAACAAATCAGGGTATCAAAGTTTTCTCCTTCAAATGGAGATGATTCTATATGAAAAATGTTTTTGTTTCAGTCTAAAAGTCTTGTGCCCTCTGTAATGTAACATGCTCTCTCACATGTAATAGAAGTTTTCTTACATCTACTGAAAGGAAACAGTATTCACTGGATTTTTTGCATAAAACTACCATTGTGCCTTATTTTTTAAGGATTTTTATACTGTATGTAAAATAACATCATAAAATTGTTAACTATAAAAAGCTAAACAAATAAAAAAATTCAGGAAATGCCAGCAAAGTTAAGAGTAATTCTGTTCTTAGATATCAAAATAGAAATTGCATAGAAGCTATAGTAATGCTAAAAGCAAAATGTGTAAGTAGAAGGCATAATGGCAGGAAAGATATTGGGTAAAATTATACCAAGAAAAGAGATCAAGGAAAAAGAAAAAACAAAACAAGAAAATAATCTCAGTTTTAAAAGAGCTTTGCAAGATGCTATCATTGGGAAAAAAAAAAAAAAAAGAAGAAAATAAGTAAAAATGAAAACAGGTTATAAAATGTATGGGAAGGGAGAAATGTCATGGAGTACAATAACAAGGAAAGGTTCAGACAATTTCCTTCTCTAAGAGAAAGAGCGACAGATAGTGAGACTGAAATAAAGGTTAGAATGGATTATAAGTTAATAGCTTCAAGCATTGTTAGAGTTCAGATCTGTATTCAGCCTGTCTGAGCATTTCGAATGAAATCTAGAATTCTTTGCTAAGGCATAGTAAAACTGAATATTTTAAGACATAATCTAATTATCCTACATTTTTACGAATAGCTTTTTCACCACATTTCTGGTTGTTCACTAATTGTTTTTACAGAGCTTTCCTCATTTTCAACAGTATGACCTGGGGACAAAAGAACATACTACAACTCCACTTTTAACCAGCAGTACAACTGGGATCTTCTTAGGATTCAGTCTCAACAGTAGCCAACCAGTGTCTGCAACATGATGTCTTCCAGCAGTTCCACCCATGATTTTTTCTGTAGGATACAGTGGGGCTTACATAGAAGTGCCCCCAGTGGAATTAGTGAAGGTGATATATAAAATAAGCTCATTTTGTCACAGTTAGCTGTTTCAGGTATTTCAGGTGTGATTCAGATTTAATTCAGACAGCCAGATTTAGGCATCTACAAGTGACCTAGGTGCCTGAACTCCCATTACAGTCATAATGGACACACACGGTCAGTATCTTCATCTCTATTGAGACTGCAGAGCTATTCACCTCACACTAGGGTAGACTATGTCTCTGTTCAGTCACCTGAATATGGGTACCTTTTGCAATGCTGTAGGTATCTGAGACATCGTCAACAGGGTTGCAGGTATAGGGGACCTGTAGTATTTTGGAAAGGCAGCTGGATGCCCAGCAGGATACTCCAGAGCATTTTTACTATCTTTAGACATATATGTGTAATTGAACGAGCTAAGTCTGTACCTTTAATCTAGTAAATCACATGCTAAACCTCATTGACTATTTTAGCTAAATCTCCATTGGCTATAACCAAAGCTTAAAGATCACGTAGCTCACGTACAGACACTGTTATTGACAGTTAAACACAGATACCTGAATCTGATACTGATCAGTCCTGCTCCTGACCCCCTTCAGCTACTCACATTTTTCATAGCACCAATTCACACAAAGTTTACGTGCTAGAGCAGACTTTGAGGTCATTCTGCTGAGGAAAGCCAAAAACTGGGCAAACTTTCCTTTCTAGCTTTCATTATTTTTTCAGGATCTGAAACAATCTCTGCATATAAATATGTTTGTCGAAGTTACCAGAAAAAAAGAATAACTCAACCAGTTCAAGGAAGACATACTTCTACAATAAACTGCTGCTATTCTTTAAACTACATAATCCTTCATGCTTGAAGGCAGACAAAAAAAAACGCTTTTTTCCCATAGAAAATTATCTAAATAAGAAAGATGACTGTATTCTCATTATTGTTCACACACTTATTTCCACCTACACAGATTCACTTTTTTACTTCTGTTTAACAATAGAAATCTTGCATTTCACCTTCTCATAGAATCATAGAATCATAGAATCATAGAATTATTAAGGTTGGAAAAGACCTCTAAGGTCGTCGAGTCCATCAACCCAACACCACCATGTCCCTAAGTGCCTCATCTACACATCTTTTAAATACCTCCAGGGATGGTGACTCAACCACTTCCCTGGGCAGCCTGTTCCAAGGCCTCACCACTCTTTCAGTAAAGAAATTTCTCCTAATGTCCAATCTAAACCTCCCTTGGCGCAACTTGAGGCCATTTCTTCTCGTCCTATCGCTAGTTACTTGGCAGAAGAGACCAACACCCACCTCACTACAACCTCCTTTCAGGTAGTTGTAGAGCGCGATGAGATCTCATCTCAGCCTCCTCTTCTCCAGACTAAATAGTCCCAGTTCCCTCAGCTGCCCCTCATAAGACTTGTGCTCCAGACTCTTCACCAGCTTCATTGCCCTTCTCTGGACACGCTCCAGCATCTCAATGTCCTTCTTGTAGTGAGGGGACCAAAACTGAACACAGTATTCGAGGTGCGGCCTCACCAGGGCCGAGTACAGGGGCATGATCACCTCCCTGCTCCTGCTGGCCACACTCTTTCTGATACAGGCCAGGATGCTGTTGGCCGCCTTGGCCACCTGGGCACACTGCCGGCTCATGTTCAGCCGGCTGTCAACCAGCACCCCCAGGTCCTTTTCCTCTGGGCAGCTTTCCAGCCACTCTTCCCCAAGCCTGTAGTGTTGCATGGAGTTGTTGTGACCCAAGTGCAGGACCCGGCACTTGGCCTTGTTGAATCCCATACAGTTGGCCTCAGCCTGTTGATCCAGCCTGTCCAGGTCCCTCTGCAGAGCCTTCCTACCCTCCAGCAGATCAACACTCCTGCCCACCTTGGTATCATCTGCAAACTTACTGAGGGGACACTCAATCCCCTCGTCCAGATCATTGATAAAGATACTGAACAAGACTGGCCCCAAAACTGAGCCCTGGGGAACACTGCTCGTGACCAGTCGCCAACTGGATTTCACTCTGTTCACCACAACTCTCTGGGCCCGGCCATCTAGCCAGTTTTTTACCCAGCGAAGAGTGTACCTGTCTAGGCCGTGAGCCGCCAGCTTCTCTAGGAGAATGCTGTGGGAGACAGTGTCAAAGGCTTTACTAAAGTCCAGGTAGACCACATGCACTGCCTTTCCCTCATCCACGAGGCGGGTCACTTGGTCATAGAAGGAGATAAGGCTGGTCAAGCAGGACCTGCCTTCCATGAACCCGTGCTGGCTGGGCCTGATCCCCTGGTTGTCCTGCATATGGCTTGTGAGCACCCTCAAGATGAACCCCTCCATAATCTTCCCTGGCACCAAGGTCAGGCTGACTGGTCTGTAGTTCCCCGGATCCTCCTTCCAGTCCTTCTTGTAGACGAGCATCACATTGGCAAGCCTCCAGTCGTCCAGGACCTCCCCTGTTAACCAGGACTGTTGATAAATGATGGAGAGTGGCTTGGCAAGCTCCTCCACCAGCTCCCTCACTGCCCTTGGTTGGATCCCATCTGGCCCCATAGACTTGTGAGTGTCCAGGTGGCATACCAGGTCATTAACTGCTTCCTCTTGGAAGGGTCGTTAACTGCTTCCTCTTGGGGGGTTTATCCTGCTCGCTGTCCCTGTATTCCAGCTCAGGGGGCTGAATACCCTGAGGATAACTTCTCATGTATAATGAATCAGTTACTGAAAATACGGTTATTTTTCTTACCTGCAACGAAATCTCTATATCCTGACATTATCATTAAAAACTGGACATACAAACAGCAGACATCTTTTGTGTGTGCTTTGGTTTCCAAAGCAGAAGACAATAGAATATATTTTACTCCATTATTTTTCCCCCTAACTCAAAATTATATTTGAAGGCAGATGCACTGCATTGTTAATCTTTTAATCCAGCAATTAAAAAAAAAAAAAGAAAAGTTCCTGAGCATAGCTATTAAGAAAAGTGGAATCTGATGTTTACTAATACCTATAAAAACACACACACATATTCATGTACATAGTGTCTTCAGTTAAATATAACAAATCTGCTATTCTAATGCTTATAGGTTTACACTAATTCACTTTCCAAATAACAGGATAATGACCAGTCTATAAAACTCTGGAAAAATTGTGATAATGAAGTGAAACAAAAAGTCATCACAAGTTTTTCTATAATGCATGAGATCAGAATCAAAATTGTATTTTTGTATTCACAAATGATTTGAAAATATCCTTTTTAATCACCATGTCTAGTTCATCATACCTTGCAGATTTGTGGAACTAGATATTTGTATATATAGTATTTTCAGATAAATGAAATATCCATTCTCCCAGAATGACACATATTTAAAAGAAATGTGTTCTTGTTATTAAGACAGCTCAACCAACAACCAGATGCAAGATTTTTTTTCTTTGAAACAATAAGTAAACTCCTTAGTGAATAAAATCTACTCATTATTACACAGGAGTTTAAACCTGTTGTGAATACTGCTATTTATTAATAACAAAAACAATAGCAGAGATAAAATAATAGCTATTACATTATTATATTGTTGTTGTTATTATTGTTACTGGCATTTGTGCTTAATTGCATCTGTTAAGATTAGAAGCTTTTGATTTACTTATACAGATAGACATAAAAATTTAGACTATCAGAATTTTCTTACATTTTAATACATGCAAAAAAGAGTTCAGGCAGAATTTATATCCTCATATCCGATGCAGCAGAAACAGCAGTCCAGCATCATCCAGTTGTGGAAACCTGCAATTAATAAATACTTTTCCAGTTAGTCTGAAAGTTTCCGTGGCACATAAACTTAGATGTTCAGCCTGAGCACTCTAAAGTGCTTAGTTCAAGTATTTAAGGGTAAAGCTGCAACAAAATGTCAATGATAATTGGAGTTCAGGATGAAAATATCGAAGTCACAGAAAGATGTGAGTCAGTATACATGTTGTCAGCATGTTTAACACTACACTGACATTTTACAAAAGCATATTTACTAGAACTACCAAGTTAAACACAGCTGCAACATACACCCGCATTGACAATTTACAGTAATGGTGTTTCTACCAACCTCTTTGAACAGTAGGTTTAAAGCACTTACACACAGAGTAGGAGACATGGATTCTTGTCCTTTTGTAACTGAAAGGAATAGAAGCTGTAGTTCCCATTTCCCAGGTGAGTGCACTAGCCACTAAGCTAACAGGAGGAATGAATAGGAACAGGGGAATTGCTTAGTGCCCCAATTCACCGTCTGAAGTGGGCCCCGTATGAAAAGAGAGGAAAAAAGGTGCAGGACACTGCAAGCTTAATGGCTGGACTTTTTCTCAAGCAATGCAAATACCACCTACTTAATATTGTTGATGAGGAGACAAGGATGGCAAAAAATAAGTAGTTTACTGGGCACAACAGAATGCAGAAAAATGAGAACATAGGATTATAGTCACATACTTGAGTAAACTTTTGGAATTACAGTCAGTAAAGCAAAAAGAAGTGCAAATACAGTTTATTTGCATTCCAAATGTCTGCTAAACATCTGGTATGATAAACAGGTATTAAATTTGTTCATACTCTTTTGTTGTTTTGGGGTTTTTTTTTTTTGAGTACAACATTGAATACCATAAGTAGTAGGTGATATTTTTAATATTTCTAACTGAAATACATTGGAAAATTATTTTTTAAACCCCAAAATTATAAACTATGGCTCACAAGCTCAATTGATTAGGGACATGCTTCATCCCATGATTCTGTTTTACACTTTAAAAATCTGCTATTTTTCCAGACTGATATTTCTAGAATTTTTTTTCTTTTTAAGCTGCCTGTATTCTTCAAATACTTTTTATGAATGAGAGTGATTCAATCTTGTAGGACCTTTACTTCTGGTAATTTAAAATCATTAGCTAAAACATTTTCTGGATTAGCAAAGATAGCTATAGATGAACATTTAACAAAATATATTCATTACCACTTCCAGCCCATTTTACTTCCCGAAACACAGGCCTTTCACAAGCATAGTTGTTATGCTAATTATTTTGGCAAAAAAGAGAAGATACTCAAGCAGTACAAGACAGATTTAGATTTTGTCAGTGGAGTCCTATTCTACTATTCTAAATGTAGTTAACCTTCCTTATGTATTTGTCAAGATGCCTCCTTAGGAGCATTGTTTTATATTTATTATTAATTGGCAACAGTGTATATTTTCATTTACTGTAATGTATAGTAACAAATGTTCTTTCTGATCTGAGCTTATTTCTAGTATTTTCCAAACAATATTTTTCTGCAAAGTTACTGCAGAAATAACATTGTTGGAAGTGCCATTGCTGAAAGAGATGGGGAAACTTGGATATTTCTTTAAAAAAAAAAACTAATGGTGTAATTGAGAGAATAGTTCTTATAAAAAACAGAGTTTCTTTTTTTTCAGGTGCCCCAAAATAACTTTCTTGAAATCCTTTCACTCTAAGGACAATATTAGTCTCAAGTGATGTGTTCTACGTTAAGAATGGATGCCTCCACTTGCTAATAGTAAATAGAATCTGTAGAGAAGAAGTTGCGATCTCTTCCCATTTCATTTTGTACTCATGACTGAGCAAAAATTCTCTGTGGAATACAAGTCAGAGCTGAAAAGAATGGAAGGTAGGTTGTTTTAACATTGTATCCCTTTAGGCTTCAAGTGAACTTCAGGAAAACATTTATTTTCTGTTATTTGCTTACTCTGAAGAGACTGTCAATTTTATTGCTTACATAACAAACAAACACTTATGGAGTCACAGTGCTCTGCAATTTCTGATTGAGACTAAGCTTTCTGTATATGTACTATTTCTTAAATACTTGTTTATTATGAAGTTTGTACTTGTCACATGCATGTCCTTTTCATTGATCTTGTTTTCATCCTTGTCTTTGTGAAGATTCATCTAGGTTTTTGTTACTTCATTTTAATTTTCTTTTCATCCTGACTGCAATACTTCAGAAAGAAAATGAGCCATATTCATGTATGACAAAGTTGTTTTAATTTTAAAACTCCTCTGGCTATTCAACCCACTTCAATGGAAAACACATTTCCATTTAGGAGGTGTATGCACCTGACTCCTTCTATGGTGCAAATTGTAAAACACTGGTTGCTGGCCAGCCTTGACGGGACCACAGTAACAACACTTCGGTCTTGGATAATGAAATGATACAACGAAGTTGCAGACTGACTATGTCAGCCTTTGTCCCAGTTATGCAATTATGGAAATCTTAAATAGAAACTGACAGCTCATGGCAGAGTGTGAAATATATTTGTTTTCAGAAACAGTTTTATTGCTGGCCACAGTTGTCTGGCTGATATTAACTTCTAGATTTCATTGACTCCAATGGTCTTGGGGAGACCACCCCAGTATTTTTTTTCTCCTTTTTCATTAATCATAGTCCCATTCCATTTTTATTTCACCATAATAATGTTAAATAACAATAACATTGTGCCTCTCACATACCCGCACTGAAGTTAGGCATATTAGGCTTCCACTCATGAGGCCTAAATGCAGACATTTAGAAAAAGTTATGTATTCACTATACAAGTTAGGTTTTCAGAATGATATTTGACCTTTACTACAGGTACACGTAAATTTTCATTCACTGCAGTGGAGACAAGATGCAATTCTCTTGAGTCTTAACTAACAATTTAAGAAGCAGTGAAATAATTTTAAGTATTCTTTGAATTGTGCTCAGCTAACATCACTATTCATGCTTCCATAAGAGTTTAGCTACCATGCTAAATGGAAATTATTAACCACTACATAAGGAGTGGATTTTTTTTTCTTTTTCTCAAATTATTACTTTAAACTAGAAGCAAGTAAGTAAATAAGCCACGAATATGTCTGATACATTTCATCTACATGAACTGGTATTACGATGTGCTTTTATACCAATTTTTATACATGGTAAATGTGCAATAAATATTAATTAAAAATATTTTTATTATTTCTAAGTCTTATAGACTTGAAGCCCTCCTGCTGCTTTAACTACCATGTATTTTGGATTAAAACATAATTTGCATTTCATAAAATAAAAGAAAGCAAAATATACTACATTTTTTTCTTAGCAGTCTCTTTTTTTTTTTTCATAAGTAAATCTGTTCATATTTATCCCAGAAATTTAAACTAAACAGCTCATTTTTTATTTGTTACTCAAACAATTCTAAACCTGCAAAATTTTAGTGCTGTTAGAAGCATTTTCTATTTGTAAAAATAGCTGCAGGTCATAAATAATCCTCAAAAGTCTATACCGTTTAGATTTAAGATGCCAGATGGTCATGATAACAAGATGTAAATTCATGTATGACCCAACAATTCACTCCTTTTATGGATTTAAACTTAGGGTTTTTATTTGGAGTATAGACACTCAATTATATTCTGTTTCTGCTAGTCTCTCCCTGAATATGGTGTTTTAACCTAAATTCCTAAACTGCATAAATTCACGTCTAAGAAGTGTTGATTAGATCCACTCATTTCTTCTCCCTCAGAAAAGAATTATAAACCACAGACTCTTACCAACCTTTACTGGTATGTTGATGCTGTTATATTTATGGAAACAAAAATCATAAAGAGACAAGGAAAAGGTAGGAGCTTAGATTATCATGAGGAAAAAGTGATAAATATTTGATGACCTCAGTAATTATGCATTCATAATGAAGTTGTTCACTTTCACAAAGATGAAAACACTACCTCAGCCCAGAAAGAACAGCAGTGTTTATTTCAATCTCAGCTCATAAATGATCATAATAGCTGCACATAACAAACAAGACTGTGATTGTCAACTTGCTTTTCAACTCTGTTTTTTTTCTGATAAAATATCCAGCAGTGACCATATATTTCAAGGACATCTTGTACATACATGGAAAGCAGGAAAAAGGAAAGATAAACAGTTGTGAAACACTGACCATTTTGTTTTACTAAGCATATACTTGAAATTCATAAACAGAGTTTGTGTCAATGAGTGGCCACCTTTTGTAAGCACAAGACCCAAAGTCCTTGAGATATAGATGTAGGATGTTATGTTGCATTCAGTTTTGAAAGCAAATTAAAATGTGATTCAAGTTAGGGAAAGTGGTCCTCCAATTGTTCTGGGTCTCCTGATGCTGTAAGGCATTTGTCTGAGTGTTTGTGGTGAAGTAATTGTGCTTCAATTGGGTGGGGGTGGGATGGGGTGTGGTGGGAGATGGTAGAGGAGTCCTCAACTGGAGATGATTAGTTCTAAGTCATATACTCTGGATAATCCAGACTCATTATAGTTTTAATTTACCTCTGCCAAGTCTTTTCATTATAGTATAATAATTTTGCTGTGGTCTAGCTAGGTGAAATTTTATTTGCTTTGTAATAACAGAATTAGGCTGATATTAAATTTTTACTAGCTTGTACAAATAACTCATATTAAGATCAGCCTTTTGCTGTCAGTCTCAGTAATTAGTTAAATTTAAATCAAATTTTCTTTTTTTTAACTTTTTTCTTAGTGAAACCTTAACTTTCAAATTTCGTAGTTAATGGTTTTAAAGCACCTTATTTCTAGAATTAATGTGGTCAGAGAACACATTACCAGGTAACTCTGCATAAAAGTTTCCATCAATGTGATAAATAACGACATGGTTATTTCCCTAGCAAAGTTGGGCTGGAGGGTTATGTTTCATCACAGTCTTATTATAAGGGGATTTTCCTGTTCCCTTCATGCATGTATGTGGGTTTGACTGTCAGTTTATCTTTTTGGAGAACACACAAACTGTGTGAGCTCAAGTACTGCCTTGTGCTCTTAACTGATCTTATGCATTATCTTTCCACAAATATGTTCATTTTCTCCAATGAATAAGCTTTCCTAAGGATTATGTGAGTATATGTAGAAGGAGAGTGTCTGCTTCTTTAAGAGTATCTGGTCAAAGACATTTTTTAATACAAAAAGGGATAATAAAAAAAGGAGGAAGCCATAAACAAGAACATGCAGGGACAGAAACCTTACCGACAAATCATAAAGGAGGCAGTGATGAAAACCAAACCTGGCCAGTCACACTAATTGATGAGGGCATGTGGGAGTGTGAGAATGTTTATTCCAGCAAGGTTATCTGACTGGGGACCTTGTCAATCAGGAAACTAAGAAGAAAAGGGGGAAATCAGAAACAAAACATACAGAGACACAGACCTCACAAAAAAAAAGGTGATGACAATGACAACATACCTCACCACTGACACAAATTGATGGGCTATCAAGGCACCACTTCCAGGGAGATCAACCTGGACTTTGCAACTGATAAGACTCTAAACCAGGGGTACCCCAGGCTGGGAGGGGTTTAGGATTGATAGAGCTGTACAAACCCATGAGGAGACATGCAGGGGAAGGGGAAGCAGGGAGGAACAAAGAGGGTGGGTAGACAGAAAAGGGTATAAAAGGGCCAGCTGCATGTAAACAGAGACAATTGGTACGCTTGTCTGGCTGAGCCCTGCGCCTGATCACTTCAGTCTGTCCTGTCTTCTTATGTCTTCTTATTAAATCTTTTCTTAACTCTCTTTCTGTCTAATCTTATTCTCTATCCCGTGTGTACGTGTGCTGTGATGAGACCTGTGTGTGTGAGAGTAGAATTTGTCAGTGGCCTGTGATGGCCTACTGGAGTGAGTGGGGGTCCTAGCACCAGTATTTGGAGGGTCCATAGCTCTCTGGATCTAGAGAAAGTTCTACAGAATTTGTGACCAGAGTGCCTGCTACTGGGGCAACTGGCGTGAATGGATCTGGTGCCAGCTACTGGAGTCAGACCAGCAGTGTAAGTGTCCCTGACTTGTGATGAAAGCTGCTGGAGCGAGTGTGCGTCCCTGACCATTGCTCATTCAGGTGTAGTCTCTAGCTGTCCCACCTCCACTGCATTCTGTGACTCAGACTCTCACCTCTGTAGGTCACTGTGGATACCCTTGATCTCCTGTTTATCCTCCAGACATTACACAGAATGCTTATTTCATCCAGCACCTTATGACTCAATCTCTTGAACAGAGTATGCCTCCTATAAATGAACCACTCTGGTCCCCAGTCCCAGGGAGCGGCCAATGCCCTCCCTGCATGCCATGGTCTGAATAATGGCATCCCAGCATCGTAGAATGCTTGAGGTTGGAAGGGACCTCTGGAGGTCATCTGGTCCAACCCACCTGGGGGTGGGGTGGGGCAGGTCCTTTTTTCAGGAACCAGCCTATCAGGAAGCAGCTTGCAATCATGAACCTGCCAATCAAGAAACAGCTAACAGAAACTGTTACCTGCACGGTCCCCTGGAAGCTTCCAGAAGTTTTCCTTCTAACAGGGTGGCTACCTCTGAAGCTCTTTAATTGGAAAAATCAAACTGGCTCACGTAATCTTATACAACTAATAGAGAAAAAAAAGGAAGTGGGAGCACAATAAGTATGTATGTGCGTGTGCACGTGTGTGTATAACTAGAGACGGTCATAGTTAATCCAAGGAATGAGAAAAATAAATCTTTCAACTGTGCCAAAAAAATGAAATCAGATCTTACTTGTATTTTAGTAACAGGCCTAAACATGCCTCCATTAAAATACCTAAGCAGGGGGAGGGGGGAAAGGGGCAGAGAGGAAGAAGAAATCAGGTCTTTTTCAGTGGTGCGCAGTGACGGGACCAGAGGCACCGGGCACAAACTGAAGCACAGGAGGTTCCCTCTGAACATCAGGAAACACTTTTTTACTGTGTGGGTGACTGAGCACTGGAACAGGTTGCCCAGGGAGGTTGTGGAGTCTCCCTCCTTGAGGTCTCTTCCAACCTCAGCCGTTCTGTGATTCTGTGATTCAATTCTGTGTTCCTTCTGGCAGAGATGAATATCTTTCATTACAATCTTATCAACTTCAAAAACCTACAATCTCTATTTATAAACTACCAACTACCATAGTAACTAAGCATAATATTTCTTCAGCATTTTTACAAAATTGACATGAAGCTTCGAACAAAGATACTGACACAGTATTTTAATTGAGCAGTAAAATGATGCTCTGAACTTAAATTCAAGGGGGAAAAAAAAATCTTCTAAATACCCGTTCTATAAGAGCTGTCTTCTAACATAAACATTGACAGACGTTTTTGACTATTTCAAGAGACAAATATGAAAGCTTTTTTTTCTGCATCCTTAAAAAAGACCCTAATTGGAAACTTCATGGAGTGAATGAGTTTGCTAATCACTGATCATATCCACTTGAAAATAAGGAAACTTCATCCAAGTCTAAAACTAAAATCTCTTAATCAGCAGTATGGTTGCAATTAATTTCATGTAGATATTCGTAAGGACTCCAATGATGTGGTTTAGAAAGGGGATTTTATAACAAAAACAAACAATAGAAAGCATTTTGGCACTTCTAGGCATCCAAACTACAAAATCATCAAAAGGATCTCCAGGACAAGCAAGATTCATTACTGGAGGATACTAGTATTTGGTTTTTGTGTTTCCCCAAGACATTTTACTTCAGTAATGAGACCATTAATTCATCTTGTAAGACTTCAGAGAGTAAAATGTTAACTTTCTTCACCAATAAATTGATTCACGGAGCCAGAAGAGCTCCAAAGAATACAAATTTCAGAGGCAGAACATTTGTTCAAGATTTTAGAATCTTAATTGAAAAAAACTACCCATTTAAAGTCCTACAACTATTTTACATATACAGAAATTTTCTGCAGATGCACCCTGTTTTTTAAGAATAATGTGTATCAGGAAATACCCTTCATCATCTTCCTGCCCTTCAGTTTGTTGGTTTTCTTTTTAATTTTTGAAGGTTCAGTATTTATCAAAAGTATTAGGAGCTCCATCAGCTATGTGCACTGAATGGCTTCAAGAACTCTTTTTGGAAAATGGAAGTCTAAGAAAATGTCAAAGGATGAAGGATGACCAGCAGAATTTTAAAAACGCTGCTTTTGCAGAATTCATAAAACCATCACCTTTCCCCACTCCTCCACCCGCTGTGGCCGGTGGTGGTGGTAGTGGTGCGGTCTGGCATGGGCAAGGGCAGGTCTCCCTCAGGGAGCCAGGGCAGCCTTGGCTGGTTGGAGACGGTGGGAGCAGGTTTGCTCCCCCTCCCCGTTGGCTGACATGACTGACACTGGTGGCAATGGCCAGACAAACCACGGGCTGAGGTTGAAGACACACAACAGCCCTTTGTGTCATGGGTTTTTTGAGGGGGCACCTGCCACCCTCCCCTGCTGGGACCCCAGAAGGCAGCCGATGAGGGCTCGGTGGGAAGGAATATACACCAAGATGTTTCCACTCATGCTCATTTTTTGTCCTGCAGCAATATCTGCTAGGCTGCTTTGGTCCATTTCAGTGTCTTTTTTTTCAATTACGGTTTCATCAGAACTGTTTTGCTCTTGGTAGGGAGAAGAATGATTCAGATAAACTGGCATTTTCTGATGTAAATCTGTTTAGTTAAAAATATCCTTGTCTACTCTGCCAAACACATGTACGCTAGCACTGTGCAGTTCAGCAAAATACGTAGGCATGGGATTTAAACATATAATTGAGTACACTCTTGTTAGGTAGGGATTGCTTAATTAAAGTCAAGCATTAATTAGGTTCCTTCCAGATGATTCAAAGGGTCCTCATCATTGCCTACTCTTATTAATCCCAACCTAAACAAGTTGTATGGTGCTTCAAGCCCGTTACTCTTGTTTCTTTGCTCCTTGTTTGGTATGCTTTAAAGGCTATATTTGTTCCATATTTGCTCTTATAGAGAGAAGAAGAAAACAGCCTCATCCTTTATATTTTATGAACATTTAAGTGTCTGTGTTTATACATTTAGACTGGTTAGTGGATAGTTATGGAAGTGTATAAGGTCAGGGCAGATGTGATATGTTGTCATGACAGAAATCACAACAGATGTAAAAGAGGTTTTTCTAGATGTCAGTGTTTAAGAGAGTAGAATTTGGATAATATGTACCAGGACTGGAGAACCCTGCAGAGGTATCCTGAATTGCAAATAGAGACATGCCTATGAACATGATGAGGGAATAACAGGAATAATAGAATGCAGATTAGAAAGCCTCTGGGATTCAACCGTGTGGCAGAAGACAGGGAAAAGGGAATCCATATATTATGCTTGGTCTTCCTGCCAAGGATGAGCAAGGAAAACTAGGAAAGTAGTGTTGAGTTGCAAGCTTTGAGAACTGCAAATTTGTGCGGCCTTGAAAATCTGTATTTCATGTACACACACTCTATTAGAACACATACAAACAACGGATAGGAAATAGTCTGACAATCACCTCTAATGTCACTTTTGAATATGTGAAATTCTCATTAACAATATAAGGACAATATGTTTGTTTTGTATCATAGAATCATATACACACATACGACTGGCCAACAACTGCTTCAGAAGAGCTTGTAAAACTACTGAATTGCAGAAATTCCAGGAAAGAAGCAGGAAATTCTAAGAAAGAACCACATGCTTATAAGACTATAACTCATTAAGACAGCCTAATTCCAATGAGTTGAAAATTAGAAGCCAAACACAGGCCTGTGACACCTATAAATTAAAAGTCCATTAATCAGCATATAAATGAAATTAGTTTACTTTGAAATCAAACGTAAGTTTGCTAAAATGGTGTAAGCAGCAACAGTATTTAAATATTTTGTAATACTGTGATGGTATAGCCAGACACAATGCATAAGCATTTTACATAAATACCTGAGCAATGTGACCAACAAAGGGGTAAATAAAAACATGTAGTTGCACATAGGAAGCGTGAGAAAACAGATAAACAAGGACTGAAGTAGGAGAAATTGCAAGAGGAAGAGCAAAGAACAAGAAAAGCACAAGGCTTGCTTTGGGATTAGGACTTGGAATAGATAGAATTTCTGCTGAGCACAGAAGAAGCATACCTGGCAAAACTAAAAACAAGACAAGCATCACTGGGAGCCTCTCTGGGAAAGAGGCTAGAAACAAACCCAAGGATGACTGAGCAAAGATGGAAAGGAAACAAGACGAGCTCACTTCTGCACTGACTTCTCTCACCAAAGAGCTCTCAAACCTGATCATCATGACCTCTGCAGCTGAGGACTGTCACAGACAGTAGCCCTCAGTGTTGACTTTGTGGCATGGTACTATATACTCATTGCTAATTTAAGCTGTTAGACTTTGTCAGTTTTGTATATGTCGTAATGATGACTAATAATTTGTAAGAGCTAACCATTTGCACCAAGTATGCTGTAGATGAATTAATTGAGTAAATTTGTTTTTTAAAATTTAAGACATGCCTGATTTGTCAGTCTTCTAAACACTCCTTTCATAGCAATCTCTAATTCTCTAATTATGTATATGCACATTTACACAATTGCAACAAATGTTTATTTCAGTGAAGGAACAACAGACCTGACTGATTAGTGTGGTGATTTACTCTGTCATAAAATCATCAGATAATGCAGTAACTCTCAGTTGAGGCTACGTAGTGGGAGAATTAGTCATTATTTATCTTATTTTCACTTTTAGTAGCATGTAATTAGTTCTGCCCTTTCTGGCTATCTCTGTGTACTGAATGTAAGAGGAACCTAAAGTCACTTCTATTTTAGACCTTTGATAGATATTTAAACTAAGTAAAATGAAATTTAGGCAGAATACTTACTTTTTTACTTTAAGAATGTATTAAGATTGAGTTTCAATTCTTACATTTCTTAGGTTCATTTACATTGCAGAGAGTATGAAGTACTCTTAAAATAAAACAATGATGGTTTTTATATTTTGAAATATAACCCAGGAATTCAGAAATAGAAGATCTGTAGAATTAGGCTTACTGACTTCAGTCAGACTACTAATGTTTTCAATTAAGTACATCCTGAGGTGCTTCAATGGACTAGGCCTAAGGACTTTATATAATACTTGAAATATATTCTCCTATTAGAATGCACGTCATTCACTTTCTCCTGCAATTTTTCAGGAATAGTTGCAATGTCCTTAAGTGTTTTAAAAATAAAGAATCATATAAAACCAACCGTATAGAAACAGAAGGTTTCGGTATATTCTCCTTTTATGTTAGAGATTGAAATGGCTTGGTGTGCTATATTTCAATGATTTTATAAAGCAAATTTTCAAGTTTTGACCTATGTGCAAAAAAATCCACAGAAGAAAGTGGATCTTCCTGACTACTGAAGATAGTACAAGTGTTTTAGGCATGCTGATTAAGATTGTTAGAATGTGTCCTTGGATTTTTTCTGGAGTGTATCTGATTGAATTCAATCTGTTGCTAGGAAATCTTCAATAGTTGAACATTAATTTATGAAGCATTTTTTGTTTTTTTACATGTCTGTATACATTTAGATATCCTCTACAAATGGCTTTAAACATAAAACTTTCTAGCAATGTCTGTACTGTTAAATAGCAAAACCCAACTGAAGGCTAAGAGTTGTCTAGTACAGAAGCAGAAATCAGTAAAACACATTCCTATTGATTTAAGCAAGAATGTCTTTTTAATTTGAATGTAGCATTTTTTTAGATTATATCACTTGCATAAGCTTTCTGTTTTTACCAAATTCCAGCACTTACAAACTGTAAATTGTGCTTTGACTTTTACTAAGTCTGTTGTGCTGAAACCCATAAATGAATTTTCTCAAAATGATTCTCTCTTTACAGATGACATTTTTTTTTCTCTTGTCAAAATTGTATACAGTTGTTTTCCTGTTTTCGTCATAATCATTGGTGGTTTTCTTCTTCTAAAGACATTTGGATAAGCACATTACTGCGTTTTCTGTTACAGAATTCAGTTTAGTTTCTCTTCACTCTGACTGTTCACTACCTGGGTGAATAGTTCTCTATAATGTGAGTCATAATCTTCACCAAGCTATTTCAGCAGTCTGGATTATCCCGGGAACTCTCTCTATTTCTTTTGGCTGCACGTTGTCTAGTATCAGTGTGAAAATATCTCAGGAAGGATCAAAGTGGTAACATATTTTCTGCTTTCTTTTTCTTTCTAAGGCCTTACCACTCCATTTTTAATTATAATTTTTGTTATTATTTTACCTCAATTTGTATTCTATACAAAACAACTGTTCATGCTTAACGAAGAGTGGTTATTAATTTTTACTAATTTAAACCAATGTTATTAACCCTACACTATTACCTACTGTGTTTAATGAGGCTTGAGACAAAGCTTAGCGAAGTCAATAGCAAATTTTCTATTAAGTACAATGATGTAGAGTATATACTGGATTTGGAGTGAATGATTATTTTAATTTTAAATAAACATTTAGTATTTAACTAATTTTTAATAACAGCAATAAGTCATACAATTATTAACATTGCTATTTGGGAAAATGGAATCTTTTTATGAAAAGTATGTGATTAATGTTTTTGAGCTGCATTCTCTCCAGAATAAGAACATTAAATCTTACTTTGACAACAAAGCATAACATTTTTAAGACAGCATGAAAATACCAATACCTTTAAAAAACAAACAAAAAGTCCTCTGCAAAATGTCAAGCTGCTTGAATAGATTTCCTTCTAAGCATCTTGGTGAAAACTGGGAAAAGTAAAATAAGATTAATATGAGTAACAAGAGGAAAATTAAGATAGACTTTTACTCCTGAAATAATTGATTGTAATGCTACCATAGGTGAAAGAAATTTCCAGGCTTTGGTCCAAGATCATATTGGAGCTTCTACTGTTTTTTTTTGTTGTTGTTGTTCTTTTTTGTTTGTTTGTTTTGTTTTTGTTTTTGTTTTTGTTTTTTTAATTTGGGTAGGGTTGGGTTGGGTTTGGGCTTTGGGGTTTTGTTTGTTTGTTTGTTTGTTTGTTTCTTCCCCAATATACCTTTATTGGAAAATTAAAGCTCTCAAGCCTAATCACCTTGATGTCCATGCCTAAGGAACGCCGAAGACCATAGTCATCAGTGCTAACTATACAGCATCAAATACATGGCATTAAATACTCAGAGATAATGTAGGATATGATTGTTGTGTTGAAGTTTAAGATTTCATTTTAAGGTTCAAAGCTAGCCTTATTCTTCAGTTTTTTAAACACTCCTATCACAGAGAACTCTAATTCCTCAACTGATATTTATTTTTTCAATTGTAAAATTACATACTTCAGTTTTATTAAAAATAACCTAATGACATACAAGCAAAGAAGTAGAAGAATAGTACTAGTAAAAGTTCTGAAATGGAAAGTAACGTTAGTAGATTGATGTTAATATTCTTAATGGAAAAAAAAAAAGGTTTTGGAAGATGTTGAGGTCTTTAACTGGTAGAGGTTTTAAGTCTTTATTTTAGTCTTGTATTGTTTTTTTTGTTGTTGTTGTTGTTGTTTTTCTTATGATATAACCCACTGAGTTTAACATTCTGATATGCTTATTGAGCAGCAAAATAAAAGCCAAACAAATGTTTACTTATCTGTATTCATTTGGAATAGTAATAATAGCTGTTCATATGGCCAACTCATTCAAAAGCATATAAAACAATGTAGGGAAGGGGAAAAAAAGGAAGTAAAGGGTTCAAGAATAAAATAATAAATGTCCTCAATAGGGATAAAATGTGTCTACCAGAAGGAACTTTAAGCTCCTCTTCCTAATGAACAATCCTATGTGTTATAGCATAGGAAGAACCTACTTTGCACACAAAAATGTCTCTGCTGCCCTTGTACTTTACATATGTTCCTATATAATACTGTATCCTACATAATTTTATTTTGTAAGTGGGTTATAACATTTTTTATGAATGTTCCATATAATTTGGCCTTCTCTTTCAGATAACTTTAGGCAGATGATATTTTTGATCTATCTGGAAACCTCGCTTGTTATCAGTTATTACCAGTTAATACTACATATTGCCTGAACATTTGCTCTCAAAGACTTTTAGAGACCAGTCTGTACCTGTGGTGGATTCCTAGTTTTCATGTCCATTGTTAAGAGTGAGAATATCAGATGCAGTGCTGCAAGTGAACAGGCAGCAAAAAATAAGGTCTATGGAAAAAAACAGGGAAGGGAGAGAAGAGGACACAGCAATGACTGAGGTACTTCAGGCTTTCTTTGCTTCTATTTTTACTGATAATATTTTGCTCTCATGTCTCCCAGGTCCTAGTACCTACCACCACCATTTAAGAAAGTCAAACACTAAATTAGTGTGAAAATACAAAGTTAAAGGGAACAGTTGATACACTGGAGGGCAGGGCTACCATTCAGAAGGACATGGAAAAATGGAGAAATGGGCTGGCAGAAACCTCATGAAGTTCAATAAAAGCAAATGGAAAGTCCTGTACCAGACAGGGATGGAGTAACCCCATACACAGTACAGGATGGGTGCCAACTGTATGAAAAGCAGCTTTGCAGAAAAGGATATGGAAGTCCTGGCAGACAACAAGCTGAAACTGAGTCAGAAGTATTGTCACAATGAGTGGTTTAGAGGCTGCTTAAAGAATCATCATCAAAGGTATTAGCAAAAAGTGATTTTAATAGAAATTTATAAAAGCGCCACTTAACAGAGTTCGATGGCAAAGTTCACTCTCTCACTTACCACATGGATGAAACATACAAAGGAAAAATCAAGTTAGAATTGAGCTAGAATGATTTATACAGAGACGAAGGATGTAAAAGTGTAAGGGAGACCCTCCTGTTGAGTCACAAGGTTCAGAGAAGACCCCCTTGCTTTCTAAACTCCTGATGGAGCTTAGGTTTGGCTGGATCCACTCCTAGTCCCAGACTTGGTCAACGGTTTATGTCTAACATATATCTAAAGACATTATATGTGTTTAGCAGCAATCTAAGGTTCATTCACAGTTTAAAGCTGGATCACAAGATTTTAGCAACACTTAATAATTGAATAATTTAACATTTTCAAAGTAAGTTAGTAGAGTCTACTACAATCATGACAGTGACTTAATTACAGATTCAAGATGGTAATTTTTACACTATACTTGCTAACGGGTACTTCCATCAATTCACACACACACGCACACAGACACAAAGACAGATAAATATACAAAGGTATACCTGTTAAAAATTCCCCTCTAGTCCAGTGAAATATTCATGTCAAATGTCTCAGCATTTCTCAATGGGTGAGTTGAGAAGTATGCTCCTGAAATGATAAAGGCCAAATAGAATATGGCCATAGAATCAAGTATGCTCCTGAGATGATAAAGGCCAAATGCATGCTATTGTAGTGGTCTTAGCTGTATTAAAAAGTATTATCTAACAAGAAGAGGGAAATATTTTTTTCCCCTGTACTCAGTATTTCTGAGACTGCCTGGAGTACTGTGTCCTATTTGGTGCTTTTTAGTACAATAAAAACATTGACAAACTGGAATAAATTCAGTGGAGGGGCACTGACACCTTATGAAGGCTGGAGCACTTGACATTCAAGGAGAAGTTCAGATAGATGGATTTATTCAGCCTTAAGAAAATACTAAGAGGACCTTAACTGTAATCTTCAGCTACCTGATGGATACCTACAGAGAAAATGAAGCCAAAATTTTCTCTGAGATGCATAGTGAAAATATGAGAGGCACCAGATACAAGGTGCAATGAGGGAAATTTTGAACAGATGTAAGTGAAAAATTATTCAATCCTGTTACATCAAGTGGCTCACACAATGCTCTTGAGTTATATTAGCTGAATCATGATTGTACTCCTTAATACAATAGGTATAGGTCTTAAAATGTGTGTTGTAGTAGTTCTCAGTTTTGTGGTTTTTTAAATTTATTTCAGAGCAGAGTATTTAGTGATGGACAGTCTTTTGGTCTTTGTCTTCAGTATATTTGAGCTACCACCTAGAAGACCTAACTCATCAGCAAAAACATATAATATATTGTTGGTTGAAATGCATACCATATGTGACATTCAGAGACGTTTTCTTTTAGCAAAATCAATGGTAATGCCAATTAGTTTCTTCCTACTTCCTGTTCAAATTGATTAGTATGCTTAATATTATGAGTAATCCTGAAACTGACAAGACTAATATATATTTACTGAAAATTTAATCTTTCCACACATGCCGTATATATTAAAATGGACAAAATCACAGCTGAAAATTAAAAAAAAAAAAGAAAAATAGGAAAGATTCTTGTAAGGGAAGATTAACAGAAGTATAATGAGTTTCTCCTCTATAGATAAGTCCAAATTTGTATCTATACAGATAGATAGCAATATTTTTTAAGGTTAGATATGAGATTGCAGTGGCTTAAGTAACTATTTTACAAACCAAAGTTTCAGGCTCACTTTGTTGGTTGAATATTCATTCTAAAAATATCAGGCATAATTTAATGTGATCTTTAAAAACATCTTATATAAAAAATAAAATTCTGAAGATCTTTCACTATTTTCATATAGCTAGTGTCGGGGAGGAGGTGAGGAAACAACAATAGTGCTGCTTAGTCAACTACAACATAAACAAAACAGGCTTGAGATCAGTATACGTAACTTGTTAATTTTTCCTACCTCACTTTTACTAATATAAATGATTCTACAAGATTCTTAACAGTGAAGAGATTTTTTTAAATTTTCTTTTCTTAGAAAGAAGTGTATGGCAGGTAAAAGTAAGCATACTGTTTAAATCTTCCTCTTATGAACATATATCAATGAGTTTTCAGTATATACATATCTACATGCCATTGGGATGCAGTCAGTCCTCATAAAGTCTATAAATATTGTTTCTACAGTAGCAGTCAATCCTAACAAAATATAATTAATCATCTAATTACAGATAGTAATTGATATTATTTGATGATTTTTATGGTTGTATGGTTGGAAGAAAATCTGGCGTGATATGGTGTGCATATGTGATGTTGGATGTCTGATTTACCATCTGCATTGAAAGGACAGGAAAAAATGTTCAGAATAGTATAATTAAAAAGACCACACCATCTAAACAAGAAGGAAAAATGCTGAATATTTTTCATCTTTTTATACATGTGAAAGCAGCATGGACTTTGTTTTGTACAGAATAATTTTGGATGTATTTCCATAGAGATAAACTGATACATTTGTAATTTTCTACCCAGTGTATTATACTGTGTAATATTTTGATTGCATTTTGTAAGTGTGAAAGCTGTTTTTCAAGAAACTAATGTAAGTTTTGTAACAAATGTGGGTATAAAATATTGATAGTGTTTAGAGGTTATTTTGAAATAGGCTTATGTAAAACAACTTTTAGTGATGACTGCTTGTGATCTTAAATATTAACATATATGTTTTAAAATGGTAATTTAATAACTATTCTCTATTTGCAAATTGTTTAGTAACACTAAATAGAGACATACATGCAGGAAGACACTTAGTGCTGTTCTTCGTATAATTTTTTCTTGCAGTGGTTTTCATTTACTTCACTATGCCTTTTCATTTCTCAAATTATTTTGGGAGATATAACAAGTGAGGGACATAGGAGAACTCCACATTACCACCCTCTGTAAAATATTCTACTGGACCAGATCCTTCAAGGATTAATAACACTGCATAAAATAAGTTGTACATATTTTTGAATTACTTGAATTCTATTAATAAGTAATACATTTTGTTATAGATTAAGAAAGAAATACCTGAAAATTCCATTGTCAGAGTTTCTGATGATCTCTTTCTACATGCTTTAATACCTATAAGCACTCGATTGCTACCCCCTTAACCTGCCTGCTGTCTTCATTACAGGAGATAGTGATAAGTCTGAAACTGCATTCTGACCTGAGTTTCATTATTGTGTTCACTCCAATGTTTCTTCTGATATTTCTGCTTATTTTAGCAAACATCCGAGAATCATAGAAACATAGAATGGTTAGGGTTGGAAGGGACTTTTAAAGATCATCCAGTCCAAGCCTCCTGCTGTGGACAGGGACATCTTTCACTAGATCAGATTGCTCAAAGCCTTTTCCCACACTTCCAGTTGTGGGGTATCCACAACTTCTTTGGGCAATGTCTTCCTGTGTCTCATCACCCTCATTGTAAAGAATGTCTTTCAATCTAAATCTACGCTCTTTCAGTTTAAAACCATTACTTTTTGTCCTATCATACAGGCCCTGCTAAAAAATCTCTTTCCTTCTGTCTTATAATCCCCCTTTAAGTATTGAAGGACCACAATAAGGTCTCCCCAGAACCTACTCTTCTCCAAGCTGGACAACCCTAGCTCTCTCAGCCTTTCTTCATAGGAAAGGGGTTCCAGCCCTCTGATCATTTTTGTGACCCTCTTCTGGACCCGTTCTAACAGGTCCATGGCTTTCTTGTGCTGGAGTCCCAAAGCTGGATGCAGTACTCCAGGTGGGGTCTCACCAGAGCAGAGTAAAGGTGGAGATTCACCTCCTTCGACCTGCCGGCCATGCTTCTTTTTGTGCAGCCCAGGCTTTCTGGGCTGCAAACACACATTGCTGGCTCCAGTTTTTCACCCATCAGTATCCCAAAGTCCTTCCCTGCAGGGCTGCTCTCAGTGCATTCATCACCCAGTCTGTACGGGCACTGGTGATTGCCCTGACCCAGGTGCATGATCTTTCACTTGGCTTTGCTGAATTTCATGAGGTTCACATAGGCCCACTCCTCAAGCCTGTCAAAGTCCCCCTGGACGACATCCCTTCCCTCAAGTGTATCAATCAACTGCACCACTCAGCTTGGCTTCACTTGCAAACTTGCTGAGGGTGCACTCAGTCCCACTGTCTGTATCATTGATTAAGATACTAAATAATATTGGTCCCAGTACAGACCCTTGAGGGATGCTACTCGTTTCTGTTTTCCACTTGGACATTGAGCCATTGACTGTAATGTTTTGGATGCAGCCACGCAGCAAATTCCTTACCCATGTAACAGTCCATTAATCAAACCCATATCTCTAATTTAGAGTTAAGAATGTTGCGGGGACCGTATCAAAGGCCTTACAGAAGTCTAGGGAGATGACATCAGTAGCTCTTCCCTTGTCCACTGATGCAGTCACTCCATCATAGAGGGCCACTAGATTAGTCAGGTACAATTTGCCTTTGGTGAAGCCATGTTGGCTGTCTCAAATCACCTCCCTGCCTTCTTTATGGTCTATCTGGACCTCTGTAATGCCTTTGACATGGTCCCCCACAACATCCTTCTCTCTAAACTGGAGAGGTATGGATTTGATGGGTGGACTGTCTGGCAGGTGAGGAATTGGTTGGATGGACGCACCCAGAGGGTAGTGGTCAATGGCTCAATGTCCAGATGGAGATCGGTGATGAGTGGTGTCCCTCAGGGGTCTCTATTGGGACCAGTACTGTTTAATATCTTCATCAATGACATAGACAGTGGGATCGAGTGCACCCTCAGCAAGTTTGCAGACAACACCAAGCTGAGTGATGGGGTTGACATGCCTGAGAGACGGGATGCCATCTAGAGGGACCTGGACAAGCTCAAGAAGTGGGCCTGTGTGAACCTCACGAGGTTCAACAAGGCCAATGGCAAGGTCCTGCACCTGGCTCAGGGCAACCCCAGGCATCAATACAGGCTGGGGGATGAAGAGATTGAGAGCAGCCAAGAAGGACTTGGGGGTACTGATGGAGGAAAAGCTGGACATGAGCTGACAATGTACACTCGCAGCCCAGAAAGCCAGTCGTATCCTGGGCTGCATCAAAAGAAGCGTGGCCAGCAGGTTGAGGGAGGTGATTCTGACCCTCTACTCTGCTCTAGTGAGACCCCACCCGGAGTACTGCATCCAGCTCTGGAGTCCTCAGCACAAGAAAGACACGCATCTGTTATAGCGGGTCCAGAGGAGGGCCACAAAAATGATCGGGGGAATGGAACGCCTCTCCTATGAAGAAAGGCTGAGAGAGCTCGGGTTATTCAGTCTGGAGAAGAGAAGGCTTCGGGGAGACCTTATTGCAGCCTTTCAGTACTTAAAGGAGGCTTATAAGGAAGATGGGGAGAAACTTTTTGGCAGCGCCTGTTGCAACAGGACAAGGGGGAATGGTTTTAAACTAAAAGAGGGTAGATTTAGACTAGATACTAGGAAGAAATTTTTTACAATGAGGGGGTTGAAACAGTGGAACATGTTGCCCAGAGAGGCGGTAGATGCCCCATCCCTGGAAACGTTCAAGGTCATGTTGGACAGGGCTCTGAGCAACCTGATCTAGTTGAAGATGTCCCTGCCCACAGCAGGGGTGTTGGACTAGATGACCTTTAAAGGTCCCTTCCAACCCAAACTATTCTATGATTCTATGATTCTATGATTCTGTATGTTTCTACGTCTCTTCCAGGAGGATCTATTCCATGATCTTGCTGAGGCGAGACTGAGTGGTTAGTAGTTCCCAGGGTCCTCCTTTTTCCCTTTTTTATATATGGGTGCAACATTCCCTTCTTCCAGTCACTGGAGACTTCTGACTGCCATGACTTTTCAAATACCATGGAGAGTGGCTTGGCAACTACATCAGCCAATTCCCTCAGGACCCTGGGATGCATCTCATAGGGTCCCATGGAGTTGTGTATGTTCAGGATCCTCAGGTGGTCTCAAACCTGATCTTCTCCTATGATGGATGGGAATTCATTTCCTCAGTCCCCGTCTTGAGCTTCAGAGGCTTGAGAGATGTGAGAAGAGAGATTACCATTGAAAAATCAGGAAAAAAATTTGTTGAGTGCCTTAGTTTTCTCTATGTCGATTGTCATCAGCTCTCTTGTCTGATTTACTGGGGAGGGGTGGGAGGGTACAATTTCTTTATCTTCCTTTTCTGGCCCATGTATCTGTAGAAGCCCTTCTTATTATTCTTCACATCCCTTGCCAAATTCAGCTCCACCTGTGCCTTAGCTTTCTTGATCCTATCCCTACACATTCAGGCAGCATGCCTATATTCTTCCCAGGATACATGTCCCTGGTTCCACTGTCTGTGCATTTCCTTCTTACACTTTCTTTTCACCAGGAGGTCCTTACTTCTGGGTACAGGCTTTTGGGACTTTCTTTGTTACAGGGCTCTCAGACCTATGTGTCCACTCCTCTACTTTTCAGACTTACCTGCTAGATAATTTCACACACAAAAATATTTCTGTCTTGTATATACCTAAGATCTAGAGTTACCCTTTTATTAGGAAAGGGCTTCCTGTAAACATCTGCAAGGGTACCTCATGGTTCTCTTTAAAATCTTACTTTTTTTCTTTTTCTTTAAGTTTTTTTTTTTTTAATTTATTTTACTTATTTTTAACTGATACCTAGAAGCACCTGGGCAAAGATGTGACTAGGAAGTTAACATAACTGCCTACTGCACTGGACAGGACCATTCAGTTGTCACAAAGTTCTCTTTTGTCTGTATCTCTCTGTTCTTTGTATCTCAGATAGCAAAGTCTTTGGGTGAAAATCAGCACTTTCTTTTCTTGTTGCTGCAATCATGGTGAAGTAATTGTTCACAACAAGGACGTGTATGTTATGTCTGATGTTAAATAGCTTTGCCAAAGGAGTAATGAGTATCTTTGGTGAAAGTATTGCAGAGTGGCTTATATTCTTCTAGAGAAGTGTGGTTGTTATTTTTTATTATAGCATGAATTTGAGCAAGTGAAAGAAGAGCACTCTAAGAGATTTGAGGTAAAAACCATGCTTAAAATAATAGAAGACTGTGTAAGACACATAGAACTAAACACACTGCGATTTCATATGCACTACCTAATGGGAGGTCGCTTCGAGTTAACTGTCCCCCAAACAACATCTAGGTTTTATTTTAAGGAAATTAATTGTTTTATTAAGGAAAGAATTTTACACTTTTGTTGTATAGTTATATAGACAATGAGGAAACCACATCCTGAGCGTGAAGAGAAGATACAGTTATCTGGAAGTCTGGGTATGCCGTGTAGATGCCAGAACAATACAAATAATAATAATATTCAAATTTCACCTAAAAGATATCTGTAAACAAAGGTCACACTTGAGCTATATCTGCAGTTGTGGGATTAATCTCACATGACTCTAAGCCTCTCAATTTATATAGTTAGAAGGTAGGTAATTCTAATCTCCATTAACTGGCTATGATATTTCTGAAGTCAAGTGTGGGCATTTCAAAGGATGATTCATGGTAGCTGTCTTAGACAGTCACCTTCATATGGAATGAACTGGTTTTCTGAAGCACCATTGTCTTTCCAGTTACCTTAGAGGTAATTTAGCAATTTTCTTGTTGGGCTTCCAGCCAGGGTCTGCCATAAGTCCTGTTTTGTATCTGCCAAACCTGTACAGGTGATGTACCCATGCTGTACACGGTAGATATCTTTGGGCATCTCTGATGACACTAAATTACTATAATTAGGCAAATGTATCCTGTCCTGCGTGTCCGCTTTATGTGTCTATTTTAGCGTGAGCTGAATAGCTGACTGAATTCCACTATACTGACTAGATCCATTTGCTTTATAATGAGGCCATACCAACTCACATGTTGGTACTTAGCATTTGGTCACCTGTTTGTAGATTTGAATTTTAATATCTGGAGTCTGAAGCTGAATTTTATCTATACTTTTGGACATTAAATTAATTAGAGCTAGCTTTAGGATAGGCAAATTCCAAATTAATAATCTAATTGTGCAGTATACTAAGGCAACCCAAAATTTAAACAGGAGTGTTAACTTAAAGAAAAAAAAAAAAAGAATATTTTGCCTATTGGAATGGGGGGGGGGCAGTTTAAACCATGGTTTACTTTCCCCTTTTTTGTTGTTTTTTTTTTTAAATTATTGTCTACTGGAATAGAGTTGGTTTGAAAACTAACCTCAAATCCATGTTGATCCAACCTTTATATTTCCTTTTCATGCACTAGAAATATTGAATAGAAAAAGTCCACTTGCTTGCAGTCCCACAATTTCCCGATTTCAAACTTTTTGTACTGTACATCATTTCTTCAATGTTCTTAAGCAGAGATAACACAAAAAGCAGATATGAGTAGTTTGCTTCTTAGTGGAGTAAAAGTTCATAAATAAAAAGCACATTATTATAAAGCATGACATAGAAAAGGAGGGAGCTCCTTTTCCTGACTTTTGTGTTAATCCTTCACGCCTCTGAAGAGGACAAACTGAAGCCAAAATGGAAGACATTAAGGGGTTTTTTTTGTGTTTGTTTGATAATTTTCTTAAATTTTTAAATTGAAACTTCTTAAAATATTTTAACAGAAGTTATAAATTGCGTGTAAATATGTTATATTTGTTTTCCTTTTACTTATAAGCTTTTTATCTCATAAACAAAAGATAAGTAAAAGGCAGAATTTTACATTATACATTGTTTTCCCTTAACGTTTAATATGAAATTAATTTTTTTCTTTTTTTTACCAACACATGAGGAAAGAAAAAACTTCAGCTATTAAATGTAGAATAAATTAAATTAGTGTTGTTGGGGCAGAAGAGGGCAAAGAAAAGGGTAAAGAGAAGGTGACCAGCATCTCTGATACCATTCTGACTATGAGAGTGCTGCAGCTACAAATGAGCCAAGCTGTACCCAGTGTATAGTGTCCCTGACAGATGAAAATCCATTTTGGCTTATTGCTCAACCACTTTCAGAATCACTGTATTAACTAGTACTGAAATAGAAAAAAATGTAGCAAAATCCATCTGTTCATCTTAGCTTGCCTAACTACAAGAGCCAGAAAAGTTCCCCTTCTTGTCTTTTCCCCGCCTCAGTAACAGGCATTATACATAGGAGAGCTGAGATAACACTCTAGATGAAAAACTGCAATAAATACCGTATAAATGAGCTCTAGTTCCTTAACACTGCCAATACACTCTAGATCTTCATCATGCTCATTCAGCAGTTGTTTTAGAAGCTGTAAATTTGAGGTCTTTTTGCAGCTAAGATGGTAAGACTGGTTCCTTGTCTTTTTCTTTCATTCAGTTCTTGGTTTCATCTGGGATAAAGTTAATTTTCTTCCTAGTAGCTGGTATAGTGCTGTGGTTTGGATTTAGTGTGAGAAGAATGTTGATAACACACTGATGTTCTATTTGTTGCTAAGTAGTGCTTAATTGTCAAGGACTTTTCAGCTTCCCATGCTCTGCCAGGTGCACAAGAAGCTGTGAGGGAGTGTAGCCAGGACAGCTGACCTAAACTGACCAACAGGGTATTCCATACCATATGACATCATGCTTAGTATATAAACTGGGGGAGTTGGCCGGGGGGCAGCGATTGCTGCTTGGGGACTGGCTGGGCATCTGTCGGTGGGTAATGAGCAATTGCATCATGCATCACTTGCTTTCTATATTCTTTATTATCATCATCATCATCATCATCATCATCATCAAATCTCCACCTAAACTTTCAAAACTTCTTTCCAGTCCAGAAACTAAAGACTGATACGTTTAATTTGCAAACCCTTTTGTGAACTGAACCCTGCAGAAATCATACAGCCCCATACACCATTTGAGATTAATAACAGCATCTGCAGCAAATCAGTCAGTAACTGAGAGAAAATTAAACAGAAAAGGCAGGAAACAAACAAACAAACAAACAAACAAAAAACTAAACAACCACAAAAAAGAAGGCAGTACAGCATTAGTGAAAATCGGTTGCCAGAGAAAAAGTAACATTACATAAAAAGAAAATGATCATTGAGATTAGACAGAAAGATACACTTCTGACTTTTTTTAAAAAAAAATGAAAAATAAAAAGCTCAGCTTTCATGTTTCCGGATTAATTTTTCCAGAGTTATTATTTATTATTTATTATTATTTATTTTTTACTCAGTTACAAATTAGGATCCTTATTTTTAACTGTTTACTCTGTTAATTTTTTTCTGTTTTATATTTCTGAAAGCTGATTAAAACTCAGAAGTTTTATAAAATATGAGACAGGATATTATGGCATTTTGAATTAACTGATATGTTCTTTCAGATTAAGAAAATAATATGCCCATAACTAAGCATGTAATTTAACCAAGTTATGTGGAATGACCAGTATTAGAAAGGATGAATTCACATCTAACTCTACTCTAACTCTTCCTTTCAATAACAGATCTCACAACACAATTCATTCACTCGCCATTATAGAAGAAAGTTACAATAATTTCAAATCAATAAGTTATTTGTATTAATTAATAATTGTTTTTCCTTTTTTTGAAAAGGGGAAAAAAACCTAATGTAAATGAACAAAATATTCTGAGTATCAAAATATCATTTGTTATTTTTATACTTCAGAATTGGTGCATAATAATTATTATGACAGAACTTGTTATTTTATGTCCTCTAAAGCAATCCATGAAAATGTAAATAATAGCCACAGTACAAAATTATGAAAAAAAATGCTTTGTAATATTTACTTTTTTTTTTTAGAAATCACAGAATGAAATTAGTAACAATCTCCATATCCCCAAGGAAAAACAATTGATTATAAGGAAAAAAAGTAAACACAATTAAACACGATTAAACATAATATCCAGATAGTACTTTTTTTTTTTTTCCCTTAAAAAAATATTCCAAACTGTGTAAAAACTCATCTTAAATCATAAATCTTGCCTGTGATACCATAGACCACTTAACATTGAACATTATGGTAGAACAAAGGAAGCAAAGTAAAATCAAATGGAGGAAAAAAAGACTAAACAGCTACTGATTGTAGTAAATAAAGCTTTTGCTTCATCAGAATACTCTCTCAAACTAGAGAAAAGGGAAAAAAAAAAACCAAACCACCACCTTTTGTCTTAGTTGGTTCACTAATATTTAATGAAGTATCAACATGTCTTTAAATGTTTATCAATGGTTCTTCACTACATCATTAGATTGCTAGATCACTGGATCCCAGTGAATGGGCAAGTGAATTAAGCTATTTGAAGGGCTGTGGTTATCAATTAAAGGAAAGGCAAAGGAACTTCAGTAATACGTTTTATTTCATCCTTCAGAAAACACCTAAGAGCCCTACCATTTTTGGGCGTCAGATTATCTAACTCATCATTTTAGTTGAAACGTCAAAAAACTTCAGAAGTTGAAACAGAAATTGAAAATATTAATTTGATTTTTTCCACAGATGTGAATAAATTGACATAAAATAATCTTACATGTTGTTTTCTC
The DNA here is from genome assembly GCF_964195595.1 of Calonectris borealis. Lineage (NCBI taxonomy): Eukaryota > Metazoa > Chordata > Aves > Procellariiformes > Procellariidae > Calonectris > Calonectris borealis. The sequence continues at coordinate 170,406,780 of NC_134312.1, forward strand.
CGATGTAAAGTAAATGTATGATACACACACCAATGCTGCATGTATATGGCCGAACACTTTCAGAAAGAGTGTTCATTCAGAATTCTTATTCAAACATAATTTAAAACATTCACAAAAAAGGCAATAATAATAATAGAAAAAAGTAGGCGTTAGTGTAGGCATAAAAATATCTATTTTTCTCCACCATTTGCACCACATACTACATTATACTTCTAGCTTTTAAGACATTGATATGATGAAAGCATTTGCATGTGAGAGAATGTTATATCCACCGCACCCATTTTTAGGACATAAAAAGGACCCCTTTTACCATGGTGAGGCAAATTAGATTATTGGTTTATAATAAAATTTGTCAGGATGTCTTACTTTCATGGTATTTGGAGGTTTTTCTCTTTATTATTTCACAAATAACTTAATCTCTATAGCATTTTCCATGTTGGTATTAGGTCTCTGGAAAGTATATTCACCTGTATTCTTTCATGTGGAGTCTCACTATGATTTTGCAGTTCGGTTCTCCAGGGTAAATTCTTGGCTGCTTCTTTTTGAAACCCTTTGATTTCTCATAGTTATGTTTTCTTAACACTGAGAACTCACCATGTTGAAACTTCTTTTTTGAAGCATATGGATATTTTGCCCTCAGGATTAGGGGGTAAATATTCCCTTTTCTTAAAATGAAATTCTAAAGAGGAATTAAACTAAACAAAACATATTTGACCTGTAAAATAAAGCAGACTGTATGGCATAAGGATCCTTTGCTTCACTTAAAAATTTCATTTCAGTTGGGGGCCTGAAATTACTGCTGTGTTTTATGTTGGTCATAGGAAAATCATCCAACTTCAGCATTAGAAAAGCAAGCCTGAAGAATAGTAATTTTTTTATTATTATTATTATATAATCAACAAAAACAATAGCAAACATCAGTAGACAAAGCCTACATAAGGATTCGTTCTCAGGGTTACACTGCTTTTGCTCAACCTCTTACATCAGCTGGACTCACTCAAGTATATTAAGGTTTTATATTTACTTCATTGCTGTGTCTTATTCTATAGGCATACATTTTTATGGGTGTTGATATGAACATTGTTTTGAGTATCATTTGATTTATATACCCTGATTGTTTAGGCCTTAAAGTGAAATTATTGCAAATAAAAGAAGTCATCACACACAAAAAAATACCCTGAGGCTGAAATCATACATTTTGCAATGCTTCATTTGTGTTTCAGACTAGAAGTACAATGGTATCTTGCTCTTCAGATTTGTCTCCTTAGAGTTTCTCTTTTTCAGAGCCAATGAGACAAATAATAATATCAAATTATGATTAAATGAGTCAGTATCCATTTAGTAACTGAGTGAGGAACTTAGCATGGGACCATCAGTTTATAATGTAATTCTTTATTCTTGATACATGCAATTAAAATGATTATTAATGTTTAATTCATAAAAAAGTATAGTCACCAAGCAAAATTTATCTCAGTACCCTGTGTCAGTGTATTGGATGCAGGTGCACAGTGCTGGCAGGAGGGACTGCAGGGCGGCCTCTGTGAGGAGAGTCCGTGGCTGTTACTATATCTTTTAATGAAAATGTTTCAAGAGTTTAACCTGTGTTTTGTGTTCTATGTTTAAACTGGATACAAGCTTCTGCTTTTCTTTATTCTACTGTTTCCTCAGTTGCGTATCTTCATAACTCTACTGTTCCTTGTCTTTCTAACACCTCCCTACCTCTCCATATTCTGTGCTACCCCCACCGTGCTCTTCTTCTCAGATACAATAAATGTGTCTCAACGTAACATTCACTACAATTCTGTAATGCAGAAATAAAGCGTCAGAGTGTTTACAGGGAATGCTGTTTTCTCCCTTTCATAACTGTCAGCATCACAACTTCTTGGACTTTATTTTATCATCTATCATCTCCATACAAGACCTAGTCTCGCCCACATGAATTTAACCTCTGCTGACAAGACATGTTTGGCAACTACAATCTTCTAGTTACCATGACAAAATTAACACTTACCTTTCATACAGTCCTTTCCAGCACAATTCATGCAGTTACTCTTTCTGCTATCCATAAATGACAAATGAATTCTAATTTAGCTTTAGTTACTTTATCTGCTATCTCTCTTAGCAATAGAAGACAAAAAAAATTAAACCTCACACCATCTCACCTAGCTAGGTTATGAACAAGAGAGGGATATTTTACATTTTTAATGCTTATAGTACATAAGGAGGACAGATTTATCAAAACTGTTATATTCAGGGTTTTCTTAAGTTCAAATCATTCAAAACATTAGTTCACTAAGTCCTGAATGCAATGAAATGTAGCTACCTTAGAGTTCAGTTTCTCTTTCCCCTGAAAATTCTTAAAATATTTGTAAATTTTTTTTCCCCACTATGTCCTGCTCCAGACAGTTCTACATGAAAATACCAGGGGTTTCATATCCCTCTCATCCATTAGGCATGTACCCAAAAGCAGAATAATTTATGTTCTCGTCCTCTTAATGATAGACAGAACTTTTTTTAGGGGGATATGTAACCAATTTTTTTCACTGGGGTTACAGAACAGGTTGCTTGAATTCCTACCTGTCTATTGTTAGTCTTATCAAAGTCTTAACAGTCTAACCAACAAATTATTAGTACAGTTAAAATGACACTAACACAGTTCAAATTATATGCAATTAAAATAGATGTGTGTGTGTTTTAAATGTGTATAAGTTTATAAATATATATAAGTTGTACATACATATATACATATTAATATAAAAAAATAATAATTCCTAGTATCAGTTCCTTTCTCTGGTTTCATGCTCACCCTTCTACTGCCCCTGTGGTGGGTCTTCCAGTAGACAGTCTCTGTCTGAGAAGGATCTGTATGGGGAGTCATCTGCAACCTAAGTCTTTCGCTGGGAGTAGTACAATGTTGATTCCGATAGTTTCTTCTTCCACACACTAGGATCTACCTCAGGTCATTTTTATGTGTCTGCTGACATGCTCAACACCTTGTTCCCTTTCCATTGGTCTGCAAGTCTATGATGTATCCATATGCTTTGTATATGGTGTGCTTTACATATTCTGGATGCTTGTACTTTGTGCTCTTTATTATCTCAGAAATTTATTTTGCTCAGATCCAAAGACTGCATTTCTTTGATGACTAGTAATTGACCACTGGTGAGCTGCATGTAGGTCTAGAGCTTCCAGTATTATCCCGTGCCTGCATTTTCAAGGCCTTTGTTGCCATCCCATACTGGTGCTCTTCCATACTGTGTTTTATTCTAGGGTCTCAGTTCTTCCTAAGTGATATAAACTGCTGTGACTATCTGTTAGTTACTAAATGCATACAATGATAAGCATTATACCACACATGGTACAAAACATTAAAAGCTAAAACAAAGTAGGTAATATTTAGCTGGTCATTAGATAATTGCTGTTACAAGTTAAACAAACCAATCTCTAGGCAGGCCAAAACAAGTCCAGACAAAGTCATGCAGGTCTGATTTGTCAGCTTAGCAAAGCCTACTGCAAGTAACAACAATTGAGTATTTACTGGGGTACAGTGCTACAAATAATAACACTGGGTATTACTGTACCTCACTGCTAATTCCAGCCCATTCTCTTTATTTGCTTTGCATAGCTGCTGCAACTACTGTCAGTTTAGCATAGGTGAAATTCATTAACTACAAGAATAGCAAATAGGATTTTTCATCTCCAAGTGATTTTACCAGTATTTCCAATGTTATAAGTTCAGAATTTTTATATATATAAATTTTATAAATATAACAAATCTTGAATAATTTACAGCTATTTTTAAAATAAGCACAGTCACAGATTTCTTCAATCTTACATGCTTCAGCAAACCATAATAGCAATAATAACTAGGACACGTTGGTTCAATAAAACTAAGGCATTTCCGGAAGTGAAATGACCTGTTGTATGAGAATTTCAAGAAGTTTTTAAATTAATATCCCTTGCACTTCAAGGTTGCTAAACTTTTTTAATCCCCACAAGTGTTCAAGATCTCTGTTTTGTTGTATGCAGTCAATGTATATAATTTTAAATATAGGAGATTGTAAACACCACTTCTTTTTCTTGTATATTGATAACAAAGTTTTTTCTTAACTATTTAAATAAACATTTGACTGACAACCGTCTGATATAGTTTTATCTGTATTGTCTCCTAGTGTGTATTTTGAATACAATTTACTTCAGACTTAAGCAAGTTGTGAAGTCTCAGAATACAAAATAAGTCTTCAGAATTCAATCTTATAACAGAATATTACTTAAACTTTATTTTCAATACTGTTATCTGTATTTTCCAGTAAAAAATTTCAGAGAATGGCATGTGTTTTTTGTATTTGGAAAAACATAGTTTTTCATTAAACAGAAGGCTGCTGACCAAGTCATAAAACAAGTAATTTGAAGAGTTCCGGAACTAATGAATGCTCCCCTTGGGATGGATTGATTCTCCATCTGGAAGTACCCATTTCTATATAGAACTGTATATGACTGCAGGAGCATCCTCAGGTGCTTCTAGGAAGATGAAGATGAACCTCATCTTCCTTTCACATGAATATAAACCAAAACCAGCCCATGCAAATTTTCTTCCTCTCTTGCAGACCAGGAGTCTTTTCTAGGCATGAGTCAAAAAGCAAATTATGCCAAACTGCTTAATTTTCAAAATATTCTTTCCTCTAATCTAATCCTCTGTTCTTGTCATTCCTGATGTAATGAATCAAATTTTAAGGAGGCATTAGCAAATGATGTAATAGGAAGAAACTGTCATCAAAGTATCATTCAGAAACTTTATCCTTAAAATAAATCTATGTTTATGTGTATATGTATGTATGCATGTTTGTATGTATGCATAACCTGTTTATTGTATGATGTAATTTTATACCTGAATTTCTTCAGGCAGGTTCTTCTAGTGGAAGGAAAGGTGAAGCAGAGATAATAGGTTTTGAAATAATGAAACACACAAGATGTGAGAAATAATGGAAGATTCCACAGAAGCAATCAGTAAACACAGAATAAAGTGTTGTTAAAATTACACAAAATTACATGAAAAAATGAAAACTGCTACAGAGGACTGTTGAAGGCAATAGAAAGTGTTACAGTGTTTGTGTTCTTCAAGAAAGGGAGAAAGTGCAAATATTGTTCAGAGTGAAGAGTATGTGGAACTTGTTAGTTCTGATGTAAGTGGATAATTCAGCTTAGTTTTTCTTTTACACCTACTAACAACAATTTGAACAGATAACAGAACAAGAGGCGTTATTTGCTAAATAGTATTTGTGTTTTTTTTTTCTTTTTCCCCAGTTATGCTTGCTTAGTTAACAGTATAGATTCTAAATCCCCTACTCTACCTAATGAAACCTATAACAGCACATCGATTTCATCATTTGAGCATATTCTCTTATACTTTGTGTATAGGTCATTAGAATTGGTTGCTACTGAAGGAAACAATACACTGTCATCAATCCAAAACTTAATTTCAGTATGATTTATGTCATATCCCAGAAAGGCTCAACAAATTGTGTTTTGTAGTACAAAGTGTACATCAAAATGTAGAAGTGTGAATATATTTGATTTTATAGGAGTGCACAGCACTGCTTTTTTCCAATAAAAATAAAATACTTCTAAATCTAAGATTCAGCCTCAGGGAAATTTATTTTTATCTTGTACATAAGAAGTACTTTTATGTGGAATAGTACTCTCCCGTTCAGGACTGGGTGGCCACTCTAGCTCTATGGTTTGTTATTCAGAGAAAAAAAAATGAAGGAAAAAGGTTTCTTCAGATTGACAAGCAATTTAGTTCAAGGGAGAGTTGGTAAACAGATATGGATGCTGAAGTCCTGATTAACAGAAAATCCGTGTTACTACTTTTGTAAGTGACAAAATACTTTTTTTTTTTCAGACTGTTTCTGCCTCTCTGCTTCTAACTTTGCTAGGACAATTTCTAGGGATAAATAAATTGTTCAGACATTGGTTTCTGAGGCTGCCAGAAATGGTACCTCACAAAAGAATTTTCTTTGTGAGTGGATAATTTGTGAACTGAACAAACTACTTTTGCAACTAATTCTGTGGCTTCAAGTAATTTCTCTGATTTCAAGAATGTTGATTTGGAATCAGGGTTTCTTTTCAAGAGTTAGGTGTCATGTTATATACATTTCACATTATAAGTATGTAATTATGTATGTGATGTTATATATTTATATATGTGTATATATATACATATATATGTAATAACATATTTTATTTATGTGTACACACATTACCATCTATTTAATAGACATGCATACTAGAAGACATATGTTCGTTCTGTGATTTGTTTCCTTCAGTGACCAATAGTGTAGGTGTGCAAAGGAGATTTCCTCCACAGTCAGTGGAAATAAACAATTCTTCTAGGAAGAAGGAGAATTCCTGCAAGAATTTTAAGATGAGCTGGCATAGATTATAGAAGTGCTTATTTCTCTCTACTAATTTTAAAGCAACAACACATCTACATATGATCAGATAGGTCCCACTCTAAGTTTCTACCATGTTGAATCAAATACTCTTCCATCACTTAAAGTATGTGTCCATATACAGGCACTTCTTTTCACTTTTAAGAATTTCTGAGTATGTCACAATTCTTGTAATTTCACACATTGCCTGAAAGTGCACTATTTTTAATGTTGTCCAAACTCAGATTTCATTCTAAAAGGTTTCTTTCAACAGCAATTTCAAATATATTTTTGAGAAATACTACTGATTTAAGTTATTTAATTATTATCTTCAATTAGACCTTAAAATATAAAGCATGTTAAATTGTGAGTTGCTCTGCAGAACTTGGTTCTTATTAAAGGCTGCAGTGTACTCTCTGTAGGCATGAGAACACAAAATCCTTTGATTTCATTGTTGTGCAGTGGACCAAGGTATCTCTCCTATTATTAAATATTTCCTTCTGGCGAGCCCACTCAGGTGGAGTTGGTAGGCAATATTACATCTCTGGCAACAGTTTTACTGCATTACTAATACAATGTCTTTTGAATCTTTAACCACATTTGAGATCACAAGTAATCTGCAATTTGTGTGAGAGAAATACTCAGGGGAAAGCTGAAACCTTGGGGTTTTTTACTATTTTTCCTGGGTTTTCTGTGATTCCTGTTTCAAGTACACATTTTCATTTTACTAGCCACAGTACTGTTATAGTAGTGCCCAGTGAAGCATGAGTCAGACAGCACCTATTAATCACATCATTAGTCTCTGCCTTATGAACATGACTATATTAAAACAAAACAAAAATGAGGAAAAAAGTCCACATCAAGGAGAAAAGAAAAAAAAATATTCACTTTTTCCTTCAGTACCTTATCCCACTCTGTATTTTATTTGATAAGAATTTGAAACTAAAGTTAATGTAGTGCCTCAAGAATGTTGATAGTTTCAAAATAAACTATAGTGTTTGCTAACTGTATGTAAGCTTCTTTGCTAAGATGATACCATGAGTAGCTCAAGAGTTGTTTGTTTGCTTAGTTTTTTATGATTTTATTTTCCTAACTTGAATGAAGATCTTAAATATTCAGAATTCACTAAACAAAGAAATATAAAGGCAATATAAGAAAGACATTAAAACATCAAGTTATTTGAGTGCAAAAAATTCTTTGAAATATTTCATATTTGTATGAAAAAATAGCAGCAATCAGCATGATGACAGCAACTCAAATTAAACATAAAATGCAATTTACTTTAAGAAAAAATGTGGAAAGCTCTAGTGTAATCAGGCTTCAAAATTAATATTACATTACTTCAAAAGATTTCAGCTTATCTTGTTTGTCAGCTGTATTGCACCATATAATAGCTACAAGTGCCTGTTCTGTATGACGTAAATGAAAGCTACTGTATGCACAATATTTTTCCTTTCATGTCTTGTTTGATTTATCTACTTGTTGTTTGATTAAAATTCCAGAATGTGGGGAAAAAAAAAACTCAAATGAAGAGCAGCAGACCAACAGCAACAAAACTATGCCACAAAACATGCTATATCTGAGCAAAAGTTTTATGGGTATGGTTAACTGTAAACACATGAGTAATATCAGCCTACTTCGTCTAGCTTCTAAACAAACACTTGATTCTTCCTGAAGTCAGAAATGTTGCAAATCTTAGGTGACTTCCCAAAGTCTCAAAATCAATGAACAAGACACTAGCAAAAGTGAAAAAGTCTTATATTCAGTATCTTCATGCACATAGAAGGACATATAAAAGGCAAGTTGAAAAGGTCCAGACATCCACTGATTTTAAAGTATCTGCGAGAACTCAAGAAATAGGTCTAAGCATTTCTTTGGCAGACATTATTTCAGCAATTTGGACATTAAAACAGCTGAAAACAGCTACTAGAAGGACTTGTTAAAACAAAAAATAACATTTGACATATATATATTTATGAAAGTAGTTAAGCTACAAGAACTAAAAAAAAAAAAACAGCTGAAAATATATTACCATTTGATTTGATGATACACCCTCAAATGTAATATTATGTGTAATTATCTCAGGATATACCAGAAAGAGAAAAGGTACAACTAAAAACATACAGTATTATTCAAGTTATTCCATATGTGGAAGTCTAAAGCTATTAAAATTCTTGCTTAGAGATGAAAATTCAGACACATTGTATGATGGTAATACAAAAATGTATATTGCTGAACTCCTGCTTACCTAAGATGTACTTAGTTATCATAATTTAGGTGAAAAAAGTAAATTAAAAGAAAAAAAAAGGTCTGAGCAAGAGGAAACTGTTAGGAATTTTATTTCATTAATACTATTTTTAGCCTTACAGCAAAATTTAACTCCCTACTATTCATAAACTCCTAATATTTTGGGGTACCAGCATTAGCAGAAATAGAAAAAACTATTGGATGTATATTAACATGGACAAGCATTCTTTATGCAGTCCTAATAAGTGAAGAAAAAAATAGTTCAATACTTAAGTCATCCCCTTCCTCTTAAAGGTTGGGAAATTCTCCTTACGGACAAATCTATAAAGGTATTTTAACACATACTAATATTTAAGTATCTGACTATTCCTTCTGTAAACAATGGAAAGTATTTAAAATTTTTATCTTCTATTTAAATCAGTAAAAATTGTCCTGTACACTTCAAGAAGAGGAAGATTTAGCACATAAAGATTTCCTGGATATCTTGATAGAAGGGTTTGTTAATAGTGATCATGAAAGGCAAGTTAAAGGATGACATAAACCAAACTGAAAAATGTCTTATCTGTTATATTGGCCTGTAGAGTCTCCTATTCAGCCTGAGTATCAATACTATGTTGTATGATTTCATAAGTACTTTTAAAAATGATTAATTTATTATTAAACTGTAGGACCTGTATCTACTCTGATGATGAGAAGACAGAAAAATGCATGCTTGACTAAATTTATTCAGTTTTGTCAAAATATTTTGAATGAGCATGTACTAGAAATGAATCTTAGTACTAGAAAATAGTCCTATAAGTTTGATTTTTTTTTAATCCAGAAAAATACTGTTGAGATATTTTTCCACATGACATGTTATTAAGATGGATATAGTCAATATAAAACCAGTATGAAAACCAACCCATTCTAAATACTGAGCTTTATCATCCTCTCATAGTATTTCAAAACACAAGATAAGAAGTTTCTCACTGCCTCCCACATGCCAAGGCCTTTTAAAGGTTGATTAATCTGTTAGTTATGGCAGAAGCAGGAATACGTAATTCTCCTCCATTGGATAATCTATGGGCTATAACAAACATTATCACTAAAGTCGCCAAATTCTCATCATAGTTAAGCAGATTTATAATACACTTTACCTCTCAATCATTGTATTGTAGCTATATGTATTTTTATAATCATTGATAAAACTATATGATCCATTGTTTTATCACTAGTCCATACCCATGATGCCATTTGTCACCGAGAGGTCAATATATATCCAGCTAAAAAAAAAAAACATTAAAGTAAATTAGAGTATAATCAATTCTGAGCACTCTAATCTCAAAGAAGGATCGTTATGTTATCATTATTCTATATATCAATTCCTTGGAAGATGTAAGAATCTCTAAACATAGAATTCATGGATTTTAATTGTTCATCTAGCTACAGTTTGAACTGAGGTCACAGAAGTGGGTAGATTTTTCTAATGACACTGCTTTGATCTAAGTTTGTACTTATCAAAGTAAATAATAAATTACTATTAAATTAAATAACAAATTATTTACAATATTATTGGGAAAAAAAAGTGAAAATTAGGTTCTGAAAATCCCACACTATCTTTTTAATGAATTTTTAGCCTTATAACATATTAGTAATCATGTCTTATATTACTATTAAGTATCTTATCTTTTGGAAAGTGAGGATAATATCTATTAAACTTGGAAATAATCATTGTGAAATCATACAAAATTTTCAAACTAAATTGTAAAGCTATACAAAAGCCTTCTGCAGACAGACACTCTACTGTCTTAAAACTGAATTATCTTATTCATCTGTCTTTGGGATATACAATTTACATTAAAAAATGTAAATTTCAGTGTATTTATTTTATTATATATGCTATCCAGATACTTTCTAGAGGCATGAGTCATTACGATTATAAATGGAATATTGATTGTTTTAAAATTGAGGACTTTCAGATACTTTTTTACTTTTTTTTAAAATAACTTAATTTTTTTCTGTAGTTTAAATGAAACAAATAAAAGCATGAAAATGCTAGATTATCATCTGTTGATGTAATTAGGAATTTTTCTTAAACCTAGATTAGTTTCTACATTTTCAATGACAATAAAAATAAGTTATTTTGTGTTTGTTATGTATCAATTTCACTTAATTTTGTTTTTCTCCAAAGGACTTTTTTTTTTTTTTTTTGATCTTTTACCCTACATACATGTGTAAGATACAGCCTTCCAGGCCCACCCGAGCTTTGCTGTTCAGAGGGACCTGGCTGCCTCCTCTCTTCAGCAAACGCTCGTGGGGGAGCTGCCGGGAAGAGCAGCCCCACAGCTGCAGCTTTCTGCGCAGAAGCGAGGGTTGGGAGTGGGAAAGGCTGTTTGACCCGTTCTCAACCAATGGTTTGCTGTGCGCAGGTGATGCGGCTGGTGGAGTTCCTCATTGAGCACCATGGGGAACTCTTTGAGGAGGAGGTGGCTAGGCTTGCCAGAACATCGGCCGAGGAGTCGCCAGCACCGGGGCTGGAAGCAGAAATAGCAGAGGTATGTCAGAGCTACAAACAGCGTGACAACAAAAGCCTCTTCCCTCAGAAGGTGAGACTGCTGCCACTGCAGAGACAAGCAAGGTCATCCACAGTCTGCAGCTCTGCAGAAGTGCAGAGTAAGGCTGATACAGGTTGGCCATCACACTTTGTGTCATGATCCCACCAGAACTGGCTCAGGTGAGCTGAGCAAACCCACCCAAGGGATCTGCCTTTCAGAGCTAAGGTAGCAATTGGGCAAACTGTTGCTTCCTGTTCCAGATAGGCCCTTGCCACCTGTTAACATCTACATTTCCATTGCAGGTGCCTCCAGTCGCTCTAGGAAGCGTGGCAGACTCCCGCATATGGCCTGAACACCTGAAGAGCTTGTCTGGGGAAAGATGGTAAAAAGAGTTAGCTTTGATTAAGAGAAGAATCGGTTCAAGTTTTTATCATGGCTTTACCTCCCTAACAATGCTGTTGAATGGAAAATTACCAGGCTATTCACAGGAGAAAGGAAAACAAAGAAATGGAAAAAGCAAAACAAACTGTGAAGAGAGAAGTGACGGCCAACCAGGCAAGAAAAGGTGAAAGTCAGAAACAGACTCTCCCCTTTCAGGGATGGACAACGGAGAAAACACAAACAGGGCAAGAAAAGGAGCCCAGGTTTGTAGCAGACTCTGCTGTCCATCTTTTAAGACTCTGAATGCTGCTCTGAGTATAGGAAATATTTCCACGGTGCACAGAGATAGCCCCAGATAGGAAGCATGTACCTGCCCTTGGGAGAATGTGTATGTCAGGAGAAAAATACCACTCCAACCTTGGCAGTTTTCATTCTGAACTTGTTGAAGCTCTGTTTGTGCAAGGCTGAGCAGACAGTCTGGTGAGCTCACAAGACTCACAATTCTTAGCTCTTTGACCCACTACCTACATGAAGAGGTAAAGTCCCACTTTTCTGTTCATGTCAGCTGGCAATACTAACACTGGCTGGTGGTGTCTGAATCCCAGATGCAACAAGGATTTGTTCCAAGTAAGTTTAGACATTAAGATAAAAAAAGCTCATATTTCACCTGAGATAATTGAGGGAAATAAAAAACAAAAAAACCCCAAACATATAAAAAAAGGCATGTTTTGCCTGCAAAACTGAGATTTTAGCAAGGGACAGCGATGGATGCTGCTGCTTGGGTTTTGGAAAGATCTATATCACAGCTCCCCAGGGGCTCCCTGCCAAGCCCTTCTGTCTGGCAAAGAGGCACTGCACACCTCTGTCAACTTGCAGTGCTCTGAGGGTATCGCACATGTTGAGAAGGAGTCAAAGCAATAGTGTAGTTGTTGCCAGTAAGGATTTTCTCTCCTGTGCCAGGAATGATCTCTTTTAGATTGTACTTCTCAAAGGAAGGGGGACAAAGTCACACTTGTTCCTGCATTTACGGTTTCATCAATGCTTTCTGACTGCCCTTCTAGGTGCCCTGCTGCTCTGGCTGGCAGATTTACTTGTGCACTCACACTGTGAGGAGCAAGAAAGGACAACACGGGGCGCCTGCCCACCAGCCGCCGGAGATGAGTGTTTCCCCCGCTGCCACCACTGCTGCTGCTCTGGGGCAGCCCCACACTGCGCACACGCCCATTCCATCCACCCCCCGTAACAGGAAAAAGCCCCTTACAGGACTAATTAAGACCTGTATGTATTTTCCATTTCCATACTTACTCTAGACATTCTGTAGCCATACGAACATTTCAGTATTTATCCTAGTTCATTCTTTGTAAAAGTTGAAACATCCAGGTCATCAAGAGGGCTGATCTAGAAAGTAGTTGATCTGAACTGGCCCTTACTACCTATGATGTGACAGTATGTGACAGTGTCCATAACTTGGGTTAATCACAGGCTGTCCTGTGAAAGAAGGATGTACAGCTCTTTCACCTGTCACCTTTGAAGTTTAGAGTTTTGCGCATGAGTGCTTTATTTGCCTTTCTTTTAAGAGTCGCTCATCATTTTAGCGTTGTTTGCGAGGAGGAAAAGATCCTTTCTGTATATCTTTTGTCTTCCCCTTCCCATGCCCACGTCATCAATTAGACCATCTTCCAGCTGAGACTATGAGCATATCTGTTGGAATTTTAACTATAAAAATACAGGTCATAGTCTGTGTGACTTGGGGGAAGCTTCTGAAATAGAATCATTGAATCATATAATCATTAAGGTTGGAAAAGACCTCCAAGATCATTGAGTCCAACCATCAACCCAACACCACCATGCCTACTAAACCGTGTCCCTAAGTGCCTCATCTACACGTCTTTTAAATACTTCCAGGGATGGTGACTCAACCACTTCCCCAGGCAGCCTGTTCCAAGGCCTGACCACTCTTTCAGTAAAGAAATATTCCTAATGTCCAATCTAAACCTCCCTTGACGCAACTTGAGACCATTTGCTCTCGTCCTGTCCCTAGTTACTTGGCAGACGAGACCAACACCCACCTCGCTACAACCTCTTTTCAGGTAGTTGTAGAGCGCGACGGGGTCTCCTCTCAGCCTCTTCTTCTCCAGACTAAACACTCCCAGTTCCCTCAGCCGCTCCTCAAAAGACTTGTGCTCCAAAACCTTCACCAGCTTCGTTGTCCTTCTCTGGACACACTCCAACACCTCCATGTCCTTCCTGTAGTGAGGGGCCCAAAACTGAACACAGTATTCGAGGTGCGGCCTCACCAGTGACGAGTACAGGGGCATGATCACCTCCCTGCTCCTGCTGGCCACACTATTTTTGATACAGGCCAGGATGCCATTGGCCGCCTTGGCCACCTGGGCACACTGCTAGCTCATGTTCAGCCAGCTGTCAACCAGCACCCCCACGTCCTTTTCCTCTGGGCAGCTTTCCAGCCACTCTTCCCCAAACCTGTAGCATTGCCTGGGGTTGTTGTGGCCGAAGTGCAGGACCCGGCACTTGGCCTTGTTGAATCTCATACAGTTGGCCTCGGCCCATCGATCCAGCCTGTCCAGGTCCCTCTGCAGAGCCTTCCTACCCTCCAGCAGATCAACACTCCCGCCCAGCTTGCTGTCGTCTGCAAACTTACTGAGGGAGCACTTGATCCCCTCATCCAGATCATTGATAAAGATATTGAACAGGACCGCCCCCAAAACTGAGCCCTGGGAAACACTGCTCGTGACTGGCCGCCAACCGGATTTAACTCCGTTGACCACAACTCTCTGGGCTCGGCCGTCCAGCCATTTTTTTACCCAGCAAAGAGTGTACCTGTCTAAGCCGTGAGCTGCCAGCTTCTCTAGGAGAATGCTGTAGGAGACAGTGTCAAAGGCTTTACTAAAGTCCAGGTAGACCACATCCACAGCCTTTCCCTCATCCACTAGGTGGTCATAGAAGGAGATCAGGTTGGTCAAGCAGGACCTGCCTTCCATGTAGCCGTGCTGGCTGGGCCTGATCCCCTGGTTGTCCTGCGTATGGCTCGTGAGCACCCTCAAGACAAACTGCTCCATAATCTTCCCTGGCACCGAGGTCAGGCTGACCGGTCTGTAGTTCCCCGGATCCTCCTTATGGCCCTTCTTGTAGGTGGGCATCACATTGGCAAGCCTCTAGTCATCCAAGACCTCCCCTGTTAACCAATAATGTGTAGACGTTTGTGACTGCGGCATAGACAGTAAAAATTATTCATGGTATAATATCAATTTTAATGTGTTTTTTAAAAAATTTAGTGAGTTTTTAAGTGTCAGACCCCAGCGTATTGGGTGCAGGTGCCCAGGTGCTGGCAGTGGGGAGCTGCAGGGGTGGCCTCTGTGAAGACAGGCCGGGGCTGCCCCATGCCAGACTCAAACGGTTCCTGCCGGCTCCAACCAACACACCACAGGGCACAGCTGAGCCCCTCAACCAAGATGATGGTTTCTAAGGGAAAACATATTTAAGAAAGGGGAAAAATGCCACAGAATGTGGTAGTTTAAGTTTGAGGTGTTCTAGACATCTACCTGCCAGTAGTTAGCCACCCTGTAACGGGGTGCTTGAATGTCTTATGTAGTTATACCTTTTATAGCCCAGTTCAGAGCCTGATTTCCCTGGTAAGCTTTCAGAAAAGTTAAGTTTCAGTTAAGTTGCCAAATTGCACACAGAGGAGAATCAACTATTCTTATATACTGTTGTTCTGCTGTAAGCACAGTGATCTCCAAAAAAGTAACAAATAAAAATCAAGAGCCAAGTGAAACTTTTCAGCTAAACCTACCAGGACTTATCTATCACTTAATTGCATACACGAATTTTAGGCAAACCAAAAGAAGCTGGGAGGGGACACAGCCAGGACAGCTGACCCCAAATGACCAAAGGGATATTCCATACCATATGACACTGTGCTCAGAAATGAAAGCTGAGGAAAGAAAGAGGAAGAGAGAGGGAACATTTGGAGTGATGGCATTTGTCTTCCTGAGTAACCGTTATGCGTGATGGAGCCCTGCTTTCCTGGAGATGGCTGAACACCTGCCTGCCAATGGGAAGTAATGAATGAATTCCTTATTTTGCTTTGCTTGCACACACAGCTTTTGCTTTACCTATTAAACTGTCTCAACCCACGAGTTTTCTCACTTTTACCCTTCCAATTCTCTCCCCCATCCCACTGGGCAGGGCGTGAGTGGCAAAGCACAGCATCATAGTAATTTTAGGATTTTACCAGGTCAGGCAAGTCACATCAAATAATCTGTACAGTCAATGAGTTTTGCTAAATACACTTAAAAAAAAAAACACCAAAAAACAAACAAAAAAACACCTTAAGATATTCTGTGTGTTTTACTGTAAAATGAAATTAATATTAACAGAATAGTCAAAATTGTTTGGTGTAGTAAGACAAACCACAGTTTCACACTCACTAATAAATATTTTCAGTTCCTAATTCTTTTCTACAGTTGCATAAATGGTATATTAGCCTTTAGCAATTATATTGCTCTCAGTTTCTCTGATCACTTTAGATTCAAATTTGTTCTCATCAAATCTATACATTATTTTAGTACATTGAGTACCAGAGCAAGTTAATAGAACAGAAAATGCAACATTGAATAAACAAAGTTACAGAAAAATACACAGCAAATACCCTAATTTAATGTCATGCATATCTTAGTTTGAGTATCCCTTGTGTGACACAGAATAAAAATAAAATCATAGAATTGCCCAGGTTAGAAGGGACCTTGAAAGATCATCTGGTCCAATCTTTTATGGGAAACACAGCTTAGGTGAGATTATCTAGCACCCTGTCTAGTTGTATCTTGAAAACCTTCAGTGATGGGGACTCCACCACATCCCTGGGGAGGTTGTTCCAGTGACTGATTGTTCTCATTGTAAAAATTTATTTCTTATACCAAGATGAAACCTATCCTGGTGGAACTTGTACCCATTACCCCTTGTCTTCTCCATGGGCTCTCTGTGAAGAGAGAGCCTCCGTCCTCTTTGTAGCCACTCTTTAAGTAATGGAATACTGTGATGAGATCCCTGTGAGCCTTCTTTTCTCCAGGGTGAAAAGACGTATCTCCTTCAGTCTTTTTGCAGTCTTTTCACAGGTTCTCCAGCCCTTTGATCATCTTTGTGGTCCTCCTTTGGACCCTGTCTAATCTGTTGGCATCTTTCTCTAATTATAGGGGCTAGAACTAGACACAGTACTCCAGGGGCCGTCTGACATGTTGAGTGGGATGATTTCATCTCTCTACTAGTAAAGCCCATGTCGATGCAGCCCAGGATCCAATTTACCTTTGTTGCTGCTGCGGTGCACTGCTGACTCATGTTCAACTTGTTCAAAAGTATATACTAATTATATGTACTTTTGTAGCAAAAAGGAAAGATCGGATAGTGTCTTGGTTTCGGCTGGGATAGAGTTAAAATTTCTTCCTAGTGCTTTTGGATTTAGTATGAGAAGAATGTTGATAACACATTGATGTTTTCAGTTGTTGCTAAGTATCTTGTCAAGGACAACTACCCTCCAGGAAGCTACCAAGCTACTACCCTCCCAAGACTGGGAGGAGGGAACACAGCCAGGACAGCCAGCCCAGCTGGCCAACGGGGTATTCCATACCATGTGACATCATGCTCAGTATATAAATGGTAGGGGTGATCCAGGAAGTACCGATCACTACTTGGTTATCGGTCAGCACGGGTGGTGAGCAATTGCATTGTGCATCACTCATTTTCTCTATATTATTTATTATTATTATTATTATTTTCTCTTTTCTGTTCTATTAAACTATCTTTATCTCAACCCATGAGTTTTTTTCCTCACTCTCACCCTTCCGATTCTCTCCCCGCCCTGCTGGGGGCGGGGGGAGTGAGCAAGCGGCTGCGTGGTATTTGGCTGCCTGCCAGGTTAAACCACGACAGATAGTTTTGAAGTTTGGAAATAAATACTGCCTGTAATCTGATTCTGAGCAAATAATAAACTTGTGCATAAAATAATGAACTCTGACATATCCCCTCAAACTAGGAATGACCTACCCCTCAGCCCAGAGTAACAGAGAAAGGCTTAAGAAAGCAATTATTTATGCCAGCTGTTTGTGTAAGGTGTAGTCACATATATGGACAGTATCCAGAAAATTAACCTTATAGAAAAAGTAGCCTGGGATGATTAAAACACTACTTGCCATCTTCCAGATTTTAGTAAGTCTTGCAATATGTACTACTTTTCAGAAAGCCCTATAGTATTGAGTTAAGTTATGATGCCAAAGTTTTAGTTTCTACACGGAAAAAAAAATCCTCCACCTTTCATGACAACAGAAAACTTTTAAAACTGAACGGCTCCAATATCAAAATACGTGATAAGAATGTAGAACAGATCTAATAGTTTAATTCCTTGCAAATTTAAAGTAAAACTTATGTTTCAGGAGGCTTGATACAGAGATTCAGGAATTCATGGAGATGATAAATAAATCTGGTAAATAACAGGCAAAAATTAGGGAAAAAACTTCCATTTCATTCATCTTCATATATTCTTGTGTCACCTTGATGATACCATTTATATTTTGCTTACAATGGCAGCTAGGGAAGGAAACATCTGAATTGTTTTTCTTTTACAAAGCTGTAGCAACAACAAAACTAACTAATCAGGAGAGGAGAGAAGTTGGGACTGACTATCTTTGAGAGTGTTCATTAAATTCTTAGAAATACGTCACAAAAATAAAAAATATGCAGAGGTCGAAAAGGAAAAAATGAGAAAAATTTGAAGAGCATAAAATGCAAATTCACAGCTAGCAGCTTCCACTTTTCATTATTATTTAGAAATCTAGCTGTTTTCTGTCTCTTTGAAAATTACTATCTAAAAATCAGGATGCATTATTAGGTGTAATTTCTCAGAAATGTAATTAACAAACTCTGATTAAAAAAGCCAAGATGTTGATGCTTTTTCATATTTGAGTAATTCAGAAAACTTGATTCAAAACATAATATTCTGCTTAATGTAAGAAAAAGGCAGTGTGATCAATGAAATATTCTAAAAAAACCTGTACACATAGTAAAAGGGTGGTGAATATTTCAAAATTTGGTATGAAAATTTGCCCTCCAACCTGTACTGTTGCAGCAGGTGCAGCAGGTGCAGCACTTGGCGTTTCCCTTCATTGAACTTCATGTGATTGCTTTCTATCATTTCTCCAGCCTGTTGAGGTAACACTGAATGGCAACACACCCATCTGGTGTATCGACTCCTCCCAGTTTTGTATCATCTGTGAACTTGCAAAGGGTGCACTCCAGCCTATTGTCAAGGTCATTAATGAAGATGTTAAATATAATTGGCCCCAATGGTATACCCCCAGGTTAAACAACTAGTGACTGGCCTCCAGTTGGACTTCATGCCACTGCTCACAACCCTTTGAATCTGGCATTTCAAGCACTTTTTAATCCTGCACTGTCTACTTGTCTAGTCTGTACTTCATCTGTTTTTCTATGAGAATGTTATGGGAGACAGTGTCAAAAGTCGTAAGATAAACAGCAGCCACTGCTCTCCCTTCATCCACTGAGACTGTCATGTCATCATAGAAGGTAATCACATTAGTCAAGCATGATGTCCTCTTTGCAAATCCATGCTGACTATTCTAATAAGCTTATTGTTCTTAATATTTTGGGAAATTGCTTCCAAGGGCATTTGCTCCATCACCTTCACAGGGATTGATGCAAGTCTGACCATCATGTAGTTCCCGCGATGCTCCTTCCTGCCCTTATTGAAAATTGGAGTGACATTTGGTTTCTTCTAACCCTCAGGAATCTCTCCCAGTCATCACGACCTTTCAAAGATAAACAAGAGTAGTCTTGTAAAGACATTGGCCAGCCCTCTCAGTACTAGTGGGTACATCTCATCAGGTTCTACGGACTTCTGTACGTCCAATTTGTTTAAATGGTCCTAACCTGAATCTCTTCCACTGATGGTAAGTCTTACTTGTTCTGGACTTTCCCACAGATTTCAAAGGCCTAGGATTTCTAAAGCTGAGTACTTGACTGGTAAGTCAAGGCCAAGGTGAAAAGGGCATTAAGTACCTCCTTGGTGTCCATGTCTTCTCTTATTCACATAGAATCATAGAATCATAGAATCATAAAGGTTGGAAAAGACCTCTAAGATCATCAAGTCCAACATCACCATGCCTACTAAACCATGTCCCTAAGCGCCTCATGTACACGTCTTTTAAATACCTCCAGGGATGGTGACTCAACCACTTCCCTGGGTAGCCTCTTCCAAGGCTTGACCACTCTTTCAGTAAAGAAATTTCTCCTAATATCCAATCTAAACCTCCCTTGGCGCAACTTGAGACCATTTCCTCTTGTTCTATCACTAGTTACTCGGGAGAAGAGGCCGACACCCACCTCACTACAACCTCCTTTCAGGTAGTTGTAGAGCGTGATGAGGTCTCCCCTCAGCCTCCTCTTCTCCAGACTAAACACTCCCAGTTCCCTCAGCCACTCCTCATAAGACTTGTTCTCCAGACCCTTCACCAGCTTCGTTGCCCTTCTCTGGACACGCTCCAACACCTCCATGTCCTTCTTGTAGTGAGGGGCCCAAAACTGAACACAGTATTCGGGGTGCGGCCTCACCAGGGCCGAGTAAAGGGGCATCACCTCCCTGCTCCTGCTGGCCACACTCTTTCTGATACAGGCCAGGATGCTGTTGGCCGCCTTGGCCACCTGGGCACACTGCCGGCTCATGTTCAGCCGGCTGTCAATCAGCACCCCCACATCCTTTTCCTCTGGGCAACTTTCCAGCCATGTTTCCCCAAGCCTGTAGCGTTGCCTGGGGTTGTTGTGACCCAAGTGCAGGACCCGGCACTTGGCCTTGTTGAACCTCATACAGTTGGCCTCAGCCCATCGATCCAGCCTGTCCAGGTTCCTCTGCAGAGCCTTCCTACCCTCCAGCAGATCAACACTCCTGCCCAGCTTGGTGTCATCTGCAAACTTACTGAGGGGACACTCAATCCCCTCATCCAGATCATTGATAAAGATATTGAACAAGACCGCTCCCAAAACTGAGCCCTGGGAAACACCGCTCGTGACCGGCCGCCAACTGGATTTAACTCTGTTCACCACAACTCTTTCAGCTCAGCCGTTCAGCCAGTTTTTTACCCAGCAAAGAGTGTACCTGTCTAAGCCGTGAGCCGCCAGCTTCTCTAGGAGAATGCTGTAGGAGACAGTGTCAAAGGCTTTACTGAAATCCAAGTAGACCACATCCACAGCCTTTCCCTCATCCACGAGGCGGGTCACCTGGTCATAGAAGGAGATCACGTTAGTCAAGCAGGACCTGCCTGCCATGAACCCGTGCTGGCTGGGCCTGATCCCCTGGTTGTCCTGCACATGCCTTGTGAGCGCCCCCAAAGTGAACCGCTCCATGATCTTCCCTGGCACCGAGGTCAGGCTGACCGGTCTGTAGTTCCCTGGATCCTCCTTCTGGCCTTTCTTATAGGTGGGTGTCACATTGGCTAACCTCCAGTTGTCCAGGACCTCCCCAGTTAACCAGGACTGCTGATAAATGATGGAGAGTGGCTTGGCAAGCTCCTCCGCCATCTCCCTCAGAACCCTCGGGTGGATCCCATTCAGCCCCATAGACTTGTGAACGTCCAGGTGGCATAGCAGGTCGTTAACTGCTTCCACTTGGATTATGGAGGGTTTATCCTGCTCGCTGTCCTGTCTTCCTGCTCAGGGGGCTGAGTACCCTAAGGATAATGCCTTGACTATTAAAGACTGAAGCAAAGAAGGCGTTAAGTACCTCAGCCTTATCCTTGTCCTTGGTGACAATGTTCCCCCCCTGCATCCAATAAAGGATGGAGATTCTACTTGACTCTCCTGTTGTCATTAATATACTTGTAAAAATATTTTTTTTGTCTCATAACAGTGGCCAGGAGGTTGAGTTCTAGCTGGGCTTTTGCCTTTCTAATTCCCTCTCTGCACGATCTAACGAGATCCCTGTACTCCTCTTGAGTTGCCTGCCCCTTCTTCCACAAGTGATAAACTCTCCTTTTTTTCCTGAGTCCCAGGCAGAGCTCCCCATTCAGACAGGCTGGTCGTCTTCCCCACCCGTTCTTACGGCACATGGGGACAGCCTGCTCCTGCGCCTTTAAGGCTTCCTTCTTGAAGAATGTCCAGCCTTCCTGGACCCCTTTGCCCTTCAGGACTGTCTCCCAAGGGTCTCTTTCGACCAGTGTCCTGAGCAGGCCAAAGTCCGCCCTCCGGAAGGCCATGGTAGCAGTTTTGCTGGCCCCCCTCCTTACTTCACCAAGTAACGAGAATTCTATCATTTCATGGTCGCTAAGCCCAAGCCAAGCCAAGGAGGCAGCAGGCTTACGTTTTCTTTATTCTTCTTTTTGCTGTTTATCTGTTTACATACTTGTAGAAGACCTTTTCGTTGTCTTTCACATCCTTCATAAGATTCAAGTCCGGGGGGGGTTGTCTTTCCTAACGCTGTCCCAGAACACTCAGTGTTTCTATATTCCTCCTGGGTGACCTGACTGCTTCCATGCCTTGTATGCTTTCTTTTCATGTTTAAGTTTAGTCAGGAGCTCCCTGTACATCCATGCAGGTCTCATGCAATCTTTGCTCAACTTTCTGCATGTTGGGATGTACCTCTTGAGCTTGGAGGATATGATCTTCTAAAACCAACCTTTATCTTCTGGACCTTCCAAGCACGTCCCCAAACAGGCTGAGGTCTGCTCTCCCAAAGTCCAAGGGTATGATACTGCTATTTGCTTTGCCTGTTTCTCTGCTATTTCCCTTGACTTAGGATCCTGAACTCCACCATCTTATGGTCACTGCAGCCATGTTGATACAGGACGTGGATACAGTTTATCAGTGACTACTAAAACATTATTTTTCTTTTTTTAACGATAGGGATGTTCTTCTAAGGGAAAAATTAGTTGATGGGTATTGGGAGGTTCCAGACAAAAAAAGTAGTGAGGATTTAAAATATATTTTATGTGAACTTCACAATTATTTATAACGGGGTACACTTCTAAACTAGTTCTGTGTCCCACTAAACAATGACTTTTATTTCCCATGAAGATGCCGAATCATTTTATGAATGCATTACACTGTTGACCTTCACAGCATTCTGAATTCTCCATATTTTTCACTGCTTTATAGTCCTTTATCATCTTCTTCCTTATTTGACTTAATTTCAGTCTGAAAAGTCTTTATCTGCTTAGTTGCTCATCCTAGAGGCCATTTATTTTCTAGGAGCAGTCTTGTTCAAGAGATAAGTTGAAGAGCCTAGCATATCCCGTCTAAAGTCACTGCATTAATGACTTGGTGATAACCCTTTTATTTTTCTTGTTGTTAATGGTTTTGTCACAAAGAAGCTCAACTGTGCACTTCTGTATCAGGTACGGAGATGAGAAACTATAAAGAAAGAGTAACAAAAAGTGCTTACTATTGTCCTACTGAAAATGTTGACATATTGGAATCTAAACCTGACAGTTTTATTATTTCTGTGATCATACCGCCAAGTTTCTATTTACACTTCCTAGCTCAGGTGGATTATCTAGCCCAATGCATTATTCAGAACCTTAATTTTCCTTTGTAAGCCTTGTGTGACAGTAAGCCTTTCCTTTGTATGATAGTCTTCTCTCCAAAATCAAAATTCTAAACTTTTAATGCTGAAATTTTTTAGATTAATAAAATAGTCATGTAAAGGATACACTATGAAATGTTTCCTGGTGTTGTAAATGCCACTCATTAACTCAGTAGTGATGTCAAAAGCAATTGAGTTCATAGAGAAATACTGGATCAAACTCATTAAGAATCTCACTGAAGCTATAGAAATATCTACCCAATTTTTTTGAAAGTGTTGTTTTTACTGATTCCTTGTTTTACAGAATTTTTTCTCAAAAATAAAGGAACAAATGCAAAATAAAGTCTTCAAATTTGTTTTCCTAGTCACTGAAAAGGTGATCGGTTTGTCTAAGTAAGTAATGAGGATGTGTACAGTCCCTGAAGAAAATTCCTGTTGCACAGAGATGCATCCTGGTAGAAAATGATCATGTGGTCATTAGATGTTCTGTGTGTTTTTACAGTATGTATCATTTCATACTAAATACTCTATCAGGAAAATCTGGGATTCAAAAATAGGTAAAAATTTTTAAACACTACATTCCCTAAGTATTTAATTTTTAAGGACTCACTAAGGCATACTTCCTTTATGTGTTTGTGAACTATTGGCAAACACCTCCTTAGCATTTGACTGTGGGTACCACGGATTGTTTAGCTTTTTAATACCTCATGACAGTGAGTACTTAACATGAATGAAGGCACATCTGAAAATACTTTTTTAGATGTTACACAGAACTCAGTAATGTATTTTTGTCTTCTAATAGATCAGTTTATGCTGGTTTTCATTTGACATAAAAGTGATATGATGCAATTGAAACCAACAAAGTGCAACTGAAGCTTATAGAGCTTATTTAAGAAGCTGACGTCTTGTCTTTGCATACGTTTTATAAATAAAAGATTTAATCAGCTGTAACCAATTCTTGATTAGGAGGGTTGTCTTTATTTTTTTTGCATTTTGCCTGAAGATATTAGAGACATAAATATACATGCTATCATCAATTAAAACATTACTGTTACTCCCTGACTACTCAACTTTTTTCCTGAGGAGCTCTGTTTATCATTTGTAAAATGCTTGTTCCTAAATGGGAAAATACAGGTACTATTACAGCAATCCTCAAAGAAAACACGAACAAAATGCCAGGAAAAATATGCTGTTATCATGTATAACCAAAACAAAAAATTCATGTAATTTCTTTTAGACAAGATACAAATAAGCACAGGAGATGACATTTCTCAACATTAGAACCTGACTATGCTAAATGAGTATATATAGATTTTGAGAAACTCCTCACGCAAAAACTTGCATTCTCAATAACATTTTCTTCTGTTTTAATTACATCAGACTTCTCTTTGTGGAGCTGAATTTTATTTGAAGTTGTTAAGAGACAAGAGATTCATCAAAATACTCAGTTGCAAAAATACTGAGCTAATTTCATTCCATCAAATTAATCAACACTGAGCAATTTTACTGCTGGTTTGGAAAAAAATCTATTCAGAGACATTATTTAAAGAGACCAAAAAAACCCAATTGTCTCTATGCCTATATCTGATTTTGAAAATTTTCACATATTTGACATATTGTCATACAATGTCTGTCATCATGAAAAAGTCCTAAACTTGGTATCTGATCACATTTTCTGAACAGGGGAAAAATATTATGAAAGACGTGTAAAAAATAAATGTCTTATCTTTAAAGACAAAGATAATATAATTCATGTAGTAGCTAAACAAATAAAACATTTCCCCTTTTTATTCCTGATGTTTTATTCAGCTTTTCTTTTGCTGTAGGAAACAACATGGGTTTGTGTATGAAAATGTCTGTATCACTGTAAATTGTCACAGAAATAATTTCAACAACAGTGAATTCAAGTTAACTATGCAGAGTAGGATTCAATCCACTTAACACTGTTACTTAACTGGCATCCAAGTATTGATGATTAAAGAACCAATTCTCCCAATCTAGCTATCTACATATCCACTTTAACCCTACTTTAGATTCTTTATGGAAGCTGCTGAGACCTTCCACTGGGAGATCTGGAGGAGCTTAACCTCAGTGATATATAGCACATAGGACAATTACAATGGAAAAAATTCCTTAATATTGTTGCATGTGTTTTATTTTCTTCAGTGCTACACATGAGCAGGAAAAGAATTCACATAAAAAGCTGTGAAGTCACTATCTCACTTTCACCCAAACCCCTTATTAAAACTTTACTGTGATGAGGGTCATAGGAAGCTAATCCCTAGACAGGTAACAAACTTGAATAACTGTGATTACTGCTGCTACTTTGTTTAATATACCCATAATTTATTCAATTAATTCTGCAGTTTGTCTCACTAATCTAGTCTGGTTGATCTCTTAGAAGCTTTTGGGGACTGTGATTAACATTTTCTGGAAGTCGTCAAAAAAACAAAAGAACTGTCTTCGAAAGACTTCATAATTTCCAAACTTTTCTGCTTTCTGATTTTTGATGAGCCCACAAATAAATTTACTCACTTACTTTTCTCTTTCAGTATTCAGAAAAGCAGAAAGAAACAGTGTTGTTATAATTTCATGTTTATGTCAGATATTGCCCTACTTGCCATCTCTCATCATTATTTTATGAAATTGGTTGATTCAATATAACATAATATAAAAACCCCAGTATTTTGGAATACTGAAAGTTACCCTGAGAGATGCCTTTTTCCCCAAATAAAGATGAAGGTTTCCTGAATGAAATAAAATACTAAAAGTTTACTTGTCTGTGTTGTGCTGAATTTATAAAAACAAACAAAAACTTATCTAGAAAAATAGAAATAAACAACAATATTAAAGCATAAAACTAACCTGTGAGGTTTTATCATTTACACAAAGCACACAAGCTTCTCTAGAGACATGATTATAACAACCTTCGAAATACTTTTGTGGTTGGACTCACAATATTAAGAAGAATATTGAAATATTTAGATTTAAATTTGGGCTCTGGTTGTTGAAAAACTCATGTGTAGGCATGTGTGAATACAGCTTGGCTTCAGAACTGTATCCACTTCCCAGATTGTAACAGATCTTGAATTCAAGACATTATACACATTGACAGTACAATTCTCAAATATATGTGAATCTTCTTTTATATATTAAGATTCTAAATGACAGTTTTTTTCAGCAAAGACTAAAAAATAGCGCTGTAAATGGTAAACTGTACAGAAAATGTACAATATATGTACGTTTTTCTAAAGACCAGGGACATTAGTTAGGATATAGGAAACTGAGGTTTGCGCTTTTTTTTTTTCCTTTTCATTCTTTATACAGGAATTAAATAATAGATCACTTTCCAGTTACTAAAAAACCCACATAGAATAATAAAAAAAAAAATGTTGGAAAGGAATGTTGCTCTCATTGTTCCAAAAAAAGGATTAATTACATACCTCTCCTCTCCTTAAGAGTTTTGACTTTCTGTTTAGTGTTTATTTTGTTTGTGGAGAGACAAACCCTTTCCTTCAATGAGTTTAGAATGTTACTAACATGGTATACAAAAAAGGTGCCAAAAGTAAGAAAGAAAAGCAACAAAAGAATGGATTGAATGGTAATGAGATATGAAAAAGACATAAGTACACATGAAAAACAGTAAAGAAAAAATTAGTTTAACTGACACAAGAAAAAAAAAAAAGACAAATTCCAGGCACTAGGTCTGCTTTGGGTTCAAAATAAATACAACATTAAAAGCCAAATACAACAGAGAACAATTACCTTGATTTTAACTTGATTCTGTTAATCAGAGTGACATAAGTAGAGACAGAATTGTGTAATGACCAGAAAGTTAAAAAAATACAAGGAGCAAGCCAAAAGAGGATCCAAGTAGCATTTTAAATAGACGTGCAAGCTGTAATATAATGAAGAAGTAGGAATAAATTTAGGAGGAAGCAATTAAGAAGTAATTTATGCCAACTCCTATCTGTATATACACATAAACTACCCAATAGGCCATTGAGGAAAACAATCTACAAAGCCATTTTTTAATTGGCAAATTGAGCTGTCAGAATTTAATACCTCAGGAACACTTGTTGAATATAGTGAAATTAATTTTATGAGAAAAAAATGACACAAAGACAAAATTAAAAGTTCAACTACACCAGTTGCATAAATGTTTATTGTTAATGGGAAAATCACTTAGATGCAAAACCAGAAATGGGTATATCTGAAGACGCATATCTAATTCATGAACCATTTGAAGTCAACTACATATAAATGGGGATAAAAAGGAAGACTAGGGAAAATGTGGGTCCTCTCCAGAAGGAAACGGGAGACCTGGTTACCTGGGATATGGAGAAGGCTGAGGGACTCAATGACTTTTTTGCCTCCGTCTTCACCAGCAAGTGCTCAAGCCTCACTGCCCAAGCCGCAGAAGGCAAAAGCAGGGACTGGGAGAATGAAGAGCTGCCCACTGTAGGTGAAGATCAGGTTAGAGACCATCTAAGGAACCTGAAGGTGCATAAATCCATGGGACCTGATGAGATCCATCCGTGGGTCCTGAAGGAACAGGAGGATAAAGTGCTAAACCATTATCCCTCGTATTTGAGAAGTCGTGGCAGTCTGGTGAAGTTCCCACTGGTTGGAAAAGGGGAAACATTACCCCCATTTTTAAAAAGAGAAAAAAGGAAGACCCGGAGAACTCCAGGCCAGTCAGTCTCACCTCTGGGAAGATCATGGAACAAATCCTCCTGGAAGATCTGCTAAGGCACATGGAGGACAGGGAGCTGATTCGAGACAGCCAGCATTGCTTCACCAAGGGCAAGTCCTGCCTGACCAACCTAGTGGCCTTCTAGGATGGAGTGACTACATCAGTGGACATGGGAAGAGCTATAGATGTTGTCTATCTGCACCTCTGTAAAGCCTTTGACGTGGTCCCCCACAACATCCTTCTCACTAAACTGGAGAGATATGCATTTGACGGGTGGACTGTCCGGTGGGTGAGGAATTGGTTGGATGGTTGCATCCAGAGGGTAGTGGTCAATGGCTCAATGTCCAGATGGAGATCGATGACAAGTGGTGTCCCTCAGGGGTCCATATTGGGACCGGGACCGTTTGATGTCTTCATCAATGACATAGACGGTGGGATCGAGTGCACCCTCAGCAAGTTTGCAGACAACACTAAGCTGAATGGTGGGGTTGACATGCTTGAGAGATGGGATGCCATCTAGAGGGACCTGGACAAGCTCGAGAAGTGGGCCTGTGTGAACCTCATGAGGTTCAACAAGGCCAATGGCAAGGTCCTGCACCTGGCTCAGGGCAACCCCAGGTTGGGGGTTGAAGGGATTGAAATACAGATTGATTGAAATACAGGCTGGGGGATGAAGGGATTGAGAGCAGCCCTGCCAAAAAGGACTTGGGGGTACTAATGGAGGAAAAGCTGGACATGAGCTGACAATGTGCACTCGCAGCCCAGAAAGCCAGTCGTATCCTGGGCTGCATCAAAAGAAGCGTGGCCAGCAGGTCGAGGGAGGTGATTCTGACCCTCTACTCTGCTCTGGTGAGACCCCACCTGGAGTACTGCATCCAGCTCTGGAGTCCTCAGCACAAGAAAGACATGGATCTGTTGGAGCAGGTCCAGAGGAGAGCCACAAAAATGATCAGAGGGATGGAACACCTCTCTTATGAAGAAAGGCTGAGAGAGTTGGGGTTATTCAGTCTGGAGAAGAGAAGGCTTCGGGGAGACCTTATTTCAGCCTTTCAGTACTTAAAGGGGGCTTATAAGAAAGATGGGGAGAAACTTTTTAACAGGGCTTGTTGCAACAGAACAGAGGTCATTTTTTTTAAACTAAAAAAGGGTAGATTTAAACTAGATATAAGGAAGAAATTTTTTACAATGAGGGTGGTGAAACGCTGGCACAGGTTGCCCAGAGAGGTGGTAGATGCCCCATCCCTGGAAACATTCAAGGCCAGGTTGGACGGGGCTCTGAGCAACCTGATCTAGTTGAAGATGTCCCTGCCCACAGCAGGGGGGTTGGACTAGATGACCTTTAAAGGTCCCTTCCAACCCAAACTATTCTACGATTCTATGACTCCATGATTCTAAATGCTTTCATGAACAATTTTTCTGTAAAAATAATAACCTGTCTTCTAAGTTTGACTTTGGAAAATTTGAAATCTAGATTCTGGAATTAGCAAGATGAGCCTGTCAATAGTGTAAAGTACTAAAAGGCAAGAATATACATGCTAATATTCTAGAAAAATTGCAGGCATCCAAAACAGGACCCACATAACATGCTAGCTAGTTACATAGTCATTACATTCATAAAAGAAAAGGAAAGAGATAAAGATCCTCTTTCTAAAATTAAGAATATTAGTTCCAAAGTTTAGATTATACATTTTTTCTATTGCTTATTTTTTCCCATTTTTTTCTTTCTTAAATAGAAGAATGCTCAGAATAACCATTAGCCATTAGTTACTGAAGGGGGGAGAAAAGTAGTAATTAAAAATTATTTGAGAGGAATGCTGCTGTCTGTCTTCAGACAAAAAGAATGCCTCTACCTCTTCTCTACTTTGAAGAAGAGTGATCTTCATCAGAGGTCTTAGCAATTTGGGCTCATTTTCAGGTTAATTAAAAAGAACATTTTTTATGTCATACATTACAGAGGGAAATGTCATATACATGCTTTGTCCCATGCACTGAAGACAAAAAAAAGTAATTATTCTAGCTCACTAATTAAATTAGGATTGCCAGTTCACTAAGTATAGAAACCTTCTATCAGAGGGTAGACAGAGAATCTGTGAATTTTCATAAGGGTTTTTTTTTATTTCTGTGTAACATGGTTGGGGAGTGAGATTATTGTTTGGTTGTTTTGTGTTTTTTTCAATCAAAGTAAATTTAATGATTAAGCAACCACAATAAAGGACAATAAACCCAGATTTTTAAACTGTATCAAAAAGAAGTACAAAACCAGAATAAAAATTGGTGTTTGATTTTTTAAAAAATGTGATCCTTTTGATTCCTAAGTATTCCATTTCTAACAACAAGATAAAGGAGTAAAAGTGCAGTAACAATACGGTGTTATAACACTGACCAGGACCGACGGCTTTGTCACATTAAACCTCAAATATTTTAATCAAAATGACATTTACCAGAAGCTAGAAAGTCTTTCATCTGGCTTACTTCTTTTTAATGAGTTTTCAGATGTAAACCTTAGGAGTATTTGGAAATCCTCAATATTAATATTTTAGGTTACTATTTTAAATACCAACAGTGATTTTGGCATCAACAATGGTAAAGGCAAAAAAAATTCTCTAAGATACTGCTGCAAGAGTAGAGGCAGGTAAAGCTACACTATGGCTAAGAGAGAAGGGATCATGGATGATATTGCAGGTTGCAGATCAGGGAAATATAAAGAGCAACAACATGAGACACTTCAGACTTTAGAGCATACTTTATAAATTCACTCAGATAAGTGAAGATAAAGTATCAAAGTTTGTGGAGTTTTTGATATGGATGTTTTATCAAGTATCAAGTTCTTGAGACACCATCTGTTCTGAAAAAAACCCCAAACCTGCTTTATTAATGGATTTCTGCAAAATTGTCAAAGATGTGTCAGATGCTATATGGGTAGATTCTTAATGAAAAGTTATGCAGCATCTAGTAACTAATCCAGGGTGTTAATTACAACAAATATTGAAATTTTGTGATATTTTTGTCAGTCTATAATGTTTTGAATTCAAATTAGCATATTTTTTTCCACTTTAAGCCAAAGTAACTTTCATGTTTCTATGATTCTATGAAGCAGCTTCAGAAGAAATACAGTGAATCCAGGGTCTGATCAGAATTACAAAATGCTGCAAAATATTCCTCTCAGAAAAAGCCTTTCAATAACCAGCAACCTCCCAGGAGGCTGAAATGCTGAAATGCTCCACTGAAATGCTTTTTTTTCACCTGAACTCTTTCTAATCTTCATATCTACCCACTTCAAAAGCAACAAAAATCCCTACCATGGGCAAAAAAGTGTATTCTAAGGGGAGGAGGATGTAGAAGGGAAACAAATATGCCATGATGATAGGTGTATTAAAAAACTAATACAGACAGATATATATTATTTCAAGGTCAGGCTGGATTGGGTTTTGAGCAACCTGATCTAGGGAGAGATGTCCCTGTCCATGGCAGGGGGGGCTGGACTAGATCATATTTAAAGGCCCCTTCCAACCCAAACTATCCTATGATTCCTATGATTCCTATGTTTTGTATGGTAAAATTCTGAGCACAGCAATGGCACTTCAGTAAATTAATTAAATAGCTTAATTAGTTTTGAGGTCACAGGTGAAAATTATTATTTCCTATTTTCACGAAAACACTCTACTGTCAGAAACCTGTTCAAGGATGTCAGCTGCTACTCAAGAAATACATAAGAATGAACTGTCAGAGACATAGTAAGTCAGGCTGTGAAGTTGTTCTGAGAAGACACTTACTCGTAGCCTTTATATCTGATTCTTTCCAGACCTTTATATCTGATCCTTTCCAGTCCTTGTTGGCACGCATTTTTAGAGGCATCTTATGCAATTATGAAAACAATCATCCTGAATCTTTTGGGTTGCATATTCCTAAAGAAAATGAGAGATAAGTGAAGATAAAGAGATTTCAGGATTTCTATGTAATAGAACATCACTCGGGATTTAAGAAAAAAACAAAACAATAAATCAAACATCCAAGAAATTTGACAGTGAATATGGCATGTAATAAACAATATAGAAAAAAAGTAAGTGTTGCACAGGAAAAAAGTTTTAACTAAATTTAGCTTTTTCACCCGTATTTTGCATTCAGGCTTTAATTCCTGGTTGTCCTGTTAGTCTGCTCCGCTGTGAATTTGACTGCTTTTTGGCTGAGAAGCAAAAGTACAAAATAAAGAAAAATCCTGTTTGCAGACTCTACTCTCCATATAACATGAATGCAAGTTAGACCAGATTTGATTCTGCCGGCCCTTTGCAGTCTCCCAAGGTTAGACCAAGAGTCTGTGGTGTCCTGAGTAAGTCAGAAGGAAAATGAGTGCTAGAGGACACTAGTCTGCTGCACAGTGTTCTCATGCTCTCTTGACAGAAAGGTTAGATATCATGTCTTTACATGCTCCTAATGTAATGTGCTGTATAGCCATATTGTAGATATTCCTGAGTATTAAATAAAATATGTACGTGCAGATTGGTTCCCTTGGTCAGGGAATGGCAGGATGCTCCTGCAACAGTTACTAACTCCATAACATATACAGCCTTTGCATTCCAAAATATCTATTATTACTGCTAGTTTTCATAGCTGATGTAACTATGAGACTATGGGAGATAATAGGTCCTAGAAACAAAGGTTACATGTGAGAGATGCTTTGAAGTGAGAATATATGTATATGAGGATCTCAAAATAAATCTAGAAATGTAGGTAGACCTACACCTAGAGAAGTAAACCTGGAATTCTGAATGCAGTATGTCAAATAACCCTCTACTACTAAGATAGAGCAAGTTTTCCAAGTGTAAGATTTTTAAAGAAAATAAACTGTAGTCTTTTGTCCCACTGCTTCCTTATTCCACTACTTACTTACTTAAATGACACAATCTGAAGTCCAGTCACTTAAGCAGTTATTAGAAGCATCTTCAAATATTAAAGTTTTCCACATTATGTAATTAATAGTAATATAAATTATTTTATGTATAGGAAAAAAAAACTGTCTGAAAGTGTTAAAAGTGTACACATCGATTTCAGCTAAAAGTTGAATTGTTAAGCTTACAGTTGGATTGTTACAGTTGGATTGTTAAGCTTACAGACAAATACTCCTTTACCTTGCTGAAACTGCTGTGTTGCCATGAGGTGCTCAAGTGATGACATTGTTTTAACAATGCTAAACTATTCTTAAGCTGTCTTGAACCAAAAAATCTGCTTGTGTTATTGAAATGAAATATTGACATATGCAAGGCTTTGAGTTCATTTTCAGATTTTTCTTACTTTGCCCCATAAAAATATCAAAGAACCTTGTAAATTCTAGAGATAGGCTTAAGTAGAATATTGGAACATATATTTTAAAAGGGAAATAGCACAACTTCTGGGAAGAATTACAAAGATTTTACAAAAACATCCCCCTCTTCCCTACACTGTTCTTGCATGCTTGTTCTCTTTCCATCAACTCAGTGATTTTTGGAAACAAAATCTTCACTTTCTTCTGGATCCCACAAGGTTTCTTTCCATCAGATCTCATGTCAGCCTGTTCCTGTTCTTCACAATTTCCCAGTTTCCATTTGCTAAAGGTTTCCTTATGCTTTTTTATTACTCCCTCTGCATGCTTGAAGGCTCTTCCCTACACTCCAGAAGGTTCCCCCAGTTCAGCAACCCTAGCTGATCCCACAGAAAGGCTGACTTCCCTCTTCTTCGTCAAGTTCTACTTGATTCAACAGACAGCAGTCAAGACAAGTAAAACAGAGATCATCATTCCCTACTACCCAGCTACATCTTTTAGAAAAAGCAGAATAATAACATAAAGCTAGCAATAAACAAAGCTCCCTCACACTCATTTTGGAAAAGCAACTGGTATTATTTCATTACTGGCATTATATTCAAACAACTGAACTGTGCACACACAGAAATAATTATTATTAAAAAAGCAATGTAAGAGATTTTAAAGAAATAATTTTATATCACTTTTATATCACTTTGCACTTGATTCAAAATATAAAAAAAAAAAATGAAATGTAAAAAAAGGTGGGGAACCAGATTTTTCCCCAAAATCAGATTGAGTATGGCAGCAGGAGGAAATATCAGCTTTAAAAGTGGCTGAAAAATATACAAAAATGCTTGTACAAGCAAGTAGCAAACAGCTTCAATGAAAAGTAATTTACTTTTCATAGGAGTTGTTTGCTACTTAATTTGCAATGCCAAGCTCCTTTTATTCTGGTTTTTTTTTTTTTCCGTAGTTTAGTCATTAACCAATCTTCAGCATCTTGTGTTATTTGCTACAAACAATATAACTTGGCTAATTTTCTGGGACTTGGGATTTTTCTGCAGACTTGAAACTCTTCAGCAGATTTCCTAATGCACACAAAACTTTCAAGAAACAAAATGGGTTTATTATGGAATTGTATCAACTAACTGCTTGCAGTTTCACTTGGTGTTGACATGAAAGCTTAAGCAACTCAGTTGGATTGATTGAATCTTGCTTTGAAGTGAGAAGTTCATTTGAACCTGAAGCTCAAAGAAAAACTCATAGAGTATAAAACCAAGATGAACTAAAACTGGGGAGAGGGCATTATACTAAAGTTCTTCAAATCAAAATACAACTTTGTGTGGCTCTGTTTATAACTTAATTCAACCCTCTTCTCAGTTACTTATTAAGTATTTTCAATTATTGGAGAGTAATCTTAAATTTAAAACTAATTTCTGTCATTCCTCAAATGTACTGAAAACATTTTAAAGGAAATTTTACAATGATACATCACAAATAAGAGATTACCTGGATGTTAGAAGATATTTTATACAAATAGCAGATGGATATTGTTAGAGTAAAATAGGTTGTACCCAAGACAGATGAGGCTGCCAGAGCTCCGTGTCCCCAGGTCCAACCAGCAGCAAGACCAAAGCACGCACATGCACACAGAACACATGCATACACCACATACATACATGGTCAGCCACAGAGATAACAGGCAGACACTCAGAGCACTCACATGGACGCAGACAGTACCAACAGCCTCATGCTGCTCCCCTCTCTGGCTTATCGGTCCCCATAGCGAGCCATCACTGTGCTCTCACCCTTAGAGGCATACAGGCTCTCTCACATGCAGAGCTGGCTGGGACTCCCATGGTGATGGAGCTGGGAGTACCCTGGCAGGGTATTATTTGGGCTCCCCCTCCTGCCATTGTCTCTCTGAGCTCCTCTGTGGGTGTGCAGATGAGCGTGTATCATATGACCTAACATGTTGATTCAAAGGTGACTCATTTCATCTTCTTTGCAGTGGACAAAGTATCTTACAAATCAATGTGAAACATCAAAGTTAGGAGAGTGTGTTAGGACTCAGTGTTAAATTTTCTTTGGATAAATGCACACATTTTAAAGAGAGGCTTTAGTCTGAGAGGTTCATCTAATGTAATGGAAAATTACTCATACGCTGAGGTTAAATTCTTCAGGTCTATCCTGTGTTAACTATCACATGAAGAGAACAGAGTTTTAAAAAAATTGAATAAATTTAACTGTATTATTGGTTTGAATTATTCCCACAAATTTCTTTCTTCTTTTTCATGAGGCTTTATTCTGACTAAACACTGTTTATCTGTCTATACATATCTGCTAGTATATAAATATTTGGTTGCTTTTTGGATGAAATAAAGTTTTACAATGACAAAATCCTTCATTGAAAAGGTATAGTCTATACACTGTAAAAATCCTTCACTAAACAGTTGTGAAATCCTGTTTAATGATTTTGCAATAGAAATTCCATTTTAAATGAAGAAACAGGTATTTTTCGTTGAAAGAATCTTAACTACAAATTAGTTACAGAATGATTTCTATTTTACAACTCATTAAAATTTGCTGAACTTACTTCCTGGAATTTTGCCTAAACTGTTTCTTAGGGATTATACACCTGGAAATTTCTCGTTTGTTATAACATATACAAAACAGTGATAAACCAATAGCATTGAAAGTTATTATAATGCATTATCTTCTGCTGCATGTCACCTGCAGTTAAATAGATACCTATCATTTAACTTATATTTAAAATATATTTGCAGCTGTTTCTATTCTCCACATGAGTATTTTACATTCTTTAATCTTTCTGTGAATGTGTAAGATATAGCAGTGCTGTGGCTTAACCCGGCAGGCAGCTAAACGCCACACAGCCATTCGCTCACTCCCCCCCGGTGGGATGGGGGAGAGAATCGGAAAAAGAAGGTAAAACTTGTCGGTTGAGATAAAGACATTTTAATAGAACAGAAAAGAAAGGGAAAATAATAATGATGATAAAAGGATATACAAAACAAGTGATGCACAATGCAATTGCTCACCACCCACTGACCAATGCCCAGCCAGTTCCTGAGCAGTGGACTCCCAGCCAGATTTTCCCCTAGTTTATATCCTGAGCGTGACGTCATATGGTATGGAATATCCCTTTGGTCAGTTGTGGTCAGCTGTCCCAGCTGTGTCCCCTCCCAACTTCTTGTGCACCCCCAGCCTACTCGCTGGTGGGGTGGGGTGAGAAGCAGGAAAAGCCCTTAGCTCTGTGTAAGCACTGCTCAACAGTAACTAAAACATCAGTGTGTTATCAACATTATTCTCATCCTAAATTCAAAACACAGCACTATACCAGCTACTAGAAAGAAAATTAACTCTATCCCAGTGGAAACCAGGACAAACAGCAATAGTTTATGCCTTTAAAATTCATGGGGTTTGGAGTTTTCTAATTTTTGAATTAAAGCACTTTCCTCGGAGTATGTATAAACTCAGAAATAAAATATTTTACATAGTTTGTAAGAATCCCTAAAATTTAAGTTTATTCATAATCACTCCATTTGCACATTTGCACAGCAGACATGCTGCTCTATAAAACCAATGACACCTATCAGAAGAGTTATTTATATCATGTCACATACTCGTTTATTAATGATCATTTATTTTAATTCTGCTTCTGCAATGGAACATTGTCTTGCTTTTACTTCCAGCACATGTACAGAAGTTCCTTTTTATATGTCTGCTTTGTAGTATGCATAATGCATTATTTGTAATAGAAAATGTACACATAGAGACACTAAAGAACGTACCTATTGGACACATGAAAATGTAGTTCTATTTTTATGTTCATATTCATAACATATCCCAAATTTCTAAGCATGTATTGATTTTTTAAATTAAAACAAAACAAAACAAAACAAAACAAAACAAAACACCAACAACCCTTACCTATCTTAAATGTTGACTTCTCTGAAAGGGATTTAATTGTTTTTAAGTCTTAAAATGGCTTAATTTCCATTTTCAGATTTGTTTGCTTTCTGATTTTTCTTAACTCTGTTACACCTTTGTTTTATACATAATGACAAAAAACTTATTTTCATTAGTTTTTCCAAAATTCTTTGGCAGTTATCACATTATTTCAGGTTTCATGTCATTCCATGAAGATTAGTTAAGTTTTTTTCAAAACTTTTCATATATATTCAAGAATGATCTTAAACTTGATTTCATCCAAATAACCAACAAATATATATATATGTGTATGTATTAGTAGATAAGCAGATAAGTGTAGACAAATAAGCAGTGTTTAGTCAGAATAAAGCCTCATGAAAACAAAGAAAGAAATTTGTGGGAACAATTCAAAATACCTAATTTATCATTTAGCTATATGAAAACATCCTAGAAAAGATACTCAGAAAATGTATGTCCTTTTAACATTCTTAACAACCAGAAAAAAACACTATTGGGCTAATAATTAAGTAAGTATCAGCCAAATGATGAATATGTCATGCTTTTAGTCCCACAGCCAAATTGAATTTGTCTATAACCCAAAGGGCACAATAGTTTTCAGACAGTCTAGTCTATGGAAAAAAGATATGCAACTAAGAAAACAACATGCATCTTTGAAGAAATCCCAAAATACTGTGGACAAATTCACTATGATACAAAAAAGAACCTCCTATGATTATATAATACTGGTTGTTGCATATCTTCTTAGCTTGAAACGTAAAAGGAGAATCATTAAATAATTACAATCCATAGTGGAAAATGACCATGCCCGTATCTTTTTCTCTTCAGAGCTCCTCTTTCCCAGTTGTTCTAGCTTTAAGCAGTCTTAACAGAGATTAACTTCCCAGAGATGAAAATGCACACAATTGAGCTATAGAAGTCATATCTAAGAAGTCTGAAAATTCATAGACATAAGATTATTTAAATACATCTATGAATCACCACTTTTTGATGGACTTCCAATCAGCTTGCTCTTATTCTTTATAGCCAGGCAATGGGCAAATAATGACATTATGTTACCCTCTGAGGCAAATAATAAATAAACAAATAAAAAGGTTTGCAAGTCCAATATTTTTCATCATCTACTAGTCTGTTACAATACCATGAAAACATATCAATTACTCTATCTTAAGGAAAATTCCTCTCTTGGTACAGTTTTGTTTTTTTGGTTTTGGGGTTTTTTTTGAGACCCTAAAACATATTGCAAACCTGACTTGGGATAAATTCCTGCATAGAGAAGGTAACTGATCAGTTTGGTTTTTGGATTGGTTTGTCTAAATAGCATGAAACTACAAGAAATTCAATGCTATTAGGATGAATTTGTATCATAAAATATATGCAGATTGTTCAAACAGTCTGCATTTTCTACAGCCTCTCTTACAAATGCCTGATTCAAGTACAGAGTCTTCAAAAACACTCAAAATATTACACCATTTTGTGTAAATCAGACACATTTGGGGAACCAGATGCTCAATTAAAGGTCTCTCTCTTCATTAAAATAGCATTGAAACATAGTTAGCTAAGGTTGACAGAAGTCATTTGGGAGAACCCAGATTTCCATGTGGAAGCAACACTGAAATAACTGTGTGTCTAAAATTAGCATGTTCTGACAATTCAATTCAAAAACATAGAGGTTGTAATCATGACATTACACTTAAGGGATGTTAGGCTAAAAAAGAGCAAGTTTTAAAAGTCAATTCTGAAGTATTAAAGAATTTAATTATGCTAAGTATTCAAAGTCTAAGAAAAAGAAAAACATGGTTTTTAAAATCCATAGTCTGACAGAACGTAAAGCCTATCTGCAGGAATGATGTTGAATTACATGTATAGCATAGGAGTTCACAAAAGGAAATGATGCTCCATGTGTTGATAAACAAGAAAATAAATTATGCTGTATCAAAAATGAAAGAAATTTTTGAAAAGAATTTGATACAGTGTAATCACGGTTATTTTATTTCAATACCACAAGCAGACAATATATTGTCAGATGAAGCAGATAATTGTTTTCTTTAACTTTAATAGTGTTAAGTTCCTACTGAATAATACATCATCTTACATTATCAAGAAATAAAACTAAAAATTAATCTATAATATATGTAATCTTTTTCGTAAAACAAATGTTTGATATTTCAAGGATCTTTCGTCATCAATAGAACTAGAAACCATAAAGGTATTGCTTTCATTCATTGTTACTTAAGGAAAAAAAATCTCAAATCTGCAATAAAAATATAGACACTTCAAATGCCACACTTTCTATACTACTCAGAAACAGCCTCAGCTTCAATGGCTGTAGCCTTCCATTTTTCCAGTTTGAGATGAAACTTCCCTCACAGTCTTGAACGTTACCTTGAACTTCTTTCCACCTCCAACCTCACTCCTCATCAGACCAGTTTCCCGTCATCTAGCATTTTATATTTCCTTACCATGACCTATTGTGCTGGTTTTGACTGGGGTAGTTAATTTTCCTCATAGTAGCTAGTATGGTGCTGGTTTGGATTTCTGCTGGAAAGACTGTTGATAACACAGGCATGTTTCACGGTGCTTACACAGAATCAAGGCCTTTTCTGCTTCTCACATTGCCCTGACAGCAAGTAGGCTGGGGGTGCATAAGAAGCTGGGAGGGGACACAGCCGGGACAGCTGACCCACATAACAAACGGATATCCCATAACATATGACATCATACTCAGCAATAATATCTGGGGGGAAGAGGAAGAAAGGGGGACATTTGGAGTGATGGTGTTTATCTTCCCAAGTAACTGTTACACGTGATGGAGCCCTGCTTTCCTGGAGATGGCTGAACACCTGCCTGACGATGGGAAGTAGTGAATGAATTCCTTGTTTTGCTTTGCTTGTGGACACAGCTTTTGCTTTCCCTATTAAACTGTCTTCGTCTCAACCCATGAGTTTTCTCACTTTTATCCTTCCAATTCTCTGTCCCATCCCGCTGTGGGGGAGTGAGTGATTGGTTGTGTGGGGCTGAGTTATCTAGTGGGGCTAACCCACAACAGCTGTATTCCCCACTCAGGTTCATAGTAGACATCCTGAAAACTTCCAGCCTCCAGGCTGTCAGGTGCTCCTACCCTTTTGCACTGACTCACACGAATGATTTTTGAAAGGATAGCTCTGCTACTGCCAACTGAGTATCAAAGTACCAAGCTACTTGGTGCTATCTGCTCTCTACCTGTGCTGAATGGACAAGCAGAAGCAACAGCTTTCAAAATTTCTAAGAGGAAGAGTCAGACTTTCACATCAGAGGATCTTGTGCAGATATTGGCTAATCATGAATGACATGACTATATCTCCAAAACTGGAGGAAAACTGTTGTCAAGGGCTGGTGGCAAGTGAAAATTAATGGTGGTGATTTGAATGGATCCATTTATTATTTTGCTCACCTACAAAATTAATTTTGGTATCAGACTCTGGGATCTTGATCCACACAGATTTACAAATGAAAGTGAAAAAATTATGTTAATTTATTTTTGCCTTAGCTCGTGTACTAAATATACATTTTAAATGACAATCAGCTGAGTCAGTTATGTAAAAGTGAATTGATTTCTTACAATATTTAATCAAAACCCACCTCAAGCAAAAATGCAAGTTAACACCTAAGATCATTCCTCAAATTATAGCAAATATAATATGTATCAGATCAACATCTAAAGATTCCCTATAAGAAACATTCTGTTTCTAATCTGCATTTCTTCCTCTTTTTTGCAAAATGAGGGTAAATGATACTAAGAATAATTGCTGTGTGAAGAACATGTAATGCAAAATGCTTGAAGGTTTTCTAGACCTGCCATTATAATTACTATTATTATAAATTGATGCCCCTTTTACATTTCTTGTCTTAAAGTGAGATGTTACCTGAAGACATCCATGCAGGAAAACCTGTATCTTCTTTAATTTCCCAAATGTCGGGGAGAGAAAAAGAATATGAAAAGACACCTGGTGAAAGAAATATAGTCACATATGATTTATACTGTCATCCTTTGAAGGAACTTGTGCAAAAATATTTCAAGAAACTGCTATAGTCATAGTTATCAGTTGCATTAATCTGCTAATGAGGGAATCTGTAGAGATTTTCCTGCAAAGGCAGTTTTCATTGGTAAAATGTGTTAGAAGACAATATTTCTTAAAATACATCAACATAATTAATAAAAACAAAAATAGATCCACAAAACACTGTCTTTGTACCAGGAAAATCGGGAGTTGTAGGCTACTTCCTGTGAAGCTGGATAACTCTTTCCGATCCTAATGCCTGGAAATGCTGGTACAGTCTTTGTGGTCAAAATATGGGAGAATGGGCTTGAATTCCTAACCTGCAAGGCTGATGCAGAACTACTGAAAAGTGCTGGAAGTTTGAGACTATTGGTAAAGGAATACCTCAGAACACTTAACTGTATTACAGCATAGGATTCCACTTGGAGTACCTGTGTCCATACACAGCTATGAGTCATTGTCCTGTGTCGTGGTTTAACCCTAGCCAGCAACTAAACACCACACAGCCGCTTGCTCACTCCTCCCACCTCCGGTGGGATGGGGAAGAGAATCAGGAGAGTAAAAGTGAGAAAACTTGTGGATTGAGATAAAGACTGTTTAATAATTGAAATAAAATAAAGTAAAATAGTAGTAGTAGTAGTTGTAGTAGTAGTAGTTGTAGTAGTAGTAGTAGTAGTAGTAGTAGTAGTAGTAGTAATAATAATAATAATAATAATAATAATAATAATAATAATAAAAAAATACACAAAGCAAGTGATGCACAATGCAATTGTTCACCACCTGCCAACAGATGCCTAGCCAGTCCCTGAGCAGCGATCGCTGCCCCACAGCCAACTCCCCCCAGCTTATATATTGAGCATGGCGTCATATGATATGGAACATCCCTTTGGCCAGTTTGGGTTAGCTGTCCTGGCTATGCTCCCTCCCAGCTTCTTGTGCACCTGGCAGAGCATGGGAAGTTGAAAAGTTCTTGACTAGAGTAAACACTACTTAGCAACAACTAAAACATTACTGTGTTATCAACATTATTGTCATACTAAATCCAAAACACAGCACTACATCAGCTACTAGGAAGAAAATTAACTCTATCCCAGCCGAAATCAGGATATCCTGAAAGAACTGGTTCATTACAAAACCTACAGTTGACTGAAGAATCAAAGTGATCACTATTTAGCACTCAGTCTATACCCCAAAAGACTTCCTGTTGCTTATATTTGTTAACAGCACGCAACTACGCACTGACATTTTAGATAAGGCTAGAAAGCAGAAGTATAGAGCAATTTTTTCCCTCCATTCTGGTATGTTCAAAAATATTTTGATGCCTACGAAGGAAAATAACCTGTCAGATTTCTAAAAAGCTCTCAGTGGTGGACATTTCAAGCTTCTTTATCTTTTTACCTGGAATAAAAATAAATTTTTGAATCACAAAATTTCTTAAGAAAGAGATTTTATCTCCAAATTTTGGATTTAGGAAGGGGGAAGACAAGAAAATTACTGATAGAAACACATCAACATTGTAAAGATGAGAAAGGAAACTTAGTTCCCAGTGCAGTACATACTAAAATGATGGCCTGCTACAGAGAGGACATAATGATACAAGAATATAAATGTTTCTTCCGTCTTTCTTTTGCCACTCTCTGGATTTAAGCAGAGTCTATTTTCCCTTCTGCATCCATGAATTTACATAAAAATACTTTCCGTTTTTTAGTAATTTCATTGCTGCTCTCTTTGATTTCCTTTTTTGTTCGATTCTAAAACTCCTTATCCACAACAAGTATATTGAACTCTCAGAACTGATAAGGGTAGAGATATTCTTATATTAATACATAAATTTTTTTTTTTTTGTATGTATGTATATGTATATATATACATATTATTGCAGAATTTTAAAAGCCTTTAAATTAGTCTGGCAGATTTAAAGCCTTAACAGTAAGCTAAAAATCCCTGAAATATTTTTATGGAATCATAAACCTTAACACTTACTTGTATTTTCCTTGTCTAAAAATTATTATGCAGTCTCTGCAGAAGAAACAGCATAATAATACAGAAGAATAATATTCTTCCTAATGTAAGTCTGTACCTTACAAACTCTTCCTTTAGTACAAAAAAAAGAGTCCTAGTTTCGGCTGGGATAGGGTTAAATTTCTTCCTAGTGCTATGTTTTGGATTTAGTATGAGGAGAATGTTGATAACACACTGATGTTTTCAGTTGTTGCTAAGTGCCCTCCTAGTCCAAGGACAGCTCCCGTGCCTACTGACTGAGCTAGGTACACAAGATGGGAGGGAACCTAATCAGGACAGCCAGCCCAGCTGGCCAATGGGTATTCCATATCATGTGACGTCATGCTCAGTATATGAATGGTAGGCGTGATCCAGGAAGTACCGATCGCTACTTGGTTATCGGTCAGCGCGGGTGGTGAGCAATTGCATTGTGCATCACTCATTTTCTATATTCTATCATTATTTATTATCATTATTCTCCCTCTTCTGTTCTATTAAACTGTCTTTATCTCAACCCACGAGTTTTTCTCACTCCTACCCTTCCGATTCTCTCCCCGTCCCACTGGGGGGGCGGGGGGAGTGAGTGAGCGGCTGCGTGGTATTTGGCTGCCTGCCAGGTTAAACCACGACAATTCCTAATTTTGAGATGTCAAGTGTTTTGAAGATCATAATGTAATTATTCATCTAGACAAGTGAGAAGAGCCTGGAGTTCATTCATGTGAAAATATGGTGCTTAAGTTTTCACACCAGATGAAACAGAGGTTTCTAAGTACTAACTGAAAAACCACAATGAAATTTGACATGATTATATTGATTCATATGCTAGAACAATTCTCATATTTATAAATCAGAATCTGTAGTCAGAATGTATGAATATTGTCGTGGTTTAACCCCAGCCGGCCACTGAGCACCACGCAGCCGCTTGCTCACCCCCCCGCAGGGTGGGATGGGGGAGAGAATCAGAAGGGTAAAAGTGAGAAAAACTCGTGGGTTAAGATAAAGACAGTTTAATAGGGAAAGCAAAAGCCGCGCATGCAAGCAAAGCAAAACAAGGAATTCATTCACTACTTCCCATCAGCAGGCAGGTGTTCAGCCATCGCCAGGAAAGCAGGGCTCCATCACGTGTAACCGTTACTTGGGAAGACAAACGCCATCACTCCGAACGCCCCCCCTCCTTTTTGTTCACCCAGCCTTATATGCTGAGCATGACGTCATATGGTATGGAATAGCCCATTGGCCAGCTGGGCCAGCCGTCCCGGCCACGCTCCTTCCCAGCCCCCTGCACATCTGGCAGGGCATGGGAAGATGAAAAGTCCTTGACTAGTGTAAACA
The DNA here is from genome assembly GCF_964195595.1 of Calonectris borealis. Classification (NCBI taxonomy): domain Eukaryota; kingdom Metazoa; phylum Chordata; class Aves; order Procellariiformes; family Procellariidae; genus Calonectris; species Calonectris borealis. The sequence continues at coordinate 170,451,291 of NC_134312.1, forward strand.
TTACCTAGCATCAACCAAAACATCAGTGTGTCATCAACATTATTCTCATACTACATCCAAAACACAGCACTATACCAGTTAATAGGAAGAAAATCAACTCCATCCCAGCCAAAACCAGGACAGTATCCACCCCTTATTCCATACCATTTACATCATGCTCAGGTCCCACACTATCCAATACATTCTCATGTATTGGCTAGGTATTGTTTACGCTAGTCAATGACTTTTCATCTTCCCATGCCCTGCCAGATGTGCAGGGGGCTGGGAGGGAGCGTGGCCGGGACGGCTGGCCCAGCTGGCCAATGGGCTATTCCATACCATATGACGTCATGCTCAGCATATAAGGCTGGGTGAAGAAGAAGGAGGGGGGGCGTTCGGAGTGATGGCGTGTGTCTTCCCAAGTAACCGTTACGCGTGATGGAGCCCTGCTTTCCTGGCGATGGCTGAACACCTGCCTGCCGATGGGAAGTAGTGAATGAATTCCTTGTTTTGCTTTGCTTGCATGCGCGGCTTTTGCTTTCCCTGTTAAACTGTCTTTATCTCAACCCATGAGTTTTTCTCACTTTTACCCTTCTGATTCTCTCCCCCATCCCACCCTGCGGGGGGGTGAGCGAGCGGCTGCGTGGTGCTCAGTGGCCGGCTGGGGTTAAACCACGACAAATATTTATCTAGTTTTTATTTATTAATTTATAGAACTGAAGCAATATTCATAACATCTACAACATAGAGGTGTAACCAATTTAAATAATACAAAGTATGTTGTTGTATAACATACTGCAAAAATTCCTTCTGCCATATAACAAATCAGAAAAATCTAAATTACTGAGGGAAAATACGATCTACTAGTCAAAATGAGAATCAGTTTCAAAAGCATCCCTTTTTTCTTTTTTTCGCAAGACAGCAAATAAGCCAATACAAACTAGCTATAGAACTTATTTTTCCATATCATCGTAACCTATAGATGACCAGTGTCCTATTGCTTCTAAATTTTAACAATAAAAAAGAGTTCTAAAGCAACCCCTCTCTCATATTATTTAAATTGTAAGCTGAAAAAGTAAAGTTTTAGAATCCCATCTCTTGAAAGATAAACTGTTGGAAGACTATTAGAATTGTCCCTTATTCAGGAACAACTGTTCAACACAAAATGGCTTAGAACCTGAAAATATTTACATCAGAAACAGCTGGTATTGCTTGTTATTAGTTTTTCCCATGAAGAAACAAACAAACAAACAGAGAAGAGTAACAAAACTATGATGCACAAAAGTAGATGAATTTTGATCTCTCAATATTTTTACCCACGACTACTCATTTTTGTGAAAAAAAAAAAAAAAAGGACTCTTTTACTAGTATTAAAAAAGAAAAATCAGGACTTTTTATGTGAAAATAGACTGCATATCTAAATAAAGACATGCATGAGCATACATGGAAATTTTCCTGCCAAATACATTTATATCATCACACTGTGTTGGAACACAATAAAAGCAAATAAATCAATGAAAGTCCTGTGAGATGGTCAGTAAAGCTCATTTGTGCATTCCCCTCCTTTCCAGGAAAGAAAAAAAAAAAAGGTTTTTACCCTTTCTTAAATATGTTATAACAGAGTCACCACCAGCATTGCTGATGGTCTCAGCTTTGGCCAGTGGTGGGTCTGTTTTGGAGATGACTAGTACTGGCTGTGTCTGATATGGGGGCAGCTCCTGGTGTCTTCTCACAGAAGCCACCTCTGCAGCACTCCCTCTACCAAAACCTTGCCAGGTAAACCCAATATATTCTCACATTAAATTGTTTTCTGGCATCAAAACACAGATGATGTGCAATATGGTACATTCAAATGTAAAGATCTTGCCGATGCAGAATTTTTCTCATAGCTTATTTACTTCTCATTGTGTGTTTCTTGCTGATTCTTGGAATGAAACTATTGTACTCTTGTCTATTGTCTGTAGTCTATTGTCTATAGTTTGTATTGTCATGTCCGTCACTGTTCATTTTGGGGTTTTTTTTGCAAACACAATTTCCATATTTTGTCCAGTAGAAAATGATTGATTTTTCACTATATTTTCACTCTTAACATTGTCTATTTAGATCTATGTATTTCAAAGTAGTAGTATATGATTTAATTTTCATTTTAGTATTTTACAAGTTTCCAGATATTTCACTCCAACTGGATGTCCATTAGAAGTTTTGGAAAACCATGCTTCTGTTAACTATAACTATGGTAGTTCATATGCCTGGCAAAGTCTTCCAGTAACTGATATTGGAAAGGCAAGTAGGTACAGTAAGATTTCATGTTGCAGTACTACAAGGAAGACAATTTTAAAATCTACTTATTTTTTGATAGTGAAAATATCAACTTTATGAACTGAGTCTATGTTATTAAAATGTTAAGCATCAACACACCTTTCTGTTTGCAGTTATAAGTAGTGATCACATTTCTAAACTGATATGCAGGGCTGGGATTTCAATGATAAAGACAGATATCTAAACTTAGACATGCATATATAAGGGACATGGGATGGAATTCCATTCTAAGAGAGCTGTCTAAGATATTTGGGGTGAATGACTTTTGGTGGGGTTTTTTGCTGCTTATTCACTGCACTCAGACCACAGATTTTGGCTGTTACTTTTAGATAGCTAAAGTGAGATGAACTAAACTCCATCCCCAGTAGAAAACAAAGAATCACAGAAGGGCTGAGGCTGGAAGAGAACTCTGGAGGTCATCTGGTCCAACCCACCTTGCTCAAGCAGAGCCTCCTAGAGCCGATTCCCCAGGACCATCTCCAGATGGCTTTTGAAGATCTTCAAGGATGGAGATTCCACAACCTCCCTGGGCAACCTGTTCCAGTGCTTAGTCACACTTACAATAAAAAAGTGTTTTGTGATGTTCAGACAGAACCTCCTGCATTTCAAGTTGTGCCCATTGCCTCTTGTCCTGCCACCGAGCACCACTGAAAAGAGCCTGGCTCCATCCTCTTTGCACACTCCCTCAGGCATATGTACACATTGATGAGATCCCTCCCTGAGGCTTCTCTTCTCCAGGATCAACAGTCCCAGCTCTCTCAACCTTTCCTCATAGGAGAGATGTGCCAGTCCCTTCATCATCTTTGTGGTCTTTCACTGAATTCTGTCCCGTAGCTCCGAAACTAAACTATCAGAAAGAGTATAGATACAATAATTCATTGTCCTCCCCGAGCTCCATGGATGGATTTTGAATTTCTTTTCAAGAAAAGTGTGCCTTGCTAGTCATAGCTTTTAGTCCTGGCTCTCCCATGGGAAACTCAAGATGCATATGATTGTGCTCAAGTTGAGGAGACCTTTGACTTTAAAACTTGAAAGACTAATGAGTGTTCTGACAACCAGTTTTCATTTTATTAGATTTTGTGTTTAGTAACAAAAGAAAAAAGAAAAAAAAAAGATAGCCTACAATCAAGAAAACCTGATTACATTTTGATTTTAATTCTGGGAGCAGGAAGATTAGTATTACTATACTTGTAGGGTTTTCCTCAGCCATCTCTACACTGGAACACTGTGCTGGGTATGGCATCTGGAAACTCATGGTCAAATCTTAATGTGCCCTGAGAGCAAATCTGGGGAACATGTCACATCAAGCACGTGTGGAGTAGACAGCAGTCATGTAAAACCTCGTTACTAGCCCACCTATGCCCGTTCACATTTCTGCTGTACCTGACTTACCTGGCTTATATAGAATATAATACATAGAAGTCTCCCTGCTGGAGACTTTTTGTCAATGGTCTTGCAACATCAGTATCAACAATGATCACAAGACTTACACCTGAATTGTTCAATGAATACTAGCTGGGGAAAAAGAATTACATGTAACCATTGTGAAGGTGGCCCTACAAGAGGTTATAGCAAGAGGCAGCATCACTATAGAATATGTATGAAAGCACAAAATAAGATCAGTATTACATCTCAAAATGCTGAATTTTGATAGCCATTATGAGCTGTGGTCACTCAGTATAACTTACAGCAGTTACCTAAATGCTACAGAGCATATCACATACAATAGGCTGCCACCTTGGATATGCATCACTGTACATCTCGTACACATACTCACAAGATCCTTCAGACATCTTATGGTCATTAGCAGGCATCAAGCCAGTTCAGTCTCCCATACTAAAAGCTCTGTCTTCCCCAGGAATGTCTATTAACCATGCAGGGAACTTGAAAGTTAGAGGGTTCTCTTTCTGGAGCCAATTAAAAATACACTGAAGCCCCAGAAAGCATTTCTATTCAGACAATACCTAGGTGGAACAAGAGCAGAATGCTCCAAGAAAAAAGACCAGTAAGAAGCAAAGAACTGCCTCCACTCTTGTCCTAAAAGGTGCAAAATGGAAAAGTGAGCAGGGGTCTACATAACCCTGTGCCTACAAGATGGAGAGCTTAATTCCCAAGCAGCTTTTAAAATGACATTTAAAGGTCATAAAGGTCATAAAGGTCATAAAAAATAAGAACAACAAAGACCCACAACAGGTAAATATATTTCTAAATTACTAATTAAGACATAATAATAAAAAAAGATATTATCTTTTAAAACCCTGGTATGGTCTCTTCTGCCTATCTGTACCCTGAGCAGGTGTTTCGCTTTCTACATAGCTGCTCAGAAGCATTAACTTTAGTGGGCCTGCTGCTGTGGATTCCATCCAATGCCTGCCTTTTGCAGGCATGCGGTGTCATATGTTGGCTCTTTTCCTGGTGCCACTGAAAACCACAATGATAGCCAGTGAAGCAGACTATGGGATGATTTGCTTGATGTTCAGAGTCAGGCTTATGAAAATGTCCTGAGCATCTGCCAGCTCTTTTGGTTTCTCCCTTGAAGTAATAATTGTGGTACAAAATTCTTAGTATTAAGATTTTTCTTCTCTACCTTAGTAGACTGTCCAGAGCATGACCACCAATTCAAGTCCATCATCATATGATTCATGCCCTACAGAAAGTTCCTGTGTGGCGACCCCTGGTGAGCCGCCTCCAGTTGCCTTCCAAATATTCTCTGTAACCATCCCCTCTTCTTTTTTCACATTTTTGATATGCTGCAAGACACTGAAGATGCTGTACCTCTGCAATAGGTCAGATGGTGCTCATGTAATTCCTTAGGAGAATGAAGGGCAAGAGAGATAGGGTGAATAGGGCAAGGGACAATGAAGCAAACCAGAGTTGCTCAGTGCCATTTGGAAGAAGGTCTGTAATCACCTTACTCTTTCCTGTGTGTATATGTCTGTGTCCTTGCACAGAAGCAGAATTATGGTTTACTGAGATCAAAGTCACTTGCTATCTCAATCTCTCTTCATGGGAAAAAGAGGACACCCACCTATGCTTGCAGTGGCTGAGGGTTTTTACAGAAGTTACTGTGAACCAGCAGCTACTTAGATAGAAATTTGTATTCTCATAAGCTGGAGACATGTGAGGCTCACAAAAACATATCTGTTAGACTTTATGAGACTGCCATCCACAGACTTTTTGTTCAGTCTAACATTATGAGTTGAAATTTTGTGCTGTGAGAGTTGCTGCCTAAGACTGAGTATAGCAAGATCAAAAGTCCTAACATCAGGCTGGCTTCTCCTTGCATAAGCATTATCCTAGCGATGTTCCCTTTGCCCCTTTAAGTATTTCACAGCCCGTCTTCTCTGCCATGTTAGTCACCACTTCCCCTCTATAATAAAACAGTAGTAACATCTATTTCACATCAGTGTTGTGATACTGCTTCAGTTTAAGAAGACACAGAATTATCCAAGTGCTTTTGTTACCATGAATGATACATAGCACAGACACCTCTGTTGTGTGCTAGATACACTCTCTGCATCAACATCTATTGTAGTGACACGCATTTCATCTGCAGTAGTGTCCCATGACTTCCTTCTTCCTTCAGGGACTACCTTTATTTACTTGCATTTTATATATGTTCATTTGAGAGCTGTAGGTTGTTCTTTTCCTTTTCACAGGAACAAAAGCTGTACAGTACCCTGTGGGTCAGCACAAAAGAGGCTTAACTAGGCTGCTGTTTTCTGAAATTTTCCATGGTATTTCACAGTGAATCATCTGTATATTCTTTTAAATACTTTTCATCTGTTTCACAGAGAAATTCCTTTCAAAGCACAGGATTTTTCTTTTTTTTTTTTTAACTTTCCAGCATACAGGGTCTTCTTGCACATCATCTTTCTTTTGATGATCTGATGCAGGGAATAAGGTATAATTAAAAGTGTAAATTAAACCAAGCTTCCCAAATACAATTGTTACAAGAACTGCTGCCTGATCACTTATATCAGTTCTTAGCAATTTTTTAACTTCAGTATTAACCTGGACCTCCCTAAAAGTCATATTATGTTTTTGTAATAATTGTATTTAAACAAATTCTCCATTTTAATGCTGCTTAAGTTATTGTCCTCTTTCATTTGAAATATAGCATGACATTATTTATTTATCAGTAAAGTTCAAATTAATCCAATAAGACAGAGTCTTTGTCCTAGCAAAAATTGTTGTCTGCTATTTTAAGTGCATCAAAATGTTGACCTGTTGTTTATAACTAAAATTGATTCCAAAAAAAAAAAAAAAAAAAGAAAAGGAAGATTTGTGGCTGAAAAAAGTGATTCTAGAAATATGTTTGGTTATGTGATAAAAAGCTCATCTCCCTGCTTGTGGAGGAACGCAGAGGCACAGGGTGGGCAGGGGAACCCCAATAATTTCATTGAAAAGACAAGCACTGTCCTGGCCTAGGGGCAGCTGAGATACACGTGTGTGTCTGTGTGTCTGTCTGTCCGTCCACCTGCGCCTGAGGCAACAGGGAGAGAGCAAAGATCCAGGACCAGCTGATGGATGGACTGTGCTTGGAATCCCAGTTCCTGGAGGGATCCAAAGTGTGTGTGTGTGTGTGTTTGTGTGTCTGTGTGTTGGTGCATGTGTGCAAGGGGGTCTGTACCAGCAACTGGAGTGGGGCTGCAGCTCAGGGGCTCAGAACAGGTGCCAGCAACTGGGGAGACTGGGATCCAGGGACAACTACTGTGCAGATCAAGTGTCTGAGCTAGAAGGATCCATGTTGCACAGATGTATATATACACATACATATTTTCCATTAACTGGCCTTTATCTTGACCAGCCACAGCGGGGAGCAGGATAAGATTGTTTGTGCTGTGTTCATGTGAGTTCTCTGTGTGTGTGTCTGTCTGTCATTGGTGTGGCCAGCTGTGTACTTTTGTATGTATGTGTTGTATATGTCTAGCTCTGCGTGTGCCCATTGGGAATACATGCTCAGCCTCCCTCCTGGTTTGATATGGGGGTGTGGAGCTGAAGCAGTCTCTTCTCCACTGGGCTACTGGGTTTGACAGCTTCCTAATATAAAAAAGTAGGCTGACATGATGATCTCAAATAATATTTCACTTCAGGTTAAGTCTAAAGGATTCATTTGTGTATCTGATTTAATTTTGTTCTCAAAATGTTTTATTTTCAGTTCTAGCCTTTTTGATTTTTTTCCTTACAATTATATTGAAACATTAAATTGTAATTAATATAATTATTGTATTAAGTTGTTTTATAAATTCTGAGATGTTTATTTTGAAGGAACCGAAATGGAGCTGCCAGAAGAAAAACAGTGTATACAGAATCATAGAATCATAGAATCATTAAGGTTGGAAAAGACCTCTAAGATCATCAAGTCCAACCATCAACCCAACACCACCATGCCCACTAAACCATGTCCCTAAGCACCTCATCTACACGTCTTTTAAATACTTCCAGGGATAGTGACTCAACCACTTCCCTGGGCAGTCTGTTCCAAGGCCTGACCACTCTTTCAGTAAAGAAATTTCTCCTAATGTCCAATCCAAACCTCCCTTGGCGCAACTTGAGACCATTTGCTCTCGTCCTATCGCTAGTTACTTGGCAGAAGAGACCAACACCCACCTCGCTACAACCTCCTTTCAGGTAGTTGTAGAGCGCGATGAGGTCTCCCCTCAGCCTCCTCTTCTCCAGACTAAACAGTCCCAGTTCCCTCAGCCGTTCCTCATAAGACTTGTTCTCCAGACCCTTCACCAGCTTTGTTGCCCTTCTCTGGACACACTCCAGCACCTCAATGTCTTTCTTGTAGTGAGGGGCCCAAAACTGAACACAGTATTCGAGGTGTGGCCTCACCAGGGCCGAGTACAGGGGTACGATCATCTCCCTACTCCTGATACTATTTCTGATACAGGTCAGGATGCTGTTGGCCTTCTTGGCCACCTGGGCACACTGCTAGCTCATGTTCAGCCGGCTGTCAACCAGCACCCCCACATCCTTTTCCTCTGGGCAGTTTTCCAGCCACTCTTCCCCAAGCCTGTAGCGTTGCATGGGGTTGTTGTGACCCAAGTGCAGGACCCGGCAACGTTCCGGTAGCAACGTTCCCCCCCGCATCCAATAGAGGATGGAGATTCTCCTTGGCTCTCCTTTTGTCATTAATATACTTGTAAAAACATTTTTTTGTTGTCTCTCATGACAGTGGCCAGAAGGTTGAGTTCTAGCTGGGCTTTTGCCTTTCTAATTCCCTCTCTGCACGACCTAACGAGATCCCTGTACTCCTCTTGAGTTGCCTGCACCTTCTTCCACAAGTGATAAACTCTCCTTTTTTTCCAGCCAGAGCTCCCCGTTCAGCCAGGCTGGTCGTCTTCCCCACCCGTTTTTCTTACGGCACATGGAGACAGCCCGCTCCTGCGCCTTTAAGACTTCCTTCCTGAAGAATGTCCAGCCTTCCTGGACCCCTTTGCCCTTCAGGACTGTCTCCCAAGGGACTCTCTCGACCAGTGTCCTGAGCAGGCCAAAGTCGGCCCTCCGGAAGTCCATGGTAGCGGTTTTGCTGGCCCCCCTCTTTACTTCACCAAGTATCGAGAATTCTATCATTTCATGATCGCTAAGCCCAAGTTGGCCTCCGACCACCACATCTCCCACCAGTCCTTCTCTGTCTGTGAACAGCAGGTCAAGCGAGGCACCTCCCCTAGTGGGCTCGCTTACCAGCTGTGTCAGGAAGTTATCTTCCACACATTCTAGGAACCTCCTCAACTGTTTCCTCTCTGCCGTGTGGTATTTCCAGCAGATGTCCGGAAAGTTGAATTCCCCCATGAGAACAAGGGCTAGCGACTGTGAGATTTCTGCCAGCCCCTGGTAGAATATTTCATCTGCCTCCTCATCCTGGTTAGGTGGTCTATAACAGACTCCCAGCAGGATATCTGCCTTGCTGGCCTTCCCCCTCATCCTTACCCACAAGCACTCGACCTCATCATCACTATCATTGAGCTCTAGACAGTCAAAGTACTCCCTAACATACAGGGCTACCCCACTGCCTCTCCTTCCTCGCCTGTCCCTTCTGAAGAGCTTATAGTCATATAAGCTTATAGCCATAAGTTGAATACATAACAGAAAACTATTCCAGAACAAAATGTCTTCTGTGCTGTAATATTTCAACAACTGCAGAAAGAAATGACTCAGTGGTTCTCAAACAAATTCTGTTAAACTTTCATTTTTCCATTGAATGTCTTTTGGTTTTGTTTCCAGCACAAAATGAGAAAAATAACAGTGTTTAAGAATATCCCATGCAATGTTTTCCGAACACTTTTATTCACAAGACTTTTCTGGATGTATAGTAAACATGCCTACTTGCTAAATAAAAGAAGGCTGGGGAAGCACTTTTGAGTGATGGACTCCTTATCATATACTCCCTGCTCACTCCCTGCCTCTGTCTTGGGCTATTCCAACAATCATCTGTCTAAGATAATGGCCAGGTGTGCTTCAGGGGTTATTTCACTGTAAGGATCACTTCTGAGAGGTATTATGGATGAGACTGCACCAAATGTGATTCTTTACCAGGCACCAGGCACCTTAGCACCCTCAAACAATCTTTTATATACTCAAGCTGCACTCCAGCTTTGCAGGAGGTAATCTCGGTTTTGCGGTATGAAAATCACCACTCTCGTATACTGCATAACAGTCCTCCCACTATTCTAGACACCTTGAACTGTGAGAATAAAAAGCCTTACTCATGAAATATTGTTTATTTCTTAGGTTTACAGAGGCATTATATGGTTGACAGCAAAGATTAAAGGCCAAGTGTGCTTTTGTTTGGGACTCATGGAGAATTTCCTGGAAAAAATGCATTTAAAAATACCGATGTAAATGTCCATGTTTATAAGGTTTCAGCAAGATTTATCTTCCATGATGTCATGCTAGTACAGAGATACAGGGCAGGGAGGAAACCTGACACCTTTTGCATGGGAAATCTTGCTCTGTAGCAGTCCACTGTGCAAGATTAACCTTACCGAGCTGCAACAATAATGAGCTGAATCTATCTTCGCTGAACAAACACCCCCATTAAAGTAACAAAAAAGGCATCAACATTTATTGTAAAACATCATTGTCCAAAGCTTGTTAAATCAAGTTTTTCCACCAGTCAAAGATATTTCCCTTAAAGCTAATGAATACATTTTACATATTTAGGTATGTAGCCAAATATATTTTCCATGTTGGTTAAATAATATGGCAGTTACTGTTACTGTACGAATTACTTAACATTACTTCATACTCTTTTAACACTAATGAACCTTATAGAGTTGTGCCCAGCTTGGTTTTGCTTATGATTATTTTTTCATAATGAACTTTTGTATCTGGATTCAATCAAAAACCTACTTTGGGGAATAGTTTAATTCTGCCGATTTAGAAGAAGGATCTTAAGAGCAGCTCAGGCAGTGATGCAGTCATCTTTACTTATGATGCTACCTTTAGGCTGAATGCATCCTCTTTTACTGCCCTTCTCCACCCTCTTGTCTAATGTTTTTAATTGTACTGTTAAAAGAAACTGCTCTTTGCTGTAATTATAGCCATTTTCTAATTTTTTTTTTTTTTTGGTTCTTCCTTTCTTCATTCCTGCTTACCATTTGGAAAATGGCCAATAAATTTATGAGCAAAGTAGTTGATTAGTTATGTTTTTTGCACTCATTATCACAAATGGAGGCAAGTCTAAAATAGACAGTGTTTTATGGTATTACTCCATCTTACTAGTGCTTTCTAATGCTTACACCCAAATAATGTAATTCAAAAGAAATGTACAGAAATTTAAGAAGGCATATTATATCACATACCCCTCAGACAATCTAGTTTTGTACTGTATTGTACTGTATCACCCTTAGTTTCCTTGGTGTTTTTTTTTTTTCTGAATGTTGCAATTATGGAAGACACTTAAAAATGTACAAATTATGGATGTTCCTGCCAAATACACCTTATATGTATTTTAACAGTTTTATTCTGTCTCCCTATTATGACGCAGCATTGGACTTAAGAATCAACTTCAGTCTAAAATGCTGATTTCGGCGTTCCTTGTTATACTTATGTCTGGAAGTGACTTCCATATCTATGTCTTTTGTTGTTTTGGTTTTGCTTTTGGTTTTGCTTTTGTTTTCTTTTGTTTTGTTTTGTTTTATTTTAATAAGACAATCAGTTTTTTTTAAACTTTGTTTTCTGGGATTGTCAGAATTGTTTTGGTTTTTATTTGAATACTAAAAGGCTTGCTGATCACTTAAAATTTTGAGGCTTAAAGGAATCAAAATTTCTTTTAGATGGATAATTTGAGGGGTTGATATGCTAGGTATTCTCAGTGCAGAGGAAAACACAAGCACAGGATCAAATATAGTGGAATGATCAGCAGGAGTTTCTGATCCATATTAAGCTTTTGCTGGAGACGACGATTTTCTGGTTAATGTGCTTGCCTAAGATGGTAGACTTAAGTTCAATTCTTTATTTTGTCCAGAATGCTTTCCAGACCATGCTATGGATGCATAAACTGAGGGAGTGACTCACATGTCTAAACATAGATGACATTTCCCACACAGACATTGAGCATGGTGTCCAGCCTTTGGTTGCTATCAAAAGTGAATTCAGACCATGTGTAGTTGTCTGTATCATAAAATACAGCCCTGTGTAGATGCTTTAGTACCTAAGATATCTATTGTCATATTCTGAAATGTCTAAAATGACAATAGACATAGATGTAGACATAAATGTAAGTATCTACTCTAGGACAAGCTGTTCTCCAAAATCCATGGACAGAATGAAGTTGAAGTGTAACATCTGAATTAAAGAGTCTACAGTATGGGGCTGAATTTCACCCCTAGTAAGAGGATTATTGTGATCAGAAAAAGAAAATATGACATTTTGACTAGAACTTTTTGTGAAACATCAGATAGACAAAAAACCTTGGTGCAGGTTTCTCCTCCAAAAACTGTATCTGTATTTTATTTAATAACTCCTTAATGTGGAATGTTTTGTGGATTAACAACATTTAGAATGAGTTCATTACCCTAGAAATGGAAAGGCAAAACTGATCACATCCTTGATCTTCATTCCTGTATCACTCTTTGGAGTTCAACAATGTAGCTTTCTTGAGAGCAGTTGAAAGCTTTCTTCTCTCCTTTACCTATTTCTTCTTACCACTTCATATTAATGGGAGATGTGCATTTTTACCCGTTCATGAAAAAAAAGCTTTATTAAATTAAAATGAAGCTTTCCATATCCTAGAAATTGTATAGCAGGAAGGCTTTCCTATTAAGGGTATGGAAGGAAAGAAATCGCCACTGTCAGTTTTGGTTTTGAATCAAAACTGGTTTAGGGTGGATTCAGATTAACGAGGACTCCCAGGCTGGGTGGCTTAAATAACTGAGAGACATGAGACTGAAGGCACTTTTGTCTCCTTAGTGTTTTCTTACAGGATAGATCTGAGATGCTTTTTGGTTAGAGTCCTGGTTATGTTAATAGTCTGAAGCATGTAGCTGTTACTATGCTTTGTTTAGGGAAGTTAGACACAAACACCTGGCATGGATTTTTCTTCTGAGGTTATACTGATAACTATTGATATGATATGATATGATATGATATGATATGATATGATATGATGTGATGTGATGTGATGTGACGTGACGTAACGTGATGTGATGTGATGTGATGTAATACGATATCTATCTATCTATCTACCTACCTAAGAATTTATAATGAGAATTGTGCAAATAATATATCTCCTTTATTTTATGGTTGAAGAAAAAGTCAGTAATAAAAGTTTTGGAACAGTTTAAAAAATATTTTCCTGAGACAAGATCAAAATTAACTCAGAGAATGTTTTGGGTACTACAAAATATTTCAGTCAATCTGGAATTTAATAATTAACTTCTCTACAGATTGTGAGCAGAATTTTTCAAATTTCTTGGAAATTAGGAAATTCAGGATGCAAAGTTGTAAACAGATGAACTGACTAAATCAACATTCCACATTTCAATATTCCCTCCTATTACATTTATCCATTTTTGCTACTGCATTTGATGCAAACATATGTATAGTTTCAGTTACCCTAAACTGCATTTGGAGGAAAATATACTGCTGATTTATTGATAGTCCCTTTCAGTAGAAATTATCCTATCAACAGAGATAAAATCGACGTAAGATCAACATCAGATTTCTTTATATAATTTTCAGAAAAAAATAACATAACTTTGCTTTATAAACGTCATCTTAAACTATGGCAGATATCTGATAATAAATATCAATTCAATTGACTGAATTAAATTTAAATTCAATACTAAATTATCATTTCTTATGTGAAAAGCAAACATATACATTATTAGTACTAAATATGAGATGGTTTAAAAAATCTTCTTTTTAAAAATTATTTAATTCAGAATGATTTTTATTTAACTTTCAAAGAGAAATTCTTCAGAGAACAATAGATAAACTACATATCTTTTTCCCAAATTCTCTAAAGTGTTTTTTTCTCATTCCGTGAATATCTGTCAAAATACAAGTATTTTAGACTGTAGTTAGGCAAATGCAGCTGTGATTGACTCATTAAACACAAAACGATAATTAATTACATCTTAACATCTAATTGCACATTAATATGGAACTCTTGTGCATAGCTCAACAAATCTGATTAAACAGAAGTGTAGAATAACTGGAGAGGCCTCAATACATAAAGGCATTAAGACTTTTTTAAAGGTTATGAAATCTCCCATAGTCCTAAGCTGCCCCTTTTAGTGAACAACTTTTGTGGAATAAAGCCGACTACTGAACTTTATTTGTAAGGTCCCTTCAGTATAAATCACATATGAAATAACATATATAAGTTCTGGTGTCATAAAGAAATTACAGACTTTAATTATCTCTCCAGGGCCTTGGCTATTTCAAAACAAGATTTGTTTTCTTTGTCGTTAAAGGGACCCAGTAAGTTTGATGAGCAGTATCCCAGATGAGAATTTCCCCTTCCATTTTTTCAGGGGAAATAAAACACATTTGTGCCTGCTGTTTCTCTCCTGACAAGTAGGATCCAGTATAGTCAGGTAGGCAGAAAGACTTGGGAGATTTTCCAATGGTTCCTTGCAAAGGTATATCCTTGCAAATATCTCCCCTCATATACTCATATCTCCCTTGCCCAAATCCCTCTTCTGTCTTTTGCTATCCATGTCATCCATATTGATGAGTTTCTTCTTAAAGTTTGGTAGAACATTCCTGTTCTAACACCCCTTGTTCTTTTTTGCTGCCTACTGAGGAATGGAAATTTTCCACATTTTCTGCAGATTCAAATGTTGAATAGACACTGGAATTTCCATAAGTCATTCATTCATTTATTTTTATATACACACACATACACACACACACATATATATGTATATATATGTATATGTCTGTGTGTATATATAAGTATACACATACATATGAGCCACCTCTTTGACAGTTTTCAGAATAAAACTTTCATGATGTAACATTTTCTGGGAAAAAAAACTCCATCTTTATTCTCCTGATAAAGATTATACATTTTTAAGATTACTGTGGATCTGATTTTCTGTAGAGAGACATGTGGAAAGGAGATTTTTTGGTGTTTTTTTTTTTTTATACTGTTTTTCTGATAATGATTATTTCTATTCTGAAGAACTGGAAGTAGTTTAATCATAGTGCAAGAGGTAGCTGTGAATATTGTTGATTGGTGATATATGGTGATATACAATCATTTTAGATGAGATGAGACAGTTCAGAAATTAGTGATGTTCTTTAAAAAAATGTTATATATTTTAGAAAGCAAATCCATAGAGTAGATACAGATGAAAAAAATTAAGCAGCAGAATACTTCTGGGAGGATATTTTGAGAAAAAAGAGAGTGATTCAACATAATGGAATAATTTTTGAAATAGAATGACCAACAAAATTTTCTGAGTTGACAAATTGGAGAAAAATTGCAGGGAGGTAGTAGAGAACATATAACGATAAAAAAGAGATATGAGAAGAAGAATAGAATTAGATCAATTTGAAAAGAACTTAATCACTTGTAAGATTGTCTCTAGCTCTGGTGCTCTGCTCCTACTCACCCTTATTTTGAGCTCTCGTCAGCCAGGTTGATGAATCCTGGTTTTCTGCTCTTACGTTAGAAACATTGCACAATAATTCAATAATACTAAACTCACTGCTGTGTCTTTTTCATACTATGATAAGGGTAGGTAAAATTCTTTCTTGCTTGAGTAGTTCTGAACATTTTCCAATTCACAGAATATTTAAAACTTACTGGGATTAACTGCATGATCAGTGTTAATGACAGAGTTAATTACAAGTCAGAAATCATGACCAGGTTTTATGCAGTGGAAACTGCTGAAAAAAAAACAGACACCAAATATTTTTATAAATGTTAATGAGCTGTTTTGTTAAATAAAGTAAGATCATAACTTTATTGATGTAAAACATCTGGAAATGTCTAAGAAGGGGGTACGGGTATTGAAACTGTATCTTGTAACATTAGCAATTATTTCAGCTAATTGCTTGAATAATTGCTGCCCCATTATAAACCATGTTTTTAAGGTCTTAAGCTGGTGTGAATAAATAAATTCATCAACTTATATGGGAAATCATAGTACATAGTGATCTGGGCCAATATTTTTTGACTGCTATGGAATGGTCAGAGATGAAACTAACTACTTACTGATTTTTGGTAGGATCTTTCCAAGGGAGAACTCTCCATAACAGTTTTGATATGGTGCATTCTTCTTGTTTTATTAATATTGTGAAACCTGTCACTGCACAAAATGACAGAAAAAGTAAGTTGCAGGGGGAGTTTATGATCTTCTGTTCCTGTGGAGAAGTTAATGAACTGCACAGGACTGACTTTCACAGCACTACATCCATTCTGTGGAGACAGCACCATCCACAGCTTGTTGAGAGCAGAAGAGAGCTGGCAAGAAGTGACCAGCCAGTGAAGAACCAACCTGAAGGATGTTCTAGGAAAGGGAAATCTGGCCAAAATCACACAGGTTTAGCCCAGACATAGCCACAAAGATTCATTGAATATTGTGTTTTCGTACAGCTTGACCAAGAGAGACTTCAAACATGATCGAGGTTCTTGAACTTGAAACCTTCCTAAACTTGCAGGAGAAGGCTTTGTGATATTGCTGGACCAGGTACTTCCTCCTTCAGCTGGAGCATTCTATCCCACTCACTGTCCCCCTCCAGCCCTGTGTACTTTTTGGTGTGCAACCTGCTGCAGCTTCTCAGTCGAGATGCATCAGTCATAGGCAGTCATGGGCTGCTTGCCAGGATTTAACATGGAGGAGAAAGAAAGGAGGTTTTCACTCAGATCAGAGTGAAAAAGTTGGTGTATTCTTAGATTTACATTCTGAATCCTAGAAGAATAAGAGAACATTGTTTTCACTGAACAGTTCTAGCACTGCTTTTTGTAGTCTGATGATTAACTGAAATCAGAATCAGTTTTCTAACTGTAATACTTAAACAGGAAGGTGGAAAGTATAATGGACACTGCTCATGAGTTACACTGATTGCCAGAAAGTATTTTTCTTTATTTATCACATGCCAGTGTGGGAGGTGATGCTTTTCATAATTAGAAGAGCACTACATTTATGTAGAATTTTCTGCAGTTAAGGACACAATCTCTAGTAAAGTATGCAGTACTCAGTCATACAAAAGTGAATAAAACTCTCAAGATTTTCAGACAGTACTAGATTTTAGCTAACATGACTTTAATGGCAACAGAATCAAAACAGTTAAAACACTTTCAATGCAAAGAGAAAATTATTTGTCTATTCTGAAGTATTCCAAGACACCTGTGTTT
Organism: Calonectris borealis; assembly: GCF_964195595.1. Taxonomy (NCBI): domain Eukaryota; kingdom Metazoa; phylum Chordata; class Aves; order Procellariiformes; family Procellariidae; genus Calonectris; species Calonectris borealis. Next base: position 170,468,413 of record NC_134312.1, read on the forward strand.
TCCTTATCTCACTTTGTTTCTGACAGAAGCAGACAGACAGATAGACAGGTAAGTAGCATCTCACAGTGTTGATCAGTGACAGGGTTCTCACTCACTTTAGACTTGTAGGGCTTTGTAAGGCTTTGTGGCACCAACATTGAGACAGGAGTAGTGTTCTTCTGAAAGAGTAGATGCAGACTCTTTGTGACCCCTGATCACTAAAGTGATCTAAGAAGAGCAAGTACTTGCAGTTTTCTTAAACAGCTGGTAGGAAGTTTCCATCAGAGGGTTACCCTTTTGTGACTGTGGTGGGTTGATCCCAGCTAGCAGGTAAGCCTTCACCCAGTTGCTCGCTCATTCTGCCCAATGGGATGGAGGAGAGAATTGGAAGGGCAAAAATGAGAAAACGCATGGGTTGACATAAAGACAATTTAATAGGCGAAGGGGAAAAAAAACCCAAAACCAGAAAAAAAAACGAGTGATACTAAAGCAATGTCTCACCACCTTCCACCAGCAGACTGATACTGAGCCAGGCTCTGAGCAATGGCTACTTTGGAAAAACTCCCTCGCCCCATCTTTCATTGCTGAGCATGATGCTGTATGATATGGAATATCCCTTTGGTCACTTGGGATCAGCTGTCCCGGCTGTGTCCCCTCCCAACATTTTCTCACCCCGAGCCCACTAGCTGAGGGGGCAGAGTGGGAAACAGAAAAGGCCTCAATGCTGTGTAAGCACTGCTCAGCAATAGCCAAAACGTTGTTTGTAAACCAACATATTGTTCTGGTGACAAATCTAAAACACAGCCCCATACAGGCTGCTGTGAAGAAAATTAACTCCATCCCATCTCGATCCAGTACAGTGATAAAACCCATAACCACAAGATAAAATAACCAAGGCCAAAGGTCAATGATTGCACCTCTTACAAGAAGTTCACAATCAGCTAATTTGAAGCTGATCTAGTCAATAAATTTCCTTCAAAAATGAATTTTCTGTTTGTCAAGAAGACTCTGCATAGGACTAAGCCATCTGCCTGCAGGTCTGAAACCAACAGCATTCTGAGAACTTGCTCAGTGGAGAATGTCTAATGGTCTTAAAAATTTATACATATTAAAAAAAAACATTAAACCATTATGGTAAAAAATAACTCAGCAAAATTATGGACAGATATATTTCATAAAGAGAAGTGACAACCAGCCTGGTTTAAGGGATAATTTTTTATTCTAATGAATTTTCTTTTTCACCACCAGTGAGAAAGGATTTTTACAAGCATTTTAACATATATATTCAAAAATGAAAGCAAAAGTTTGTAAAAAATGAGCTCCAAATTCTGCATATCCTGATTTCTTCAACATATCCCTTATAAAGGAATGACAAAAAAACCCTGACATAGGAAAAGACAATATTTTGAAAAGCAAGTCAAGAGGAAATTTACTGTAAAAATAGCTGAACAACCACTGCTGATAATAAAGGGCAAATAAATGTAACTACTATGGCTACTAATGGAAAAAAGAACATCCCAAATGGAAATATCTCCTTACCTACTGATCCCTTTGTTATGAATTTCTGATGTTTATTTGGTTCATATCTTTAACACGAGTTCTGTGTTGGATCAGCTTTCTAATATGCAGGTAGTTTCCTCACAGGTTTGTCCACATAAAGCGGTAAACTTGAACTCCTCTAAAAGAAAAACAAAACAAAACAAATCAAAAAATCACTCAGCGTACTTTGAAATTGGGTTCTTTAACACTATATCCCATGTAAGGGCCATCTAGGAGTATGTCACGTAATTTACATTTATTACAAGTTAATTTTAAAATAGTGCCCTATTGGATAGGTTTATCATTCTCAGGTAAGAACAGTTCTGAAGGAAAATCTTACCTTCATTTGATTTCCTGAAGTTAAATGGCTGTCTAAAATTCTGCATCATGTGTGGTGTAATAGTTCATTTATCTTTTAAATGATTCTTTTTACTCTATAAGTACAGTATTTGTATGCACCAAATACCTACAATAATCTTTTGAAATTAATGGGATAATTCCTTTTAACATTGATCTATTGTTTCAAACCCCCTGAGAACTAGTAGGTAGTGTTGTGTCATGTCATACATTGAAGACGTTTTTCCACCTGCAACATATATACACTTATTTTTATTTTCATATGCTTTATTACACTCTTTTAATTGATGGTTGAAATGTTGAAGAAGAGATACCTTTATAAGGAGTGTCCTTGGACTAGACCTTTGCAGCCATCAAGTGTGGCAAACTAAGGAATAGAAGAATGTGTCTGTATTAACCTGTAAAACAAAGCCAGGAAATATTTATTGGGACTGGCTTTAAAACATATGTATTGTTAAATTGTTAGATTACAGTTTTATCCTGAGCTAGCTAACATGTTTCCACACAATTTCTGGGTGTGTTTAGGAGGCAGAGATCAATCCATAATTTATTATAAGGATGTTTAGTGGTCACTGAGTTTTGTTCCCTGCAATAACCTAGAACCATTCATATACTGTGCATCCTGCGGCTCTAGAGATATCGAAAGCTACAAGGCACAGCCCTTTTCTATCCTCTGTTTTAAAAATTCATGACCTGGAGTTACTTAAGATTTTTACAAAAGATCAGAAGCCTAAAATCTCTATCACGGGAAGAGAAGAGGGGAAAAAAATGCTGGCAATAAATCTATTTTGTGAAAAAAGCTACAAATCCTGTGCCAATCTGACTTTATGGAAAATCCTTTCTAGTAATAAAACTGATCTAGTGATCTCAGACATGTGAGCCACACCAGCCATCCTAGAGGTTTTGCAAAACCGTTACGATGACAAATGTAATCTGTCCAGCATTGTTTTTCTTCCTGAGGCCAACCTTGCATGCTTCAGCAGACAGTGAACAGCCCAGCATTCCCAGAAGTCTCTCTAAGGACTAACAGAGAAAGCAAAAATCTTTTGTGTCCTTGCATGGTTTTTGTTTGACAGGTTTGAAGCACAGGATAAATACAATGTAAGTATTTTGAAAAAAAATGTAGAAAACTCTTTCAAGACCATTACAAATGTTATACCACTAATGGTTAAAAAAGATCCTTCTAATTTCCTGTCCAAATATATGCATGATTTCCTTCATGAAATCGTAGAATCATAGCATCATAGAATGGTTTGGGTTGGAAGGGACCTTTAAAGATCATTCAGTACAACTGCCCTGCCATGGGCAGGAACATCTCCACTAGATCAGGTTGCTCACAGCTCCATCCAACCTAGCCTTGAACACTTCCAATGATGAGCTATCCACAACTTTTCTGCACAACCTGTTCCAATGTCTCACCACCTTCATCATAAAACATTTCTTCCTTATGTCCAAACTAAATATACCCTCTGTTTTACACAGTTGCCCTTTGTCCTATCACTACAGGCCTTAGTAAAAAGTCTCTCTCTCTTTCTTATAAGCCCCCTTTATATATTGAAAGGCTGCAACTAGGTGTCCCCGAAGCCTTCCCTTCTCCAGGCTGAACAACCCCAAGCCTCTCAGCCTTTCTTCATAGGCGAGGTGTTCCAGCCCTCTGATCATTTCTGGACCCACCCTAACAGGTCCATGGCTTGCTTGTGCTGAGCGCTCCAGAGCTGGACTCAGTACTCCAGATGGGGGCTCAACAAGAGCATGGTAGAGGGGGAGAATCACCTCCCTTGACCTGCTGACCATGCTTCCTTTTATGTACCCCAGGATGCAATTGGCTTTCTGGGCTGCAAACACACATTGCCGGCTCCAGTTTTTCATCCACCAGTATACCCAAGTCCTTCCCTGCACTGCTGCTGTCAAACCATTCGTCCCCCAGTTTGTACACCGATATGGGGAATTGCCCCGACCCAGGTGCAGGACCTTGCACTTGGCCTTGTTGAACTTCATGAAGGTTGCATGGGCCTGCTTCTCAAACCTGTAAAGGTTCCTCTGGATGGCATCCCTTCCCTGAAGCACATTGTGGGAAAATAACAGAAGATTGGCAAGGAGGATTGTAAACATGCTCAAGTGACTTGCAGCTGAAGTGTTGAAAAACACATACATCATATTAATTGTTGTTTGGCCTTGTGTAATGGACAAGTAGAACATCTATGTTTAGATAACATAGGCCTGTGATAGACCTAGAAGCACCCTATCAAACATGCTTGAAATTCCTGCCCTGCTGTGGAAAAGATCAAAGTACAGTGTTAAACTATGCCTGTGTGAATCCTTGATAAACAGGTGAAAACAGCAGGTTCGCTGATCCTCTAGCATGGACCGAGCTCCACAGTGTCTGCATTCCTTCTCGTGGGCCTCTGCCCGGATGCTGCTTCAGGGATCCCCCGGTTGGCGAGGTAACAAAAATAAATTTACTTTTTGCATTTCGTCCGTGCTTTTGTGGTTGTTCCTGCGTCCTGCCTGTGCTGGCTCACACACACATCAACTGCACTACTCGGCTTGTTGTCATCTGCAAACTGAGGGTGCACTCCATCCCACTGTCTGTGTCATTGATTAAGATACCAAATAATATTGGTCTCAGTACGGACCCTTGAGGGACACTACTCGTTACTGTTTTCCACTTGGACATTGAGCCATTGACTGTAATGCTTTTGATGTGGACATCCAGCAAATTCTTTATCCATCTAACAGTCCATCCATCAAACTCATATCTTTCCAATTTAATGACAAGATTGTTGTGGGGGACCATTCCAACTATTTTATTTAAAACTATCATTATCTATTATACTATATAATTGTCTTTCACCCTTGTATTTAATCTCTGATTGTATTCATAACAGTGATCATATCACCTCTCAATCTTTATGTTCCTAGGCTTTGTAAAAGAATCATTTTTACTTTCATACCATAAAATATTTTCCTCATTCATCTAATAGTTTTCTTTACACCTGTAGAGATAGTCCAACTCATTAGCATAGAAAAAGTATCACTATTTCTTTTTCTAATTTGCACGTCAAAAGTATAGGGACATCTGTAATTTCTAAATAAATGTAATTGTTCATCAGGACCTTTGTTGTTATTGTGCATATTTAAATGATCTTCCTATTTCTAATTTTTTTTGTCCCATGCTTTAATGTCTGAAAATATACACTTACCTGCATTTAAACCGTATTTCCATCTTTTCTTTTGCAAGGTGGCTTGAAACTGAAGGTACAGATAAATGTGCTATCAAAATGTCCCCATCATTTGATGGATTTCTTTGCACTTTGGTCTTATTTGGAAAAGAATAATTGATTTAATACCACATTTCTCTCCCCCTGCCCTCAAAAAATCCATTCCTCATTCCTGTGCTCTTTTTATTAGTTAGCTTCTCTCCTATCTCTTTACTTTGCTTTCACAAATATATAGAACTGAAGAGTTTGACATTTATACTGAAATGTTAGCCTAAGGGTGGTAAGCTACACTGCCTGGGTGAACACCTCTATATTTAATTTTCCAAATGTTAAATCATTTATTTTGGGCAGTAACTCCTGTAATCATTGCAATCAATTTTTTTTATTTGGGATTTTCAGAACATCTTGTGGTCACAATAGCTGCTGGTAATAGGCAAACTACGTATATATGAAACAAGAGCTATTGTGCTTTAAGGCAAAGACTGTTGCTAAGTGCTGATGCAGAGCACAATACCCCAGAAGGGACAGGAAGGGGCATTTGGCTACTGACATGCAGCTCCAGTGACAGCTTCCAACTGTTTAGTTGCTACGCAGAGGAATTCATTATATGCTTTCAGAAGAACCAACACAGTCTCATGGAGCCATCCAGTTTTTTCTGACTAATGTTGCGGAAGAAGATCTGGCATCATCTGCACATTCCTATCTCTTTTTTGAGATAGTACTCGACAATATATAGTAAATAATATCTCTTGTTTACCTGCAAGTCTACTGAGTTTTGTTCTAGGCAATCCTTATGCAGTGCACACAAAGTCTTAAATCTTTTCATAAGCATATTACTCTTAATAAGTATGGTCAAAATGCTGTGCAATAAAATAAGAACTTTATGTACATCATTCAGCATGACAACTTAGATAGCTCACTAGCATCCCCTGAATTTAACGAGTAACTACGGCTTAAATTCAACATCCCAATCCACGCAAAACTTTCCCTTGATTTTGTGTATAAACAGAGCAACACTTGTTTGCTAGCTTACAATACCAAAATCATATAGAGGGTGGGGTTAATGTGTACTTTCCAAGCATAATGATAAATAGGAAAATGTTTTTTATAATTAAATGCATTATTCAAGTGAAGATACTCTTCACATAAATATATAATTAACTTCTGAAGAATAGGAATTTGATGAGAATTCCTGCTTGTCTAAGCATATACAGAGAAAGTTTCCTTAGAAAAGTAGGCAGAGGGTTTAGGTATTGTTTGGACAATCTCTGTACCTCCTTGTTTTCTTAAAAAGTCTTGTTTTTCTTCTTACCTGGTCTATGCATTCTTTACTCGGATGATGATCTCTGTGGGATATCAGTGTACTATGTATTCATTTCTTTATGATTCCAAAGTCAAGTTCTTCTATGTCTACACAGTACATTCATTTTTTTGATGTAAAAATTATTTGGTTTAATAAATGCATCTTTCCTTCTTTGAGGGTCTTCACAAATTCCTGAAGGTTTCCTCCTTACATGGAAGGAAACTACATTGGGAACAGGAAATATTCCATTCTCAGGACAAAATTTAGTTCCTGTCCCCAGTTCAGAAAGCTGGCAAAATATATTTTTTTTCAAATTTAAGCTTCTCTTTGCTGTTTCCTGGACAGGTACTACAGAAATTATGATGAAGGTCTTTTATACTGGTGCTATAGGCACTCCTGAGAAGTAGTTAAAGGGAAAACAATAGCATCCTAGAATCATAGAACAGTTTAAGTTGGAAAAAACCTTTAAGATCATCAAGTCCAACCGTTAACCTAGCACTGCCATCCACTAAACCATGTCTCTAAGCACCACATCTACACGTCTTTTAAATACTTCCAGGGACGGTGCTCAACCACTTCCCTGGGCAGCCTGTTCCAAGGCCTGACCACTCTTTCAGTAAAGAAAATTTCTCCTAATGTCCAATCTAAACCTCCCCGGGCACATCTTGAGGCCATTTCCTCTCATCCTGTTGCTAGTTACTTGGCAGAAGAGACCAACACCCATCTCGCTACAACCTTCTTTCAGGTAGTTGTAGAGCACGATAAGGTCTCCCCTTCAGCCTCCTCTTCTCCAGACTAAACAGTCCCAGTTCCCTCAGCTGCTCCTCATAAGATTTGTGCTCTAGACCCTTCACAACCTTCTCTTCTTGGAAATGCTCCAGCACCTCAACGTCTTTCTTGTAGTGAGGGGCCCAAAGCTGAACAGAGTATTCAGTGAGGTGCGGCCTCACCAGTGCCGAGTACAGGGGGACAATCACTTCCTTAGTCCTGCTAAAATTCACAAGCTAAAATTAAGAGCCTTTTTCTTGGCTTAGAGCAGACTAAGGATGGATCAAGTGAAGAAGGTTCCAAAGGCATACAGTTTTCATGCATTAGTCAAGTAAATTTCCTACTGGGTTGAATGAATAAAATATAAATGCATGGCTGTTTCTGCAATTTTAAATTAAAATATGATAGGAATAATAAAGAGATAAAACACTAATATGTAAGAAAAAATATACATGCTTTTTACATTCTTACAGTTGAAGACGCCATCATTGTTTTGATTCAGTTTGATTATTTTGTAAAACATTATATATACTAATATGAGATATATGTATTTTTTTCGGTAAACCAAAAACCTGTGAAAATGGAGAATTCTATAATATGTTCTGTGGGACTGACACTCGAAAGGTCTTAACGACAATATTTTCCTATTTTACAGGAATGTTGCAAATCTAAATTCATTAGTGCTGAACCATAAGTCCCACAATAACAAGAGAAACAAACAAACAAAATATAATAAATCCTTTAAATCAGTTTAATTTTAGACTATAATTGATAGAATTAATACTGAGTGTACATTATATTTTGACCTCCAGGTGATTTGAGGTTTATTCTGCATTTTTATGCCTTCCATCTGTAAGTTGTACCTTAAAGTGAACTTGTTTACCACCAACCTCAAGTCAGTGGGTTTTTTTCTGTCCAAAATTACAACTCATCATGTAACATTGCTTACTAATTAAAATTACAAAATTATTGTCATTTGTACATTACATGCTTTCATTTTTCTTCCCTCTGCCTCACATTTTAGAACATTAATTTTTTTCTACCTATAGTTTTATTTTCATTTTTTCTTCTTTCTATTGTATTTCTGATTTTATTTTTATCTCTAAATCTTGCAATATTCTATTCTTTTAAATAGTTGTTTTTCTTCTATCAGAATTTTAATCCTTTGCACTCTTTCATAGACTGTAATGCATGAGAAGTGGAAAGTTGAATTATTTTCATAGCTATTTATTCCATATATGTATTATATGAATTGTGTTCAGTCTTTTAAGAGATATCCAACCTACACATTTCCTCCTTGTTCACAGTCTCAACATTGTGAAGTTTCCTGGGTTTTCTGCTTTTTTGGGGTGTTTTTTTTTCCCCTACTGTTTCCATAGTACCTGAAAAATTCAAAAGTGTGGAAATTAAATGTTATGGCAAATTGATAATCTATTTAAGTGGATAAAAAGCTAGCAAACATTAAATATTCTGTGCATAAACATATTTATTTTTCCATTAAATTAGCTGTTGAACTGTTATATTTTTTCACTATTGAAAGGCCATCATAGTAAAAGAAGACAGAGCTGTAAATGGATAATTAAAGGGCTAGCTGAGGCATTCCTGGCGTGTACAGTGACTGCAGAAATGAAAACCTTTTAGCCACTTACTTTTCAGCAGCACATCATACTGAAATCCAAATGTTATTGTTGCCATTGATTCATCCTCACCTTCTCCTGTTCCTTACAGTTCAAAATCCTGAACAATTCTGTATGAAACCGTTAAAATAAACAAAATCAGGTTTTAGAATAAAGGCTAGATTTGAAATAAAATTTACATTATTACATGGTAGAATAGCTCTTTACAGGCCATATTACATGGCAAAACAATATCCAAATTGATTATAAAAAAGAAGATACATAAGAAATTTATATATTCTTTCTAAATGAAAAATATATAGTTCCGTGACTATATTTAATTACCTCACTAATGTTTCAGAAATTGAATTAAATGAAAAGGGCTAAAGTTAGAGAAAACAAACAGATCTTCTAAAACGTCAATCATTTTAGCTCAGACAATGTCTCCTTGGCAATCATCACAGGCATAGAGTATCTAACTAACTAACTAACATCACAGGCAATTATCCTCAGGTTACTCAGCCCCCTGAGCTGGAAGACAGGACAGCGAGCAGGATAAACCCTCCATAATACAGGAGGAAGAAGTTAACGACCTGCTACGCCACTTGGACACACACAAGTCTATGGGGCCGGATGGGATCCACCCGAGGGTACTGAGGGAGATGGCGGAGGAGCTTGCCAAGCCACTCTCCATCATTTATCAGCAGTCCTGGTTAACTGGGGAAGTCCCGGACGACTGGAGGCTTGCCAACGTGACGCCCATCTACAACAAGGGGCAGAAGGAGGATCCGGGGAACTACAGACCAGTCAGCCTGACCTCGGTGCCAGGGAAGATTATGGAGCGGTTCGTCTTGAGGGTGCTCACAAGGCATGTGTGGGACAACCAGGGGATCAGGCCCAGCCAGCACGGGTTCATGGAAGGCAGGTCCTGCTTGACCAACGTGATCTCCTTCTATGACAAGGTGACCCGCCTCATGAATGAGGGAAAGGCTGTGAATGTGGTCTTCCTGGACTTCAGTAAAGTCTTTGACACTGTCTCCCACAGCATTCTCCTAGAGAAGCTGGCAGCTCACGGCTTAGATAGGTACACTCTTCGCTGAGTGAAAAACTGGCTGGACGGCCAAGCTCAGAGAGTTGTGGTGAACGGAGTGAAATCCAGTTGGCGGCCGGTCACGAGTGGTGTTCCCCAGGGCTCAGTTTTGTGGCCGGTCCTGTTCAATATCTTTAACAATGATCTGGACAAGGGGATCGAGTGCTCCCTCAGTAAGTTTGCAGACGACACCAAGTTGGGTGGGAGTGTTGATCTGCTGGAGGGTAGGAAGGCTCTGCAGAGGGACCTGGACAGGCTGGATTGATGGGCCGAGGCCAACTGTATGAGGTTTAACAAGGCCAAGTGCCGGGTCCTGCACTTCGGCCACCACAACCCCAGGCAACGCTACAGGCTTGGGGAAGAGTGGCTGGAAAGCTGCCCAGAGGAAAAGGACGTGGGGGTGCTGGTTGACAGCCGGCTGAACATGAGCCGGCAGTGTGCCCAGGTGGCCAAGGCGGCCAACGGCATCCTGGCCTGTATCAGAAATAGTGTGGCCAGCAGGAGTAGGGAGGTGGTCATGTCCCTGTATTTGGCACTGGTGAGGCCGCACCTTGAACACTGTGTTCAGTTTTGGGCCCCTCACTACAAGAAAGACATTGAGGTGTTAGAGCGTGTCCAGAGAAGGGCAACGAAGGTGGTGAAGGGTCTGGAGAACAAGTCTTATGAGGAGCGGCTGAGGGAACTGGGGTTGTTTAGCCTGGAGAAGAGGAGGCGGAGGGGAGACCTCATTGCACTCTACAACTACCTGAAGGGAGGTTGTAGCGAGGTGGGTGTTGGTCTCTTCTCCCAAGTAACTAGTGATAGGACGAGAGGAAATGGCCTCAAGTTGTGCCAAGGGTGGTTTAGGCTGGACATTAGGAGAAATTTCTTTATTGAAAGAGCGGTCAGGCCTTGGAACAGGCTGCCCGGGGAAGTGGTTGAGTCACCATCCCTGGAAGTATTTAAAAGACGTGTAGATGAGGCACTTAGGGACATGGTTTAGTGGGCATGGTGGTGTTGGGTTGATGGTTGGACTTGATGATCTTAGAGGTCTTTTCCAACCTTAATGATTCTATGATTCTATGATTCTATGATTCTAACTGAAATGTACTTTCTCAATTATTTCAAGAACATAAACTTCAGAAAGGATTATATAATTTCCTAATTTATGGATTTTTTCTTTTAATTTAAAATTTTATATGTACAAATATACACTCAAATATACATAAATAGTGAAAGAGAGACATTCGTCATCAGCAAACAATACTTTGCACGGAAAATCAGCTGATGTAATGAAAATCTGAAATAGTGTTTTATAATGTAAGGTTACTACCAATGCCAATAATGTTCTCAATTCTGTTGTAAGAAAACAACCTCCTCACTCTTATTTTAGGTACTTGTATTCTTTGTGTTGTACAGGAATTGTAACTATGAATCGTGTGTGGACATAAACAATATATTTTTCCACACAGAGATTTTGATTTTTCTCAGTTTTGGTGGAAGGAGACAATGCAGTGTTTAAGAGATACAGTTTCTTAAGATCAAAGTCCTAAGAAAAGAAGAAAAGTCTTAAGTCCCTTTTATTCCTCTATTCTGTGGGGTTTTTTTTTATTTGTTTTGTGGTTTTTTTTTTTTTAACATAAACAAGACAATGGGACATTCCTGTGCTATTTTCTTGCTTCCAGTACTAATATTTAAATAATAATTTTTTGCTAAAAATATGCCAACGGTTCTTGATTTCAATAATATCCAGTAATAAGTATGTATTATGAAGTGTTTTGTGATTTATGGCTTTCCTTGTTAAAAGAGGTAGAAACATTTCCGTAGCCTAAACTAAACTTAAACTTCAAGCCTTTGATTTTCATGCTATCTAGGATAGTGACATTAAGAGCATCCTGTTCTAACATATCTATGATGTAATCAAGGCATCCTGTTGTCCCCTCATCATCCTTATCCACAGTAAGATAAAGGAGATTCCTTGAATCTTCCACAATAAAGCCTGTTTATTAACATACAGCCATGCTTTTCGTTCTTTTCTGAATCTACCTTATATATTTTAACATGTATCTCAAAGTACTAGGAGATGGGAATATAGCTTACTGTACGATATTTTGGCTAACTGTATGACCTATTGCAATTTGTGGTGATGTGCTTTAAAAGGTGAGGCTCAAACATTGTATGGCAAGGCATTAACTCATCTCTCTATATAGCATAAAGTGATTTTCTGTTCACAAAATGCATAACACAACTGCCTAGATAAATTAGCAAAATCCTGGGTGAAGTGGTTTTGTGAATCATCATTCAGTAACACTGCCAAAGACAGGATATTGATGCTAATGAACCAATAACCTGCATAAGTGAGGTAAATTTTCTGAAATAAATTTTATGCTGAATCAAAGAAATCATAAATTATTTGTATTGTCTGTTCCAATTGCAGTGTCTTCTGTAAAGGATTATTAATAGTTATTTTTAGATCAATTAATTGCTAATCTTGTGGTTAATTTATCCTAACTGATAATTTTAAATTTTCTTTTCAAGTAAATGCTTTATTTTGTTTTCTGATAAAATCTACTTCAGTAAAATAGAAAAAACAAAAACAAAACCCCAAAACTCATTATTTTAATCTGTATGCAAAGCAAAATATTGCAGGTGGATTTCCCCACTGCCACTAAGCAGATCAGTTTACAATAGTTGGGATTGCAGAAAAAAGTCTTTTGAAATAGTCTGGCATCCCTGGCACCAGTACACATTGGGGGCCAACTGGAAAGCAGCTGGCAAAAAAGGACCTATAAATCCTGGTGGACAGCACATTGACCGTGAGGTAGCAATGAGCAGTTGCAGCAAAGGTGACCAACAATATCTTGGGCTGCATTAGGAAAAGCATCATCCGCAGGTCAAGGGAGGTGTTTTTTCCCCTCTACCCAGCACTGGACTCCTGGGTGCAGGTCTGGGCTCCCCAGTACAAAGTAGACCTAGATATACTGGAGTGAGTCCAGCAAAGGGTCATGAAGATGATTTAGGCCTTGGAGAATCTGTCATATGAGGAGAGACTGAGAGAGCTGGGATTGTTCAGCCCAAAGAAGAGAAGGCTCAGTGGGAACTTATCAGTGTGTATAAATACCTGGAGGTGGGGAGTAAAAAAGACAGAGCCAAACTCTTCTCGGTGGTGTCCAGTTATGAGACAAGAGGCAATGGGAACAAATTGAAATACAGGAAATAGCACTTAAACATAAGAAAATAAACTTTTTACTGTGAGGGTGACTAAGTGCTGGAGCATGTTGACCAGAGAGGTTGTGGGGGAGTCTCCATCCCTGGAGATATTCAAACCCTGACTGGACACAGGTTGGGGCAACTTGCCCCAGCTCACTATGCTTTCAGCAGAGGGGTTGGACTAGGTGATTTACACAGTTTCCTCCCAACTTCAATGATTTTGTCATTCTGTGAAAACCCTCTGCACTAAAAATAATAAATTGCAAAGAAGAGGACTACTTTAAATTTTTTATTGATCCAGTAATTTATTGGTGTAACTCTAATATAAATTTGGAAATACGTACGTGTGAACAGCTGTCCAAAAGTCAGATTTTTAGGAAGATTTAGAGCAAGTTAAAAAAAGAATTATGATTCGGGTCTTTCATATCCCTTTCCATGCTTAGAATTGTTCATTCTTAAAGTTTTTGTTTAATGTATCAGTGGTTCGATTAATCTTATTCAGCTTTATTTACCTAAAAGGTAGTTGTGAGCTAGCTTTTGAACCTATAGTTCATTTGTCATTTATGAGAAGTTATAGGCACCTTCACAAAGTAATCTATTCAATCGGAATAAACATGTTTAAATTAGTTAAGAAACGCCTATCTTTTTCCATCAACAGTAGAGGGACTATAAAGCCTAGATAGCCAATAGACCTGTAACTTTTATGTGGATGATATCAAGTGAGATGAACACAAAACAAGACATTGATAAGTCAGTAAAGATTACCCTACTTTGAGACATATGCAGATGTGGATGTGCTGTCACACCCAAAAAAGTCTACAAAATCCTAACAAGTTTTCAGTGGGAGCCCAGATACTCTGGGCTCAATTTAATTGTGCATACCTAAGTATCCATTATTATTTGACATACTGTAGGGCATCTGAGACATCCTCAAGGAATTGGTAGGTATGATATGGTACATACACTGTTAGATAACCCGTGCCATTCTGGAGGCTAAGCATCTCATAAAGACTCTACGGCAGTTTGAATTGCACCACATACCTCTGTCTGTGTGACTGAAGTGAGTCTGTCAAAAGAAACACGGATTCATGAACTGTATTCACAATATTTCTGAACTTGGTTCAGAACATTCTTAAGGAGTTACTTTATCTTAGTTCGCGTGAAGCAATCTTGTTATATCTGAAGCTTAAGGAATATCTCTCGATGTTGCTTCTGCACACACCAGTCTAAGAAAGACTGACAGGCAATAATTACACTGAACTTCAAAATGTATGTTTATATTGTTTAAATTAAAGCATCAAAACATATAAAAACCCCACGACCACCACCAAAAAAAAAAACCCCAGACCTTTGATAATGGAACAGTCCTATAAAGAGATCACCAACCTGACAACTTTTATAGACAGTTAAGCCCTGCTTAAGAGGTTGATGGTAATTTCCTTCAGTCTTCAATGGTCTGAAATAATATGTTTTTATTGTCATTCTAGACATGACAACTAGGTTTGATGAAACTGGTAATTAGTAACTAGTAAATTAATCTCATTAGATAGTTTCTAATTATTTTAAAAAGCTTCCAATTGCCATTAAGCATTATCTCAATTACAGGTTTCATAAAGAAATGTATGTTTTATTTCACTTGCCCTTCTGTTTATTCATAGTTTTACTATATTGTTCTTTTCTATTTAACAAATAGTGACATGAATAGTCCAAATCTACATCTTTGAAACGTATAAAATGTTAATTGAAATAGTTAAAAATGTTTATAGAAAACATATTTGTACGATCAGGTCCACAATCTCTTTTAAAATAATGTCACATTATTTTTGAGCATGTTGAAAATGTAGTGCTTAGTTTCAAAGTTTACACAAACAGATCAAAGGGAGCTTAAGGTTTTAGATTTTGACAGAATCTGAAGCCTAGATTTCCTTTTTAAATGGTCACATTTGCAAAAGAGAGAATCACTCTCTAAGGCTATGCTTTGATTCTAACCTTTAGCTCCTTCCTGTTCTTTCTGTCATTCTCTATTTACAATAGGGCTTTGTCAGCCCAAGGGTCCAACTTCTTACCTTTGTGAAAAAATAAACGCATGGGAGAAAGAAATAAGAATAATGGTATTGATTCCATTAGTAATCTTCTGTTACTAAAATAAGAACTTAAAGTCCATTGTTTGTCCCCAATAGCTTTTTTAGAAAATTTGACAGGTGATTTAACACTGAACAATATTTAAATGATTATCCTATATTGTTACCACAAGTAAATCTGGACTACCACCACAAACATAAGCTATGGAAAAAGACTTAAGATGGAGTTAATCAGCATATTTTTAAAGGAATTAAAGTTTATATTATTTTCATCATGTTTTCATCATGTTTAGGAAGAACTCAGTGTCAGAATGGGGGAAATATTTGGGTAGAATAAGCCCTTAATTCTGTAGCCAAAATACGGTTGTGACAGCTATAAATTAAAGTGCACTTATCAGGAAATAATTAGGATGAGTTAACCTTGAACCCAAATACAGGTATACTAAACTTGTGTAAGCAACAAGAGTATATAAGCACAGTGTAACAGACTGATGGCCTAGCTAGTCACAACATATAAGCATGTTACACAAGTATTTGCGCAACGCTACCACCAAAGGAGCAAAGATGTGTGTAGCTGCACATAATAGGGATCCAAGCAACAAAAAAGTTGTGCAAGGACAAGACAAACACAAGAGACTGCAAACAGGCAGAATGTCCTGCCAAGCACTTAAGTAGGATAACTAGAAAACCAAACCAAATGAGATAGATAACCATCAGCTGTAAGCACTGAGCTTACAGCTATATGAGATAAGCATCTGGTGTATTAGCAGCACACAGGGTCCTTCTTTTGGGAGAGGGACAGAAAACTTAAAAACCTTAGGTGTAAGTGAGGCAAATTGTAGAAGTTAGAAGACAGCTCACTTCAATTCTGATTTCCCTCATCATAGAACTCTCAAGGATGATCACCTTGATTTTCACAGAGAAGAACCACCCAGGACTGTTGCCATCAGAGCTGGAAGCATCACCTCTGTGTTATTGTATACTCATAGTTAATATAGAATACAAGTGTTAAAGACTAATGGTTTTGTCTGTGTTGTGGAAACAATTAATAATGTGGAAGAACTGTTAGAAAGGAGTGCGCTGTAAATCAATTAATTTAATGAAGTTTTATTTCAAGGTTTAACACTGATTTGTCAGTGTTCTAACCACTCCCATCGCCCTGATCTCTAATTTCCTAGCTGATACATAAAAATTATTTGATTGCAACAGTTCTCATTGATAACCATTACAATTATTTTTTAGTTTTGTCAATTACAATATGTTCTATTTTTTCACGTATTTGGTAAATATTGAACATACATTACAAATATTCATGTTTCCGCAACAGTTGCTAAAATATTTAAGATATTTAAGGTAAAATACAAAGTTTAAATTATATACAGTTTGAGGTTGTAGATAAAGGAAAGAACAGGCGAAAGTTTTAAATTCTCCACGTGACATAGTACATAAATAATTTATTCACTTTATTTCTGTTTTTAATAATTGGAAGCTATTCAAACTCAGTCAGGATTGGTAAAACAAAGCACATTCCTGTATTTTTTCTTTTCCTTCTCAGAATATTCTCTATGCTTTTTTATTCTAGAAATAGATGGTATAGAATAGCATATGCTGCTTCCAAGACACACAGGCTTTTCCATCAGAAATGTCTTCCACAAAACATAGGCTTTTTCATACATCTGAATAGTAGGAAACTTCACTGAATAAGTTTCAAGTACAAAAAATAGCTAGAACTGCTAATAACAAATAAAACAGTGTTATTGAATGAAATTAATTTTTGTACAGAAAATTCTATGACATTTCCTTCTATGTGGAAGACCTTGTTTTGAGGACTTTTTAGGGCTAATGTATTTCATAAGGTTAATGCCAGGCCTTGTAGTATCTACACTGCTTAGAAGTCATTCTACAGAAGCTGTAAAATTACCCTTTTTACCTTTCAATTTAGTAAACAGATTTGGATAAACTAAACATGCTACTAGTTGATAGCAAACCTACAGTTTCATATGTCATAGGATGCATGTTGCTATCTCAGCATTTATTCGGGATATATTCATATGTGTTATGTATATATGCATATGTGTCAAGTATTTTTTCCCTGCAGACTTTGGAGGTACACAGACAAGTCTGAAAACGTGATCAGACTATAATTCATGTAGTAACTGTGAACGTCCAGTCAGCCTGAATCTGTCACTGACAGCACTGACAGAAATGAGTTGTCTTGCATCTTAATGCACCCAAGACCTCCTGCTCAGGCATATATATACTCTAATAGCAGGTACCAGTACTGCGTGCCTTCATGTGTACTGTGTCTTTAGGAATAACAGGGGGCTTCTCTTGAGCTTAAGAAGAAAATAAAGTGTACCAATGTTCCAGATTATTTGAAAGAGGAGATTGGCCTCTTTCTGCTTCAAAGGGAAAAAGGCCTAGAGTGTAGCACTGAAACCATAATGACAGGGCTAAGGAGAGCTTGTGATAGGAAAAAAGAACTCCAAACCCATTAGCACACTGATAAGAAGACAACGTGAAAACCATTTCAAGCTGTCTTCTGGTCTGCTGCAATGGTGGTTTTAAATGAATGTAAAAGTTCACATGTATTAAACTACTACATTTTCCCCATATAAAATGTTCTTTTTTTTCTCTCTCTCTGAAAGCTAGCTGGAAAACTAGTTGTCTTTCGTGCTAACAAGTATCACTTCCTAAGTCTGAAGCAAAATTATCAGAACATTGTATCAAATGTAACCGGGCAAAACTGTGGAGGTATTTAAGAAATTGGACAATTAGTGCTCCATATGTTACAGGAAATCTCTAACTCACACAAAAGTATACCATTTCTCAACTATATACAACACTAGGTCAAATAGAGGTAATATCCTGTTCAGCATGTTTTTGCTCTTACAGATAATTTATGTGTTTTGTACCTGGATTAAAAATATTTCTAGTGTAGTTTCACTGGCATGAATGAAATGGTTGGACAGACTCACAGGAGAATTGATTTTAGCTCCTCCAATATCATTACTCTGTGATACTGAGCGTTCGATTAAATAATATGTTCATCTCCATCCTTTATTGGATGCGGGGCGAAACATAGTGACAAAGGATGAAGAAAAAACTGAGGTACTTAATGCCTTCTTTGCCTCAGTCTTTAATAGTAAGACCAGTTGTTCTCCAGCCCCCTGAGCTGGAAGACAGGGATGGGGAGTGGAATGAAGCCCCCATAATCCAAGGGGAAACGGTTAGTGACCTGTGTTGTGGTTTAACCCAGCAGGCAACCAAACACCACACAGCCGCTCACTCATTCCCTGCCCCCACCCTCCGCCCAGTGGGATGGGAGAGAGAATCGAAAAAAAAAAAAATTGTGGATTGAGATAAAGACAATTTAATAGAACACAAAAGGAAGGGAAAATAATAATAATAATGATGATGATAATAATAATAATAATAATAATAATAATAATAATAATAATAATAATACAACAACAATAATGATAGAATATACAAAATGAGTGATGCACAATGCAATTGCTCACCACCCACTGAGCAATGCCCAAACAACGATCACTACTTCCTGGACTACGCCTCTTATTTATATACTGAGCATGATGTCATATGGTATGGAATACCTCATTGGCCAGTTGGGCTAGATGTCCTGGCTATGCTCCATCCCAGCTTCTTGTGCACCTGGCAGAGCATGGGAAGCTGAAAAGTCCTTGACTAGCAGGGTACTTAACAACAACTAAAACCATCAGTGTGTTATCAATATTCTTCTCATACTAAATTCAAAACACAGCACTAGGAAGATATTTAACTCTATCCCAGCTGAAACCAGGACAACCTGCTACACCACTTAGACACACACAAGTCTATGGGGCCGGATGGGATCCACCCAAGGGTACTGAGGGAGCTGGCGGAAGTGCTCACCAAGACACTTTCAATCCTTTATCAGCAGTCCTGGCTAACTGGGGAGGTCCCGGTTGACTGGAAGTTAGCAAATGTGATGCTGATGTACAAGAAGGTCTGGAGGGAGGATCGGGGGAACTACAGGCCTGTCAGTGAGACCTCAGTGCCAGGGAAGGCTATGGAGCAGATCATCTTGAGTGCCATCACGTGAGACGTACAGGACAACTAGGTGATCAGGCCCAGTCAGCATGGGTTTATGAAAGGTAGGTCCTGCTTGACCAACCTGATCTCCTTCTATGACAGGGTGACACACTTAGTGGGTGAGAGAAAGGCTGTGGATGTTGTTCACCTAGACTTTAGTAAAGCGTTTGACACCATTTCCCACAGTATTCTCCTGGAGAAACTGGCTGCTCATGGCTTGGATGGGCCTACAGTTCGCTGGGTAAAAAACTGGGTGGATGACCGGGCCCAAAGAGTTGTGGTGAATGGAGTTAAATCCAGTTGGCAGTTGGTCACAAGTGGTGTTCCCCAGGTGTTGGGCCCCGTTCTGTTTAGTATCTTTATCAATGATCTGAATGAGGGGATTGAGTGCACCCTTAGTAAATTTGCAGACGACACCAAGTTGGGTGGGAACGTTGATCTGCTGGAGGGGAGAAAGGCTCTACAGAGGGATCTGGACAGGATGGGTCAATGGGCTGAGGTCAATTGTATGAGGTTCAACAAGGCCAAGTGCCGGGTCCTGCACTTGGGTCACAACAACCCTAAGAAACACTACAGGCTTGGGGAAGTGTGGTTGGAAAGCTGCCTGGCAGAAAAGGACCTGGGGGTATTGGTTGACAGCCATCTGAATATGAGCCAGCAGTGTGCCCAGGTGGCCAAGAAGGCCGATAGCATCCTGGCCTGTATCAGAAATAGTGCGGCCAGCAGGAGTAGGGAAGTGGTCATGCCCCTGTACTTGGCACTGGTGAGGCTGCACCTCACTGGATACTGTGTTCAGCTTTGGGCCCCTCACTACAAGAAAGACGTTGAGGTGCTGGAGGGTGTCCAAAGAAGAGCAACGAAGGTTGTGAAGAGTCTAGAGCACAAGTCTTATGAGGAGCAGTTGAGGGAACTGGGGTTGTTTAGCCTGGAGAAGAGGAGGCTGAGGGGAGACCTCATCACGCTCTACAACTACCTGAAAGGAGGTTGTAACGAGGTGGTTGTCAGTCTCTTCTCCCAAGTAACAAATGATAGGACAAGAGGAAATGGCCTTAAGTTGCACCAGGGGAGGTTGAGATTGGATATTAGGAAAAATTTCTTTACCGAAAGGGTTGTCAAGCCTTGGAACAGGCTGCCCAGGGAAGTAGTAGAGTCAACATCCCTGGAAGTATTTAAAAGATGTGTAGAGGTGTGCTTAGGGATATGGTTTAGTGGTGGATGTGGCAGTGCGAGGTTAACAGTTGGACTTGATGATCTTAAGGGTCTTTTCCAACTTCAATGATTCTATGGTTCTATGATTGTATGATAATTATAAGAACAAGCAAAGCTGGAATAAAAAGAAACTGATTTTTTTCCCCCTGAAACAGAAAACAAACAAAACATGGTATTCTTACATCAGTCATCACAAACAATGCTTATAAAAGGTTCTTCTTAAAATCAATAGGTTTTGAATGTTTAAAATTATCCATTCAAAACTGCTTCAGCAACTCCAAGATACAAGCAGAGACTTTCTTTACTTTGCCTGTATCTAGCAACATGAGATGCAACCTGTCTGCGACCTACACCTATTCTGTGAGTATTATGAGTGTTATGTCACATACAGGCAGGTTTCCAAGGGTTATATTGATGCTGATGATATTCTAATCCGTGATTACGAGACAGAATTTTGTATTTAATGTTCTTCCGATAACACCTATAATTGGCCTGAAAGCCTAATGCCTGCAGGTGGCTCTTAGAGACACATTCCTAAGTGCAAGAAGTTTGGAAAAAAACATCCTGTTTTCATGAAATCTGGTTGCCTCATGAATCTTATCCCCATTGATTAATAATATTATCATCTCAATTTGAAATATTTTTTGTTCAAACATTGAATCATGAGAATCTCTTGACATTTATATTAATAAATCAGTTATAAAAGGTCACGTCTGTATATAGATTGCAAACCTTCAGTGGGACTTCTCTGGTAAATTTTCCCTGTAGGCCCAACATAAGAGTCAGTCCAAATTTTTCATTTTAGGCAATATCTCCACGGAGTCTGTAAAATAAATTACAGCCTATATTATAAACTTTGATAGCTCTTCCAGTGAAAGCATTCTTTCTTAAAGGCTACAGTTGAAGGCTTCAGGAAGAATTAGAATGGAAATGATGGAACTGAAACTGAGTATCACAATATAGACTGTTATGTATTAACTCATTAATTCTGGTTGTATGTAGAAAGGTTGAACTCAGTCATGTATGACTCCACAACTCAGAATTCAAGGCTGGGTTTTGTTTTACTGTGCTAAAGAAGTGTTTGTTAGGATATAAATGTCATAAAGACATAATTAGGCTACATGAAAGGTAACTACATTAGATGTCTGGATATAAATAGAACAAGAAATAGTTAGACCATATGAATTTTAAATATATTGTTAACTCAGTGACTATGTAATTATGAACAGATTCTTGCTATAATGTAAAAATCCATCCCTATAGCATTTTGTATCTTTATTCTTCTTATAAGTAGTGTCCAGAACCTTATTATATAAGGAATAATCTCAACAAAAAAAAAAAGCATTGGATAAAGAACCAAAAAGAAATCCAAATCAATGTGATCTGCAATTCTTGATCAATAACTATCAAGGCAATTTTGCAAACTAGGACTGCTTAACAGTTAAAGTATGAAGTTAAGTAATTTAAAGGTGTCGTGGTTTAACCTGGCAGCAGCCAAATACCACGCAGCCGCTCACTCACTCCCCCGCCGGGTGGGATGGGGAAGAGAATCAGAAGGGTAAAAGTGAGAAAAACTCATGGGTTGAGATAAAGACAGTTTAATAGGGAAAGCAAAAGCCGCGCATGCAAGCAAAGCAAAACAAGGAATTCATTCACTACTTCCCATCGGCAGGCAGGTGTTCAGCCATCGCCAGGAAAGCAGGGCTCCATCACGCGTAACGGTCACTTGGGAAGACACACGCCATCACTCCGAACGCCCCCCCTCCTTCTTCTTCACCCAGCCTTATATGCTGAGCATGACGTCATATGGTATGGAATAGCCCATTGGCCAGCTGGGCCAGCCGTCCTGGCCATGCTCCCTCCCAGCCCCCTGCACATCTGGCAGGGCATGGGAAGATGAAAAGTCCTTGACTAGTGTAAACAATACCTAGCAACAACCAAAACATCAGCGTGTCATCAACATTATTCTCACACTACATCCAAAACACAGCACTATACCAGTTAATAGGAAGAAAATCAACTCCATCCCAGCCAAAACCAGGACAAAAGGTAAGGGAAACAATTTAAAATTAAAAAAATGACAACATAATCAATCATGGTGTGCTAAATAATAACCACTCAATAAGAATTAATGAATATAACCTTTTGACACAGAATAATATCTTGAAGAACATTTAGGGAAGAAATGTTATCAATTATTTAAATATTATATTATTTACTTGTCACAGAAAACGTTTCCCTTAATAAGATAAATGAAAAAATATCCATCTAGACTTTCCACGCCAGCTTGCCAATATAGTTCATGGTTTATCAGGGCAGGTGAGCAAGTTGTTTGTTTCTATTTTTGTTGGGTTTGTTTGTTTGGGGTTTTTGTTGTTGTTGTTATTGGTTTTGTTTTTTTCATGAGAAAGACTTATGTTTTCTTTCCTTTGGGGCTGGACAGAGCATAGGTTAATAGAATAGTCTTTTCCTTTGTTGATGTGTTTTGTATCAAAACCAGCTAATCTCAGCGGAGATTTGAGGTTTTATCTTGGATTTCAAAGTTCATTCCAAATTAAAATTTATAGCAAAATCAAGAGGTTCTTAACCCACATGAATTGAAGACACTCTTTAATTTAAATGAAACCAGTGTTATAACACAGGATGTCAGTGCGGTTGGATTCCCCACCACCACCTCTAGTATCAGAGGCGATCTTCTTGATTTGAAGTGAGGCAGGTAGAAATTAGTCAGGTTTAAAAAGAGCCCACAACTATATATAATATTTTATTATTATACATAGTCAGATTAAATGGATATTTCAAAAATTCATAAGCAATAAAATGCAATGGCTTTAAAAGCACTGGCTGTGCAAAAACATGCATTGCCATATAAGATGCACTAGGATATCTGAGACATGACCATATGGTTGGCACATATGAAAGTTGTACACCTACACTTTTCAAGAGAGGAACACAAGAGTTCAAGAAGTTTACTCCATGGGTGATATTAGTTTGCATATGCAAACGGTTACTCACATAGAGCATAACACATTTGCTTAAGAAGAGCATTTAGTCCATTTTGGTCCATGCTTTTGGGTTTCCAGGCATCTGTACGTGGTTGGTGGATATGACATAGGTTTTACAGGAGGACAATACTCCTCTATATTGTCAGCTGGAGACCACAGAAAGCTATTTCACAGTCTGAATGACACTAGATGCCTATTTATAAGTAATTGAATCCTGTCCCTGCAAGAAGACATCTACATTCAGGCATGCTTGTGTTGAACTGAATCCCATCTCAGATAATCAAATAAAAGCTAAACCTGCACTCTGCATTTGAAGTAGAGACTGAGCAAAGACAGAAGTAGACACTTTCAATCTGGCATCACTACTGTTCAAGTTCTTGAGTGTTAGGAGGCATAATACTATATATTCGATGTAATATGTTTGTAAAACAGTTAACACCAAGTGATAGTTTATATATCACATTTGCATGTATTACGACGTTGATATTTTTCCTCCTATCTTCAAAGCAGGACTGCAGATTCTTTTTTGTGCTGAATTCTTCCAAAGAGATAGGAAATCTCCATTGTGTTCCTTTCTGTAGGATGATGTTCTAGATATACAATCTGTTTGTACATACAGAAATCCATGGCACTGTGCTGAGTATGACAATGCAAATGATGAAGCAGCATTCTGATCTGAAAATGCAAACCCAAGAATTACGGCCTCTGATGACCATTCAACAGTATAGATTAAAAATCCTTGTATGGGAGACAAAGTAACTATTCTAAGTACAAAGTCTCTAAGCTGTGTAAAGATCATACCATTAGACCTCCATTCTTATCTATTTTAATTCATTTAATGTTAGATGCTCTGTGATTTTGTCATTACTGAAGGAAAATTAGGTCCACTATGTTTTCTATGATACATTGTAAGATATATTACATATTATATTAAATGGTTTTAATAAAATGTAAATAATTAGAATCAACCTCATTTTAAAATTTTTAAAACTCCTGACAAGTTAGGGATCTCACGCGAGTAAACATTATACAGAGATTTTTGGATACATAGCTTATAGGAAGTACTTTTTTATATACACGTGTATATGACCACATATATCTGCCTCATTGTCTTTTTATACTATTCAATAAGTCTTAAATATCTGACTACTGCAAATATTCCCTTTCTTCCACAATTTCCACTATGCCACTAGGCCCCAGAAACACTATGACAAAAAAAGTCAGACGACAAAATATGACCATTTGCTGTACTCGGTCCTAAGTACAGTGAAGACTTTCCAGGTGGGGTTTGTTTGTGGGTTTTTTTTTTTTTTTTAAATGAGATGAGGAATAAGGCTCAATACTTAAAGCAACTAAAGTAAAAAAAGAGATAGAATACGTTAAAAAGGAGCAGAACAGGCGATGTCACCTCTCTAGGTACTTACAGATTCCTTCAGAGTACATGAGAGACAGGTTCAAATACTTCCCATTCTTGTTCACTAGAGACATTTTTTTCTCCACTAAAATAAGTTCAGTTAGCTATGAATGTGCACAATGAAAATATCTAAAACTCCTAGAAGAACAAGGAAAAGTAAAGCAACAGTCGCTCAAGCATGTTGGTATCAGAAAAATATTGCTCAGGCTTCCTTCTCCTAACTGATGGCATTTTGTGGCTGCAGACTGAAACAATAAATCCTGCATGTAACCTTCTGATGCAGGGTATGACTAAAATCAGTCATGTAAGGTAATTTATATAGTTCCCAATACTATATATTGAGCAGCTTCAAATTCTTAATGCATTTCTTTTCCTACCTCTTTGTGAAATATCTACGTTTTATTATACACACTCACAGGCAGTTAAACTGAGGCTGGGGGAGGAGGTGGTTAGGGCTCAGATTTTTAGATAGCTTACTGTCTAAAACAGTAAATAAACTTATAGCACAAAGCAGCTAAATATATCAGGCATTTATAGAAATCCCACTCATGTCTATCTGCGTCTTTGCATGCTCAATTAGCTTTGAAAAATTGGCCTTACATGTCTAGGCCAACGTAATATAAGGAGTTTACAGCAGAGTTGGGAGTTGAATCCAGCTTTGCTAAATATTAGATTAAGTTCCTTAACCACTAGAAAATCCTTTGCTTTTGACCTAGAAATCTATTTAATGCTCAACCTTGGCTTAAGAAAACTAGAAGAAAAATGTCATTGAGGCATTCTGTGCAGATTTATGTGAATGTTTATCTTCAGCAGCAGGGAATCAGAAAGGCTAAATTTTTATTTGTAAAGTGGTAAACATTTAAAATAGACTATGAGTACAATCTCTGTCCATGCTTCCTAAAGATATAGTCTGCTTATCCATTTTACAGAGTACTTTTTGGTAGATACTACTGAGAATATGTGGAAAGATTATTTTTTCTCCTTCTCATCCCCCGTGAGTGATCACTCCTATGCTTTACCTTTAAACATTCCTTGTACTTTCTTTGCCAGCAGGCATTCAATCCTGCAAATTGAAACACATTGGTAGTCCTTTTTACATGCACGTTCAGGCCTTTTCCTTTGCATGGAGCAGAGAATGAGCTGCTGGCCTAACTTAGAGTATTGATGCCTATGTGAGTGAAAGAAATTATCTCATTGAACATGTGTCTAGTCTGTGCTTGTGAGCATAGCTTCCTGTGAACAATTAACTACTCTAATTTAATTCTGGATATGCTAATCTACAAGAAAATATAGACAAGGTCACTCAGAGCTGTACTGTTCAGCTACTCTGAACAAGGCTCTCTGGGATAATAAAAACAGATTCTCGTTTTGTTTCTGTCTTATGTCCTTATCCTCACATGGAGTTCTGGGGAAAGAGAAAGCATAAAAGTAAGATATTCAAGTGGGAAGAGACAAAAACAGAGTATTATTTTGCCCAGTGTAGATTCCTTACTGAGACTAGTTGGGGAAGCACCTGAGTATTAATCCATTTCTAAATGTCCCTATAGGTTTTCCCATGGGTCATTTTTGATCAAGCACCAGACAAACAAATCAACAGAGAAGGAAAGGAGTTCTCTGATTCATGACATACATAAGCAAGCCCTAGAAATTAGATATGAAATAACAACTTATATTACCTGGTTAAATAAGCTTGATGTAGTAGGCTGCACAGCACAAATCCAATGGTTCTAGTGTTTTGTAGGACATTCCAGATATTTTTTGCCTCCACCTAATTTCAGTGTATGGACAAAACAGTAACAGATGTCATACAATATGTAATAATATTCTGTCCACTCAACAACTGAGATACAGAGTAAGTGATATTTCAGTATACTTCCAGCTATAGGTCATTGTTTCAGATCATGTTGTTAAACTTTAGTGATTTAAAAAGCCGTCTTAAGACAGAGAGGTTAAGAAAACAAGGTTAAGTGAGAAGCCAAGCCAGTAAGGGAGGAACAGATACCACACTTACAAACCAGGAAGAACTGGCCAGGGATGTGAAGACTGGGGGCAGCCTTTGTTGTGACAACCATGAGATAGTGGAGTTCAGGAGCCTGAGTAAAGGAGAAAAGGAAAAAGCAAGATCCCAGCCCTGAACTTCAAGAAAATAAATTTTGTGCCTGTTTGGAGACCAGCTTGGAAGAATCCCAGGGAGAAAGCCCTGGCAAGAAGAGGTGTCCAGGAGAGCATGTTGATTTTCAAGGACGACATCCTCCAAGCTCACAGATAATCCATCCACACAAGCAGGAAGTCGAGCTGGGGTGGTCAAAGGCCTGCATGGATGAACAAGAAGCTCCTGACTAAACTCAAATGCAAAAAGAAAGCATACAGGACATGGAAGGAGGGACAAGTGACACAGAAGGAATATAGAAACACTATTTGAGTATACAGGTATGGTGTTGGGAAAGCCAAAGCCTATATAGTGATCGGTGGAGGTTTGTGAGGACTGGAAGAAAGCAAATGTCACTTTGGCAGGAAGGAGGATCCAAGGAACTAAGGCCAGTCAGCCTTACCTGGATCTCTGGGAAGGTGATGGAGCAAATAATCCTGGAAACCGTATCCAAAGATATGAAGGACACTTGAGACTTATCGAATAATATAATTATCTGTCATATAAGGTTTTATGTAAACAGTTATTCACAAAACAAATATGTGATTATTAGTTATCAGTTTTGACAAAATTCATTCTTTTGAAACTTGACTCTTGTCTAGAAATTTTTTGGGCACTCTGTAAAAGAGGAATAATATCGTATATTTTTGCTATGTGGTCTAGCTAGTGACAAGTATGATTGAGCTCATCCTAAAGTAAACATCTCCAAAATATTGACTGAATTAATCTTGTTGGTTTACCTTCTTTTTCCTGATGGTAAATTTTCTGTGAAGCTTGAAATACAGTTGCATTTTCCAGATTTTTTTTTTTTTTAATCCAAGATATTTCTGTGCATTATTTAGAACAATCATTCCTGTGAACAGAAGAAAGAATTTGCAAGGACAGGTACTGTTGAAATCTTTAGTTTCTGGCAGGCTCTATTGTAGTCAACGGATTAC
The DNA here is from genome assembly GCF_964195595.1 of Calonectris borealis. Lineage (NCBI taxonomy): Eukaryota > Metazoa > Chordata > Aves > Procellariiformes > Procellariidae > Calonectris > Calonectris borealis. Next base: position 170,496,366 of record NC_134312.1, read on the forward strand.
AAAAATTGCATAAAAGTTACTTCTTCCTATCACCTCAGAAAACAGCTGCTAGCATAAAACCCCAGGAAGGGAAGAGAAACATGGAAGTCTTTCACAAAATGCATTCCCCAATTCCATCCACTTTCCATTGAAGTTAATACTTTTAGCCTCTGCATGCCATACACTGTTTCCCTAATCTTCATTGCAATGACTAACTTCAGAAATAGCTGGAGTCATAATATCAGGAATAATGAATACATAAAAGTTTTCATTTTTTTTAACTATCTTTGGGTAGTGAATAATGCACTCCAGTTCTCATATCACCTGTTTGCATGCTTTCCTGAACTAAACTATTATAGTAATAGCTATAAAAAGAAGTAAACATATAAAACAACATTGCTGATATAGAAAATTACATTTACTTTCTTCAGATACTAAAATCTGTCATGGGAAAGATCTAGGTAGATTCCTTTTCTGGATTTGGCTGCAGCCTCATTTGAGCAAGTTGTGTTGATCCGTCAACGTGAGTTATGATCCAAAATAAGTTCAAAGAACCAGATACGGAAAAAAATTAAGTATTCCAAAGAACTATATAGATATATATATTTGTATAGTTATGTATAGCTATATGTATGTGTATATAGTTACATATATTTACACACATATATTATATATATGTATGTATATTCATCTGAAAGTGTGAATTACAGACACATCTAATGGGTAACAGTAGAATAATGCAAATATTTCTTGAAAAATGTACATAAATAGTAACAATCATAAACTTAATATAATTATGAAAGACTTAATACTAAAATCATGCATTTTAAAAACACTGCAAAACACTTGAGCATCCCGTTACTAGGGCTAAATTCTGCCAACACTGCAGATGTTAGATTGCAAGAAGAGAGGGTCATACCGTATTTGCAAAAGTAGCTTGGAAAAGCATGCAGGTATCTCAGCATGACTCTACTCTAGGACAGAACCTATTTTTTATTATCTAATCACTACCATAAGTTTGCTTTACTACAAATATGTTAAATTGATGTACTTAGTATACCATCTTGTTCCTAGGTAGGCGTGATCTGTAAACTGTAAAAACATGTCTAATATGTAAGAACATTTATTGTAGCTTTTATATTTTGGGGTTGTTTCTTTCTAGCAATGCAGAAGTTAAAATTTTAATTTGTACAGATTCCTTTGAAAAATCTAGAAATGTGTATTCATCCACAAAAGCCTACTAGTACCTTCCAGCACTTCTTTGTATACATTTTCACTTATTAAGATAGTGACAGGTTTGGTTTTGTGGGTTTTTTTCACTTTACTTTTGTATAGTATCTATACAAACAGCTCCTAGAGGTTTTAAAGTCTACAGTCAGTTTTCTTATCTTTCCCGTATGGGGTGAATGCATTGCTCTTGGGAATGAGTTATAATTCACAAGGTTACGCAAAGACAGGGGGCAGCAGGAGTGGGGCTGCTCCCTGGGGGCCAGTAACAGAATCCATCAAAAGTAGCAGACAAATGGAGGGGATGGATCAAATCCAGGGTCCATCTAGGTTGTCCAGGTGGAAGCAAAAGGAGACAGACCTGGAGACATGGATACAACAGTGGTCCAGAGTCGATTGAGGAGACAGGTATGGAGACAAGTACAACGTATATCCAAGGGAACCAGCTAAGAAACAAGCTAACTATAGAGTAAAGATGAGAAGACAGGGCTAGGGACAGTTACACCTACAATATAGCTCACAAAAGGACCAAGAGGTCAATGTCTGAGCCTCAATGGAGCTCCCTAGAGTACTAGGCTGCGAGTATGGATGGAGGCCCCAGTAGAGGCTGGTGAGAATCATTAAGACATATTAGTGCATTCAGGGCCCTGACACTGAAATTTGGTGATACATTTGAGTTCAAAATGGAGACTTTGTCCATATCATATACATCTATAAAAGAACACAATAAGAGGTAGGTGAAGATCGTAATTGTTTATGATGCTTTCATATTATGAAAATACTATGCATCTCACAAGCACTGTGGTTATAATGAAAATGATCCATCATCTTCCTTCTTTTTTTTCTTTTCATATGAAATTGTTTAAATAAATTCTTTAACTATTTTGATCAAGACATTCCAGTAAAATTTATCTGGTATGGATTCATCTAAACATTGAAACTACAAATTGCAAATGATTTTCCAGCAGAGGGTGCTATTGATAAAAATCATGGGTTAAAAAACATATAAAGAATTAAAAGTTAAAACAGGAAGAAGGGAAAGATGAAGATCATTGTTTCTCAGGTTAAGTTCATGAACTGTGTAAAAAGAAATTATTTTAACCTTCACAGCACTGTTCAAAAACAAATAAAAGGAAAAAAGCTGGCACCAGAGCCAAATAAAAGGAAAAAGGCATCAGAGCACCTAAACTAAACCTGCACTGGTGCAAATTCTCCCACAACAACATCTTACAACTGTAATTTATTTCTAAGTATTGTAAGACATGTCTCATCAAGGTTCATCTCTTATGATCCTGCTGAGTTCTGTTACACTGTAGGTTACATTTACATCAAAGCTACTAAAGGTGTCCTCTAAATGGGCAATCCCTAGCCCACTAGACAAGTGGAATAGTAACAACACTGTGGGTCTTTGACTTTAACTTCTAAATGTAAGTAACAAAGAAGTCCAAGTAAGACTTCAGCTACGCAGAAAATAAAGGAAGAGTTCTCCTGATTTCAATGGGAGCCACCTTTAACTTGCAGCTTTGTAACTACAAATTTAAAAGTTTGCATGGACCTTCTTCCCTCATTATCCCAACTGATTATTCCAAATTATCTAGTCCAAATAAATTTGTTTAGATTTTTCTTAAATTTTAGCACAGATGGTTGAAATCGTAAATTCTTTTACAGAGAAGTAGTGGTTGTTGACATATTTCGTGGACTACCCTAACTGTAACAAGGTAACTTCTTGTAACCCGAAATGTAGCAAATGTGATATTCTGTAAACTTCATATAGCAATTTAAATTATATAGGATGATCAATCTAGTCAATATGATCTTGTTGGAAACTTACTTTTATATCAATATGAATGACAGACTGACCAAGGCTGATAATGCTCTGTAGAGTTCTTTCTGACATACCTCCAAATTCTATTATGTTACAACAAACATTCTGTCATTTTTTTACACATCATTTTATCTGAATAACATTTCTTCATCATCCTTCAGTTCTAAGTTTTAACGTTATGTCAAAAGTCTTACAAAATTCAAAGCAGCTTTTTTTTCTTTTTTTTTTTCCTTCAAGTGAATTACCTTAATAGCAAAAAGATGTTGCAGATATGGTAAGTACAAGCCATATTTGAAATTTGTAAAAAATAAACAACCTGTGTAACATGGTATGTAATAACTATTTTCCTTTGAGTATGATATATGTTCAGGATGTCTTTTCAGCATGTTTTTAGTATTAAAACCTTAGGAGCAAATTCAAAACTTCAAGACTGTGAAAAGATTGACAGTCTATAACACAAGCATGTTAAACTACAGGTGTTTGGTCTGCTATAAATACCGGTGTAGATTCTGACACTGACATTGATAAGTATTGACAGCTAAAGACGAAAGACTGAAACATAGACACAAGGAATCCTCTCGACATGAGTCCCTTGGCACCAGACTATTTGACAGCCCTAATTATCTTGACTGGAAAATGAATGTCTAAGAGCTTATATGGGTTTGGATTTTGTACTACAGTTTGCCAAAACTGTTGTGTCTTGTTAAAGAAGTATGTGCATTTCATTTCTTGAGGAAAAGATTGTCATTGCCAACATAGCACAACTTGAAAAATGTTGAAAATGTCCTACTTAATCATATAAACATTTTTTTCCTAAATAAATCTGAAGTGAAGTTAGGCTACTGCTTTATTTTGGATGGCCGTAACACGGGGAACAATGTACAAAATGAGGAGTGTGATCTAATGCAGAGGATATAAAAATAGATATCACAAATCTTGTGGTTTTTATCAACTTGCCCAGGAACTGGTTCTCTAGCAAGAAAGAAGTGTCTTCATGCCTGGATAGTTATATTTATTCCCTCACAAGAAATTTCTGAACTTTATCATTAAAGTCATGTCTTCGAAAACCTAGTTTAAGTATCTACCACATAACGGTCAAATAGTACTTACTATTGTAACTCAGATAAGAATATATGAAAAACACTTTCCATACAGTCTACATGAACATATGTAATGCAATTTAATTTTTTAATGTTAGTATGAGGCTAGTTAGAACAAACTCATTAACAACATTATTTTCTAAATATGTTTTGGCATTTCTCCTATGAATGAGACAGAGAATGATCTTTTCATTTATTTTTAGATACAAATAACAACCATAAACAGAATAATTTTTAAAAAATAAAATCTATCTTCACTACTCTCATCAGTATGCTTCTGTGTTCTTTCTTTGTATGATAAAGATTCATGTCAATGATATAGTAAAATTTACAACCTATATACTCTACATATACTCTATACAGAGAGCTTGTTTAGTGCTGATCTTTTTTTGATCTGCATTTGCTTGATTATGCGAGAATGAAATTCCCCTTTTCTTCCACAATAAAAATTTGAACCCTACTTTCAAATACTTTTATAGTTTTCTTCAAAATTACTTTGATATCACACTTTAATATGGGTTAGCATTATCCAAAATGTTCTTGATACCGCTTCAAAAAACATCTATCTAAAATCCAGTTAATGAAAAGGTGAGATAAATGGGATTTTTTCAGTGCCAGAGAGGTTAAAATTTCTAATGACAAAATAACGTTCTTTGGATATAAAGAAAGAGGAGCCATCTAAGACTAGTAATCAGTGCTGACATGCTAAGGGAAGGTTAAAGTGTTGAAATCCAAGACATAAAAGAGTCAGAAAATGAAGTGGGTTTGGATCACAATGTGCTGCGCGACCTTAAAGACAGACATGATGACCAAAACAAAAAAAGAGAAAAGTATAAGAGGAGGAGAAATATAGCTATGTCTTCCTGGTGAAGAACTATGACTATTAATATATTTCTTTTTGTTTTAAATCAAAACCTTACTTAATTTAGTAAGATTAAGCAGTCAAATGAACACTAGGTAGTAAGACAGATGAGCACAGATGGATTTATATTAAAAAAGAAAAGGCAAAGAAGGCAAGAACTACATTAAAAACAGCTGCATTTCATGTTTATTATATTATTCGCTGACATAACTGGCAGGTTCTGTTGTTTTTGTGGCTCTCTGTTTTTTTCACAGTAAATACCATGTTCCTTGATCTTGGACAAGTGCTTAAGTCAATTGTAATTTATTTTGCACATATGCAGATACTAAACAATGATTCCATTAGCTTACTCTGATATTTAAGCAACATAGATGTTTCCACTGTTTCAATCTGAATCTTAAATTGGCAAATAACTGTGTCAGTGAAATGGCACAGTTTTCACACACAGTTTATGTGTGAAAAACAAAACAAAACATGTGGTAAACTTAAAAATCTGAGATGGCTAGAAATTTCAGTAAGTATATTTGTTTTGGCGATAATGTTTTTGTGAATTTTCCTTTTATAAAGAAAACCTTCCCCCCCGCCCCCCGCAGATGGATCAGTCGTTTTGATTAAAACTCATCTGGCCAAACACAGATGCCAAGACCTGAGCTTGTCATTCTCAAGTCCTCTTTTTTTTTTTTTTTTTTTTTAATTAAGCACTTACAGAATGCAATTCACCTGATCCTAAGATAAACATCTAACCTTAGTCATATTAAAAATCCTAAAATTATCTTTTTTTCTTTCTATTAACAAAAAGATCTTTAAATTACCAGCTCAGCATTTCACATCTTGTAACTATCAATAGTTGGGTACTACTGACCTTCCTTTGTTAATCTAATACTGCTCTGCCTCTTCCTTCTAGCCAGTAGGCTGCTGAAAATTATCTATTTTTAAAAGAAGATTACTACCTCTGTTGCTAGATACCTCTGCTCAAAGACAGAGAGGTATTTGAGGTTTACAGAGGTCCCTAGTCTTGTTTCCCTGTACAACCAATGGACAGAGCTGGGCCACTTCGTGCAAGAGACAGATTATGCATGAAAGTCTTCAGTAATGTCTACATCTCTCTCCATACTTTTTAAAGGACTAGATCATCACTTTTCAAGCCTCATCCACCTCCATGTGTGGGCACCTTCAGCACAGAATAATTTAATTGCCTGTGTTGGTGATAATGTGCTGATTGTTTCTCTTTTGAAAATAATTAACACTCATTCATTTGGCTAGTAGTCAAAATATTGACTTTCCACATTGCAATCTAATTTAATAACAATATCTGTTTTATCATAATTTAAAATTGCATTTTATTTTCTCTTTTTAATGCCTCTCTGTATTCTAAATTAAATAAATATTATTCACCTCACTCCACAAAAGTTGAAGAAGACAGAATTTGAAACTTGTTGACAAAATGTAGGCAAATATTAAACCAGCACTTTTAATTATTATTTTGGATATTCAGCTACATCATCTAATTAAATTACTCCTTTTTATCTTCAGTATCAGGGTTTCAACTTGAAGTAGATCTAAACACACAAAATTAAGGAACCAAGATTTCATGTTACACATCTTATTTGTAAGTCAAGACCTTTAGATACTATCAGTTTACATACAAAAATATGATGCTTAACCATCCCAAACATTGGAGGCTTTATAGTCAATGATCAAAGAGGAAATAAAATTTATGTATGCCATTGTGTTGATTAGCAGTAACTAATTTTCAATGTTGTTAATTCAGCAACCTCATTGGTCAAAAGCTTATCTCAAATAATGGAGGAAAATACTTGGCTCCGGTATATGCACTACTGTTAGAGTTTGGGTTCTATCATCCCGTTAGCTGTATGAGTGAAAATCCTGTTGAAACGGATGAAAGCAGCACAAATTAATCCAATGAATAGTCAAATAAAAATATATATTTAGATATACATTCTTTTGAACAAAGCTAGTGTCCTTAATTCTTTTAAAAGAAAGGTTTTCAACAGACTCCATCTGCCAAAGACATTCTAAATCTTAGAGAATCTACAATTGTTGTCATGAAAGAAGCTTTATTGCAGTTCTGTCTGAGGGTGTAAATTGTAGTCACCATATCTGAGGTTGAGTTTCTGAAAATTAACCTTCATATATGACAATCACCAGTGAATATTATTTTCTTGCTTTTCCATAAGTTTTCATTTTATAAACAGCTGTGTCGAAGGACACTTATTTTAGTATAAATTATTTCAATTTTGTGAATCACTTGTTGAAAACAAAATACATTTTAACATAAAGGAAATTAAAATACCATCCACAGTAGTGGGTTGACCTTGGCTAGCTGTTAGATACATACCCTGCTGCTCTTTCAGTCCCCCTCCTCCACAGGACAGGGAGAAAATGAGATGAAAAAGCTTGTGGATCAAGATAAATACAGCAACTGGGAGACATCATATCCTGGAGCAATCGTGTCCTGAAGGACTGAGCTTGTGGAGAGGACCCACACTGGAGCAGGGGAAAAGTGTGAGTAAAAAGGAGTGTCAGAGAGGAAGTGTTACGAACTGACTACAAACCCCCATTCCCTATCCCCCTGTGCTGCTCAGGTGGATGGACAGATGAGTTGGGTATGAAGGAGTGAAGCTGAGCCTGGGAAAAAAGGGAGTTGAGGAGTGCAGGGAAGGTAACTTAGTTTTTGTCCTTTTTTTCTCACTACCCAAATCTATTTTCATTGGCAATCAATTAAATTCACTTTCTCCAAGTCAAGTCTGTTTTGCCCGTGTCGGTAACTGGTAAGCAATCTCAGTGTCTTTATCTCAACCCAAAAGCTTTTTCATCTTATTTTCTTCCCCTGTCCTGTTGAGGAGGGGAATGAGAGAGCACTTGAGTAGGCATCTAGCACCTGACCAAGGTCAACCCACCACACTTATTAGTGAGTAGGAATATACTTTTTGTGGTAATGCTGTAGTGTTTGATGGGTTAAAACAATACACAAAAAGCACAGGTGAAAGCACTTGGTAAGAATCATTTCAACCTGAAAAGTATCAGTCTGTGCTTGCTGACAATGAGGTGATTTCTAGGGTTTTCTTGTAATATGTATCCTAAAACAGACTGAGAACCTTGATCAATGAAGGTTTAGGCTTGATGTTAATTTCTGATATCCAAAAGCCAATCGCTATTTCTCAGTCTCACCAATCTCAGTAACATGTTCTTCCCCTTAAGAAATTGTGGCTTATTCTGTGCTGAAGGTGCCCATACATGGGCAACAATATATTCAGTACAATATATTTGTATTAAAATGAGTTAACTATTACAAATGTGAGGGAAAAAGGCAGCCTCTTGATAACAAGAATAATGTGGAAGAACAATAATGTTCTTCTGAACATTTATTTTTGTGTCTTTTTACTTAAAGAAAAAAATAATTAAATAAAACTCATCAACTCATTTAAAATGTAACAAGTCCAATAGCTAAATACTTAAAGAATTGTTTCAGAAGTGGAAAGAAATCAGGAAGCAAAACAGAAAGCTATAGTTTAAAAAAGATCAAAATGAGTAAATTTCCTTATCTAGGTTGCTGGAAAAAAAAACACAAGATTTGGCAAGATTTGAAAACCTTTTTAACTATTTTTTTTTGGCATCTTGTCCTGGTTTCATCTGGGATAGAGTTAATTTTCTTCCTAGTAACTGGTATAGTGCTGTGTTTTGGATCTAGTCTGAGAAGAATGTCGATAACACACTGATGTTTTAGTTGTTGCTAAGTAGTGTTTACGTTAGTCAAGGACTTTTCAGCTTCCCATGCTGTGCAAAGTGCACAGGAAGCTGGGAGAGAGCACAGCCAGGACAGCTGACCCAAACTGGCTAAAAGGATAATCCATACCATATGACTGGGGGGAGTTGGCCATGGGGCAACGATCGCTGTTCAGGAACTGGCTGGCTATCGGTCGGCAGGTGGTGAGCAACTGCATTGTGCATTACTTATTTTGTATATTCTATCATCATTATTAGTTATTATTATTTTCCCTTCCTTTTCTGTTCTATTAAACTGTCTTTGTCTCAATCCCAGCCAAAACCAGGACACATCTCTAGCAGTGTTTCAATTTCTGTGTGAAGATATGGCAAGTTGCTGTTAAAAAGCTCAAAAACGTCTCACATAACAGATAGATCTAAAACACTATAATTTGCACAAACCCTAATGATTTTTGAGGTCCGAGCTATCTTAAAATTATATCAGATTTCTTCTTTGAAGACACCTTGAAAAGATATACTTGTAATCATATTTTTATTGGCAACTAAGCTCTGTCATGTAGAGGTGTACAAATTTTGCAGTATGTGAGAATTACTAATGTAGAGCTAATTAATTAAAATAGGGAATTCAAACAACTGTTCAGTTCAAACTCCTTAGTTTCTTAAATGAATATTCTTTTAATTGAACAAATGAGACAGCCTTAATTCCTGCAGTTCAATTAACAGAAATGAAATTTATTATGTTTATTCAAAGATAGTCCAAGATTTAGACACTGGTCCTATTGAAAATGTTTTATGAATAGTAAAAAGGATTAGGACATAACAGAACATGAAGCTTTTTACTTCATAGTTCTTCCTCTGATTAAATGAGTATTGTGTCACAAAGGACTGATACTTGGTTATTGACTGATTTGTTAAGTAAGAGTAAGTAACAGTGCTGGGGCAACTAGTCTAGATATTCAAAACTACATTGCATAAACTATTCAAATTATATTAACTAGAATCTATTTATAATTGCAGTATCAGAGTCCTTATCTGCCATCTGTTGTGAGATGTTTCAACCCAACTATAGAAAGTCTATTCAAAACCCAGTTAATATATATATTAAGTTTATAGATATATACATTAGATATATAGATATATGTGTGTATGTATATGTCTGCTTGTGTGTGTCTCTGTGAGAGATGCTCAGCTTTGCTACTGGTTGACCATGCAAACAGGAAAGCAGCAACCAGTTCTCTCAGCCTGGGACAGAGATCCCAGGTCCCTGGGTGCATTGGGATGGGGTCCAGCAGTCAGGCAGGAGGAATACCTTCCTAACAATTCTTAATTACAATAAAATAAGCATATTCAGGACAAGGCACATCCTCCTCTTTTATCATTTTTTGGCCAGTTTGAACCAAGGAACAAAAGGAAATCTAACTATGGCAGAGCCCGTAACTCCCTGATCCCCATTCTGTTTATTAGCCACTTTACTATTTCTAATTTACAAGCAACAATAAGTATTTTCTTTTCAAAAGAAATTTAAAACAGTATTCATGTTTTTCTCCACTGAGTAGAAATTGTAGTGTTCTAGCACAATGACAGATGGCAAAATCAGTGTCTGTGTACTCATACCATAATTTGCAAGAGCAAAGGCAAAGAAAAAATCAGAACCTATTATAAATTAGTCATTATTTTCTCAATTTTTTTTTCTAGCTGCCTTTTCAAGTTGCAACTTGATAAATTTGGAACAATCTATAAAAGGGCAGTTATGCAAGAAAAATATTGTGTGATGAATTAGACTCTTCCTGTACAGCACCCAGCCGATTGCAAAACAAGGATGCAATTTCATGCCTTTATAACTAACATTTAAAAAAAGGTGTAATTTGAATTTCACACTTGTCAGCAGTGATCATGATCTAACTTAGCCTTTTTCTTGGGTGAAAATGTTTTGCCACTGGATTCCTAAGTTTACCAAAGATTCTGTCCTTCTGACATTAAGTAAATTCTGTTTTGACAGTCACTCTGATTAACTCTGACCCATCAAAGACTACTAGACATAACCCTATAAGCTTACCAAAGTGTTTATTTTCAATTTATGTTCTGTCCGGCAAAGCAGCAATAATACTTAGATTCTCCTTTATAAGGAGGAAATCTTAAACCTTACTCATGACACTCTTTGAGTAACACCACTCAGTTCAGTTGGACTACTTACCACCCTATGTTTTCTCAGCCTGAGTTAAGGTATTAGAACATATGTGCTGACCACTGTTTTACTTGCAGCATTATATGCATTGTCCAGGTGTTTAAGCGCCCATTATATTCCATGCAAACCCAGATAATACAATAAATATTGCTTTAAGGGATGGAAAAGGATCTAGTTACCCTAACAGAAATATATAATGCTGTTTGAGACCATGAGAAATGCAAGACATCTATGATGGGTTGGTAGATAAGACAAAATTAATGGGAGTCTCTTCTGCAGCTACAGCTGAAATTGAGGTAGGCTACCACAGAATGTAAAGTGACACTGTGAACCTACGTGAACCTACATAGACAATGTGGGTTCATAGATATGAATTCTGCTCTCCAGTAAAACCACTTTAAGGTGACAATATCACACTGAGAATTCATTTCATAGATCCTGAAGATAAAGCCCCTCCATAAGGAAAGTGTGATCTATGTTCTGTATTTATGAAAATATAATTTCATTTGATTGTTTCAAAATAATACTTATCAAATCAACCAATTGTTTTCATGTTGTTTATTGCTTTCCTTAATGACTGGGTCATCTACAGACCTTGTCAATGATATTCTTTCAGGAGTTTGAAAATAATAATTAAAAAAAAAAAAAAACCAAGAGGCCAAAAACTAATTCCAGAGGAATTAAATTAAAATTATAATTAATTCAACAGCAATGTTCTGTTTTCAGCTGCATTTTCCGACTTTACAGTTTTAAATCTATCTAATGCTTACCATTTGATTTTGCATTACTTTAGTCTCTTAATTGAAATGTATTACAATATGGAATACAATGTGTGACAGTAGCCTAAATATATTATGTCAACATTACTAAACTTAACAACCAGGTATGTTACTTTAAAAGAAAGAGTAACAAATTACTTCAGTAGATCTGCTTTCCTTAGTCTCATTTTGATTTTCATTAATTGTTTTAATATCTCTGTCCCTCTTCTTTTGTTTGTGCTGGTTTTGGCTGGGGTAGATTTAATTTTCTTCATAGTAGCTAGTATGGGGCTATGTTTTGGATTTGTGCTGAAAACAGTGTTGACAATACAGGCATGTTTTAGTTATTGCTGAGCAGTGCTTACACAGAGACAAGGCCTTTTCTGCTTCTCACACCACCCCATCAGCAAGGAGGCTGGGGGTACACAAGAAGTTGGGAGGGGACACAGCCGGGACAGCTAACCTCAACTGACTAAAGGGATATTCCATGCCATATGACGTCATGCTCAGCATATAAAGCTGGGGGAAAAAGAAGGAAGGGGGGGAAGTTTAGAGTGGTGGCGTTTGTCTTCCCAAGTAACCATTAGGCGTGATGGAGCCCTGCTTTCCTGGAGATGGCTGAACACCTGCCTGCTGATGGGAAGTAGGGAATGAATTCCTTGTTTTGCTTTGCCTGCGTGCGCAGTTTTTGCTTTCCCTATTAAACTGTCTTCATCTTAACCCATGAGTTTTCTCACTTTTACTCTTCCAATTCTCTCCCCCATCCCACCCAGGGAAGTGAGTGAACGGCTGCATGGTGCTTAGTTGCTGGCTGGGGTTAAACCACAACAGTTTTAACCAATTTGTATACTAGGTCTATATTTATTCAGGCCATCTTGTTTACCCTTCTAAGTACTGTCATAAGACTAACTTTCTGGCAGTATTCTGGAACTTTTCCAGTGTAAAAATGTTTGGAAAAAGCACCATAAGTTCTCTTGCTCTTTGTCCAGTTTTTCTAAAAGTCTTGGATGTCTATTTGAGTGAACTTACAACATAAAAATATCTATATTCCGTAACTGTGCTTTTAGATTCTCCAGCGTTACATTAGGGAAATAAAATACTTCCTCATTATTGCATAATATTAGTCAACTCTCTGATTATTTTTTTCTAAACAGAAAATCCCTTTTTTGTTATTACTTTTATTGACTATGTTTCTATATATATCTAGGAATGGAGCAATATTAGATATAGGATATTATTCCAGCCATTATATTTAAAAAATACTTTTGGTGAAATGCTAGCTACAGCCGCTTTCCTCCTGTGCTCCTTTGCTATCTTTCATACATTTTTCCGAGCATTAAATCCTAATTCTTACTGCTGTAAACTCTTCTTTTTCCTAGTTTCTATCTGCTATTTTTATTGATGTTTTTACTATTTCTGAAATTAAGTTCTGGAGAGGGAACTGTTCTGTGGGCCAAAGTGAGAGAAACAAAAAAAAAATTTTTTTTTTGTCAATATTTAAGGATAGAAATGAATTATAAATTCATTTCTAATTATATTCTAATTATAAATACATTTCACTAATTATAAATACATTTCAGTCATTAACATAGTATTTGTTGTAATGTGTCACCAAAATATTTTATATTAAATAAAAAATATATTCTTGCCAAGACCAGTAGCAATCTAATATTTTAAATGTTAGTTTCAACATAACTAGTCAGACATGCCCAGAGGTTTGTAGAATGGAGGCTCTATACTTTGATAAGGAACTGAAAAAATACAGGTGATCTTAAACAGACTTGCCTTTTACTTCTCTAAAAGAAAGCTATTTAAGAATCTCCAAGGAAAAGAAGTGAATGAAATTAGCCATCCCATTTAAATGCCAAATACTGTGAGAACTGATCTACTTTTTGCTCCCTCATTTGTGCCATCTTTTTAGATATAAAATGAGACCAGGAATGTTTATTACCCCAGGAAACAAATAAGTTTATTTACTTACCAATTTAGCATTTGGTGCTGTGAGATTCTGAAGGATATTTCTATCCAAGTAAAGGACACTACATTGACACCTGGCTTCTTTTCCCATTTAACCCAAAAACCTGAGGAGTTCATTAGTTGAAAATAATTATTTGAGGTCATACACACAGACAAGGATAAAAAATATATTAATTATAGGTTTCAAAATCAAGGTAGGATATATCTGGCCCTGGGGAGAAAATATGACTCATTTGCATATGATAATTTCCCCAAAATCGCTTATTAGAGTCATAACCTCTAAAACTTAATAATTTCACTCATATTGTCAGGGTTTTATTATTTTTTCCAAAGCCACTGCTCTCTATCCCTTTCTTTGGAGCAAACATTCAAGCCATTTTTTTTAATGGCAACTAGATGTCAATGTCAGCTCTAAAGTTCATGTAATTTTTTAAGTAGACACAGTGTGGTTCTTTTTTTTTTTGCTAATAACTTTTCCATAAAAATAATGCTTCATGTCACCTTCTGCCTCTAGTGTTTGCAAATGTGATATAAATAGATATATGTGAATATTAGCACAAAGAACATTTAAAACCAGCATTTTTGAGTGGTACATATAAATGCCTGATAGGGTATGGGAGCTCAAGAAGATCCAGTACAGTCATTATGGAATTTCATAATTTTCTCCTTTAAATTTGCAACTGTGTAATCTTATCATATAACCAAAACTTCCCCCCCCCCCCTTTTTTTTTTAAATTATATAACTCAATATGAAATGCCAGCTAACATTTAATTTTTTTTTAGCTGCATTCTAGTTTAACAATAATTTGTTCATACTGACAAATGCCTATTGTATGAGTGTCATGTTTAGTTCTAAGCATTTTCCAGTCATTATATAATTTCATTTTTGCTGGTTTTGACAGTATAAAAACGTCCCAGATTACATAGTGTCTGTAGAAAACTGTAAGGAGTGTTTACGTGTTTACTAAACATTCATCAGAGGGATTGAACTGATTTTGTTTATTGAAGTGAAAAGTTTAGAGGGGAAGAGGAGAGAGCAAGACAAGATGGGACTTTATTCTAGCATGTTCTGTTTAAAGAGGCATAAGAAAGAAAGTTGTCACAGAACATAAAATCAGGAGAAAAATGTTCCAATTAGACTCAACAATTATTATTATTAATTTTATATAAAGCACATTTCTTCTGAGAGTGGAGTGGAAAATGATGCACAAACCAATTTGCTAATTCAGAAAAAAGTTAATAACTATTTTAAACTGGAAAAAAATGGCACATTGGGTGATAGAATGTGAAAATAATGGAAAACATTTAATGGCTTTTCAAAAAATGTATTTTTTTGCTTTGAAAATTTTGGAATGTTCTCAATATAATGTTTATTAAAACATTTTTATCCATTTCATACGTTGACTTAATCAGAATAAAAAGGATTAAATAATACCAAACCAAAAATAAATGTACATACACACCACATATATATATTTTATATATATAATAATCACACACACATTTCTCATTCTGGATTGAAACCTGAAATTTGAGTAGCAAAATAATCCACTCTAATTTAATTGCCTTTAATTTATCAAACCTACAAAAAGTAGAGTAATATACACTTCTAGTTCTTTTCTTGTGTGAAAATGATTAGTCTTCTTTAATTTGATTTTCTCAAATGAAATGCATTTCATATTTATAGAAAAAATCTGTTTATATGAATATGATTTAAAAGTATGCATTATGCAAACAGATAACACCCATTTGGAGAAGTCAGAATGAATGGTAGATAATACATATCTGACAAGGCAGAACAGGCTGATACTGACAATGAGAAGAGGAATTAATCCACTGGCCCAGACTGGTCTTGATTGATGTGAAAGGTGCATATTAACACTAGCCATATAAAATAGAGATTTATAAATAGAGAAGATACCGCCTTCAGTTCCAGCTTTCCTTGTCAAAGAGCTCTCGTGCTTGTCCATCTCAGTCTTAGAAGCCAAGAACCATCAATGATTCTAACACTCAGAGCCAAAATGACTCATAGCAAACAGGAGGAGCTGGAAGCCATTGTGCAGCGGGGTAGCTATGACTTGGTCGCCATCACGGAAACATGGTGGGATGAGTCTCATAACTGGAGTGCTGCAATGGATGGCTATAAGCTCTTCAGAAGGGACAGGCGAGGAAGGAGAGGCGGTGGGGTAGCTCTGTATGTTAGGGAGTGCTTCGACTGTCTAGAGCTCAATGATAGTGATGATGAGGTCGAGTGCTTGTGGGTAAGGATGAGGGGGAAAACCAACAAGGCAGATATCCTGCTGGGAGTCTCTTATAGACCACCTAACCAGGATGAGGAGGCAGACGAAATATTCTACGAGGGGCTGGCAGAAATCTCACAGTCGCTAGCCCTTGTTCTCATGGGGACTGCAACTTTCTGGATGTCTGCTGGAAATACCACACGGCAGAGAGGAAACAATCGAGGAGGTTCCTGGAGTGTGTGGAAGATAACTTCCTGGCACAGTTGGTAAACAAGCCTACCAGGGGAGGTGCCTCACTTGACCTGCTGTTCACAGACAGAGAAGGACTGGTGGGAGATGTGGTTGTCAGAGGCCGTCTTGGGCTTAGTGACCATGAAATGATAGAATTCTCAATACTTGGTGAAGTAAAGAGGGGGGCCAGCAAAATCGCTACCATGGACTTCCGGAGGGCGGACTTTGGCCTGCTCAGGGCACTGGTCGAGAGGGTCCCTTGGGAGACAGTCCTGAAGGGCAAAGGGGTCCAGGAAGGCTGGACATTCTTCAGGAAGGAAGTCTTAAAGGCGCAGGAGCAGGCTGTCCCCATGTGCCGTAAGAAGAACGGGTGGGGAAGACGACCAGCCTGTCTGAATGGGGAGCTCTGGCTGGGACTCAGGAAAAAAAGGAGAGTTTATCACCTTTGGAAGAAGGGGGAGGCAACTCAAGAAGAGTACAGGGATCTCGTTAGGTCGTGCAGAGAGGAAATTGGAAAGGCAAAAGCCCAGCTAGAACTCAACCTCCTGGCCACTGTCATAAGAGACAAAAAAAATGTTTTTACAAGTATATTAATGACAACAGGAGAGCCAAGGAGAATCTCCATCTTTTATTGGATGCGGGGGGGAACACTACCACTGAGGACAAGGATAAGGCTGAGGTACTTAACGCCTTCTTTGCCTCAGTCTTTAATAGCCAGGGCATTATCCTTAGGGTACTCAGCCCCCTGAGCTGGAAGACAGGGACAGCGAGCAGGATAAACCCCCCATAATCCAAGAGGAAGCAGTTAACGACCTCCTACGCCACCTGGACGTTCACAAGTCTATGGGGCTGGATGGGATCCACCCGAGGGTACTGAGGGAGATGGCGGAGGAGCAGTCCTGGTTAATAGGGGAGGTCCCGGGCGACTGGAGGCTTGCCAATGTGACGCCCATCTACAAGAAGGGCCGGAAGGAGGATCTGGGGAACTACAGACCGGTCAGCCTGACCTCGGTGCCAGGGAAGATTATGGAGTGGTTCGTCTTGAGGGCACTCACAAGCCATGTGCGGGACAACCAGGGGATCAGGCCCAGCCAGCACGGGTTCATGGAAGGCAGGTCCTGCTTGACCAACGTGATCTCCTTCTATGACCAGGTGACCCGCCTAGTGGATGAGGGAAAGGCTGTGGATGTGATCTTCCTGGACTTCAGTAAAGTCTTTGACACTGTCTCCCACAGCATTCTCCTAGAGAAGCTGGCGGCTCACGGCCTAGACAGGTACACTCTTCGCTGGGTGAAAAACTGGCTGGACGGCCGAGCCCAGAGAGTTGTGGTGAACAGAGTTAAATCCAGTTGGCGGCCGGTCACGAGCGGTGTTCCCCAAGGCTCGGTACTGGGGCCGGTCCTGTTCAATATCTTTATCAATGATCTGGATGAGGGGATTGAGTGCTCCCTCAGTAAGTTTGTAGATGATACCAAGTTGGGCGGGAGTGTTGATCTGCTGGAGGGTAGGAAGGCTCTGTAGAGGGACCTGGACAGGCTGGATCGATGGGTTGAGGCCAACTGTATGATTTTCAACACGGCCAAGTGCCGGGTCCTGCACTTGGGTCACAACAACCCCAGGCAACGCTACAGGCTTGGGGAAGAGTGGCTGGAAAGCTGCCCAGAGGAAAAGGACGTGGGGGTGCTGGTTGACAGCCGGCTGAACATGAGCCGGCAGTGTGCTCAGGTGGCCAAGAAGGCCAACAGCATCCTG
This sequence comes from Calonectris borealis, assembly GCF_964195595.1. Classification (NCBI taxonomy): domain Eukaryota; kingdom Metazoa; phylum Chordata; class Aves; order Procellariiformes; family Procellariidae; genus Calonectris; species Calonectris borealis. The sequence continues at coordinate 170,514,249 of NC_134312.1, forward strand.
ACCTGTATCAAAAATAGTGTGGTCAGCAGGAGCAGGGAGGTGATCGTATCCCTGTACTTGGCACTAGTGAGGCCGCACTTCGAATACTGTGCTCAGTTTTGGGCCCCTCGCTACAAGAAGGACATTGAGGTGCTGGAGCGTGTCCAGAGAAGGGCAACGAAGGTGGTGAAGGGCCTGGAGCACAAGTCTTATGAGGAGCGGCTGAGGGAACTGGGGTTGTTTAGTCTGGAGAAGAAGAGGCTGAGGGGAGACTTTATCACGCTCTACAACTACCTGAAGGGAGGTTGTAGCGAGGTGGGTGTTGGTCTCTTCTGCCAAGTAACTAGCGATAGGACGAGAGGAAGTGGCCTCAAGTTGCACCAACGGAGGTTTGTATTGGACATTAGGAAAAATTTCTTTACTGAAAGAGTGGTCAGGCCTTGGAACAGGCTGCCCAGGGAAGTGGTTGAGTCCCCATCCCTGGAAGTATTTAAAAGACATGTAGATGAGGCGCTTAGGGACATGGTTTAGTGGGCATGGTGGTGTTGGGTTGACAGTTGGACTCGATGATCTTAGAGATCTTTTCCAACCTTAATGATTCTATGATTCTATAATTCTATGATACCTGAATATACCTAATTATGCTAGGATTGACTAATATATTTCATTAATGCTTGATTCTTAGTTATTAACAGATAAGTTTAACTAGTAGATGAACCTAAATAAATGCTGGCTTGAAGTTTTGAGATTTGCGTTGTGTCTCAAATCTATTCGAATACTCCAGTCACAGCAGTCCACTCTTCCCTGATAACAGTGCAACACTGAAGTTTGGAATTCTCCTCTTAATTGCTTATATGTATTTCAAATTAATACAGACATCTAAAGATACCCATAAGCAAACATACATTTTAAGGCCCTCTTGATCCTCCATGTGAATTGTAATCATAATGCATTCTCTTATGTTATGCTCACATCACATATGAAAAAGCTTAATATGAGTCAACGCCCCCAACCCCGTAAAAACATTTTAAAAGACCTCCAGTATTTAAAAGACCTCTAACATTTCTTTAGATTAAGTGGGTATTAAAAATATGTCTTTTAATGACAACTGATATAATGCTGTAACTGCTGTTCAGCAGAGTTGTAAAAGTTTCAACAGCTAAACAGTTTTGTTTATCTGATACTTTTAAATCATAAAAGAAATAAATGATTGGCATGGCTACCCTGATAATGAATATTTAATTCCTATTGTATTTATTATGTATTTGCCATAGCCTGCAGTTACTGCTTTGAAAACATAGACTAGATTTCTCTTTTTTTTTTCCCCACAGGAACCTTGGATCCCAGCATGACATGAATAAGTGAGTAGGGCAAACAACAGCTCTGAAATAGGCTAGCAATATTGTGAGTTTTGGCTGACATAAACCCCTAGCCTTTCTATCATGAACAATTTCAAAGTTTGAAGTGTCTCTACAGCAAAGGCATTGAATTTTACAAAGTTATCCAGGCAGTCTAGCTTTTCACAACATACCCAAAAAAGGAAGGATGTTGGCAGTGGTCTTCAAGAGTTGACTACTTACTTTCAAAGTTCTGGTTTTCTGCTCTGTACGTCAGGCGGTCTTCTGGTCAGCCAATACTTCTGATTCAACAATTCCCTAACAGGCAGTTTGTGGTACAGCTCATCAAGAGATGTCATATTATAGCAGAGTAAACACAAAAGAAAGGCCAAGGAAAAAGACTTATAATATATCTTCTTTATTAAAATTAATTTAATTTAGGAGGTGTGTTTTGTTTTGTTTTTTTTAAGTATTATATGATCAGAATCATAGTTCTTACATTGGCAAATCTTATGGAGCTCTTCATATTTCCTTCACAAAGTTCAGTACAAATTTAGTATCCTTGTTGTCATGGTTTGCATTTTTATGCCGTAATTACCAAACACATAAATCAAATATACTGCACACTACTTCTAACTATAAAATAGCATTTCAGCTCCAAGTAAATGGAGCTCATAATGTTCTGACAGAAATGCACTTGCATTTTAATAATATTTCAATGAATAGAAGAAAGCTCTTATTGCAATTAAATTCCAATCTGGTTATCACACTATGGTATCAGTTTTATTTCATATTTCTATGTCTTTTCCAAGCAAACATGCATAGATGAGAGGTTTTAGTTACCTTGTTTGAACAATGAAGGTCAGTAGATACTAAAAAATCCCAACCAATATCTTGGCAGTTCTTCACATTTGTAAAGACATTTCTTTTATACCTAATAACATTCATTTTATTAAAATATTTTATTTCCTTTAACCTTTGACAAAGCAATAAAGTGATACACTGAAATGCATCCTAAATGAAAGATAATAATTGCTTCCTGAGGAAAGAACAAGTCTTGTAATAGAAAAGGAGTGGAATGGTATTCTTTAGAGCAAAGAATATGCTGAGAATATATATGAGAATATACCTGTCAGAGTAGAAACTGCCTAATAAAAAGGCGCTCTGGATTGCAACATGTAAGAATCAACTGCAGAAATACTAAATAATACTGAGGCATTTGTATTATAGTATATTCCTGGTAGAGGAAGAAATAGAAGAATGTTCAGCTTGTAGTGTACATCTGTACCATCCTTTGTATGCCGTGATAAGTAACCCTCTAGACAAGGTTCATGCAGTCAATCTGAAAGTGTTGACCCTCATGAGATTATGGATTGCTCTTTAAAATGCATAATGTCCTAAACGTTCAAAAGTTTAGCATGGCATTGGATGGTTAGCTAGGCATAACCATGCAAGATGTTTATAGGCTGTTTGTGAGACAAGTATGTGTACGGATGATGAATGGATCAGAAACCACATTGTTATGTGCTGTTTTAGCAACGGTTGCATAGTAACCATAGATTCTTTCCCAGTGACCACTGGAGCACTTAGTTAAAGTAAAGATAAAGGTCAGTAGAGTTTGTTGCAGCTCAGTATATAGATTTATACACAATTTAGGGAATTGAAGATTGTTCTGAGGGTAGAGTTTAGAGGATTGATAAATCAAGCTGTTTCAAACTTGAAAGCAAACCTTTACTGGACTGATACTCATTAACAATACACATTACATTTGCTACTTAATCACTACCAAGCATTATCAACACATAGACAAAACTGTTAGTACTTAACAAACTTCTCCTAGACTAGCCATAAGTATACAATACCATGGAACTCATGTTTTTAGTTAGCACTGGTGGCTGTGGTCCATGGTCATTCTTAGTCACCAAGATCAAGCTTTATGCTCGTGCTCTTTGACAGGGAAGCTGGAGCTGAAGCTGTGATGTCTTCTTTATTCCCCACCTTTCCTGTCTCAATGCTGATGCTTTATACTCTTCTGTCACCACTCCCAAAGATAAAGGAATGATCTCATCTGGTCTTGGTATATTATTTTTGGGATCAGAACCTGTTATGTTTTGTTTATTCTGCAGAGTAATTCTGGTTCGATCAGTCACGCTGTCTGCAAGATTGCACATACCTGCTCTGCAAGATTGCTTTGCTTTTACCAGACATTTTCTTTGTTTGTTCTTGCAGAACAAGTCCCTTTGTGCTTGCGGTTATTAATAGTGCTAAGATGTTATGAGTATTACAAAATACTCATACACTGTCACCAGTTATGTCATTATTATGTGCTTATGTCTGGATTCACAGCAGTCAAATATGGAGCTGTGCCTTACTCTTGTATAGAGTTCACCAGCTAAAAGATAATATTGGAGATTGATTTAGGAGTTACATTTTGAGATTCTCAAAAGTCTGGATCCCTTATATGCTCAATATTTCATATTTCATATAAAAACATAATGGCTAAATTTGTTCTACTGCACTACTGAATACAAGAGACCCAAGTTTATCAATCCCTGTGCCCAAAATCAAGCAGCATTTATTTGATTGGCTCACATCCATGACACTTGAGACTAGACTCAGTCCTACCAAGCTTTACATGGAAACAGTTACTCAAATCAGTTCAAAAAAGAACTAGGGATTAGGCTACCAGCTGAGTACTGCGGACCATCAGGAGTGCTGGGGCTCATTCCTTGGTCTCATTTATATAGTGGTATACACATACTCAGCAGTTATTAGGTTGGACTTTATGAATAGTTCAGAGAAGCTCAGTGCAGAAAAGACAAGTGTTTATACAGGACTTATTCCTCAATTCAGTCTGTTCCTTTATGGCACTAGGCTTCCAGGGCCAGGAGTACTTAGTTTTACATTGTACAGGGGGAATTCTTTCCACTGTTATTTCATTTGTAGCAAAAATCCAATTTTTGCAACAGCTACAGCAACCCCCTTTTTCTTCTCCTTCCACTTTTTGCTGCATACCATTTGCTTTCCTCTATACCAACTCCTCCTTGTAAATACAGTTACTGTTATTATTCAATGTTTTCTGAGACCAATGCCTCAGCAATCATATGCTTTTCAGTGTCTTCTCCCTTTGGTTGCCTTAGCTAAATGCTAAGGACTCCACTGAGGCTTCTCTGTGTCTGCCTTCTTCCCAGCACAGGTTGTTTTTTTCCCGTGTTTATCTATGAAGATTTGAATTTATTGAGAAGTGTCTGCCAGTCACAGAATGCTCATTTGAAGTTCAACTGCCCTGATGTGTTTTAGACCCAGATGAGGTAAATGAGAATAAGAACAAAATGAGAAAGAGAAGCATCCAGTTTATTGGCAGCCCACATCTTGGTTATTAATTATCCGTTGCTTATGGTGTAGCAAAGGGGCAACACCTCAGAAACTTCTCTGCTTTCTCTCTATATTAGTCAGGTATGAGGTGTACTTTTGTGAGGATTATAGGTCAAGAGAAAATCAAGAGAATTACTTTTTTCTGCTTAGCATGACGGTCACACTATATTAATTCACCTAAGTCAATTGAAATAATCTAGTAAAAAAAATGGATATGTGTAAGATAGAGGCAGATAAACTAACAAATCATTGTTTCATCAGTTTGACTTACGAAGGTAAATTACCAAATCAAACAGAATTAACTTAAATAAATTTTAACCTGATTCATAGGGTTTGTACCTATTGAATTAGAATTTATCTATCCCATGCTTTTTAATGGTGACCTAAATCTACAAATTTCTTTTTTTTTTGTTCATAATTTCTCTCTTCCACCTTTTATAGAGTTGATTTCTAAGCACAGATTTTCATCAGTTTTTCTTATAATGCATAGCAGGAATCACAGATATTCTCTAGAAAAGTGTTTCGGGATTTAACTTTTAGATCTGAGAATGCTTCTTATCAGCCCTTGGAAACTATCAGGTAATTGGAACTCCCACTCAAAATATGTCATGGACATGGAGGGTTGTCGAAGGAGAGGTGGACTCAGGCCACGTTTTTTATGCTATACCTGGAACCATTTCCCAGTCCCTGGCATTGGTGTTATGGCCGGGCTGGCTCCAGGAAAATATTTTAGGCAAGACTTGGCAGGCCCCAAATTTGACCTCTCGTTGCATCTGTTTTCCATAAAGGAAGTCCAAACATGCAGAGAGGTGCTGGCAGGATGTTTTGACTTGCTACTAGTCTGAGCAATCTGCTATGTCATGTGACAAAATATCATCTGTCCCCTCCACACCTGCCTGTTCCTTCTGGGGGTCCAATAGGGAAGGGCAGCAGGTATGCCCCCCACTCTGTGATACAAAGGGCTGCCATTCCCCCTCTGCCCCGGGGTCTGTCAGGTTGTTGCCACTGGCTGTTTACCGTCTTTAGCGTTCTTTGTACATATTCTGCATATTGTCATCTGTTTCCCTCATTTTGAAATCACACAAAACTTCTCAGTATGACTTTTCTTCTCTGCAGTAGCTGTGGACTCCCATTTCATTTATTTGTAATCCAGTTGTTTTACTTCTTTTTGCAGAAAAAGATTTAATAGAAGAAAGCTGTAGTGAAAGCTCATACTACTTTGAAGTTTTACTTTAGTAAGATACACATCCCTGATTTATTAGCACAATTTACAATTATATTGTAAGTAATTAAAGTAAAAACTCACTTGTCAAAATAAATGAGCACAGTATATTTTGTGTGGAGGCAACCTTGATGGTTAATTGCATTTACGTCCTTAGTCATTTGCAAAAAAAATCTGTAGTCTGTGATGAGTCTTGTAAGTATTACTATGAATTAGAAAATTTTTATTCTTCTGGACTGTTTTGCTAAGGGTAGTAAAAGTTTCATTTTATTATACTGTCTTTCAAGAAACAATTAGCAAGTTCCAATTCTACACATTTTCAAATGAAACATTATGAAAAACTGAAATGTATTTTGAAAACATTTCTTGATTACTTTGCTTTGGACTTACACAGCAACAATTGTTGCATCTCCCAATACAGAAAAGACATCAATAAACTAGGGTGAGTGCAGGGGATTGCCACTAGGATGGTTTGACTGTAGCACTTCTATGTAGAGAGGCTGAGGGACTAGGGTTTGTTCAGCCTAGACAATAGGCTGTGGAGCACCTAACAGCAGCCCCCTACGCTTATGGAGATGGAGCCAGGCTCTTCACAGTGGTGTGTGGTGGGAGGATGAGAGGTAATGGGCATAAGTTGAAAGAAGGAAGTTTAGACTGGATATAAGGAGAAACTTTTCCACATGAGGACAGAGTTTTTCAAAATCTGCCTGGACAAGGCCCTGAGCAACCTGACCTCACCTCAGAGCTAGCCTTGTTTTGAGCAAGAGGCTGGACTAGAGATCAGCTGAGGTCCCCTCCCACCTGAATTATCCTAGGGTCCTAATTTTATTTGGCCAAGAAAAGATGGAATCAGTAAATTTAAGAGCTGTTCAGTCCATAATTTCTGTAGGCACTCTTCATAAAGTTCATAACAAGCTGTGATTGTCACATCTCATCAAACTGAGTATTAGGTTACTAAAAAATAGTAATTAAAAAAAAATAAAAGGTCAAACTTTGAATTTCTTTCTTCTGAAAACTTTCAATTACATAAACATAATTTGTTCAGATTTGTCTGTGATCCTTGCTGAGTTTGGAGAAACATTGATAACATCCATGTCTTAGTTCAGCAAAAGCTGATATGTCAAAGAAAAGCAAGGAAAAAAAAAATAAATTTAAAATATTAGTAATGAATGTAAACTTAAAATTATTTATAATACAAAATTAATTGTTTTGTTCAGCACCTATTTTATTACACTGGAAGGACTGTATATATGCCCCTTTCATCTTTAGAATGTTTAGTAGGGTTTTTTTATTATTTTCCCCATGACCTTAGAAACACATTTTCTGGAAGAAGAGGACTTATATGACCATAGACTTCACACTTTTCTTTGTTTTGCATTTTGCTCATTATTTTCAATAGATCCATTAGATAGATGATTAATCCTATAAGAAACAATGTACATGTCCAGCTAAGCAGATGTTTGTTCCTCTAACAATGGTGGAAATAAGTAAAAAGGACAAATTCTTTTCAGATGGCTTACTCCCTCATTCTCCTCTCCTTTCCTTAATATGTTGGTCATTATTACTATAGCAACAGCAGCAGGATCAGTCCCATCTATTTTGGGATATAAATAGTCAAGGGATGCGTTTTTCAAATATTGTTTACTTACTGTTCTGTAACAATTCCTTAACTCTTTCAGGAAAATGTGATGACTGGATTAATGAATCCTGCAGACCATCCTTTAAGACTATATTGTGAATCTTACTACATTCTTAGAATGAATGGGACCTTTAAAGACCATCTAGCCCACTCCCCCTGCCATCTTCCACTAGATGGGGTTGCTCGAAGCCCCGTCCAGCCTGACCTTGAACACTTCTAATGATGGCACATCCACAACTTCTCTGGGCAACCTGTTCCAGTGCCTCATCACCCTTATCATAAAAAATTTCTTCCAGATACCTAATCTAAATTTATCCTCTTTCAGGGTAGATTTTAAAACCATTACCCCTTGTCTTATCACTACAGGCACTGGTAAAAAGTAATTCTCTTTCTTATAAGCCCCTTTTAAGTATTGAAAGGCCACAACAAGGTCTCCCTGGAGTTTTCTCTTCGCCATACTGAACAACCCCAACTCTCTCAGCCCTTCTTCACAGGAGAGGTGTTCCAGCCCTCTGACCATTTTTGTGGCCCTCCTCTGGACTTGCTGTAACAGGTTCATGTCTTTCTTTTATGGGGGACCCCAGAGCTGGATGCAGTACTCCAGGTGGGATCTCACCAGTACAGAATAGAGGGGAAGAATCACCTCCCTTGACCTGCTGACCACACTTCTTTTTGTACAGCCCAGGATATGACTGGCTTTCTGGGCTGCAAGCACACATTGATGGCTCATGTCCAATTTTTCATCCTTCTCTGCAGGGCTGCTCTCAAACCATTCATCCCCCAGCCTGTACTGGCACTAGTGATTGCCCCAGCCCAGGTGAACAACCTTGTACTTGGCCTGTTGAACTTCATAATGTTTGCATGGGCCCACTTCTCAAGCTTGTCGAGGTCCCTCTGGGTGGCATCCCTTTGCTCAAGTGCATCAAGTGCACCACTCAGCTTGGTGTCATCCACATTATGTATTCCTCTGTAAATGAAATTTCTGTATTAGACTCTGTGCTATTAATGTACTGTAGTTATACTTCCTGAAGTTTTTCAAAGTTATCTCTAGATTTAAGTAACACAAATTGTTTATATTCAGTCAAAATTTGCAGAATTATTATTCATTATTTTTCTGAATCAATAATACATTCTATAAATAATAACAGCCACACTACAGAATGCCATATACCTAATTGCTATATTTTTGCCATCCTGTTGTGTTTTTCTTATATTTTTCTTTTATTTTCTGATCTATGGCAATACTTTTTATAACTTTTAGCATAGTTTCTTTGTTTTTTTTAAAAAAAAAAATCAGCAGAACCCTGCAAGAACCTGTTAAAGAGTTTTTGAATGGTCAGATTCATTTTATCATCTGTTTATTCTCCATCCAAAGCTTTTATGACACATCCAAATAACTCCAGAAGATTAGAAGGAAAATGTGACAGTTGTCCATGGTTTTACTAATTTCTTTAATTCCATTTCAATGGAATGGCTTCTCCAGCTCCTGAAGGCAAGATTAAGATCATTTGAGTTAAAAACATAAAGACTTCTCACCCGACACTTGGAGACAAGTTCTTTTGGGGATCCTTGGCAGAATGATGACAGGACTAAGTTGTAGTTACAATTAAATCTTTTTTTTTTTAACAGAATTTTATGATTAGCATAGCATAGAATTTTATTATCAGAATAGCATAGGATTTTTATAAGCAGAATCAGCGTAGCATAATTTTATAAGTAGCATAGCACAGAATTTTATAGCACAGCTTATTTTACAGTACCTAATCACCTGGAACCTCCGCAAATCGAGTCAAATCTTAATATTTGTCTTGCTGTATCAATATAACATCATTGTCTAGACTCAAACAACAAAATAGAACATGAGTCACTCACTCAATCCTCAGAGGAAGCAGACGATGGTGGAGGGGTCACTGATCACTGTGGGAATAAAGGGTTTTGTCATCCAGCAGCTGTTCTGGTCCAAGACCCACTTAGGACTTGTAACTGCTTGATTTTATAGACAGTGCTCTGTGTGCTGTTATGCTTCCCTGTTCTGTGACGGGGTCATCATCACCTGGTTGGCCAGGTAACTGGGACCTTCAAGACCAATAAGGAGGGAAGCAACAGTTCAGCTAGCCCAATATTTTGTCTACAGGAATAGCAATGGGAGATGCCATGAAGAGAAGGCAGAAGAGCTTGGCTGCTTTCTGCAGACCCTTACCATCTCCCCAAATCCACAGTAGTTGTACTGGAGTTCTAAGAAGGTACATTCCTTGCTGTTCCTTTTGGTATCTGCTGATGGCCTACTGTTAATTAATTTGTGTAATCCCATTTTGAACCTACTGGTATTGTCTCATGACAGTACAGGCTCAAAGAAGTTCATTACCTGTTCTGCAAAGAGGTATTTTCTCTTATATATTTAAAACCTGGTGTCAATTTATTTGCCACATTCATGAGTTTTTAAAGCTTGACTAAATCCCTCAACTTTCTCCTTTCTAAAGTGAGTCTTAATTGTTTTAATGTCTCATTCTAAAGGCAGCGGGTCTATCTCCTGTATCATTTTAGTTGCTATTCTCTGTACCTTTTCTGACTCTACTGTATCCTCCCTGAGATGCAAAGACCAGAACTGTGCAGTTTTTAAGTTGTCAACACAACAAGGTTTTGTACAGCAGCAAAATGATGACCTCCATTGTATTCTCTTTGCCTTTCCTGATGATGCCAAGCATTTTGTTAGCTTTTTTTTGGCAGATGTTGCACATTGAGCCAATGATTTCAGAGGACTAACAACAATGACTCTAAGCTCCACTTACCTATAATTGCTAGCATATTTGCCACTGTGTATATATATATATATATATAGTTAAGATAACATTTATTCCCTAAAACCATTACCTCGAGGTCATCTTTTATAACTTCCCAGGCATGTCCAGTTATGCCGATCTTCAGTTTCTGAAATAGTTTGTATGCTTTTGGGGTGAAAAAACCCAAAGCTGTTGCTTTTTTTTTTTTATAAGAACTGTTGTACACTTTTAGAGTGTCTCTCCACAACTGATTGAACACATTAAGGAAAGGAATATTTTCCAAAGTTTTATATTTTTTAAAGTGATACAGAGAATTATCCACTTTTATCAAATGATTCCAGTTAGTGTCCAGGAACCCTCATTACATTCCCAAATGATGGCTCCAAAAGTAGGATTTTTTCTAGGAAACAACCTAAACCAGTCGCTTTTCCTTTACCTCTCTATGCCTAAGAAACATGTGATCTGTAGCTATTTGCTATCTTTTTTGTCCTTCATGGTTCATCTCCTGGAACAAAATTCTCAGTTATGAAATCTGACTTTGAGCTTAAGCAGTTACTATCCAAGAGATAATGTTGAGAAATAATATTGAATCTTGCTGCTTCTGTCGATAGTAATTTGACCTGGAACTCTGCCAAGATGAAAGGAAAGAAAATAAAAAGTGAATCACTTAAATCTAATGAGACTGCTAGCCTTACTTGTCTTTGAATTTTTTTTTTTTCCCTTTTTAATCAGTGAACAGGTTATATAGTGCTACCAGCATCTTTTTATGCATTATGTATTTTATTCTATTACAAAAGTCTCAAACATTTTTTCATCCTTCTGTACATTTGTTCATTTCTGTATACACTTATGTAAACAGTTGCACAGTTCTACTTCTTGACTTTAAATAACATAGAACAGATTTTGCAAACAAGCAAAAGTATGTTTTTAACAGCTTTATTCTCTTTAATTTTTTTTTTTGCCATTATCTTATTTGCTTACTTCCTGATTTTTTGTTTGTTTGTTTCAGATTTAAATAAGTATTACTGCTAAAGTTCTTTATAAGCAACATAGCCCATATACCTATTACTATATCCTAAACCTGTAAGAATGAAGTTTTCTTCAGTAACTAATAATATGCAAATTGATACATACTGTAGAGGTTTACATTCTATGTTTCTCTACAAACTTACCATGCATATGTAGTTTTTCAGGAAAGACTTCTACCAGACTAACTTCAGGAAACCTAGGATAGTAAGAGTACAGTTCCATGTGGTACTTATTCAAGAAGGTGCTGCATAGGATACCTAAGTTCTATAAATAGAAGTAGCCTTCATGAAACCAGTGACTACTTCTGTAGGTGGTTAGGTTTTTCAGCAGATAAGATGAGCAATGAAATACTTGATGGCCCTGATACCAAATGGCAACAATTTGCTCTCATCCATATTGTTAATTGTTAGCTCCCTCTATAGATAGATCTTCTTGAAAAGACTGGAGCAACCCAAAACAAAAATAAGGAGTGAGCTAAAAATCAAGTGTGGCCAAAACTAGATCATGGGACTGTCTTGTTTATGCTGTCATTCTTAACGTTTAAATACTAGTGCTTTTCTGGGTATGGACACTCCCTAAGGCAATGCTAACATCGATGTTAACAAAGGCTCGGGACTGTTCCAGAAGGCAGCATGAATGCAACCACCCTGGGGGAGGAAAGAAAAGGAGTTTATTCATGTGGATGGGAGCTGTGCCATGTTAGCTCCTCTCTGGGCTAAAGATTAGACCATGAACTGTTTTGTTTAATGGTGCCCTGATGAAGTTCATAGCCACCTACATTTCTGACAGAGAAAATTCACATATCCTACAAAATCCTCATGTTCTGAATCTGATATGCATAAGAAGAAATCAAGAGGAATTTGCAAACTCAGTGTACAGCTACTTTTTCTAGCTTGGCTGTCTTCTAGTAATAAGTTCAGGAAAGTGAGGATAATAGGTTAGGAAAAATACATAATTTATATAGGAATCTTTGTCTATTTGGCTTTAAGTAGAGTGAGGGAGATTTTTTTCTTCACCTTTGTTTTGACATGTGTGAACACTTTCTTAATGTCATTATACACTGAGGTGAGCTTAAACTACTTGTGTTCATGTTTTTAAATAAATGTAACTTTAAATTATTTCTTGAGGTCTTTAAAATCTATTCTTATATAAGACAAACAAAATTTTGTATGATACAATTTTATACAATATTTGTACAAGATTGTTGTTAGAAATACATTCTGGTATTAAAAGCTCCTATTTAAATTACTAACAACAGCTGGGAGCATTCTACCCAAATCACTCTTTGTAAGTAATTTTAATTACTTTCTTCTAGCTGGGCTCTAGAACTGAAAGTCTATGGTTTTCTCCTCTGATATGGCATTGTTATTTATGTGCTTGTCATATTTGGCTCTATTGTTAAGTTGACATACGTAAAATTACACGTGAACTTTGTCCCTCTTTTTTTTTTTTTTTTAATCTTTACATGTGGAAGACGGAATGAAAGAAGAAAAAATACTATGTTTATTAGACTTCTGGTTTTAAGAACTCTATTCTTTATAGTATCCCTTATACCTCAGTTAAATTTGCACGATAGTTTTTACAACTTGTTTATTCAAGTTCAAGGGTAAGGCATGAATTCTCCAATATTAAAAGGAGTCATTCTAGACAGATAAGTGAATGTATGAATTCCAATTTCAATTTTAGTATGACTACCTTTTCCTGCATTAATTTGATCTACTATTTTCTTTGTTAACATTTTAGTCTGTTATGCTGTTTCCCTTTTATCTTAGATTTTAGACAGATTTTAGTTTATCATTTCATTTCTTTAGACTCAAGCAAAAGCTCCTTTTTTTTTGAAAGCTATTTGAACTTGTAGACATATCTTCCCTTGCCTCCCCTGCCTTTTTTTTCCCTTAACGGAAAGTTCATTTTATCCTTTTGGTTTCCTATGTAAGGAGAGAGTACATGTTTTTATTTCCTTCTCTCTGCTAAAAATGTCAGTAAGCCTGTCCTCTGTTGAGTCTTTTGCCCAGTCAAAGACTTCAAAAATGATAATTCTACTCTGCTCCTCAAGTCACTTCTCCCTTGGTAAAAGAGGTTTTTTTCTTGTAGAATTAACTATGGGATAAATGGACTTTTGGAGTGCTAAGTCTTGTTTGAGAGTTTTCTTACAGCCTCAGACATTCTCAAATTCTTTCTGATTTTTTCTTTTATTCCTAGCTGCTCCAATTAGTGCATCTCTTTTTACTTATATCCAGTTAGTGCATTCTTATGATGACATTAAACTCTTGACAAATTTTTATGCCTGTTAGGACTATTTTTGTTTGCTTTTTTTCCTGTGGTATTTTTGTAAATTGTACATTTTCCAATTTGTCATTTCACTATAAAATTTCCTCACAGACTCCCTAACTAGACATTTTTTTCATTACTTTTAGTCTCAAGTTTCATGCATTTTACCTCTATTATCTATGTAGAATTTCATCCAGTCTTTGTATATCTGCTTCTGCCACAGCAATGTCTCATTTATTTATGTCCAGCTTGAAATGAGAGTATATGCTGTTTATCTTTCTATACCAATTGCTGCACTTTATAGTGAGGTTTATCTTCTAAGGTTTAAATATATTGTTTTACTCCTATTTTTCCACATTAACTATGTCTCTAAAAATAAATTAAATACGTGACCTGATGGATGGCATGGAACAGCCCAAATCCATAGTAATGCAAACTCTTTTACTCTCTGAAACAGGTGGGCAAATGGAAACTGCCTACTGGGAATGATGCCTGGCCATGATCATAATTCATGGACCATACCCAGGAATTTTTGGAGACTGGTAGTCGTTATAGTCCAAAAGCATATCTGGGGCCATTTTAACAACTGGCAGTAGAGTTGATTGAGTTCCAGTGCCTGGGAATATTTTCTTCCACTATGTAATGGAATAACATGAACATGGCCATTGTATACATTGTACTGGCATTATAATGCGATGTTTTGTTTCTTGTTTTGGTTTTTTTGGTTTTGTTTTTTGGGGATTTTGGGGTTGTGGGGTTTTTTTGTTTCATTTTATTTTGTTTTGTGGGGTTTTTTTTAAATAACTATTAAGATAATAGATATTTCTTAAACTTTTTTGGTAGACCCAGTATACGTAGCTTCACAATTTGGTTGACTGATTAGTCTGTGAAGTGTCAATTTTAGTTACGCACTCCTGTTTAACCTGCATACTGCCCGACCTAAAGATTGGCAATTTTTAGTTCTCTATTATGTCCAGAATTTCAATGTGCTGTTCATCTTTTATCAGGTGAATGAGTTAAAGTAATTTCCTTCAGTATGTTTTCAAAGGCCCACATTCAGCTTCCCGAGCTATAGGTGGCTAAATGAAATCTAATGTAATTAAGAGCCTGAAATCCCATAATATCTTATTGAGATATAAAACTCGGGAGGATGATACTGTTGCACTGCTAAAGGCTAAGAAATTGAAAAGATTACAGGGCAAATTCCTATTAGATAAAATAGAAACTTGGATTTTAAGTAAATGTTAGGAACAAAACTGTCTTTGAAATTTGCCTTGTAAATCTATTGAACCAATTGTATAGGTACGTGTACAGTAAGGGGGGAAACAAAACTGACCTATTTAAAGAATAGTCTTTATAACAGGCCTGTGACAGAAGATCCTGTCTTCAAGAGCTGCTCCATTTGACAACGTCACCTATTCTACTTTAAGCCAGCCTCAGTGGGGTCCAGTGCAGAAAAGCAAAAAATTAGGTCCATGACTATCCTTACCAATGCATCAGATTATTCCCATTGTTTTCAGTTGTCTTACATCTCTGATAAAGTATGTAAATTGTTGTCTCAATCCTGAAAAATAACAAGCCTGATCCCCTTGCATAGAATGATAGAATCATAGAATCATTAAGGTTGGAAAAGACTCTAAGATCATTGAGTCCAACCATCAAGTCAACACCACCATGCCCACTACACCATGTCCCTAAGCACTACATCTACACGTCTTTTAAATACTTCCAGGGATGGGGACTCTACTACTTCCCTGGACAGCCTGTTCCAAGGCTTGACCACTCTTTCAGTAAAGAAATTTTTCCTAATGTCCAATACAAACCCCCGTTGGTGCAACTTGAGGCCTTTTCCTCTCGTCCTATCGCTAGTTACATGGCAGAAGAGACCGACACCCACCTCGCTACAACCTCCTTTCAGATAGTTGTAGAGCGCAATGAGGTCTCCCCTCCGCCTCCTCTTCTCCACTCCAGGCTAAACAGTCCCAGTTCCCTCAGCCACTCCTCATAAGACTTGTGCTCCAGACTCTTCACCAGCTTCATTGCCCTCCTCTGGACACACTCCAGCACCTCCATGTCTTTCTTGTAGCGAGGGGCCCAAAACTGAACACAGTATTCAAGGTGCGGCCTCACCAGGGCCGAGTACAGGGGCATGATCACCTCCCTAGTCCTGCTGGCCACACTATTTCTGGCACAAGCCAGGATACCATTGGCCTTCTTGGCCACCTCGGCACACTGCTGGCTCATGTTCAGCCAGCTGTCAATCAACACCCCTAGGTCCTTTTCTGCCAGGCAGCTTTCCAACCACTCTTCCCCAAGCCTGTAGTGTTTCATGGGGTTGTTGTGACCCAAGTGCAGGACCCAGCACTTGGCCTTGTTAAACCTCATACAATTGGCCTCGGCACATCAATCCAGCCTGTCGAGATGCCTCTGCAGAGCCTTCCTACCCTCCAGCAGATCAACACTCCTGCCCAACTTGGTATCATCTACAAACTTACTGAGGGGACACTTGATCCCCTCATCCAGATCATTGATAAAGATATTGAACAAAACTGGCCCCAAAACTGAGCCCTGGGGAACACCGCTCGTGACCGGCCGCCAACTGGATTTAACTCTGTTCACCACAACTCTCTGGGCTCGGCCGTCCAGCCAGTTTTTTATCCAGCGAAGAGTGCACCTGTCTAAGCCATGAGCCGTCAGCTTCTCTAGGAGAATGCTGTGGGAGACAGTGTCAAAGACTTTACTGAAGTCCAGGTAGACCACATCCACAGCCTTTCCCTCATCCACTAGGCGGGTCACCTGGTCATAGAAGGAGATCACGTTGGTCAAGCAGGACCTGCCTGCTATGAACCTGTGCTGGCTGGGCCAGATCCCCTGGTTGTCCTGCACATGCCTTGTGAGTGCCCTCAAGACGAACCACTCCATAATCTTCCCTGGCACCGAGGTCAGACTGACCGGTCTGTAGTTCCCCGGATCCTCCTTCTGGCCCTTCTTGCAGATGGGCGTCACGTTGGCTAGCCTCCAGGCGGCCAGGACCTCCCCTGTTAACCAGGACTGCTGATAAATGATGGAGAGTGGCTTGGCAAGCTCCTCCGCCAGCTCCCTCAGTACTCTTGGGTGGATTCCATCCAACCCCACAGACTTCTGAGTGTCCAGGCGTAGCAGGTTGTTAACTGTTTCCTCTTGGATTATGGGGGGTTTATCCTGCTCTCCATCCCTGTCTTCCTGCTCAGGGTGCTGAATACCTGCTCTGACTATTAAAGACTGAGGCAAAGAAGGCAACAATATATTTGTAAAAACATTTTTTGTTATCTCTTATGACAGTGGCCAGATTGTGTTCTAGCTGGGCTTTTGCCTTTCTCATTTTCTCTCTGCATGACCCAACAAGATCCCTGTAGTATTCTTGAGTTGCCTGCCCCTTCTTCCACAAGTGACTCTGCTAGGAAGACTCTGCTAGGAAGAGAGAATGGTCTATCTTCCTCACCTCTGCTCACCCACCGTAAAAATGGAAAAGAATAAGGCAGTCCAGCTAGGAGAGAGGACAGTGCAGGAGGTTCACGGTGATGTTGGGCAAACTCCCCTGCTCAGAATTTGTCTGGATTCTATACCAAGTACTCAGTTATCTTAAAGGAACAGAATAAAACATATGACTAGGGGGGTTGGGTTGTTTTTGTCTACTTAATATGCACGTAATTTTAAAGAGGTAAGGTGCAACTAATCAAATCCAATCATCTGTTACAGATAATATCCTTGGGAATTCAGCAATCAAGACCACTTTTAAATTACCGCTGAAATTATCAGTGCCAGTAATTTCATTATGCATACTTAATAAATGCTTTCTGAAAAGTGTAAAAGGATTCCAACAGAACTCTTAGGTACGTAAAATAATATCTTAATGGTAAGAGCACATGTTAGCAAAAATAGTTTTTGTTTAACATGTGAGTATTTCTATAAAATCAACTGAAAAGACACAGGAAAGAAAGAACTGGAAGACACACAGAAGATGAACTTGAGGTTTCTGGCTAGTTAAAGAAAAGTTGTTTTTGCTGTTAATATATATTTATTTATATATTTATATTTTAATATATATAGTGTGTGTATATATATATATTTTTTGTACTGCATAAACATTCATATGACATATTTGATGAGTAGAAGAGACTGCCAAGTGTTCCAGCCACAATATCTTCTGGCTGACTGCTAAAAGTAATAGCTTAACAGACCATCTGTAGAGAGAGTACCATGCCCATCATTCATCCTTAGAAAAAATGAAATTAAGTAAGAAGATATAACTGAGAGAAAGGCAGGTTGCATCCCTGAAAGAAATACTGCTCTCCGTGTTAGGTGTGATAATTTTTGGACACACTAGCAAATATCAGAAAGCAACCACCAAAAAAAAAATCTGAAAAAAAGCCCCACTATTGTGTTCCCTTATTTATACTTTCAAGAAAAAAAAAAAAAGAAAAAAGAAAAATATAAGTTAAGGATAATGTAATAACAACAGTAAATAAAAAGTAGTTAAAAGACAAATAATTTCTTAAATCTTTTCTTTTCAAGAGACATGGAGCTTCCTAACAGCTGCACTTGCTATAACAAAGGATTGCAACAAATAAAAATGCCTTTGCCGTGTTGTTCTCCTATTGAGTACAGAAGTGTCAGAAAGCTTGAAAGAGCATTTAGGAAGTCTTGACAATCTAGTAAGTTTAAAAAAAATCTGACAGAAACAAATGAATCTTTGTGGTATGGTTATTTTGTACTTGCTGTTAAAAGCGGCATATCAAGGGGTACAAGAGCACTGTAAATAACATGGAGGAGACTCTAGCTCTCAGTCATAGCATCCAGCTGCATTTTAAGTATTGTAACTGGTTCTGAAAGAGAAGTGTGACACATCTTAAGCTGTTGGTATTCTTCCGCCAAGTGCAAGGGAAGTGGAATGAACAAGAAAAAACAACAGGAGAAAGTGTTATTCAAATTGTTTTTTGTCATCCTCTGAAATATTTTCCTGCATTATAGCAGAATAAAAGTGTTTAAGTAGTTCTAAGCTGAGAAGTATTTCAAAATTATTTATTATAAATAAAGACTAAGGAATTTGAATATCTATCTAGACATATTTTACTGAAAAAATGTGGCTGATATTAAATTATTCCTTTGGGTACCTGGAGCCTATTTTCAATGTATTGATTTTTCTCAGCCGGGAGTTATGTATGTTATGGGATTGTGGGAGGTAGTATCTGGAAGTTATCACTTTTTCTGTCCAGTCACCCAGAACAGTAACATGGAAAATACCACATTAATACTTAGATGATGCCTGCCAGTGGATATCTACAATTATAACTTCAGTGTTGCCGTAAAACTTCCCATCCTGGAAAAATTGGGAGTCAGGATGTTTAGTCTGGCTACCAACTTCTTACTTATTATTTTACAACTGTGGACAGAATTTCTACCCAAAGTTTTGGGAATCAAACAAGAATGAGTCTGGAAATGCAAGAAGTTGAATTTTAATATTATGACTAAAATTAATTTCTTGCAGAAAAGGATGGAAAATATTTTTATGCGTTTTTATACATCTAAAAGTATATGTGCATGTATTTGCAAATATTTTATAGATATAAATCCACATACTAAATGTATATTTTTATTTATTGGCCTGTAGGCCTTTCATAGGAGCTGTACCAGTGGAATATAATACGAAAACAGGAGATGATTTTCAGTTATACTAAATAATACTGTTATACGGAATGTACTTTAAGAAGATCTAAAATGGTGTAAACCTGTCTTGTCAGGTTGGGGTTAAATGTCACCAGTATAAATGAGAATCAGACATATCAGACCCCAAAGTTTCTATGTAAATTTTTATAGAAGATCAGGCTAGATCATTACTCAGGAAGAAACCAAACAAAACAAAAAGCTTATCTTTAAAATCAACTTATTGTCTGAAGACTCTCAACTAACCATCTGATGTTTGAATGGGGGTTACAGGCCCGAGAGTAAGAAAGATTGTTCAAATTCTTTCCTCAATGCTTTTAGCTGGGGAAGGATTTTGCTTATTTAGTCCCTTGGAAATGTTACAGCAGATCCAAGTATATGGGGATATAGGAAAAAAATTCACTGTTAGCAACAGATACTAACTTCTGACAAAATTTTGTTAAAAAACTAATTTGTAATTATTCATTTGTACTCACTGCTAGCCAATTACAGTCTGTGCTTTGCTGACAAATCACAAATATCTTTCCAGTCATAAAGGATTCCTGACAGAAAACTGTGCCTATGGTCTTCAGAGCTCTACAAAACCCAGCAAAGAGAAGATCTTGAATACGTGACGACCTGACTTATTCAGGGGAAAGATCACCATGATGCAGAACCCCAGAACAAATAAAAAAAAAAAAAACAGGTCTAAAGCAGCAAGTTTTGTGGTTTTGTGGAAGACTTCTTACACAAAGTAAAAAAAAAAAAAAAAAAAAAAAAAAAAAGAAAAAGGAAAAAGAAGACCTTTAAAGTTCACTTTATATTCTGGCCTATATCTTGTAATTTTCACAGGTTCTGCACTTCCAAAGGAACAGAACTGAACACTGGGTTACAAAGCTATGGGACAAAAGGAACGTAGCTGTTGATCAGTTTCTCTGTTAACAGAACAGTTTATTGTTATCACAGATGGCTGGACACTCTTAGAATTTGGCAGGGGGTACTTAAAAAATAAGCATAGGATTTGCCTAACTCACTGGTCTGTCATGTCTGATTTATTGCCTCCAGCAATGGAAATTTCTTGATTTCCTAAAGCAAGAATAAAAAATAATTTAATATGATGCACCTACACAAATCAGTAACATTGTACCCATTATTGTCCTCTTGGATGAGTGGTTTTATATACAGAATGGGAATTTATTACTGCAGTTTGAGCATGCTGTTATTATCAGCTGCCAAAATACCAGCAGATTATAGCTCCTCCTTTTGTCTCCTCTAGGAGATCAGCAGGGCTGTTCCACAAATGCAGAGCCAGCAGTAAAGTGGGAATAGTCTAGCTCTGAATATGAAACATGCAGGGAATATTTGTAAAGGTCTATGCCTGTCCTGTTGGCTGCGTTTTTAAAGTAACAAGTTGGTTGTGGCATATATATGTAGGTAAGTGCATCAGTCTATTGCTGCTAAACGTTGAGGAATGTGACTTCAGGCAGAAGAGCCACACAACTCTTTCCAAGAGTTTTCCTGGGGAAACTGATAAAAATTAAATTTTAAATTGATTTCTCTCTCTTTGTTGTTGTTTGGTACATATCTCCAAAGAAACATAGCCTAGAAATATCAGAAGTCTTTTATATCTTCAGGGAAGAATCACATCTCAGGTTTTGGTTTTTTTCAGAAAGAGAGGGAGAGACCGAGAGAGAGATCTGTAGATGAGACGTCAATAGAAGCATTAAAATAACATAAATGCCACAGTAAGATTTATGAAGAATGTATTCCTCTACTTGGGATGCAAGTAGTAAAGTAAAAGTGATAACATTCTACTTGAAGAAAAACACAGGAATTGCCTTTTTTCTTTTTTTTTTTTTTTTTTTTTTTTCTGTTAGGAGCTCCAATATAGATTTTGGCTGGAATTGAGTCTCATTAACAAAATGATCATGCCAATCCCGAAGGAGAAACTGGATACAACATTATTGACACAAGTCTTTCGCTCCTGCTCAGTACTGGCAGAAGAACAGGATCAGTTTTACCACCAGATTTTTTTTAAATACAGTTATTGTCACAAGATACTTTTTGTTGAGGTACAGGCAATTAGCCTCTCAGTTGTTTTGAGAATTTACACATGATTATTCAAATTATGAATATCCCTTATTTCTGCACTTGAAGACAAAGAAAAATGTATTTTTAAAAAGTATTAAAATATTGAAACATCCCAGATCATTAATATTATTCTGCCTGACAGATTCTTAGCTTTTGTTTCTTAAAGATTCACATATTAAATTTAATTTTGTTTTGATGATCTAAGGCTACTTTATCGATTAATGAGAAAAAAAAAAAAAGAAGAAATCTTTGAAACTTGAGTTTCCAAATATAGAACCTAATGAAGGAGCCTGATTTTGAAAACTGAATTTGAAAATTTGAAAATTGAATCTACAATTCTTGCCTTCTTCCTTTCTTTCTATTTGGGACCTTGTCAAACTAAGGACAGAAGACATTAAAAAAAGGTACACCAAACTCATTTCTGGAGCACTAGCTTATGTCAGCATGCTTTCCTCTGCCACAGTCTTGAAAAAATAAAATTCCTGTTGACCTGTCTCCTGTATTTCTAATCACTGTTAAAGAATGTACTGAAGTGCTTTGGGGATTCAGAGAAGAATAGGATTAGCAAAGGGGATTAGCCATAACATCAAAAACATTATAAAATGTAGAGATGGTGGATGCCTTTTCTGTTCTGCTGAACCAGTGTTTCAGAATGTCTGTTCTGTTTTTGGCACAGACTGGTAACGTAATCAGCACGAGAGTTTTTGAAAATTTGAAGTATCACTCACTCCAGCTTTGGTCATCAATAAGTGTATTTATATAATAAAATTTTTATTGAATTTGTATGTTTGTATAAGCGTTGTGTTGTGTGGTTTATATTTACACACTTGGAAATGAAAACGCTACAAAATACTATGCATGACTTTTAATTCCCCTCAGGTGTTTCTATTAGGCAAGCAGACATAAGCCCATGAATCAGTTACAGAATTAAAAATATTCTCTGGACATTAACTTTTACTTGTGCAGAAAACACAATGTGTCTTGCCTAGAGTGATTAAAATGCTCTTTCAAGTTATTTTAGAAATTCAGTTATTGAAAAATTGCATAAATTTATGAGCTATGTCTGTTTTTTTAGCAGAATCTTTTATTTAAAACCTTAATTTTAGTGTCAATTGCAAATAGTATTAAAAGGACTGTGAAACATCAGCAAAATGTAATGATAAAAAGGTCTATGTATGAGAAAACCAAATTACAGTACATTAAAAAATTCCAAAACTGTCATTAAGAACTTGTTCTTGCACAGATTCTGTGTACAGTATTTGCTTGTACAAATTCCAGTGTTTTTACTTCACAGTTTATTAAGGTCATTAATCTTTTATAGCTATCACCCAGGCATGAAATAAGGTAAAAAAAGGGATTTCAATAAATGCAATTACAGCTGAAACAAAATGCTGCTGAAAACAATGTGATTCTTTCTACTGATTTCAACAGCCTTAGGATCAGACCTTAACCAATACTTGTGTTTAAATGTAATGATTTGTCCTAGTTTTGTTCTTCTGGAAGTAGAAAGATTAAATTAAAATAATTCTAGTCCAAAATACATAGTAATCCTTCTATTTGAATTAAGTAAATTCAATTAAATCACTTTTACCTGAGTTAGGTCTACTAAGTATTTTGCTATCAGGTTTATTGCAGGAAAAAGCATCTCAGCTCACATGCTTTAACTCAAATTGGGACAGATGTAGTTTATTCATCTGTCCATGATGATATATAATTAGCTGGCAATAAACAAACCAGAAAATCAGGACTACTATTAGCAATCCAATAGATAAAACACAATCCTAGACACTTACAAAATGTTAATAAATAACTACGTTTTTCTAAACACCCTTCAATATTGAACACCCTTTAATAACTAATCCCAAAATATTCTATTCTCCCCTTAACCTCTCCCTGCCCCCCGTGCTTTGTGAATATACCCACATCTATCTGTCCATAGAAAGCAGAATCATAAACTCCAAAGGTGAAGAGGTTACTGAAAACAGAGTTCCTGCTCATGCCTCTCATGTCTCTGAAGACTGGACTCAGCTACTTTTTGTACTAGTTCAGGGGTATGGAGAGCTTTGATTTCGGTTCAGACTACAATAGGATTGAATAAAATTACATATTTTCCGCAAAATGCAGAACTTTTTTTTCACAAGTAATATTGATTATTTTAGCAAGTGCATATACCCTAGAAGTATACAGTCAAGCAGTTTAAATATAAAGTTTAAATTAAAGTTTAAATATATTTCAACCTCACTATGAACAAAGTGTCACATTTTGTCTGTAGCAGTTTCTGAGAAGTCAACAGTTCACAAACATATGGAAAGGAAGTAGATATTGAAGAAAGAGTAAAAGGTGTCCTGGTATTAAAATGAAAAATAAAAATGAAAAATCTTCTTTTCTTATGTGTGCTTTGACCTGCTTTATGCAGCCAAAATAAGTATAAAATCTTTTCTTGACATAAAAAAGTCTTTGTTATTAAATTTATGTGAATAATTATTTATGATATGAGTCATAAAGTAGGTGCTCATAACAGTTTGAGTAATCTCTTTTTATTTTTGAATACTTATCAAAATAAATGTTAAAGTTGATTTCTGCAGAAATGTATTGTGTTTCTGTGGCAAGATTTTGGTAGCAGGGGGGCTACACGGGTGGCTTCTGTGAGAAGCTGTTAGAAGCTTCCCCTATGACAGACCCGCCACTGGCCAAGGCCGAGCCAATCAGCGATGGTGGTAGGGCCTCTGTGATAACATATTTAAGAAGGGGAAAAAAAAAACCTCTCACTCTGGAGAGGATTTTGATAAACTGCTCAGTCTTGCTTAATTCTTCTCTATCTGAATGCATACACAATTTTAATATTCACAGCAGTACATTTAAGTAAGATACTTATATGTATTCTTCCATACCCTTTTGTTTTTCACATCATTGTATTTCTGTACACACTTTTTGCATGATGAAATCAGAGTCAGAGAGTCGTTTGTTATTTGTTCGAAGACTGCACAGGAAGCCTTTAGGAGACGGGGGAATATGGGAATTCCAGAGCTATAAGAAGAGACCTTAGTCAGTTCTAAAAACTTAAGAAAATCCATATCTATCTATACCTAATCTAGGCACTTGAAGTACATTTTTGCTTTAGACAATTGAGATTGGGTCTGAAGTGTTTAAACTAAAGATTATAAAATTTTATTGGATCAAATATATTACATAATCTATTTTATCTTTTTTACTTATCACTTTATATTTGATTTAAATTATGCCACAAGAAGAGATGGTCAATATCAAGCTGTGATGCTCACAGTGTTTTTCCATTCTGTCTCTCTCTTTCTTTTTTCTTTCTTTTTTTTTTCCCCACAAGACTTTGCAATTGCTATCAAAACTTTATTTTTTATTCATTTTGTTGCAATACAGCCAATAAATACTTGGTGGAAAAAGGATAGTATTGACTTTTTTTCATTTAGTTAACTCCTGTTAAATCCGATGAGATAAAAAAGAACATAAATGCAAGCATTTCCCTGCTGTCAATCATTTCAGTGATCATAAAGATCTTACTTGAAGCTGTACCGAAGAATTCTGATACCTTGAGGGAGTGCATGATGTAACATGGATCTAATTTCCATAAAATGTTTACCCAGAACATTATCAGTCCAAAAGGCTATCTATTACCTAAAAGGGAACTTATACTATCAAAATATATTTTCAAATAAATATTTCCTAACTCAAAAGAAAGGAAGCAGCAATTAATTTAAGAAGTGAGTTAGTTTTACAATGCTATGTTCAATCCTAATAGGAACGTTAGTACTAGTGACATCTCATTTCCTGAACATGTGTTTATTGAGTGAAGGTGCCCAATTCAGTTATTTATACATTGGTGTCTTGTGCCATTTGTAATGTCCTAGGACACCTTGCTCAGCTTCCAGGTGCTGCTCCAAAATAAGCATAGGTCTCTCAGATCTTGTGTCATATCTACCAATGTCACGCAGATGTCTTAGATACTCCTTGATCTCCCATGGCACTAAATGCCTATGCTTGTGCCACTAAATTGTTTCACCTTAGACAATACAGTCAATGGAGTCTAGAAGGCTATTCAGCTTGAATTCAGATATGTGTGTAATTTAGAGTATGTGTGATAAATACCATTCTAAACTCCACTAATTGCCTTAAGTAGATCTCCACCGACATGTAATATTGGAGGTTAGACACCTAACTTATACAAGGACATTGGCATAATAGAAACCTAACCTTAGATATCTGCATCTAAAGTTGACTCTCACCTGAGAATCCAAACTAGTCTTATTCTAAGTGCAAAGGGCAAGGTGGGGCAGTGAACTCAGATCAAACAGAGATTGTGCCAGAAATCTAGAAGCCAAGTAGCTCTGTAAAATGTATTAGGATCTTGGACAAAAAAAAAAAAAAAAAAAAAAAGAAAAAACATAGACAAGGAAAGATCAGTAACCCAGATTAACAAGGCAGGAGCAGGGAAGGAAATGCAATGTAACATAGACAATTGGAATATTTTAAGCCTAAAGACACTCTAAGAATAAGTGGCAGAGGTAATTTACTCATACACTTGTAGTGTCTTAATGCTAAGCAATGACACTGGTGAAATTTCTCTCTTATTCTTGTTTTTCCTTGTTTCTTCTAAAAAAAAAAAAATACTGTTGACCCCTCTAGTTCATATTACCCCTCACTGCTTACTATTCTAATGAGGTGTAAGAATTTAGAAGAAAAGTAAATGTTGTCATCAGTTATAGATGTGATTAATTAAAATACTAAATGAATACTGAATACAGTAAATGTTAAATTAATATTAAAGTATTTAAATCAGTGGTTTTTTAAAACAAAATCAGTTATTTGAGGATAAAGGTCTTTGTTTTAAAAATGCTGCTAAATACTTCAGTCAAAAGTGATCATCATAGATTTTTGAAAGTATTTTTAAAGGAAAGATATTGCCATATATATATTGAATTTTGAAATATGTTCTACTAGCAGGCTGATAATATTCTTATTTTTTATAAATGTTTTGAAAAATGAAAGTCTAATCTTTCCTTTTTCATCTCAGATATCAGTGAAGCTGCAAAGAAAATAAGATTAGCTTTCTAAGAAAATTATTGGAAGCATTCCTTTCTCATTCTCAGTCTGCTTTTGACAGATGACCAAAACTCCAAACCATCTTAAACCATACTATCTACTTTCACGTTACGGCTTGTTTATTTAGTACATATCTGTTCTTCTGCCTGTTTTCAGAAGCTTTGTTTTTTTGCTGTTCATACCATCAGACCTTCTTATGCTCGTTATTTGCAAAGAATATTTGCTATATCTGCTACTTTCCTACATGGTTGCCTTTTGCATACTGTTTTGATCAGCAACTATTAGAGAGGATATGAGAGTAAGGTACCACTTAGAGAAATGAATAACTTCAAAAAGTCATCATCCACTTTATACAATTTCTAAAGAAGCAAAAGTATTTTCATTGTGTAAAGGAAATGACTTGAAAGTTGTTTTCACTATCGCAAGGGTTTTTTCTCCTGTTTTGAACCTTATCCTGTTTTTCTTCTGTCATTTCTATTTGCTGGATTAAAAAGAGTGGAAGAGTACTGATTGGAAACTTCATTCTGTCCTTTACCAAAAATCACAATCTCTCACAGTGCTGTCTACAGCTGTAAGCCATTAGATCCTGCTGTGTCTGTGGTGTTCTTATTTACTCTACATATTGCAAATTATCTCTCCCTGAGAAAATAGCTCCTCTAATCAGAATGACCAACTTACATCGAACCTCTGTTCTTGCTCTCTTTCCTTTTAAAACTAATCTACTTATTTAAGTGCACTGAAGTATGGTTGTATTGGGTGTAGGTGGCAAGGTTTTGGTAACAGGGTGGGTGGGCTGCAGGGGCGGCCTTTGTGAAGGGAGACTGGGGCTGCCCTGTGCTGGACACATCTGGTTCCAGCCAGCTCCAACAGACCCGCTGCAGGGCATGGCTGAGCCCCTCAGCCACATGTGTGGCTGGGAAAACATATTTAGGAACAGGCAAAACATTGCACAAGCAGCAAGGCATGAAGAAAAAAAAGTGTGAGAAGCAACCCTGTGAACATCAGGGTCAGAGAAGAAGCAGGGGGAGGAAGTGCTCCAGGTGCTGCAGCAGAGATTCCCCTGCAGCCCATGGAGAGGACCATGGTGGAGCAGGTGGATATTTCCTAAAGGAAGCTGCAGCCTGTGGAGAGCCCATGAAGGAGCAAGTTCTCCTGCCAGGAGCTATAGCCAATGGAGGCTTATTCTTCAGGTTTGTCCTGCAGAACTGCAGCCCGTGGAAAGGACCCTACACTGGAGCAGGGGAAAAGTGAGAAGGAAGGAGTGGCAAAAAGGAATAGCTATGAACTGACAACAACCCCCCATTCCTGTCTCCTCTGTGCCTCTCAGGGCAGGGGAGGTAGAGGTGAAGGACTTGGGAATGAAGGAGTAAAGTTGAGCCCAGGAAAAAATGTTGGGGGTAGGGAAAGCTGTTTTAGTTTCTGTCTTTATCTCTCACTATCCAACTCTATTTTAATTGGCAATAAATTAAATTATTCTTTTCCAAGTCAAGTCTGGTTTACACCGGAGGGTAATTGGTAAGTGATTTCACTGTCTTTATCTTGACCCTCAAGCTTTTTCATCTTATTTTCTCCTCCTCTTGAGTGAGAGAGCAGCTGGATGGGGATCTGGTAACCAGACAAGATCAACCTACCAGAAAAAGTGTGTGTGAACAATAACAAAAAATTGTCAGAAATAACATGACAAGTTAGCATTCTTAAACAGTTATAGTCTTGAAAAACTTGCATTTGGCATTTGTCTTCCCGAGTAACTGTTATGCATGATGGAGCCCTCTTTCCTGGAGATGGTTGAACACCTGTCTGTGGATGTCTGTGGAAGCAATGAATGAATTCCTTGTTTTGCTTTGCTTGCGTGCGGGGCTTTTGCTTTCCCTGTTAAACTGTCTTTATCTCAACCCATGAGTTTTCTCACTTTTACCCTTCCAATTCTCTTCCCCATCCCACCCCGGGGGGAGTGATCGAGCGGCTCTTTGAGGCTTAGCTGCCTGCCAGGGTTAAACCACAACAATTTCACATATCAATTAATGATAAATTTTCAAAATGCTTATCACCAGTATATATTTATTTTTGAACAAAAGAGATAGTATTCATGTTGCTACCTTAAAAGATCTAGTAATTTACTGTCTTAGTCATCATCTAGGTTCCTTTTATAATTTATGAAAGGAAACCGTCATCGTCCTGTGGCAATTTGTGCTTCCTAAAGCTTTAGAAAATTTATCTTCCTCATGTACCTCTTTTCTCCCTTTAAGTATAATGAGAATCTGGATAACTAATTTAAATGTAACTGCTCAATGTGAAAAGTTAAATGAAATCAAACAATACAATATGCTACATACATTAATTTTGGGAAGGGAAGGGAAGGGACAGGCTACATCCAAAGACTGAGGTGCTACAGGTATAAACATGGTGGGCTTATTTTTGCAGTTACCCTACAACTGAAAGATGAAATCACATTTCTAAACTACCGAGTGCATGAAGAGAACTGTGCACTTCTAGTTGGGATTTCCACAGTGCACTGTACAAAAAGACAGCTGGATCTAAGCAGATACTGGGATCCGATATTTCCCACTCAAGCAGAAGTAGGAATCAAACCTCTGTCTACTTTCAGATGAGTTCTTTGACTCGTCAACAAGAAGATAAAAAGAAACTACATTTAAACGCAGCAGTATTTTGTCCAAAGCTCTGTTTGGTAAGCACATTCTAAGAATGCCTGCCAGATTAAGTGCATAATATCCGTAAAGAAATGTCTCATTTCTGAACACATTTGAGGCTTTACTCTTTCTCCAGAATTCTTTGCTTTTTGGTATGTGAAGTAAAAGAACATTTAGATGCCTGAGAAACATAAAAATCAAAACCGTAGGTGTCTGCAGAATACCAAGATTTTGAGACTAGGTAATGATTGTACATTCTGATAGCTGTTTTCAGGACTGTCTCTTAAGTGTGGATACCTGCAATTCCATTTTAATGTCTTCTAGTGAGGCACATAAAATTTTCCAAAGAGACATAAAGGAATGCATTACATACTCAATTCAGAGAATACAAATACTAATGCAAAACAATTTATGTGGAATTTTGCTCTCCTTTTGTACACTTTTCCCTTTCATTTAGTTTTGTGATGCATTATTTTTCTGTAGCTGAATATTGTACAATTAATACTAAGTCCTTAGACCCACAGGCATGCTAGCCCATGTTCATGAAATACCCCTGGAAGAAATTGTATTCTAAACAAAATTTCTATTTTTTAGTCAAAGTATTGCTGAGTCAGAAAGAATTAGGATTTTCTTTTCCTTTTTTTTTTTTTTTTTTTTTTTTTTAAATAGTCTCAGAGGAATTAATCTTCTTTGGATTTCCTGTTAGGTTTAGTTTTTCATCTTAGTATTCTGAACATTTATCACAGACCAACCATGATTTCCGTATGTGTAGTTATTCTTCTTTTCCAGGAAAAGTCATGACTATTTCCAGAATTTGTATCAAGTCTTTTTCTTTATAAAGACAGAGACCAATAATATTTTTTTTTAATTTTATTAATATCTGCTGATTTTGGAATAAATAACCTTGTATGTGATGACAAACCTAATGCTGTTACAACTGCAATTTATTTAGAATGTTTTAATTATTAGATTTTATCTTAATCACTTTTTCCTGTCATCTGTGTTACCATTACATATGGTAATAAAGTGAAAAAAATATTTCAAGTATACTGTTGTATCCATTAGTCTATACCTCATTAGATTTTTCTGCAAATATATTTGGTTTTGCATACATTAAAGAGACAAAAGTATAAACATAAGCATATACATAAGCATATACATATGTATATAGGTAGATAGATATATATACATAATATGTAAATATATCTTCCCAATTACACTTTCCATCATTACATCACTTCCTCATCCTTTAATTCCTAAGATTCATTTGCTTTATGGCACAGTAATACGTCACCTGTTAAACATATTTTCTTGACATTGGACCACTATTATGCTTTGTTTTACATAACATTTAAATCTCTAACTTTCAGTTAAAAAATAGTTACCTGTACAAGTTTGAATGTTATTTTATTCTGTTTTTCAACATTGCCTAGCAATTCATTACCCTAAAATCCCCAAATTTATTCTGTAGATTATTCTGGGAAGAAAATGTCTTAACTGTCCTCTTTGGTGAGTTCATTCTTTTATTACATTTACATTTCATATAAAATAGTTCTTCTTAGCCATAGTTCTTTGTAGTCTTCTCTATATTTAAAGTTATAAATTATTTCCCACAGTGATAAATTATTTCATACGGTGATCACACTCTGCTAATATTTTTTAACGTATCTCAAACCCATTCAGCCTTTTTTCCCCCAATATTTCACAATTAAATTAGATCATCCATTACAAAAAAAAAAAAAGGTCAATTTATGGGATGAAAGAAAAATCTTTTTTTTTCCTTTTTTTTACTTGCGTGCCCGTGATGGAATCCAGAAGATTTTATATATAACATTTACTTAAACAAATTTTAAACATATTTACATTACCTGGTTCTACTGATAGCCATTTCATTAACTACATTCATGCTCGAAGTCTGGAAGCAGGGGCAGTACTTTCCTTAGCATATGTGTCCTGTTTATTCTCCTACTTTTAGTGCTGTCAAGCAGAAATCTGACTAGGATTTTTATGTTTATTTTCTCCTGGCAGCTTAGAAGTTTCTGTTGAATACCACTTTGATTAGCATGTGTTTTTAACTAATTACTGATTTTTTAGTTTTTTTTTTTTTAATAAGTATAGCTTTATTTTGTCTTTTCCAATTTTTTTTCCATTCATGTATTGGTTTACTTCAGCTTCTTGTTTTCACATTTTAATCCGTTTTGCATAAATATTAGGTTTCACTTCATCTTTTTTTTCACTGTGTGAAACTTTCTGTTACTTGTTTGTCCTGTTAGCAAACTCTCAGTTTCAATGTAGTTTTTTAAAATTACCAACTTTCCCATAAACATCTTGTCTGGAAGAGGTACAGAATTGCCCATGAGATGGGATACATATTTTTTCATTCAACTTCTTAGTTTTGCACTGACCATCTGTACATGTTTTCATATAAAGTGATACACAGATTAGATTGCATTTGACAAAATGTAGGTATCTACAGTTGTAGTTGTCTAAAATTAGGTAAAATGAATTTCACCAAGGTTGTCTTCTGACACCAGTTTGCTTCCCTTTCCATTTTTTACCTGCAGAGCTTTCACTTTTACTTACTGCCACAAAGTCCTCAATTTGCCATGAAAAGTCTGTGGGAACAGTACTACCCTTTATAATACCCACTTACATAGCTTTTAAAACAGAAAAGCCCTTCTGTTTTTTTTTTTTTTTTAATTTCTTCCTTTTGAGAGTAAGGGGTTTTGGGGTTTTTTTTTGGGGGTGGGGAGTGCCGTATAGTCTTTCACAAAATAATTGCATTCAGAAATAAACCAGACATATTCTCTCATTCCCCTGAAAGATACTTTGACAAGTATGTATAACAGGGAAATTTTGTTTTTGACACAAATGGGTTATGGCATGTATGAGACCCACTTCAAATGTTTAGGATACTTTTTAACAGTCAGTCACATTTAGAACTGAAAAAAAAAAATACTTCCTTTTCTACCAATGAACAATTGTTCATGCAGAAATAAAGATAATGAGCCATATGAAAAGAAAATACAAACTAGGCACAGAGTGGGCTCAAGGACACCCACTTCTTCACAGGTTATCAGCGATACAGGCTGTTTTCAGGATTCTTAATTTAAATGTAGAGATTTTTTTTCTGTTAGAAAGTAGCCAAAATGTAACAGATCCACGAGTTGCTTTCTCCAAACTATCTATGTCCTTGGTTGAACATGAAGGGATGACTCATCTGTTTGTGTTTTCATTAGTAATTTAGTTTGAAGTATTAAAAGTTTTGAAGTGTATCCTGATTCTTTCCACTTATTCCTTGTTTGTTCAGTCCTCAGAGTGGATTTGCCAGGTATGAACTGGATTCCTTTTGGAACAATTTAACCAACACTTCCATTCTCAAAGCTCTCCAAGTGCACTTCAGTGTCAAATTAAAACATTATGTTCTGAGGTGGTGTGTGGGATGCACCACTACAAAAGTCTCCAGAGAGAGTCTAGCAGGCTCGGCACAAAAGTTATCATCAAGAGTTCCTGCAGCATTTGAAATGATAACCAAGCAAGAGGAAGGCACCGATGTTGTGTGCACCTTCATGTTTGGTGGACTTCTTATGACGTTTTTCCTTTTTGGAGATCCCACGTGGGACTGTGGAATCACTTTGAATTTAGAAAGCAGGAGTGTCTAGGAGGACAGCATTTAGGATGTAAACCCACCTCCCTTCCTGAGTTTAGCAGACAGAATACAGACAGACGTAAGAGACAGAGGTAGTGATAGAGATAGCAGAAACAGAGAAAAAGGTAACAATGGAGATGGAGATGGACATTGAAATGGAGGTGGAGACAGACAGGTAGATACTTTCTAGTCAGTGGAGTTCTCAGTAGGTGAATACCTCGTGCTTTGTGGAAGACAAATTCAGAGCATTTTCTTAATGCAGGTGGCAAAAGCGAGATATGAAGTGGATTCAAACACTGACATACAAACACTACAGACTGCTCCTGCTATGTTTTACCTGCTACCAGTTGGTGCACATCCCACTAATAAACAAAAAGACCTGTCTCTGGAAACCTGAGGAGTACTGAAAAAGAGGCTGGCTTTTGGTAACAGAACAGCGCATTGTGTCCTCACAAAGCCTTAAGGACTAACAAGCTTCTTTCTTCCTCTTCTACAGGTATCCTTAATAAACAGGGGACTGCAAAGTTACTCTCCTGCCACCTCATGCTTGTATTGCTGCAAGCAAGAGGCAGACTATATACCATCCTACAGGGCCTTCCCTGACACCTCAGTGCTAAGCCACTGTTTTGGAGAGAAGAGGAGAAGACCATGAATGCTATGATAGAAAGGTGTCTCCAGGATACTCAGCATGGGTGATCTACAAGATACTAGGCAGAAATCCTCTGTCCCCCCAGAGCCACTTATCCATGTTCCCAGGCAGCCATTTTCTGGAGGCTGTCCAATGCTCCAACATCTGCTTCCTAACCATTTTCAAGTTTTCATCCTCTGAGCTACAGTCACTCCTCTCACAACCCTTATAAAGCTTCCCTCTCTCTCCAACCTACACCTTAACTATTATTTGCAAAGCAACAAGCAGGCAATTTCCTTCTTCTCTCCCCCTCACATCCCAAAAACTAAGAACACCCTCCCCTGCTTTGGATTCTCTGACATCTACATTCTTTTTACTATACTCTAGGCAAGGCCTGC
Organism: Calonectris borealis; assembly: GCF_964195595.1. Lineage (NCBI taxonomy): Eukaryota > Metazoa > Chordata > Aves > Procellariiformes > Procellariidae > Calonectris > Calonectris borealis. The sequence continues at coordinate 170,548,050 of NC_134312.1, forward strand.
AAAGGCAGTAGATGTGCTTCAGAAAAAAGGAAATCACAGCCAAAACTGCCAGTCAAAACCTTCAACTAATACACAGAAAATGTCAAAAGAATGTAAAGGGACATGCTTCCTAACAGTTCCACTTAATACTTTTCAATTCTTCTGTGATGGGAAATTGTAGATAATAAATCTTTCTTCTCAGCATCTTTTGAGGTCTTTAAGATGTCTATCATATATCCCTCAGGCATTTCTTTCCCAGGTTGAAGGATTGTAATCAGTGTGTGATCCGTAAACCACTCCATGTTTTCAATAATTCTTATTACTATTCCTTACAGTTCTTACTGTTCTGTCTTTATTGTAAGATACAGTGAACAGAGCATTCAGTTCTGAAATAACTTGTAAGTTTGATTTAGCACTTTGGGCCTCTAAAGTAATTTTTTTCTCCCTTTGAAAATGAATTTTATCTGCTGTTTTATTTCAGAATGACTTAGAATTGTACCATTCTTCCAAAAGTTTTCAGGATTACATTTGGGCTTGATTATCCGGAATTTTAAGATTTTATGACCTCATTTTCCTTCCTCCCTCAAGAAATTCAAATCTATATGCTTCCCTCATTATGAAGAAAAGCATTCTATCTTTTTGTTTTCTATCTCCTAACCCATTATAAAGTCACAACAGTACTCACTTTATGGAAGACCTTAGTATCTTTACTAGGCAGTGGTGAAGTACTTTTTAAAGTCTTCTGTGGTGCAGTCTATCAGTGGACATTCGAAAAGCAAAGTGTATTTTATAGACTGCCTGTCTAAATGTTTCAAATACTTGAACACATTTCAGAAGCATGAATATCTGCTATAACATGTATATCCCAAATGTATAGTAACCTATGTCTCTATTTATTCTGTTCTTCACTTCTGTTATTTCGTTTTTTCTGTTATGAAACTCAAATTTACAGGTCTATAGTTCCAAAGGTCAGTGTAAAGATTTTAGACTTATTTTCTAAGGTGCTTCTCTCTCCAGAATGGATTTAAACAAGAAGCTACATGTTATAGGCAGCTTTAAAAGTTTCATATTTAATTTCTTTAACTTTTTGGTGTTAAACATAAACTTGTCCTGATTCTTTGATACTTTATTGATTCTAACCTCCCTCCTACTAAAATTCATTTGAGAATTTGATCATTAGATATTTCCCATCTTAATAATAGGTTCCAGCTACAAACTCGTTTATGCTTGCCTGCAATAAACATCAAAGCCAATAATGTATTTTTTTTTTTCTTCTATGGTTTTGAATTCTCCAAGCAGTTATTTTACACATGATTCACACCTCTTCTACACCTATTCTTAGGTGTGTACACTGGCTATGTTGAGTTTTATTGTGGGATTTTTACACTTATTCCTTTAAACTTTATTTGGCCTGCCTTTTTGAAGCATTACGTTTAATGTCTGAAAATTTATGTTCTTCTCTATGGTCCCATTTGAACATGATGCCTGCACTTTAAGGATGTTGTTTGTTCTAATAGGCATCTTCATTCTGCTATTTAAGCACCAAGGCCCCATTTCTTATTTTAGGATTTTGTCTAACTGATAGTATACATTTAATCTGAACATTTAATGTATTGTCTTTAAACATTCTCTACTGAGTCTGCAACAATTTTATACTTTTAGATGTGCTTTTCTATTTATCACTTTTTTATTTCTATGTAATTTCTCTTTTTAAAGGTAAATGTTGCAGTGAATAATCAATATGATTTTTTTCCAGTGACAATAATAGGGAATTCGAGTACATTATGGCCACTAGTATAATGTAGGTATTTTATAGTTGCAGATTTTTATACCAGATCCCTCACAGTACTCAGAAACGTCTAACAGTGACTTCTGATTCCCTTAGCAGTTGCTCCAAGAAACAGTAATTTAAAGAGTCTAGAAAAGTTTTCTCTGCTTCAGTCTGACCTTAGATTTACTTACTTTGCACAAGAGTAGATAAAATATCCATTAACAGTAATACATCTATAAAAAATTTTGAGATTCTGAATTGCATGTAATCTCAGAAAGAACAGACTGGTGATTGTCTAACTGAATACATATGAGAGGTAACCACTGTAATTTTCATGTAATATATCAAAGATTTGAGACATATAGAGATTAATGAACAATTATGGTTTCCTAATTGTAGCCTCATCTCTTAAATATTCTTTTTTTAATTTTACCTAAGACATTATTTTAGCTATTTATGGTATAGTGATCATTTTCCTCTCTTGATTATTAGATCTATAATTCTGGCCAAAACCAAATACATTGCAAATGTGATTACCTGAACTAATAAATGTAACCCCACAAAATAGGAACAATGATGTTAACAATAGTCATCTCTTCTATTGAAATTGCAAGGAGCTTGAGGAACAGAAGCTGACACAACTGTTTGCACCAATGAATTCTTGATAATCTTAGAAGTATAGACTGCCATTATTAGCTAGGGTGCCAATACAGGAAATCATTTTAACTTTAAAATTACTTTCCTGAAGATCTCCTGAAATATGTTAAATGCTTTGTGTATAAGAAAGGAAAGCAATCATGTTTCTAGATGGAAGGGCTGAAGATTGTGTTTTCTGCAGAACAGATAATGTTTGTCAATGAAGCCCTTGCTATGGGAATGTGATAGAGAGACTACAGTAAATGTGTCTTTTCAAGATTAAATTGATGCAATCTATTATATTATTTTGATTGGGAAAACCTTCAAAGATATTTATGTTGGCTTTCTCATCTTCTCACACAGAACTGAAAGATTATGTGAAATGGATTTTAGGGGGTTCTTGCAGAAGCGAATAATAAAATTGTAAAATAAAACATTCATAGTTATTGCAAAACCATTAGTAAGTTTGTTGGTTTGTTTGTGGTTTGTTTTTTTTTCCCCCTCTGGTCCTGGAAAAAATGTCAAGCTAAATTCACAGGAGAAGTTTTGTTCCCTTACCCACCCCCATCTAGACCAGTGGTCTCCAAACTGGGATGCAGGCAAGGGTGCGCAGCATGATTCATTGGGGTTTAGGAAGAAAATATTAGAACTTCGGTAGTACACAGTACATGTAGAATTTATAAATAAATATACATATATTTAGAGGGTGCACTCAAAAAATTTTCACTGATGGGGTGGATGATCAAAAAGGTTTGGAGACCACTGATCTAGACTGTCACCTGTGTTATGATTAAGGTTTAAATTTCCTACCATTAAAAAACACAAAAAAAGGAAGTCAGAAAATAATTAGGCCAGTTTCAATTTGGTGGAAAGAGAAACAGACAAGACAAGCACCCAAACACATAATTTTTCATCTGTTGAGCTGCCAGAACTGCAAGGACACCTTGAGACAGGTATTTACATTAAAAAAAAAAAAAAACAACCAAAACAAAAAAAGAACAACAGAAACAAAGAACAGTGGAATTGGATGATATTGTTTTTCAAATTTACAAAACAACATCCATGTGATATTAAAGCTTCTGAAAATCTGTCCGATTCTTCTATGATGTTTAAGTTGACATTCAAAGCCTTCAAAAGACTGATTGTTTGATTGATTGATTAGTTGGTTAGTTCTCCATTTTATTTTAGTGGTTTGGCTTTCCACCCGTGGTTTTAAAATCAGAGTGAGATATGTTAGGAAAAAAATACATAAGAGGAAGAGGGGAAGTATCATATCTTTCATTCATACCAATATGCTCGTCAAAAGGCAGTAATAGCAGAGGTGGTGATCACTAGGCAGAATCTCACAGTTCCAGGAAACAAGAAGTAGTAAATCCTTTATTTATGCTGTAATCTTTTGTTTGTCAGAGCAATGAACCATTCAGTTACAAAACAATGAGATGAGAAAGCAAATAAACTCTCACTCTGTTTACCTTAGCTGCCACACCTTTCTGCAGTGTCAGAGTAATTAATTCTGAATTTTTTATTGTCTGTTTTTCAAAAGGAATCAAAATTAATGAGGCATCTATGAAAATAGAAATGTTGTGACCAGGATATTTAGGGCTGCATTTGTGCCACCTTAAATGGAAAGTTAAGTGCTTTTGTTCCAAGTAAAGAATACCTCATTGGATTAACAGGAGTCAGGGGTGTGTTTGGCACATTGAATCAGGATTGGTAGCATGAATATTATTTGCTAATCCTATTAGAGAAAGTAATTACATATTATCAAGCAAATTACTACGTATTAATCATTTCAATTCCTTTAATTTGTCCTGTAATAGAGACGAAATAATGAAGGATCTTCCTCAAGAATTACTGGCTTTGTCATTTTCTGCCCATTCTTGAAAAACTTGCTCTTACAGTATCACATCTGAAGTAGCATTCAGCACATAATACCTCAGTAACTAAAAATTGTACAAAAGAAAATTTAAAAGTTACAAAATTAGATTGTTTGTTATTTTAATACAAATATTGTAATAAGTAATTTCAACATATATTTTTAATATAATAAGTGGTTAATATTGTTTCGCAAATTCTTTAATCTAGGATTTTCCTATGCTAGGCCATGTTCCTTGTGGAAGTGAAAACCAGTCTTTTTTCATAGTTTTATAAATTGTAAACAAATGTACCCATTATGAACACATGAGCATATTTTGTCCCTCAAAGTATGAGTTCTGTTGCATTTTAATAATTTAAATCATATCAAATATAGATAAATGTGAAATGTGGTCTGAGCAATAAACCACTAGTTTCGTACCCTCATCTGTGACCCAAGTGGGTGTTAGTGCTTGTCATCTTTCTCTAACTGCAGCCATATCAATTTGAAATACTGCTGGAGAAATACAGTTTCACTCTGGGCTCTTCAGAACACTATGGACAAGACTGATTTCCCATACTTATATTGTGATTAGTGTTTACTATAAACTGAAATGTGCATTTTTTCTCTCTCTCTCTCTTTATCTCTTTTTTTAAAAAATAATTGGTAAATGTATCAGAAGAGGTAGGTTCTGATCCCCACTTTCTGATCCCTGAGTATGTCTCTGCAGCTCTATTGGGTCAGCTCCATGCAAATTCACACCCCAAACTAGAGCACTCCATTTATATTCATATCTCAAACTTCTAGAGCTGCCTTTGATAACCGCTCTTACAGTCCTCAGGGCACCTTCAGAACAACCCGCGCAGGCTCGGATAATGCCTGCCCCACAGCCTTTTTCAGTAAAGTCCCTCTGGCAGTGTGCTTGTCATTTTCATAGGCATGATATCTCATCATACACATTAATTTCACTGTGCCAATATGCTGTGAAACCTTATAATGCCTGAGGCTGGGAAAGCATAAGAAAGGAAGCAGGAAACTCCATTATTCTGAAGAAGGAAAAGAGGTAAAAATCTGATTCTCTTTGAAGGGCTATTGCTGATTGACTGGTTCAAAGTTTTTGCCCCAGCAGTTTTTGCTTTGTATGAAAATAAGCATGCAGAACAACTATTTGATCTATATGATCCCCTCTGGCTGACAGGTTAGAGTTGCTGTTGAATGAGATTCATAATTGTATCTGTGCTGACAGCAGCTGCATCATCTGTAAAATTGTTGAATATGTCCAGTATTACAGAACTGCAGCCATGGGCATCTATGTACTGCATATCACTCGGACTATGTTTGTATGTTCAACAAAAGTTACTACAAGATCTGCATCCACTTGAGGTTTCATCCCATGTAGTACCAGCTGGAGTATTAAACAATGCAAATCAAATATTGCCAAGAATGCTGCAAAAGTAGATGCCACCACCGCGACTCAGTTTCACTCTTTCTAAAAAATATGCAGTGGTGATAAACTATTCATAAGTATATTGAAACTTATTGGTTCACAAGTTGGGGTTTTGTTTGTACTCTCTTCATAAAGACAGAGGTGAGATGTTCCCATTTTTTCCCAGGATCCTGACATCTTTGTTTACATATTTTTGTCCCCTAGACATTTACAGGACAGACGTTGCAGTATCAACAATATTATACACATCAGGTCTGTCTAATTGAAGGTTTGAAGGTACTTTGTGAAAGATAAAATATTTTTTTCTTGTCAGTTTTTATGTATTTATTTATTTTCTAACAAAAGATCAGGTTCCAACTTGAAGAGGAAATAATAATAAAAAAAAAGAAAACAATTTGGTGTGACACAGCTGTACTGATCTGGGATATTATATGTCTGCCTCATGTTTCCATCCTCCTATATAGCCCAGATACAATTCATCATCATCATGCACCACAGCGCTTTCAGTCATAATGCATATCCCATTTTTCCAAAAGGGAAGGTGTGTTCTGTTTTTAAAAAATATGGTTTAACCAAGTAGTTCAGTTAAACAATAGGAGAGTTCATAATCACAAACTTCATTTGACACAGAGTATTTCAGAGACATGCTACTTTTTTTTTTTTTATCTATATATTCAGAATTTAAATTTTCCAACGGACAAAAATGTCACTGTAGCCTAATATATATTTCCTAACATATGTTTAATATATGTACACAAAAATGCAACTGATGTTTTTAAAGGTTCTTCCCTCAGAACACACACACACACATAGTATATAGTATATGGTATTTGTCATATACTATTTGGTTTACAGTATATATATTATATACAAACTTATACAAATCAGATTTGCACAAGAAGATGTTGGTTTGTTATGATCCCAGTAGGAAAGACATTTAGATTCCATAAAGTATCACTTTAAATGCAATTTATTGGAACTAACACTATAAGGAAAAAGAGAATAATATAGATAATATTACATCCATTCAGATGCTGGGAAACCCAAGTTTTGCAGCGTTGATTAGGCCTTCATCCAGAGTGCATCATGCTGTGCAGATCCCATCCACGGAAAGCTTATGTGACATTTTGGTCTTTTGTGCACTTACAGGATTTTCTTTGAAGAAAATTGTTCTATTCATCATTTTTAGTTCACAGGAGAACTTGCTGCACTTTTAGAGAAAGACAGGGACACACAGGTGGTATAATTGCAGGTTCCAAAGGGAAGCTGCCTATAGATATTCTCATTATGGTTGGCTGGTGAAGTTTATCCTGCGGACAAGGGATATGCGCAACACAACACAGCCGGTCTTCCAGATGGGAATATCCATATAACTTAATAGCAACATGAGTAATTCTCACAAAGAAGTATTCTTATAGAATCCTTATGACTATGTGGTCTTCGCTCAATGTCTAAAACTCTTTTCCTGTGTTTTTAGTAATTTTTGTATGTGGTGTTGCATTCCACAGCTATCAGTAGAAATGTTAAAAACATTGAAGTTACATGCTTATTTACCTTTTAGTTATGCTGCTCTGTGGTTAATACAGCAGCTGCTTAATGATAACAAGGATGTAAAGGAAGCAGATATCATTTTTTCATAGCTGATATGATTATTCTAGTCTGACATGATTTATCTTAGTCTAACCTGGAAACTAGCAAATCTTAAAATTTAAGATTCAGTTAAAAAGGCTTTTGATCCTTCTCACTGGGTTCAATCTTCTTTACATTGTATGCTACTGGTAGAGTGTAATATTTTGCCTCATGATTTATTAATTAACTTAATTGCTGATCTATGTCAAGAGAAAAGGAGTAGCATTGCGCTATTTGTTGTGGTGACTCGAGGATTCTTCCCTACACTCTGCTGCATCGTGTACTGACCTTTCAGCTGGTCCCCATGTGCTGAGACCAACTGTTCAGTCAAACACTTCTCAATTAATGAGAGGATTAAATTATAGTATGAATCCCTTTGTTTGGTACCTCTCTTGTCTTATTTTGCCTTCCCTTCTTTCCAGAAGTTGGAGCTAGCTGGAAACTGGAAACCTCAAGAAATTTAAGTCATTTCAACTGTGCAATCAGTATTCATATTAGTAAGAATTTGCCAAGCAGTGCTGGCAAGCCAGAAGGTCTTGCCAAATCACAATCCTCTGTGAGATGGGGGTGTAACTCTTTTCAAAACTGACAATAAAGTATTAATCCACTTAAAGAAATAATATTTTTTGATGTTGTATGTTTGACTGTGACTAAAGGTTTATTCCAAATGTGAGAACTTAACAAAAGGAAATATCTGAGAAGAGACAAAGTTTTCCAGAAAATCTATGTCTTAGAAAAAATTAGTTTATTGCATAGAGGTTTAGAAAGCATTATTTTGCTGACAAGGATAATACAGAAGAACTGGATTTACTTCATCCCTCATTTCTTCCTTAGGCATTAATTGATGTTCACATCTGCTGGCCTATTTACAATAACGGTGTTTCTGAACCTGTACATTCTGCCTAGACTACAAAAAATTCTTTGCACCATTTTCTCTACCTGTAAATAGAGTAGTTAGATTTGGAAACCGTAATATAGTGCTTTGATAGTTACATATGAAAAAAATATTGTTTTTATATTCTGTTGATATTATTTTGCTTTATTGATTCATTAATGGATTCTTCGTAATAATCTTGGAGTTAAAGTTCTTTATGTTGGCAGAGTGACCTGGATTTCATCAGAAGATGGTTTAGATATTCCGGAAATTAATCTAATTGAAATGCAAAGACCTGCAAAGGAAAAAAAAAAAAAAAACAACCAAACCACCCAACTTTTTTCAATACTCATTTTTTGGTTTATATTTTGTAAAATATATGTACATAGTACATATACATATTTACAAGGTCAAAGCAAAGCAATGTAGGCTATTTATTGCTCCAAAATGAGAGAAAGTTAAGAAGTAAACATATTGCTGAGGAATAAAAATATTGATCTTAAAAAGGAAACATAGTAAACAATTACCTCGGTTGATGAGAGGGATAGGGCACTCCAGAAAATCCAGGTAATGGCGGTAGGGAAATTAACACTCCTTGAAGATGTTCATCTTTCTGTATTGCCTATAGCTGGAGCCTACATAAACATCTTAGATTAGATGACTACATCCAGGATGGCTGAATTTAGACTATTTATTGACAGCCCACATTCATTTCTGTCTGAATTTTTCACAATGGTTGATAATGATCAAGTTCAGTTGCATTAATATTTAATGCAGATAGGAGACCATGAGTAAAACCAGAAGTAGGAGAGTATAATAATGCTTTTATTATACAATAAACAAATAGTAGCAACAAAACAATTAATTAAATTCCGTGAAATAGAAGTAGTTCTGATCTGTAAAGGCAAGAAATTTGAAAAATAAATAAATTAGAGGATACTAGAGGAGTGTCATTAGAAGGCATATCTTCAGCACTTTTAAATACTTTAACATCATTTCAGTAATTTACCATGTGCTATCAACCATAAGTTCAAGACCTCCTCCCAGAATAATAATAATGTAGGGGTCGATTAATACTGGAAGAATTTTTGGTGAGAAGGTAAGAACAAGGTGTCAAAGATGAAGCAGAATGTGAATTGAAAAGAAGCAAGTCAGTTTCATAGAGAAAGTAAGAAGCTGAGAAGATGAAGGTGAATTACAGAAAACACAGATATGGAAAATCTGTGTGTAGAAAATATTGGAGTTGTAGTGAATGCTGAGTGGAGATTTAGGTAAAATATAATTAGGATAATTGTTAAGAGGAGTCTGCTGAAAACTTGTTATTCTTTTGAACCTAAAAAACATCTTGAAGGGCTTGCTGTCGGAGACTAAGCACAATGCTTTGTATAATTAAATTAGGAATTTAGTGAAATAGTCCACAGTGAAAAGGGAAGAAAATTGAGGGACAGTGAGCATTCAGCTGTCATGACATTGAACATTTTGTTCCATATTAATCTTGATAGAAAATATTTTACCTTAACAGATCAAATTTTTTGCACTCAAATAACACTGATTTGAAACATAAACTTTCTTTGTTGTTGTTTGTTCCATTTTGTTTCATTTTCATTTTTTTTTGTTTTGATGGAGCATTGATAAATTTGGTGAACTCAAAAAGTTAGAAAGCTGAACAGCAAGGATCCCTCCTAATATATAAGAAAAATGTAGATATCTGCAGATGGTAAGCTAACCGCATGTCAGCTCGTATAACTCGTTCTTAAGATAACGTACTTTACCTCCACTGAATATATAGGAAACCTAGCTAAGTTTTAGAACAAGGGCTTTAATGTTTTACATTACTAAATTTGGATATATAGATTTCACTATTGATGTTTACCCATACATAGTATATCCTTTTGAAAGTGGGTAAGTTATATGCAATATTTATTGTTATGAAAACAGTTTTGCTATTATTCCACATTTTCATCAGTGTTGTCTTAGAACTAATTTTCCCAGCAAAATCCTCCTCCTTTTTTTTTCTAAATATTTTTAAATATAATTATATTTAGTGTGTTGCATTCTTAAGCATTTACAGCCATATGTTTTTCTCTCCCCGTTGGTTAGAATTAGGAAAAATTTTCCACTTCTGTAACTGGTAGATGAGAGAACAAAATGTTGCAGTTATGAGTAAGACAGTTGAAGACAGCTAACATTTCAAATAGAACTTGCAACAAATGCAAAGCTAGCTACAACTTTCAAAGGATGAATTTTCTCCTTACTAACATTTTTCCTGCAGTGGAAAACCATTTTCTGGAATTATGGCTTTGGCATATATAATTTTATAAATTTTGTTTTAATCATGCTCATTATTTCTAAAATTAAAAATCAGTAAAATGTTTATAATGAAGAAATCAGTATAACACTGTATTTCAGTATAAAGTAAATTAAGTGACTTAGTACCTAAAAATTATAAAGCCATTTTGTTGTTTTGGTTAATGTCATTATAAAAAAAAAAAAAAAAGTCATGCTTCATAAATTTAATATTTTGTTTGTTGAATTCTGAATTGAAAATTTGAAATATTACTTTTTCATCTTGATTATTTTAATATTGCTTAGAACATCTGCAATTGTCTTGGAATGATACAACGTCCTTATCAAGATAGTCTGGATCATCACAGTATGAAGGCAAAAGCAAAAACAAATCTTGGACACTGCATGCCACTGCAAATCACAATCTAATGCCAGCATAGCAAGGAATACCCAAAAATACTTGGGGGGGGGGGAGGGGGAATGTTTACTTGAATCAAACCAAACACCAAAATTTTCTGTTTACAAAGGTGTGTATTATACATTCATGTGATTTTTTCTATTATATCTGTTTAATTACCATTTTTTATACTACTTAATTTTTTTTGTTGATGGGAATAGAAAAATATATAATAGTGCCTGTTTCTCCCTAGTGAATAAATGACCCCAGCCATCTTCATTTCTACTTTAATGAATGCAGCAAAAGGTGGCAAATCACCCCACCTCAGAGCACAATTCTTTGAGGTGCAACTATGCTAGAAATGAGATTACTTCAGGGTAAGTATTTATTTAATTACACAGAAGGTAAGTTATTTCCAGGAAATGTACATTTAGGAAAAAAGACAGTAATAGTCACCCATAGATAATATAAATACAATTGCAAAAATTCAGACTAAATACTTTAAAAGATTCTTTATTACAGTCAGATCTAGTAATGATCAACATCAATATTTTATGGTCATGATTACATAAAAAATCACCAAATATATTGCATGGAACAATTTCATTATGGTCTTTATTTTGTCATTTTTTTTATCACCAAATTGTTTCTAACCACAAAGCATTCAGTATTACAATCTTTGTTAGGGGATTGGTTGTTTTTGCCATTTAAGCTGATGCTATTCAATCAATACAGTCTAGTAATATATCTAAATTGCATTCCACAAATTGTTGTCATGGCGAAACTGAAAGTCAAATACAGAATTGATGGTTCTCAAGAGATTTTTTTAAACAATACTTAACCAATGAGTTTCTTATCTATTTCAATTCTGATAGCACATCTCTGTAAGAAAATGGATGTCAAAAGGACAACTTTGTATCCAGTAGATGCCAGTACAGATATGCTGAATTGGATGAGGCACTGACCTCTCAAAGACAAATAGATAATGTTCACCATGGTCAATGTTATTGGCATAAATTTCTGGATGTTAAAGTGTTAGAGATTAGCTTTGTTGTGTAATTGTTTTCTTAATATTTCATTTTGTCTTATTAATATTTTATTTATATTTTTATAAAACATTGTTTCATAATATTTTATTTATTATTTATTATTTGTGGAATTAGCTTATTTCTCCCAAATTATATATAAATAATAAATGTTCAAATAATGGATTTTACAGATGTTTGCTTGCCAATAGGTAAAGAAATACATTATTTCAGGTTACATGATAATAAATAATTAAACCATTCCCATATCTCCCTTCCCCAGAGAAACTATTTCTTTTTTGGTGGTTATTACTCTTATTAGAAATAGCCTAGATTCCAAACAAAATGTCATTGGAGGCAGTCAAACTGTATTATTTTAATCAAGTGAAAATATAGAATTTTTCTATTCATTTATTTGATTTGGTTAAAAATATTCAGCTAAACTTATCTGAAATAAAAAATAATTTTCTTCCTCCTCAGGTGATTTTTCTGAAGGGAGAAGAGAGAGAGAAATTAGTGTTTCTATTAAAATGTTCATATATAGAGTCATAAAATATTTCATGTTCTAGGTTAAATGTTACAAATTATAAACGTCGCTCACATTGGCTAATGATATTCTACGTGATTATCCCCATTTTTCAGAAACTGTTTCATTTCTGATATAGCATTAGAAAAAAGAAACATGCTAAAAACCATTTCTAGAGGTTTAAGACAGCAATCAGGAATTGCCTCTGGAATTATGTAAAAACACCATTAGATATTTCCAAGTTACAACAGTTCTGAAATAACTTGTCTTGAATATTTATGAAGTAATGCTCTGATACGATATGTAGGAGTGTTAAAGGATGTCCTCTTCAAGACAGCAAGTAAGAGTGGAGAACAAGATATGTAAATCGTTAATTTCCTTGTCATTATTTGTGTGTGGAGGGATGAAATAAACACCCTCCCCAAAAGCCCTTCATTATTAAGGAATTACTTCAAATTTATACTTTTCTTGAATGTTCACTGTTATTATTGAGGCAATAATAATCTTCTTGGAACTTACACTAATATAGAAGACTTTTTTTTTAATTAAAAGGATGCATGCTTTATCAATAAATTTGGGGGGGAGGCATCATATTGAATTAACTGTGAGCTTGAATGAAGCATTTAATATATCCTCATCTTTTACACAGATTGTACTACAAAATATATTGTACTACACAGACACCCAGCTAGGTAAAGATTCAGGTGCCTTGGTACTTTGCATCTCTTTTCCCAAAGTATAGGGTCCACCAGGACATCCTAGAGTCCCATATTTTTTATGTAATATGTGGAGAAGAACTGTGGAATCGGGAGTTTCGGCCAAGATAAGATAGGACTTCGGCCTGTGCGCTGAGAACTAGCAGACACGTACATACACCTGAGATAAGACCTGAACACCTGGCTTAGTTGTCTCTTCTGTAAGGAAACTGTAAACATCAAAAAGAAAAAGTTCTCAGCTAGGGATGCTGCTTGCAGTCACCCTGAGAAGGCAGATGTGGAAGCTAAAGAAGAATTGAATAAAGCAGAAGAGGTAGCCTAATGAGCATCAGCTGATTCAAGAGCTGAAACAGGTGAAGGAAATTGTGAGCAGACATGTGATGGTTTCTGGAAAGAAGAGAGACTGTTTTTCTTAGTATATAAGGGAGACGAATTGGGGGGTGAGTGAGGCAAATGGGAGAGAGACAGTGGGACTGCTCTGTTATGAAAAAGGATATTTTCTCCAGTATTGTAACAATAAAGGATTCTGTGCATGTATATGTGAGGGTCTGTGCAATCATACACCACAGTAATAGTCACACTGAACCCTGCTGGTTGGTGTTTCTCCTCATCACCCTGAATTTGTGGAAGAAATTACTCTGTATCTATCCAAAAAGGCTACTTCTTCTCCACATCCTTATTTTAAGAAGGTGCTAGCCAAGCTATGCCATTAAGAAAAGTCTTTAATTTTTTCAACTATAAGTGCCTAGTTATCTGTGGATTAGTTTTGGCCCTCTATTACAACACATCAGGGCATGGCTGAATGGATTTTTTATGATTCCTCTTTTTTTCAGAACCAAATGATCTAACAGTAAAGTGAGTTTGGGTCCTTAAACTTTTTTTCCTCCTTTAAACACCTTGTTTCCTTCTCTGTTCACCAGTCACCTTTTCCATAAACACCTAAAAAATGGTTATTAACCTTTGTCAGCTTTGCCTTTTGTATCTCTTAACCTGGGATAGTCAAATTCCCACCTGAGTACCACACACAAATGTTTTAATTGTGATATGCAAACATAAAAAACCCTCAAAACCAGTGAAATATAACAACACAGGTGGAAATAATGCCAGTATATGAAACAAAGGAAAAACTTAACTAAAAATATCAATGAAGATTGGGAATTACATGAGGTTTATTTTTCAGTAAATAAGTGAAGTGTCATCTGAGATTTAGATGTATGACTTTGAGTATTGATCTGTATTTGTAGTCAAAATTGCTCTTTATCAAATAGATATTTGCTCAGGCAGATGAGAGTGTCAAGCACAGCTGGTTATGACATTGGTCATTGTCGTGGTTTAACCTGGCAGGCAGCCAAATACCACGCAGCCGCTCACTCACTCCCCCCGCCCCCCCAGTGGGACGGGGAGAGAATCGGAAGGGTAAGAGTGAGAAAAACTTGTGGGTTGAGATAAAGACAGTTTAATAGAACAGAAGAGGGAAAATAATAATAATAATAATGATGATAGAATATACAAAATGAGTGATGCACAATGCAATTGCTCACCACCCGCGCTGACCGATAACCAAGTAGCGATCGGTACTTCCTGGATCACGCCTACCATTCATATACTGAGCATGACGTCACATGGTATGGAATACCCCATTAGCCAGCTGGGCTGGCTGTCCTGATTATGTTCCCTCCCATCTTGTGTACCTAGCTCAGTCAGTAGGCACGGGAGCTGTCCTTGGACTAGGAGGGCACTTAGCAACAACTGAAAACATCAGTGTGTTATCAACATTCTCCTCATACTAAATCCAAAACACAGCACTAGGAAGACATTTAACCCTATCCCCGCCGAAACCAGGACAGTATCCACCCCTTATTCCATACCATTTACGTCGTGCTTAGGTCTCACATCCTTTTTTTTAATACATTTCAATTAACTACCACTATCTTTCTTTATATATACACACATATATATATATGCACGCACAGATATCATTCCCTAAGTCTATGGACTATCCCTCTAAAATGTCCACTGAGTTCATTTAGTCCATGACTTTGGGCTCCAGCTGTCATAACAGTCTTTCAGGGCCGAAGAGATGGTGTGCGGTGCTGGGCCGTTGCATCCTGAAGCCAGTTCTCATTTCGGTACTGCTGCGCTCGTCCAGTTCTATCATCGTTGCACTTTGCTCGGTTTCATCGGAGTTAGTTCATTCTTCACTAATCTGGGTGATTTTCACTGTTATACCACTGCTATATCATAGAAATACTGATATACAATATCATATAACAATTGACATCATAAAATTCAGTTCATTAGCTATTTTCACCCAAAATCAAATCCCCTTGAGGTACACACCGGACCTCCCCATATTTGTATTTCAACCATCGTCCTCCATACCAAAGAGGCTTTACTCACTTGGCTTGCTTGATTGCAGCGCACGTTTCACATTCATGGATAACCTGTGCAATAGCGTCCATGGTTAAGTCCACCCCTCGATCACGAGCCCATCTATATGTTGCATCTCTTCCTTGATGGCCTGAGGCATCATGGGCCCACCGAGCTATAAATAATTCACCCTTATGTTGCCAGTCCAGATCCACCTGACCCACTTCAATCTTAGCAGCCTGGTCCACCTGCTGGTTGTTTTGATGTTCTTCAGTGGCCCGACTCTTGGGTACGTGAGCATCTACGTGATGTACTTTTACAGTCAGGTTCTCTACCCGGGCAGCAATATCTTGCCACAATGCGGCAGCCCAGATGGGTTTACCTCTGCGCTGCCAGTTGTTCTGCTTCCACTGCTGCAACCACCCCCACAGGGCATTTGCCACCATCCATGAGTCAGTATAGAGATAGAGTACTGGCCATTTTTCTCGTTCAGCAATGTCCAAGGCCAGCTGGATGGCTTTCACCTCTGCAAACTGACTCGACCTTCTCCTTCTCAGTTGGAGTGTAGCGGGCCTCCGATCCTCTGTATCCCCGACTCCAGAACCCTAAGGGTCGACCTCGAGTCTTCCCTGGGGCTTTCTGCTAGAGGCTCCAGGTAGGGCCGTTCTCCCCAGCTGCGGTGTAGAGCACATTCTTCACATCTTGTCCTGCCCGGACTGGCCCAAGGGCTACTGCATGGACTATCTCCTGTTTAATTTGTTCAAAGGCTTGTTGTTGCTCAGGGCCCCATCTGAAGTCATTCTTCTTCCTGGTCACGTGATAGAGAGGGCTTACAATCAGGCTGTAATCTGGAATATGCATTCTCCAAAAGCCCACAACGCCTAAGAAAGCTTGTGTTTCCCTTTTGCTAATTGGTGGGGACATGGCTGTTATTTTGTTGATCACATTCATTGGGATCTGACGACGTCCGTCTTGCCATTTTATTCCTAAAAACTGGACCTCCTGTGCAGGTCCCTTGACCTTACTTTGTTTTATGACAAAACCGGCTTTCAGAAGGATTTCAATTATTTTCTTTCCTTTCTCAAAAACTTCCTCTGCTGTGTTGCCCCACACGATGATGTCATCAATGTACTGCAGATGTTCCGGAGCCTCACCCTGTTCCAGTGCGGTGTGGATCAGTCCATGGCAAATGGTAGGGCTGTGTTTCCACCCCTGGGGCAGTCGGTTCCAGGTGTACTGGATGCCCCTCCAAGTGAAAGCAAACTGTGGCCTGCACTCTGCCGCCAAAGGGATTGAGAAGAAGGCATTAGCAATGTCAATTGTGGCGTACCACTTGGCTGCCTTTGACTCCAGTTCGTATTGAAGTTCTAGCATGTCTGGCACAGCAGCACTCAGTGGCAGCGTGACTTCGTTCAGGCCACGGTAGTCTACTGTTAGTCTCCACTCTCCATTGGACTTTGGCACTGGCCATATGGGACTGTTAAAGGGTGAGTGAGTCTTGCTGATCACTCCTTGGCTCTCCAGTCGACGAATCAGCTCATGGATGGGGATGAGGGAATCTCGGTTGGTGCGATATTGTCGCCGGTGCACTGTTGTGGTAGCGATTGGTACCTGCTGTTCTTCAACCCTCAGCAACCCCACAACAGAAGGGTCCTCCGAGAGACCAGGCAAGGTGGACAGCTGTTTAATTTCCTCCGTCTCCAGGGCAGCTATACCAAAAGCCCACCGGTACCCTTTTGGGTCTTTGAAATACCCTCTCCTGAGGTAGTCTATGCCAAGGATGCACGGAGCCTCTGGGCCAGTCACAATGGGGTGCTTCTGCCATTCCCGGTTAGGCTCACTTCGGCCTCCAATACAGTTAACTCTTGGGATCCCCCTGTCACTCCAGAAATACAGATGGGTTCTGCACCTTTATAGTTTGATGACATCAGGGTACACTGTGCACCGGTGTCTACGAGAGCCTTATACTCCTGTGGCTCTGATTCTGTGCCAGGCCATCGAATCCACACAGTCCAGTAAACCCGGTTGTCCCTTTCCTCCACCTGGCCGGAGGCAGGGCCCCTCTAGTCCTGGTCATAGTATCCATCTCTCACTTCTTGCAAACGTGAGTCAAGAATTTCTTCATTGCAATTACCATCCAAAGTAAGATCAGCCCTTCTACTCTGTCTGGGGAACTGTTCACTGGAAACTGGACCGTCGTGAGACAGGTTTTTCCTGACAACTGGAGCAGCATTTTTCCTGGGAGAACCCCCTTGTGTGATTGTTTTTCCTTGCAACTCACGTACACGTGCCTCTAGGATGAAGGTAGGTTTTCCATCCCACTGCCTCATGTCCTCTCTGTGGTCACGCAGGTAAAACCACAGGGTGCCCCGTGGTGTGTACTTTCGATATCCTCTCTCTTGAGGAGAAAAACGCTGACTCCTAATGGCTGAGATACTGGTCCGTACAGGTGGAGAATAGGACATACGGTCTTCGAGTTGCTGGACCTCTCGGGATAGTTTCTCTACAGCCAAGACAAGGGAGGAGGAGATAGTTTCTTCGAAATCCCGAAGTCTGTTAACCACCTCATCCACCGTTGGTGCTTCTTCCTCTTTCCAGCACAGTACTGCCAACGAACTGGCATACGACGCTGGTGCGCTCCGTACCAACTTCCGCCACATGGGTCGGGTGCACTGGACGTCATCTGGATCTTTGGGTGTTCGGGTGTCGTCCAGGTCACTATAAACCACCTCCAGCACGCCTAGTTCTCTCAGGTACTGGATACCTCTCTCCATAGTGGTCCATTTGCCTAGGCGATATATAACATCTTCCTTGAAGGGATACCTTTCCTTTACGCCTGACAGCAGTCGCCTCCAGAGGCTGAGGACCGGTGTCCCTTTTCCGATTGCTTTGTCAATACCCGCTTCCCTAGCAAGGGATCCCAGCTGTTTGGCCTCCTTCCCCTCTAATTCCAGGCTACTGGCCTCATTATCCCAGCATCGGAGCAGCCAGGTAACAATATGCTCGCCTGGACGACGGCTGAAATCTTTCCGCATATCTCGCAGCTCACTCAGGGATAGGGATCGGGTGGTTTCCATCTCATTTATGAGTTCTTCCTCTTCCTCCTCCTCTCCTCGTGATGTCCCTGCTCTTTCATCATCCCTTTCTAAATGACCTGACCTCCGCTTCCAAGATTTCTTCTTCTGTACAGGGGCAACGGATACCAGCAAGGGTTGGTCCTCTGGTTCAGCTGTAGTGCCTGTTGCTGGGGTTTGGGTAGCTGCAGTGTTTGTCATGGGGGTTGGAGTAATTGTAGTGCCTGTTGCCGGAGCTTGAGTGGCTGCAGTGCTTGTCGCAGGGTTTGGAGAAGCTACGGTGACTGTTGCCGGGGTTTGAGTAGCCACAGGGGTTGTCATGGGGGTTGGAGTAGCCGCAGTGCCTGTCGTGGGGTTTTGAGTAGCCACCGTGTCTGTAGCCGCCCCCGAGACTCGCCGCTCCGCCCGCCCCGATGAGGCACCGCTGCTTGCCCTCCCTCTTTTCTTGTTCCTGAGGGTTGATCTCTGGACAGTATTCCTGAATAGTTGTTTAACCCTAAACAAGGCCTGAACCACATTCAGGAGACATAGCAATATGAACATGCTTGTTTGAACATCCCAAGGATATTCAAAATTCTCAGGGAATATTGTGGACATCTTTGTGAAGAGGATAGAAGAAAAAGGAGTTTCTGACGATATGGAAGGGAAGATGAACAAGTGGGAGAGAGTGTCCCATCCCGTCTCCCCCTTAAATTCATTCTCCGAGGAGAAGCAAGTGCAATTACCAATAATTTCTAAGAGGTGGTTCCCGAGGTACAGAAATGTCGGCAGTGCCGAGTACAGATACCAGATTAGACTTACGACCAACGATTTTATCACCTCATAAAACAGCAACAAAATGATAATCTTGGCCCAGTTCCGAATAATGATAAACAGCACAAACAGGAACATATACTGCAAGCAAGGTATTACATGACCCAACATTGAGAGCCAGCCCCACAACTTTGACGGCCAATACATCAACATTGTGACCAATCAATATAATGGATGCTTATAACAATTTTGCCTTAACACACTTTGGTCAGATCTATCGTTATCTCAACCCTTCGAGCCCCACGTTGGGCGCCAAAAAGGACTGTCGTGGTTTAACCTGGCAGGCAGCCAAATACCACGCAGCCGCTCACTCACTCCCCCCCGCCCCCCCAGTGGGACGGGGAGAGAATCGGAAGGGTAAGAGTGAGAAACACTCGTGGGTTGAGATAAAGACAGTTTAATAGAACAGAAGAGGGAAAATAATAATAATAATAATGATGATAGAATATACAAAATGAGTGATGCACAATGCAATTGCTCACCACCCGCGCTGACCGATAACCAAGTAGCGATCGGTACTTCCTGGATCACGCCTACCATTCATATACTGAGCATGACGTCACATGGTATGGAATACCCCATTAGCCAGCTGGGCTGGCTGTCCTGATTATGTTCCCTCCCATCTTGTGTACCTAGCTCAGTCAGTAGGCACGGGAGCTGTCCTTGGACTAGGAGGGCACTTAGCAACAACTGAAAACATCAGTGTGTTATCAACATTCTCCTCATACTAAATCCAAAACACAGCACTAGGAAGAAATTTAACCCTATCCCAGCCGAAACCAGGACAGTCATGTATTTCCCTTTTGTTACTGTTAGTTATGGAAAGTGTGGTTCCTGAACTGCATTTAATGCAATGGCATGACAAAGATCGTCCGCACATTCTTTTTTCTTCTGAGATTAAATTGAAGGCTAATGAAAGAAATTCTACTGATTTGTACTTAAAATACTGTAAATCCCTGGAGTTAGTATTGTGTAACAGACTGATTGATAAATCAAGTAGATAAAAGATGAATATGGCACAAAGCTTATGGACAGAAACTAAGGAAAAAAGTCAAATTGTAATTAATAAAAGCAAAACAGACTGCCGTTGATTAGCTAGATAAAACTGGGAAACATTAATAGATCCTAAAGCACAGTAAGAGCAAATTACCTTTGGACCCAATTATCAAGGGTAATGATGAGTTTCTCCACTACTACACACTATGCATTCAGAACAGATGTTTGTTAGTTTTTAAAAAAAACCCATCAATTTACACAAAGCATGGGACCTGAAGTGGAAATTAATTAATTTCATCTTACCATCTATGTTCTACAGCGTATAACAGTAAATTATCATCACAAAGTCTTCTACCGTTATGGTTGTTAAATTTGTATCACTCTTTTTCCTTCTGGCAACAGGGATTTGTTGGATAACAGGTGGTAGGACACACAAACAAGATTTTACAAAACAGGTTATTAACACTGTCAAGCAGATTAATATCTAGATGGGTTGAGAGTTCATAAATACTAGAATAAAGCGTAGCTAATAGGAATTGCTCAGGAGGAAGATATAGGTTTATAATAGAACCCCAATTCTCGCACTGGCTATTCTGTGATTGTGGCTGTCCTAAGGATTAAATATTTAAATGAATATTTTCCCCACAATGGATGTGAATTGATTTTTAAAAATTATAAAAATACAGTAATGTAGTTTATTCTGCAATCTTTCTTCCCATATTTGTTTCCCTCTTATGTTTCTAGTCTGTCTCTGACCATTATGACCAGAATTCCTCAAAAGATCTTTTCTTGGGTGGTGGGGGTTGGGGGTGAAATCTTCATTTGTGGATGGTTTTACAAGACATGTCACATCCCCAAGGTATAATTCACAGCTGACTGAGAACATGGTAACTACCTTGAAAACCACCAAGGAGTGAGAGGATATAGAAAGATCCCTTAATAGTTCAAGTTAGACACCTACATTCTAGATGGCAATCATGAAGTGAAATAAATCTCCTCCAAATGGTGATTCACTACAGAAACATGATATTTGAAATGCTGAAACTCTTTAAAACTGTATTTACAAGCTTCACGAGCGGTGTTCCCCAGGGCTCAGTTTTGGGGCCGGTCCTGTTCAATATCTTCATCAATGATCTGGACGAGGGGATCGAGTGCTCCCTCAGTAAGTTTGCAGATGACACCAAGTTGGGCGGGAGTGTTGATCTGCTGGAGGGTAGGAAGGCTCTGCAGAGGGACCTGGACAGGCTGGATCGATGGGCCGAGGCCAACTGTATGAGATTCAACAAAGCCAAGTGCCGGGTCCTGCACTTCGGCCACAACAACCCCAGGCAACGCTACAGGCTTGGGGAAGAGTGGCTGGAAAGCTGCCCAGAGGAAAAGGACCTGGGGGTACTGGTTGACAGCCGGCTGAACATGAGCCGGCAGTGTGCTCAGGTGGCCAAGAAGGCCAACGGCATCCTGGCCTGTATCAGAAATAGTGTGGCCAGCAGGAATAGGGAGGTGATCGTGCCCCTGTACTCGGCACTGGTGAGGCCGCACCTCGAATACTGTGTTCAGTTTTGGGCCCCTCACTACAAGAAGGACATGGAGGTGCTGGAGCGCGTCCAGAGGAGGGCAACGAAGCTGGTGAAGGGCCTGGAGCACAAGTCTTATGAGGAGCGGCTGAGGGAACTGGGGTTGTTTAGCCTGGAGAAGAGGAGGCTGAGGGGAGACCTCATCGCGCTCTACAACTACCTGAAAGGAGGTTGTAGCGAGGTGGGTGTTGGTCTCTTCTCCCAAGTAACTAGCGATAGGACAAGAGGAAATGGCCTCAAGTTGTGCCAAGGGAGGTTTAGATTGAACATTAGGAAAAATTTCTTTACTGAAAGAGTGGTCAGGCCTTGGAACAGGCTGCCCAGGGAAGTGGTGGAGTCACCATCCCTGGAGGTATTTAAAAGACGTGTAGATGAGGCCCTTAGGGACATGGTGTAGTGGGCATGGTGGTGTTGGGTTGACGGTTGGACACGATGATCTTAGAGGTCTTTTCCAACCTGTATGATTCTATGATTCTATGATTCTATGATGTTTTCAGTTTTTCCTAAGTGCCCTCCTAGTCCAAGGACAGCTCCCGTGCCTACTGACTGAGATAGGTACACAAGATGGGAAGGAACATAATCAGGACAACCAGTCCAGCTGGCCAATGGGGTATTCCATACCATGTGACGTCATTCTCAGTATATGAAGGGTAGGCGTGATCCAGGAAGTACCGATCGCTACTTGGTTATCGGTCAGTGCGGGTGGTGAGCAATTGCATTGTGCATCACTCATTTTGTATATTTTATCATTATCATTATTATTTTTCTTTTTTTTCCGTTCTATTAAACTGTCTTTATCTCAACCCACAAGTTTTTCTCACTCTTACCCTTCCGATTCTCTCCCCGTCCCGCTGGGGGTGGGGGGAGTGAGTGAGCGGCTGCGTGGTATTTGGCTGCCTGCCAGGTTAAACCACGACACTAAGATGAAGTTAATTACACTTTTGATTTGTTAGTAATTATTTTGGGAATGGATACGTCATCTTCTAGAGGTGACTATCACAGTAGATGCATCGTGAAGGAGATCTATCAGTTTGATCCATTGCCTAAGTTTCGGTATGTAGTGTTAGCTGAGATTTGCTAGGGTATTCTGACTGAGATCCAACTGCCACTCCAGAAGAAGGTGATTTTTTCACAATTTTCTACCTGCTGGTCCCCTCTGGATATCTCAGCTACACTGCAGCTGCTCTAATGAGATTAGATGTATATGTCTAGGTACATAAGTAGAGCCCTAAACCACTATTGTATGTTAGATACATAGTTCTCAGATAGTTAAAATTATGTGAAATTAATTGACTTTATGAATGTGATTGAGCCTCAGATTTTTAACACATGCATGCAGTTGTCTTCATGCAAGCATCTACATGAATAATAAGTATCGAGGTGTCACTGTAGTCAGTGGATATGTAGTCAGTACAGAGATCTATGTCACCTGAAATAGACACACTGGGCTCAGTTTCATTGCCTAAACATGGCATCCAAGGGTAACCAGGATGTCGTAGAGAATCTCTCACAGCCTGCAACTGCTCCTCTAGAAACTCAAAACTTTCAATAGGTCTTATGCCATATCTCTAGCTCCATGTAGAGGTCTCAGATACCCTACAGAATCTCAAATGGCATTTTATGTCTCTGTGTAGACAACCGAATATATGCTCTGGTAGCTGTTCAGTTGTTAGAAGACAATTCCATGTATGTGTCTATAATCTGGAGCTGAATTGCGTATATTGTTTTGGTAGAGTATACCTGCTATAATTCACTTATTTTTTCTGGTTACTTATCTGGTCATTTTATAAGATGGAACAGAGTTTTCTGTTGTTTCACTGATACTGTCATTTCTGAAAGGCTATAAAGAAATTTCCAAATTAAGACTGTGAACGTGCCTATCTTTGACCTTTGCCTTTCTAATTACCAGTTTTCTCTGTCTGATAAGGCTAAGAGTAGAACTGAGTTAGAATTAAGGATCATATCTCACAAAATACTGTAAAATATTGTAATAATATTTTTTATCAGAGTTGGAAAGGACTATATTAAAGATAGTGTTCTTATCACAAGGGAAACTTGCAATTAAGTGCAAAGCTGGGGAGTAGAAGACTTTTGGATTGTAAAACCAGAATAAATTACTCTATTAGGACAATCATTTTATGCTCTATAAAAATTATTCTACTAAGGACAATAAAGATATATTAAATAGTTATATGCATAAGACCTTCCATTTAGCCAGTGGATCACTTTTTCTGTGAACAGGAGAAAACTGGCCTGTATTTTAAAAGCAAAAATCAGTAAGTGTAATTCTTTTTCAAGCTCTCCATTTTTGTCTTCTGTGAAATGTATATACTATACAGAATATATGAAAGGAGTTTTTACAAGTGATATAAAAATTGCAAAAGAAGAGATGTGCATAATACCTCTCTCCCCTTCCCCTTCCCCCTCCCTTTCCCTTTCCCCTTCCCCTTCGCCTCTACTTTTCTGCCCACTGAAGTTTTAAAAACTACTGGGCCAGGAATGGCTATTTGTGATTGTCAGTTTGGGGAATAAACTGAAACTACAACAATAACAACAGAAGTAAAAGGAGAAGATGCAAAGAAGTGGTCATGGCAGTAGGAGAAATGAAGACAGGGAGGCTCATGAAAAGAAATGCTTGTGTCAACAATGTTTGTATGTGAAGTGATTAGCTGATTTCAAAAAGTATGAGGAAGACAACCGGAAGGAGTATTGTCTCTGGTAGGAGAAATACAGAAACTCTAAATAAGAGTTAACTAGAAAAGCAGAAAAAGAAGGGAAAGACATTAGACAAAAGTGTCATAGAAATGATAGCCTTGATTTTACCTCTTGCAGCCCTTAGGAATGTAAAGTTTTTTGGCTAAGAGACTTAAAGATAACTAAAGTTCCAGTTAAAGAATAACATAGAGCACAGGACTTTTTCTTCCACTCCTCCACTCCTATGTTGTTTTGCCTTTTTTGCCCCTTCAGAAAAGATTATAGCAATAAGAATAATGGTATATTCAAAATTCAGTGGGCATTAGGATGCCAGAGAAAAGGTCTCCTGTCACTCACACATGTTGAACATGTGAAACAGTTATCTTTATGTACCAAGTTCTTTCAATATATCTGAATTTTAAATTTTGTTTGGTCACAAGACCTCCAGTGTATTTAGTCTGTATTTTCATTATTATTATTTTACCAAAAGCAGTCTTATCTTAGCATAGATTTTTACAGAATATGTTTTGAAGAAAAGTATTTTTTCTTCAATCACTACAGAGTTGAGGGGTTGGTTAAGGACATAGAGAAGCTCTTTGTAAGAAGAGCTTTTCTGCTATTAATCTTACTGTAGAACTAAAGGGAAAGTGAACTTCAAGTAGCCCTTCAACACCTTTTATTTAGATTCACAGAACAAGGGAGTGTACAATATCCATTCTAAGCCCAAAAACCATTTTACCTAATTAATTTATTCAAAAATTTGAGGACTCATTAGAATCAGGCGAGAAGCAGCAGAAGAATTATATTCTCATATGTTTAAGAATAGCAAAACTTTTAAGTTTATCTATGTTTAAAAATAAATATTTTTGAAAACCTAGAAGGTATGATGATTCAAAACATTTAATTATTGAGAAGGAGTTTTAACATTTTTTCCCCATTATCTCACAAAGGTAAATACTACAGCTTATTAATCAAAAATGAAAGGATGCATGAATGATACATAGCTTTCTTCACAGAGGAACCAAAGACACTCTTAGTAAACTAAGACAAGATTTAGCTCCAAACACCAAATATTAGATGCCTATGCATAGATGTGCACATCTACATAGACATGAGCTGGATGTCAGACTTCAGTCTAGTTGTTACAGTCAAGACAGTCTACAGTGATTTACCTGATCTTACATAAGACTTAATTGCTTCAACATAAGTGTCCTGGTTCCAGCTGGGACAGGGTTAACTTTCTTCCCAGTAGCCTGGGGGGTGTGCTGTGTTTTGGGTTCGGTGTGAAAGGAGCGTTGATGGCCCATTGATGCTTTGGCTGTTGCTGGGTGATGCTTGCACCGGGAGGGGGGAGCACAGCCGGGGTGGTGGACCCAGCTGGCCAATGGGGTATTCTATACCATGTGACATCATGCTCAGTATAAAAACCAGGTGTGTGTGGGGGCTCGCCCCCGTTCGTGACACGCGGTCGGCGGTCGGTGAGCGGTTCTGTTGTGCATTGCCTGCTTTGTGTATTCTGTTATTGTTGTTGTTCTCACTGTTATTATTACTGTTCTACTTAGTTTTATTTCAATTATTAAACTGTTTTTATCTCAACCCGGGAGCTTTCCTACTTGTGCCCTCCCAATTCTCTCCCCCATCCCACCGGGGGGGGGGTGATCGAGCGGCTGCGTGGCGTTTATTTTTGCTGGCTGGGGTTAAACCACGACAGTCCTTTTTGGCGCCCAACGTGGGGCACGAAGGGTTGAGATAACGACAGATTATTTAGAACATATTAAGGAATTTATATCTGGTAACATATTCGTTTGTTCTGCACCATGCTCTTGTTTTTACTGTACCTGTTAAAAATTGGAGTTGGGTTTTGTAGTCTGTTGTGCTCTGCCGTGATTAATGATGTTTTGCCTGGGAGATTTGTTACTAAAACGCTGGCATTGGGGGTTATTTGGTATTTGGGATTCGTAATGAAGCCGTTTCTGCATTTCGGGTACCACCTCATGGAGACCATTAGCAATTATACCTTTTCCTCCGAGAGATTTTTTATGGAGGAAATAGAGAATGGCACCCTCACTACCTTCATCTCCTTTGTTAAAATAACTTGCCAGTACCTTGAACATCCCTGGGTAGTTAAGATATATCTCTTGGTACTCCTTGGGAATATTGTTGCGGTTTTCTCCAAGGTTAGTAAGCAATTTAAGAATGTCATCCAGAGATCTGCCCCAAGGTTGGATAGTTATGAGTGGCAGGGCGAGTGGGATAGCATGGGCAAATGCCTAAGGCGATGGGCACCCCCAGTGTTCTGGAACTTTACCCCTGAACAAGTGAAGAACCCTGAAAAATTAGTAGAATATTTGGAAGAAGTATGCTGTCACCCTGGCCATTCCAGGGAGACGCAAATCACTACAATGTGCTGGGGCCTGGCCCACGCCTACCGAGCCCTGTTTAACACCACTCAGAACCCCCAAGGGGAAGGAAACGTCTCTGCAGCTGATGACAAAGCAACAGGCCCTGCGGCCACCCCACCCCCCACTGCAAGCACAGCGGCTCCCTCACCCCCCAGGGCAGGCACGGCAGCTACTCCGCCCCCTGCGGCAGAGAACCAACCCATGCCGGTATCAGTCGCCCCTATACAAAAAAGAAAATGCACAAGAAAATCAGCTCGTCTAGTAAGGGATGAAGATGAACCAGGGCCATCACGAGAACAGGAGGAGGAGGAGGCAGAACCCGTAAATGAGATGGTGACCACCCGATCCCTATCTCTGGGTGAGCTGCGAGATATGCGAAAAGACTTCAGCCGTCGTCCAGGGGAGCACATTGTCACCTGGCTGCTCCGATGCTGGGATAACGGGGCCAGTAGCCTGGAATTAGAGGGTAGGGAAGCCAAGCAGCTGGGATCCCTTTCTAGGGAAGGGGGCATTGACAAAGCAATTGGACAAGGGGCACAAGTCCTCAGCCTCTGGAGGCGACTCCTGTCAGGTGTGAAGGAAAGGTATCCCTTCAAGGAAGATGTTATATGCCACCCAGGCAAGTGGACCACCATGGAGAGAGGTATCCAGTACCTGAGAGAATTAGCTGTGCTGGAAGTGATTTATGATGACCTGAACAACGAGCAGTTATCCAAAGACCCAGATGAGGTCAAATGCACCCGACCCATGTGGCGGAAGTTTGTACGGAGCGCACCAGCGTCACATGCAAACTCATTGGCAGTAATGACCTGGAGAGATGGAGAGGAACAAACAGTGGATGAACTGGCTGGCCAACTCCGGCAATATGAAGAAAGTCTCTCTTCCTCCCTACGGGCCTGTGTCTCTGCTGTGGAGAAACTGTCTCAGGAGGTCCAGCAAATCAAAGAGGATATGTCCTGCTTCCCCCCTGCACGGGCCAGCGTCTCAGCCATTAGGAGCAAACGTCCCTCTGCTCAAGAGAGGAGACATCGTGGGTACACACCCCGGGGCACCCTGTGGTTTTACCTGCGTGACCACGGAGAGGACATGAGGAAGTGGGATGGAAAACCTACCTCAGTCCTACAGGCACGGGTACATGAATTGCAAGGGAAAACAACCACAAAAGGGGGTTCTTCCAGGAAAACCGCTGCTCCGATCTCCAGTGAGTTCCCCAGACAGAGTAGAAGGGCTGATTCCACTTCTGACCTTAACAAAGGGACTTCTGACTCATACTTACAAGAAGTAGATAGCGAATATGATGACCAGGACTAGAGGGGCCCTGCCTCCAGCCAGGTGGAGGAAAGGGACAACCGGGTTTACTGGACTGTGTGGATTCGATGGCCTGGCACATCAGATCCACAAGAATATAAGGCTCTCGTAGACACCGGTGCGCAGTGTACCCTGATGCCATCAGGCTATAAAGGGGCAGAACCCATTTGTATTTCTGGAGTGACAGGGGGATCCCAAGAGTTAACTGTGTTGGAGGCGGAAGTGAGCCTAACCGGGAATGAGTGGCAGAAGCACCCCATTGTGACTGGCCCAGAAGCTCCGTGCATCCTTGGCATAGACTACCTCAGGAGAGGGTATTTCAAGGATCCAAAAGGGTACCGGTGGGCTTTTGGTATAGCTGCCCTGGAGACGGAGAAAATTAAACAGCTGTCCACCTTGCCCGGTCTCTCAGAGGATCCTTCTGTTGTGGGGTTGCTAAAGGTCCAAGAACAACAGGTGCCGATCGCTACCACAACAGTGCACCGGCGGCAATACCGCACCAACCGAGACTCCTTGATCCCCATCCATGTGCTGATTCGTCGACTGGAGAGCCAAGGAGTGATCAGCAAGACTCGCTCACCCTTTAACAGTCCCATATGGCCAGTGCCAAAGTCCAATGGAGAGTGGAGGCTAACAGTAGACTACCGTGGCCTGAACGAAGTCACGCCACCACTGAGTGCTGCCGTGCCGGACATGCTGGAACTTCAATACGAACTGGAGTCAAAGGCAGCCAAGTGGTACGCCACCATTGATATCGCTAATGCATTCTTCTCCATCCCTTTGGCGGCAGAGTGCAGGCCACAGTTTGCTTTCACTTGGAGGGGTGTCCAGTACACCTGGAACCGACTGCCCCAGGGGTGGAAACACAGCCCTACCATTTGCCATGGACTGATCCACACCGCACTGGAACAGGGTGAGGCTCCAGAACACCTGCAATACATTGATGACATCATCGTGTGGGGCAACACAACAGAGGAAGTTTTCAAGAAAGGGGAGAGAATAGTCCAAATCCTTCTGAAGGCCGGCTTTGCAATAAAACGAAGTAAGGTCAAGGGACCTGCACAGGAGATCCAGTTTTTAGGAATAAAATGGCAAGATGGACGTCGTCAGATCCCAACAGATGTGATCAATAAAATAACAGCCATGTCTCCACCAACTAACAAAAAGGAAACGCAAGCTTTCTTAGGCGTTGTGGGCTTTTGGAGAATGCATATTCCAAATTACAGTCAGATCGTAAGCCCTCTCTATCACGTGACCAGGAAGAAGAACGACTTCAGATGGGGCCCTGAGCAACGACAAGCATTTGAGCAAATTAAACAGGAGATAGTTCAGGCAGTAGCCCTTGGGCCAGTCCGGGCAGGACAAGATGTGAAGAATGTGCTCTACACCGCAGCCGGGGAGAATGGCCCTACCTGGAGCCTCTGGCAGAAAGCACCAGGGGAGACTCGAGGTCGACCCTTAGGGTTCTGGAGTCGGGGATACAGAGGATCCGAGGCCCGTTACACTCCAACTGAGAAGGAGATATTGGCAGCATATGAAGGGGTTCAAGCTGCTTCGGAAGTGGTTGGCACTGAAGCACAGCTCCTCCTGGCACCCCGACTGCCGGTGCTGGGCTGGATGTTCAAAGGGAGGGTCCCCTCTACACATCATGCAACCGATGCTACGTGGAGTAAGTGGGTCGCGCTGATCACACAACGGGCCCGAATAGGAAACCCCAGTCGCCCAGGAATCTTGGAGGTGATCACGAACTGGCCAGAAGGCAAAGATTTTGGAATATCCCCAGAGGAGGAGGTGATACGTGCTGAAGAGGCCCCACCATATAACAAACTACCAGAAAATGAGAAGCAATATGCCCTGTTCACGGATGGGTCCTGTCGCCTTGTGGGAAAACATCGGAGATGGAAGGCTGCTGTATGGAGTCCTATACGCCAAGTTGCAGAAACTGCTGAAGGAGAAGGTGAATCGAGTCAGTTTGCAGAGGTGAAAGCCATCCAGCTGGCCTTGGGCATTGCCGAACGAGAAAAATGGCCAGTACTTTATCTCTATACTGACTCATGGATGGTGGCAAATGCCCTGTGGGGGTGGTTGCAGCAGTGGAAGCAGAACAACTGGCAGCGCAGAGGTAAACCCATCTGGGCTGCCGCATTGTGTCAAGATATTGCTGCCCAGGTAGAGAACCTGACTGTAAAAGTACGACACGTAGATGCTCACGTACCCAAGAGTCGGGCCAGTGAAGAGCACCAAAACAACCAGCAGGTGGATCAGGCTGCCAAGATCGAAGTAGCTCAGGTAGATCTGGACTGGCAACATAAAGGTGAATTATTTATAGCTCGGTGGGCCCATGACACTTCAGGCCACCAAGGGAGAGATGCAACATATAGATGGGCTCGTGATCGAGGGGTGGACTTAACCATGGACACTATTGCACAGGTTATCCACGAATGTGAAACATGCGCTGCAATCAAGCAAGCCAAACGAGTAAAGCCTCTTTGGTATGGAGGACGATGGTTGAAGTATAAATATGGGGAGGCCTGGCAGATTGATTATATCACGCTCCCACAAACCCGACAGGGCAAGCGCTATGTGCTCACCATGGTGGAAGTAACCACCGGCTGGCTGGAAACATACCCTGTGCCCCATGCCACCGCCCAGAACACCATCCTGGGCCTTGAAAAGCAAATCCTGTGGCGACATGGCACCCCAGAAAGAATTGAGTCAGACAACGGGACTCACTTCCGAAACGCCGTCATAGACACCTGGGCCAAAGAGCACGGCATTGAGTGGGTCTATCACATCCCCTACCATGCACCAGCCTCCGGGAAAATTGAACGATACAACGGGCTGTTGAAGACAACACTGAGGGCAATGGGTGGTGGGACATTCAAGCATTGGGACACACATTTAGCAAAGGCCACCTGGTTAGTGAACACTAGGGGATCTGTCACTCGAGCTGGCCCTGCCCAATCCAAACCCTTACGTGCTGTAGAGGGGGATAAAGTCCCTGTCGTGCATATGAGAAATATGCTGGGGAAGACAGTCTGGGTTACTCCTGCCTCTGGCAAGGGAAAACCCATCCGTGGGATTGCTTTTGCTCAGGGACCTGGGTGCACTTGGTGGGTGATGAGAAAGGATGGGGAAGTCCGGTGTGTACCTCAGGGGGATTTAATTTTGGGTGAAAATAGCCAATGAACTGAATTGTACGATGTTAGTTATTACATAGTACTGTATGTCATCACTTTTATGGTTACCATATGCCATATTAACAGTATTACAGTAAGAATCACCCAGATTAATTTAGGATGAACGCCGATGAAACTGAGCAAGGTGCAACAATGATAGAACCAGACGAGCGCCCAGAACTGGCCTCCGCATGCAAGAGCCCGACACCACACACCATCTCTCCTGCCCTGCAAGACTGTTACAACAGGTGGAACCCGAAGTCATGGACTACATGAACTCAACGGACGTTTTAGAGGGATGGCCCATGGACTAAGGGAATGATATCTCTGTGTGCGTATATATCAAAAGGCAGGGAAAAGGAGCGGTGACTAATTGGAATGTATGGGAAAATGTGAGACCTGGGCATGATGTAGATGGTATAGAATAAGGGGTGGATATTGTCCTGGTTCCAGCTGGGACAGGGTTAACTTTCTTCCCAGTAGCCTGGGGGGTGTGCTGTGTTTTGGGTTCGGTGTGAAAGGAGCGTTGATGGCCCATTGATGCTTTGGCTGTTGCTGGGTGATGCTTGCACCGGGAGGGGGGAGCACAGCCGGGGTGGTGGACCCAGCTGGCCAATGGGGTATTCTATACCATGTGACATCATGCTCAGTATAAAAACCAGGTGTGTGTGGGGGCTCGCCCCCGTTCGTGACACGCGGTCGGCGGTCGGTGAGCGGTTCTGTTGTGCATTGCCTGCTTTGTGTATTCTGTTATTGTTGTTGTTCTCACTGTTATTATTACTGTTCTACTTAGTTTTATTTCAATTATTAAACTGTTTTTATCTCAACCCGGGAGCTTTCCTACTTGTGCCCTCCCAATTCTCTCCCCCATCCCACCGGGGGGGGGGTGATCGAGCGGCTGCGTGGCGTTTATTTTTGCTGGCTGGGGTTAAACCACGACAATAAGTTTCTACTGCCGCTTGTTTATCCGAGACATCTTTATGGGACAACACATATAACACTGGACTTAGAGTATGCTGTCATCCAGAGTAGCAACTGCAGGTCACTTATGGTACCCTACAGTGCCTTGAACTACATTAATGGTTTGATTCATTTGTTTATAGATAAGGAACTAGTGTCATTTAAAATGTCCTCGAGTACTCTGCCTAATTTCTGGATGTCAACTATAGAAGAGCCCTGATCTTCAGTGTTACAGCTCTCAGCCTCATGTGGATGCCGTGAATACTCAAATGGCACCTATGTGTAGGCCCCTGAACTCAGTTCTTAAAACTATATTTGGTCAAAGGAAACTATCAGGGATTAATTTGTTTGCCTAAAGATTTTATGACCTCAGTGTCATTTCAGATTACCTGAGTTGCCCAAATTCCCCCCATGGGCTTGACAGATATGCCACATCAACAGGAGGCCCATGATCTGGGCCAAGAGCTGTTTGCCAGATAGATTACCATAAGGCATCACAAATAGAACTAGATCTACATGCTCAGGTAGTGACTCATACCCTCAGCATCTACTTTAGTGTGAGCTGAATCACTTTCTAGGCTCTACTAACTTGATCTCCTCTGAGTCTAATGAGGCATTACAAACACCTCCCAACAGTCAACTATAATCTCCTTTCCTTTGGAACTGAATCCCATCCAATATATTAAATACTTCATAATTTGTAATAATATAGCTCAATTCCATACTTTTTATATGCTGTCTTCTTGCATTTAATAGGAATGTTGTTGAAGCAAATAAACAAACAACACCCCCCCGCACCGACCAACCAACCAACCAAAGAAAGAAGGGAGAAAAAGAGTGCCAAGTAACATATTGTTATGACCAGGCTTTAGAAGAATCACTTTTTGAAGTTGTTATCCAAATCTCCTGAATCTAAGGAAAGATATACATAATAACTTTATGTCAGACTTCTCCTGTGAATTAAAGAAAATCCTTGGGTTTTGCCGAAGTAAGGGAACAGGAGGCACAACAAGAACCCAAAAGAACTAAAAATATTTTTTTTTTAGCATTTCCAATGCTGTTCTTTAAACAGCCAGTGATATCATTTTAGACTCATTGTCATCAAAAATAATAATTATGAGAGCTGGTCATAGGAAAGAGCCTTGGTTTGAAATTATTTTGTTTACCTTAAAAGGAAAACTAAGTAAAGTAATGTACACAATGGAGGTTCTGGTCTTCAAAAGAGAAACTTCAACAAATAAAAGGAACTGGTGACTAAAATGAGGATTTCAAGAACTTGCATTTAGTCTCTTTAAACTAATATAAAAGTTTGTGTTTTCTTCATGCTTCCTTCTTTTATGTGCTGAGGATGGTGTTGTGTGGTTATGGAATAAATTAAAGAAAAAGATGATCCAAGCAACAACATCCTAAACTTGGCCTCAGTAGCAAAGAGGGATATGATTGCTCTTTTTGAATGATTGTCAATACTAGAGAAGGCTAAGAATCATTTACATGAAAGGACAATGAAAGCATATCGTGGTATTAACTGGTCATGGATAGAAATAATAAAGTTTCTGCCGTTAGGAAATAATTGTTCTGGAACAACCTACCAAACACATCAATGTCCTTTTAAAATAAATTTAACAAATGTGATATGATTTCCTGATATTCTGAAGGACAATGCTTATGCCCAGGAGACCTTGACCTCTAGAAGAAAAGAAAAAAAAATTGTCTGGTGCAAAACAAATAACGCAAGGGTAGTAGGGTAAACAGCAAACTAATTTTGAACAAAACTGGTGTATTAAAACCCCCACATTTTTACTACCCTCTGGAAAAAAACTTTTGTCGTTGTATTGTCTTATGATCCTCCTTTTGCCTTGAAAGATGGCTTTTGACATTTTTTTTTCTGAGGGAAATCCCCATAGTGCCTAATTAACTTTCTTTTCTGTCATTGTTGCAGTTCAAAGACTAAAAAAGTTTTCTTAATTACCAGTTTCAGCTTCATGAAGTAACAATTGCAAACAGATCAGATGGGAATTAAATTCTGATATCTGTATTTAAACATATAGAGTAAATACATGTATCTTTAAGGTACCGATTATTTTAATTATTTCATATATTTTCATTTTTATTAGTTTATTCTGTGCCCTGTATCTAATGAATGTTCTATATTACAAAAAGAAAAACATGGAATTCTGCACAGTCTACAAGATTTTTTTGAGAAGATTGTGGAGTGTACATTAGCATAAACATTGATTTCAGTGGAACTACAGAATTTAAAATATTTTAGCAGGTTTTAGTCCTATGTCTTTATAAAATGGATTTAAACTGCACAGATTCATATGGGCCTATATATTTGGTTACAACACTCTGATCTGCCTTTTCACGAGCATATATATATATGTGTGTATAATGACATAGATGTCAGGGAATTAGAGACAGCTGTGGTGGGAGTGTCTAGAAGACAGATAGATTAAGTCAGTTTCATAAAGTTTCATAAAACCAAAACTTCATTAAACACATTCATTAACCACACCCTTCTATGCTGATGGTTAGTTCTTCATTACCACTATATATTCACTGTGTATTCAAAACGATTAGTCCTTAACAAGCTTATACTAAATTAGCTGTGGGTGTACAATATTATGGAAATCATGCCATACAGTTAGTACTGACGGCTACAGTTCCTGATTACTCTTAGTTGATGAGGTTAATGTGATCGGGCTTGACCCCACAAAAATATTAGAACTGAAGTAGACTTATTTCTTCTCCACGTTTTCCCTTCCTGCTTGATATACTTATTCTCCGTACCTACTCCCAAAAAGGGGTTCTTGTCTGTCCCTAATACTGTTTACATTTGTCTCAATTTTGGCAGTCATCATTTCTGTGTATTTGGGAAGGTATCCTACTTGCTTGCAGTTCTTTGGGATTACCTAGTTCCTTCTTCTTCGGTAATTTGGGTGCTCCTGAATGCAACTTCATGTCTTTGTTTGACCCTTTAATAGTCACATTGTTCATACTCTTGTGGAAAAGTCTTATATTGTATCTGGTTATGTCATCACAGTTTTATGAAATACTTATATACTGTTTTATTTACCCTATTTTGGTACACTTATATTTGAATTCAAGGAAAACTAAGAATAATTATATCATACATTATTCACTTCTAATTTATAAGTGTCACAGGCCACTGTGATAACAATATGGGTAGAAAGAGATTGTAAGACTAATATAGTAACCTAGGTATCTTAGATTTTCTTGTGCTTTTTCTTTCTTATATTTAGGTAATTAATTTACTATGATATTTGTCAGCTGGGGTAGTATCCTCTTAGAAAAAGTAAGTGTTCTACTGAGTTTCTTTGAACACACACACACCCCCCACACACCCCTTTATTTGTTTCTGGTCTTCTCTGATGCATTTTCCTTCCCACTCCCTTGGGTTATAGCATTCTTCACATTTCTTCATCTATTTTTTCCTATGCATGATGCCTGAAACTGTATTTCTTTTGACATCTTAAAAAGACTACTAATTTTCTGTGATTTAGAAAGAAAGCTATGTGAAAAGGGAGTTGTTTACTACAGAGACAACAACAGCTTTTGTGTTAGATATGTCATAATACAACCAAGAAGAAAAACTATGAAATGACAGTGAACAGTTAGACACGATCCAGGCCGATTGCTCACTCCCTGCCCCTCCCACAGTGGGAGGGGGGAGAGAATCGAAAAAAAAAAAAAAGTAAAATTCATGGATTGAGATGAAGACAGTTTAAGAGAACAGAAAAGGAAGGGGGGGGAAAAAAATAATAATAATGGTAGAATATACAAAATGAGTGAGGTACAATGCAATTGCTCAGCACTCACTGACTGATAACCAGGCAGTGATTGCTACTTCCTGGACCATACCTCCCATTCATATACTCAGCATGACGTCACATAGTATGGAATACCCCATTGGCCAGTTGGGTTAGCTGTCCTGGCTATGCTCCCTCCCAGCCTCTTGTGCATTTGGCAGAGCATGGGAAGCTGAAAAGTCCTTCACTAGCAGGGTACTTAACAACAACTAAAACCATCAGTGTGTTATCAACGTTCTTCTCATTCTAAATCCAAAACACATCACTAGGAAGAAATTAAACTCTATCCCAGCTGAAACCAGGACAGTATCCACCCCTTATTCTATACCATTTACGTTGTGCTTAGGTCTCACATTTTCCGATACATTCCAATTAATCACCACCACCTTTCTTGTCTTTTGATATATACACAGATATCATTCCCTCAGTCTATGGGCCATCCCTCTAAAATGTCCATTGAGTTCATTTACTCCATGACTTTGGGCTCCATCTGTCATAACAGTCTTTCAGGGCCGAAGAGATGGTGTGTGGTGTTGGGCTGTTGCGTCCTGAAGCCAGTTCTCATTTCGGTACTGCTGCGCTCATCCAGTTCTATCATCGTTGCACTTTGCTCGGTTTCATCGGAGTTAGATCATTCTTCATTAATCTGGGTGATTTTCACTGCTATACCATTGATAGCAACCATAGAAACAATGATATACAATATCATACAACAATTGACATAATAAAATTCAGTTCATTGGCTATTTTCACCCAAAATCAAATCCCTTTGACGTACACATTGGAATTCCCCATCCTTTCACATTACCCACCAAGTGCACCCAGGTCGTTGAGCAAAAGCAATCCCACGGATGGGTTTTCCCTTGCCAGAGGCAGGAGTAACCCAGACTGTCTTCCCCAGCATATTTCTTATGTGCACGACACGGACTTTATCCCCCGCTGTAGTATGCAAATGTTTGGACTGGACAGGGCGAGCTCGATTAACAGACCCCCTAGTGTTGACTAACCAGGTGGTCTTTGCTAAATATGTATCCCAATGCTTGAATGTCCCACCACCCATTGCTCTCAGCATAGTCTTTAGCAGTCCATTGTATCGTTTGATTTTCCCAGAGGCGGTGCATGGTAGGGGATGTGATAGATCCACTCAATACCATGCTCTTTGGCCCAAGTGTCTATGAGGGTATTTGGGAAATGAGTCCTGTTGTTTGACTCAATTCTTTCTGGAGTGCCATGTCGCCACAGAACTTGCTTTTCAAGGCCCAGGATAGTGTGCTGGGTGGTGGAATGGGGCACAGGATATGTTTCCATCCACCTGGTGGTTGCTTCCACCATGGTGAGCACATGGCGCTTGCCATGGCAGGTTTGTGGGAGTGTGATATAATCAATCTGCCAGGCCTCCCCATATTTATATTTCAACCATTGTCTCCTGTACCAAAGAGGTTTTACTCGCTTGGCTTGTTTGATTGCAGCACATGTTTCACATTCATGGATAACTTGTACAATAGTGTCCATGGTCAAGTCGACCCCTCGATCACGAGCCCATCTATATGTTGCATCTCTTCCTTGATGGCCTGAAGTGTCATAGGCCCATCGAGCTATAAATAATTCACTCTTGTGTTGCCAGTCCAGATCCACCTGAGTTACTTCAATCTTAGCAGCCTGATGTACCTGCTGGTTGTTTTGATGTCCTTCTGTGACCCGACTCTTGGGCACGTGAGCATCTACATGACGTACTTTTACAACCAAGTTGTCTACTCAGGCAACAATATCTTGCCACAATGCGGCAGCCCAGATGGGTTTGTCTCTGCGCTGCCAGTTGTTCTGCTTCCACTGCTGCAACCACCCCCACAGGGCATTTGCCACTATCCATGAGTCAGTATAGAGATAAAGTACTGGCCATTTTTCTCGTTCAGCAATATCCAAGGCCATCCGGATGGCTTTCACCTCTGCAGACTGACTCGATTCACCTTTTTCTTCACAGTTTCTGCAACTTGGCGTATAGGACTCCATGCAGCAGCCTTCCATCTCCAATGCTTCCTCACAAGATGACAAGACAGGACATATTGCTTCTTACTTTTTGGTAGTTTATTATACAGTGGGGCCTCTTCAGCACGTGTCACCTCCTCCTCTGTGGATATGCCAAAATCTTTGCCTTCTGGCCAGTCCATGATCACTTCCAAGGTTCCTGGGCTACTGGGGTCTCCTATTCGGGCCCGTTGTGTGATCAGTGCAACCCACTTACTCCACGTAGCATCGGTTGCATGATGTGTAGAGGGGACCCTCCCTTTGAACATCCAACCCAGCACCGGCAGTCGGGGTGCCAGGAGGAGCTGTGCTTCAGTACCAACCACTTCCGAAGCAGCTCGAATCCCTTCATATGCTGCCAATATCTCCTTCTCAGTTGGAGTGTAGCGAACCTCGGATCCTTTGTATCCCCGACTCCAAAACCCTAAGGGTCGACCTCGAGTCTCCCCCGATGCTTTCTGCCAGAGGCTCCAGGTAGGGCCATTCTCCCCGGCTGCGGTGTAGAGCACATTCTTTACATCTTGTCCTGCCCGGACTGGCCCAAGGGCTACTGCCTGAACTATCTCCCGTTTAATTTGTTCAAAGGCTTGTTGTTTCTCAGGGCCGCATTTGAAGTCGTTCTTCTTCCTGGTCACGTGATTGACCTAGTTTCAGCTGGGATAGGGTTAAATTTCTTCCTAGTGTTGTGTTTTGGATTTAGTACGAGGAGAATGTTGATAACACACTGATGTTTTCAGTTGTTGCTAAGTGCCCTCCTAGTCCAAGGCACTGCCGTCATTTCTGTACCTCGGGAACCACCTCTTAGAAATTATTGGTAATTGCACATTTTTCTCCTCGGAGAATGAATTTAAGGGGGAGACAGGATGGGACACTCTCTCCCACTTGTTCATCTTCCCTTCCGTATCGTCAGAAACTCCTTTTTCTTCTATCCTCTTCATGAAGACGTCCACAATATTCCCTGAGAATTTTGAATATCCTTGGGATGTTCAAATGAGCATGATCATATTGCTATGTCTCCTGAATGTGGCTGAGGCCTTGTTTAGAGTTAAACAACTATTCAGGAATACTGTCCAGAGATCAACCCTCAGGAACAAGAAAAGAGGGAGGGCAAGCGGCAGTGCCTCATCGGGGCGGGCGGAGCGGCGAGTCTCGGGGGCGGCTACAGACACGGTGGCTACTCAAAACCCCACGACAGGCACTGCGGCTACTCCAACCCCCACGACAACCCCTGTGGCTACTCAAACCCCAGCAACAGTCACCGTAGCTTCTCCAAACCCTGCAACAGGCACTGCAGCCACTCAAGCTCCGGCAACAGGCACTACAGTTACTCCAACCCCCATGACAAGCACTGCAGCTCCCCAAACCCCAGCAACAGGCACTACAGCTGAACCAGAGGACCAACCCTTGCTGGTATCCGTTGCCCCTGTACAGAAGAGGAAATCTTGGAAGCGGAGGTCAGGTCATTTAGAAAGGGATGATGAAAGAGCAGGGACATCACGAGGAGAGGAGGAGGAAGAGGAAGAACTCATAAATGAGATGGAAACCACCCGATCCCTATCCCTGAGTGAGCTGCGAGATATGCGGAAAGATTTCAGCCATCGTCCAGGCGAGCATATTGTTACCTGGCTGCTCCGATGCTGGGATAATGGGGCCAGTAGCCTGGAATTAGAGGGGAAGGAAGCCAAACAGCTGGGATCCCTTGCTAGGGAAGGAGGCATTGACAAAGCAATTGGAAAAGGGACACCGGTCCTCAGCTTCTGGAGGCGACTGCTGTCAGGCGTAAAGGAAAGGTATCCCTTCAAGGAAGATGTTATATATCGCCTAGGCAAATGGACCACTATGGAGAGAGGTATCCAGTACCTGAGAGAACTAGGCGTGCTGGAGGTGGTTTATAGTGACCTGGACGACACCCGAACACCCAAAGATCCAGATGACGTCCAGTGCACCCGACCCATGTGGCGGAAGTTGGTACAGAGCGCACCAGCATCGTATGCCAGTTCGTTGGCAGTACTGTGCTGGAAAGAGGAAGAAGCACCAAAGGTGGATGAGTTGATTAGCAATCTCCGGGAATATGAAGAAACTGTCTCCTCCTCCCTTGTCTCAGCTGTGGAGAAACTGTCCCGGGAGGTCCAGCAACTCGAAGACGGTATGTCCTATTCTCCACCTGTACGGACCAGTATCTCAGCCATTAAGGGTCAGCGTTCTTCTGCTCAAGAGAGAGGATATAGAAAGCACACACCATGGGGCACCCTGTGGTTTTACCTGCGTGACCACGGAGAGGACATAAGGCAGTGGGATGGAAAACCTACCTTCATCCTAGAGGCACGTGTACATGAGTTGCAAGGAAAAACAATCACACAAGGGTTTCTCCCAGGAAAAATGCTGCTCCAGTTGTCAGGAAAAACCTGTCTCATGACAGTCCAGTTTCCAGTGAACAGTTCCCCAGACAGAGTAGAAGGGCTGATCTTACTTTGGATTGTAATGAAGGAATTCTTGACTCATGTTTGCAAGAAGTGAGAAATAGATATTATGACCAGGACTAGAGGGGCCCTGCCTCCGGCCAGGTGGATGAAAGGGACAACCGGGTTTACTGGACTGTGTGGATTCGATGGCCTGGCACAGAATCAGAGCCACAGGAGTATAAGGCCCTCATAGACACTGGTGCACAGTGCACCCTGATGCCATCAGGCTATAAAGGGGCAGAACCCATCTGTATTTCTGGAGTGACAGGGGGATCCCAAGAAGTGGCAGAAGCACTCCATTGTGACTAGCCTAGAGGCTCCGTGCATCCTTGGCATAGACTACCTCGGGAGAGGGTATTTTAAGGACCCAAAAGGGTACTGGTGGGCTTTTGGTATAGCTGCCCTGGAGACGGAGGAAATTAAACAGCTGTCCACCTTGCCTGGTCTCTCGGAGGACCCTTCTGTTGTGGGGTTGCTGAGGGTTGAAGAACAGCAGGTACCAATCGCTACCACAACAGTGCACCGGCGACAATATCGCACCAACCGAGATTCCCTCATCCCCATCCATGAGCTGATTCGTCGACTGGAGAGCCAAGGAGTGATCAGCAAGACTCACTCACCCTTTAACAGTCCCATATGGCCAGTGCCAAAGTCCAATGGAGAGTGGAGACTAACAGTAGACTACCGTGGCCTGAACGAAGTCACGCCACCACTGAGTGCTGCCGTGCCGGACATGCTAGAACTTCAATACGAACTGGAGTCAAAGGCAGCCAAGTGGTATGCCACAATTGACATTGCTAATGCGTTCTTCTCAATCCCTTTGGCGGCAGAGTGCAGGCCACAGTTTGCTTTCACTTGGAGGGGCGTCCAGTACACCTGGAACCGACTGCCCCAGGGGTGGAAACACAGCCCTACCATTTGCCATGGACTGATCCACACCGCACTGGAACAGGGTGAGGCTCTGGAACATCTGCAGTACATTGATGACATCATCGAGTGGGGCAGCACAGCAAAAAAAGTTTTTGAGAAAGGGGAGAGAATAGTCCAAATCCTTCTGAAGTCCATTTTTGCCATAAAACAAAGTAAGGTCAAGGGACTTGCACAGGAGATCCAGTTTTTAGGAATAAAATGGCAAGATGGACGTCGTCAGATCCCAATGGATGTGATCAACAAAAAAACAGCCATGTCTCCACTAACTAGCAAAAAGGAAACGCAAGTTTTCTTAGGCATTGTGGGTTTTTGGAGAATGCATATCCCAAATTACAATCAGATTGCAAGCCCTCTCTATCACTGTTGTGGTTTAATCTGGCAGGCAGCCAAATACCACGCAGCCGCTCACTCACTCCCCCCGCCCCCCAGTGGGACGGGGAGAGAATCGGAAGAATAAGAGTGAGAAAAACTCATGGGTTGAGATAAAGACAGTTTAATAGAACAGGGAAAAAAAGGGAAAATAATAATGATAATGATAAAATATACAAAATGAGTGATGCACAATGCAATTGCTCACCACCCGCGCTGACCGATAACCAAGTAGCGATCGGTACTTCCTGGATCACGCCTACCATTCATATACTGAGCATGACGTCACATGGTATGGAATACCCCATTAGCCAACATATTCCAGATTACAGCCTGATTGTAAGCCCCCTCTATCAAGTGACCATGAAGAAGAACGACTTCAAATGCGGCCCTGAGCAACAACAAGCCTTTGAACAAATTAAACAGGAGATCATTCATGCAGTAGCCCTTGGGCCAGTCCGGGCAGGACAAGATGTGAAGAATGTGCTCTACACCGCGGCCGGGGAGAACGGCCCTACCTGGAGCCTCTGGCAGAAAGCATCGGGGGAGACTCGAGGTCGACCCTTAGGGTTCTGGAGTTGGGGATACAGAGGATCCGAGGTTCGCTACACTCCAACTGAGAAGGAGATATTGGCAGCATATGAAGGGATTCGAGCTGCTTCAGAAGTGGTTGGTACTGAAGCACAGCTCCTCCTGGCACCCCGACTGCCAGTGCTGGGTTGGATGTTCAGAGGGAGCGTCCCCTCTACACGTCATGCAACCGATGCTACGTGGAGTAAGTGGGTCGCGCTGATCACACAACGGGCCCGAATAGGAAACCCCAGTCGCCCAGGAATCTTGGAGGTGATCACGAACTGGCCAGAAGGCAAAGATTTCGGAATATCCCCAGAGAAGGAGGTGATACGTGCTGAAGAGGCCCCACTGTATAACAAACTACCAGAAAATGAGAAGCAATATGTCCTGTTCGCTGATGGGTCCTGTCGCCTTGTGGGAAAGCATCGGAGGTGGAAAGCTGCTGTATGGAGTCCTATACGCCAGGTTGCAGAAACTGCTGAAGGAGAAGGTGAATTGAGCCAGTTTGCAGAGGTGAAAGCCATCCAGCTGGCCTTGGACATTGCTGAACGAGAAAAATGGCCAGTACTTTATCTCTATACTGATTCATGGATGGTGGCAAATGCCCTGTGGGGGTGGTTGCAGCAGTGGAAGCAGAACAACTGGCAGCGCAGAGGTAAACCCATCTGGGCTGCCGCATTGTGGCAAGATATTGCTGCCCGGGTAGAGAACCTGACTGTAAAAGTATGTCACGTAGATGCTCACGTACCCAAGAGTCGGGCCACTGAGGAACATCAAAACAACCAGCAGGTGGACCAGGCTGCTAAGATTGAAGTGGGTCAGGTGGATCTGGACTGGCAACATAAGGGTGAATTATTTATAGCTCGGTGGACTCATGACACCTCAGGCCATCAAGGAAGAGATGCAACATATAGATGGGCTCGTGATCGAGGGGTGGACTTAACCATGGACACTACTGCACAGGTTATCCATGAATGTGAAAATTGTTTTGCAATCAAACAAGCCAGGCGAGTAAAGCCTCTTTGGTAT
The DNA here is from genome assembly GCF_964195595.1 of Calonectris borealis. NCBI lineage: Eukaryota > Metazoa > Chordata > Aves > Procellariiformes > Procellariidae > Calonectris > Calonectris borealis. The sequence goes on from NC_134312.1 coordinate 170,591,779, forward strand.
GGGAGACAATGGTTGAAATATAAATATGGGGAGGCCTGGCAGATTGATTATATCACACTCCCACAAACCCGACACGGCAAGCGCTATGTGCTCACCATGGTGGAAGCAACCACCGGATGGCTAGAAACATACCCTGTGCCCCATGCCACTGCCCGGAACACCATCCTGGGCCTTGAAAAGCAAGTCCTGTGGCGACATGGCACCCCAGAAAGAACTGAGTCAGACAACGGGACTCATTTCCGAAACACCCTCATAGACACCTGGGCCAAAGAGCATGGCATTGAGTGGGTCTATCACATCCCACCAGCCTCTGGGAAAATCGAACGATACAATGGACTGCTAAAGACTGCGCTGAGAGCAATGGGTGTTGGGACATTCAAGCATTGGGACACACATTTTGCAAAAGCCACCTGGTTAGTCAACACTAGGGGGTCTGTTAATCGAGCTGGCCCTGCCCAATTAAGACTCTTACGTACTGTAGATAGATGGAGATAAAGTCCGTGTCGTGCACATAAGAAATATGCTGGGGAAGACAGTCTGGGTTACTCCTGCCTCTGGCAAGGGAAAACCCATCCGTGGGATTGCTTTTGCTCAACGACCTGGGTGCACTTGGTGGGTAATGCGAAAGGATGGGGAATTCCAATGTGTACGTCAAAGGGATTTGATTTTGGGTGAAAATAGCCAATGAACTGAATTTTATTATGTCAATTGTTGTATGATATTGTATATCATTGTTTCTATGGTTGCTATCAATGGTATAGCAGTGAAAATCACCCAGATTAATGAAGAATGATCTAACTCCGATGAAACCGAGCAAAGTGCAACGATGATAGAACTGGATGAGCGCAGCAGTACCGAAATGAGAACTGGCTTCAGGACGCAACAGCCCAACACCACACACCATCTCTTCGGCCCTGAAAGACTGTTATGACAGATGGAGCCCAAAGTCATGGACTAAATGAACTCAATGGACATTTTAGAGGGATAGTCCATAGACTGAGGGAATCATATCTGTGCGTGCATATATATATATATGTGTATATATAAAGAAAGATAGTGGTGGTTAATTGAAATGTATTAAAAAAAAAGATGTGAGTCCTAAGCATGACGTAAATGGTATGGAATAAGGGGTGGATACTGTCCTGGTTTCGGCGGGGATAGGGTTAAATTTCTTCCTAGTGCTGTGTTTTGGATTTAGTATGAGGAGAATGTTGATAACACACTGATGTTTTCAGTTGTTGCTAAGTGCCCTCCTAGTCCAAGGACAGCTCCCGTGCCTACTGACTGAGCTAGGTACACAAGATGGGAGGGAACATAATCAGGACAGCCAGCCCAACTGGCCAATGGGGTATTCCATACCATGTGATGTCATGCTCAGTATATGAATGGTAGGCGGGATCCAGGAAGTACCGATCGCTACTTGGTTATCGGTCAGCGCGGGTGGTGAGCAATTGCATTGTGCATCACTCATTTTGTATATTTTATCATTATCATTATTATTTTCCCTTTTTTTCCCTTTTCTATTAAACTGTCTTTATCTCAACCCATGAGTTTTTCTCACTCTTACCCTTCTGATTCTCTCCCCGTCCCACTGGGGGGCGGGGGGAGTGAGTGAGCGGCTGCGTGGTATTTGGCTGCCTGCCAGATTAAACCACAACAGTGATAGAGAGGGCTTGCAATCTGATTGTAATTTGGGATATGCATTCTCCAAAAACCCACAATGCCTAAGAAAACTTGCGTTTCCTTTTTGCTAGTTAGTGGAGTCATGGCTGTTTTTTTGTTGATCACATCCATTGGGATCTGACGACGTCCATCTTGCCATTTTATTCCTAAAAACTGGATCTCCTGTGCAAGTCCCTTGACCTTACTTTGTTTTATGGCAAAAATGGACTTCAGAAGGATTTGGACTATTCTCTCCCCTTTCTCAAAAACTTTTTTTGCTGTGCTGCCCCACACGATGATGTCATCAATGTACTGCAGATGTTCCAGAGCCTCACCCTGTTCCAGTGCGGTGTGGATCAGTCCATGGCAAATGGTAGGGCTGTGTTTCTACCCCTGGAAACAGTCCGTTCCAGGTGTACCGGACGCCCCTCCAAGTGAAAGCAAACTGTGGCCTGCACTCTGCCGCCGCAGGGTTTGGGAAGAATGCATTAGCGATATCAGTTGTGGCATACCACTTGGCTGCCTTTGATTCCAGTTCGTATTGGAGTTCTAGCATGTCCGGCATGGCAGCACTCAGTTGTGGCGTGACTTCGTTCAGGCCACGGTAGTCTACTGTTAGTCTCCACTCTCCATTGGACTTTGGCACTGGCCATATGGGACTGTTGAAGGGTGAGCGAGTCTTGCTGATCACTCCTTGGCTCTTCAGTCGACAAATCAGCTTATGGATGGGGATGAGGGAATCTTGGCTGGTGCGATATTTCCGCCAGTGCACCATTATGGTGGCGATCGGCACCTGTTGTTCTTCGACCTTCAGCAGCCCCACAACAGAAGGGTCCTCCGAGAGACCAGGCAAGGTGGACAGCTGTTTAATTTCCTCTGTCTCCAGGGCAGCTATACCAAAAGCCCACTGGTACCCTTTTGGGTCCTTAAAATACCCTCTCCTGAGGTAGTCTATGCCAAGGATACACGGAGCCTCTGGGCCAGTCACAATGGGGTGCTTCTGCCACTCATTCCCAGTCAGGCTCACTTCGGCCTCCAATACAGTTAACTCTTGGGATCCCCCTGTCACTCCAGAAATACAGATGGGTTCTGCCCCTTTATAGCCTGATGGCATCAGGGTACACTGTGCACCAGTGTCTACGAGAGCCTTATACTCCTGTGGCTCTGATTCTGTGCCAGGCCATCGAATCCACACAGTCCAGTAAACCCGGTTGTCCCTTTCCTCCACCTGGCCGGAGGCAGGGCCCCTCTAGTCCTGGTCATTGTATTCACTACCCACCTTTTCTAACTATGAATCAGAAGTCCCTTTATTAAGGTCGGAGTGGAATCAGCCCTTCTACTCTGTCTGGGGAACTGATCCCTGGAGACTGGAGCAGCAGTTTTCCTGAAAGAACCCCTTTTTGTGATTGTTTTTCCTTGCAACTCAAGTACCCATGCCTCTAGGGCTGAGGTAGATTTTCCATTCCACCTCCTCATGTCCTCTCCATGGTCACGCAGGTAAAACCATAGGGTGCCCCGGGGTGTGTACCCACAATATCTCCTCTCTTGAGCAGAAGGATGCTTGCTCCCAATGGTTGAGATACTGACCCGTGCAGGTGGAGAATAGGACCTATCGTCTTTGAGTTGCTGGACCTCCCAAGACAGTTTTTCCACAGCAGAGACACAGGCCCGTAGAGACGTAGGGAGACTTTCTTCATATTGCCGGAGTTGGCCAGCCAATTCATCCACCGTTTGTTCCTCTCCTTCTTTCCAGGTCATTATTGCCAATGAGTTTGCATGTGACGCTGGTGCGCTCTGTACAAACTTCCGCCACATGGGTTGGGTGCATTTGCCTTCATCTGGATCTTTGGATAACTGCTTGTTATTCAGGTCATCATATATCACTTCCGGCATGGCTAATTCCCTCAGGTACTGGATACCTCTCTCCATGGTAGTCCACTTGCCTGGGTGGCATATAACATCTTCCTTGGAGGGATATCTTTCCTTCACACCTGCCAGGAGTCACCTCCAGAGGCTGAAGACTTGTGCCCCTTGTCCAACTGCTTTGTCAATGCCCCCTTCCCTAGAAAGGGATCCCAGCTGCTTGGCTTCCATACCCTTTAATTCCAGGTTACTGGCCCCGTTATCCCAGCATGGGAGCAGCCAGGTGACAATGTGCTCGTCTGGACGATGAATGAAGTCTTTTCGCATATCTCGCAGCTCATTCAGGGATAGGGATCGGGTGGTTACCACCTTATTTATGGCTTCCACCTTTTCCTCCTCCTGTTTTCGTGGTGGCCCTGATTCATCTTTATACCTTACTAAACGAGTTGATTTTCTTGTTTATTTCTTCTTGTGCATAGGGGTGACTGATACCAGCAAAGGTTGGTTCTCTGGTTCAGCTGCAGTGACTTTTGCTGGGGTTTGGGTAGCTGCAGTGCCTGTTGCAGGGGTTGGAATAGCTGCTGTGCCTGTCACTGGGGTTTGAGTAGCTGCAGTGCCTGTTGCGGAGGTTGGAGTAACCATAGTGTCTGTGGTTGACCTCCGGACGATATTCCTGAATAGTTGTTTAACCCTAAACAAGACCTGAACCAGATTCAGAAGCCATAGCAATATGAACATGTTTGTTTGAACATTCCAAGGATATTCAAAATTCTCAGGAACTATTGTGGAGGGCTTCATGAAGAGGATAGAAGAAAAAAGAGTTTCTGGAGATATGAAAGCGAAGATGAAGAATTGGGAGAAAATATCCAACCTTGTCTCCCCCATGAATTCATTCTCCAAGGAGAAAAGAGTGTAATTATTAATAGTTTCTAAGAGGTGGTTCCCAAGGTACAGAGATGATGGCAATGCTGAGTACAGATACCAGATTAGACTCACGACCAATGATTTTATCATATCATAAAACAGTGTTACACAGGGCAGCAAAATTATAACCTTGACCCAGTTCTGAGCAGTGATAAAAAGCACAACAGGGAACATATACTGCAAGTAAGGTATTACATAAGTCATCATTGAGAGCCAGACCAACAACTTTGAGAGTCAATAAATCAACGTTGTGACCAGTGACTATTAAACCAATATAATGAATCCTTATAATAGATTTTGCCTTAACATGCTTTGGTCAGATCTGTCATTACCTCAAACCTTCATGCCCCACATTGGTCTTTGGTGCCAAAAAGGACTGTTGTGGTTTAACCCAGCAGGCAGCCAAAAACCACACAGCTGCTAGTTGACTCCCTTTCCCCACCCACCGGTGGGATGGGGAAGAGAATTGGAAAAAAAAAGTAAAATTAATGGATTGAGATAAAGACAGTTTAGCAGAACAGAAAAGGAAGGGATAATAATAATAATAATAATAATAATAATAATAATAATAATAATAATAGTGGTAGAATATACAAAATGAGTGAGGCACAATGCAATTGCTCACCACCCGCCGACTGATAATCAAGCAGCGATTGCTACTTCCTGGACCACGCCTCCAATTCATATACTGAGCATGACATGTCACATGGTATGGAATACCCCGTTGGCCAGCTGGGTCAGCTGTCCTGCCTATGCTCCCTCCCAGCTTCTTGTGCATTTGGCAGAGCATGGGAAGCTGAAAAGTCCTTGACGAGTGTAAGCACTACTTAGCAACAACTAAACCACGAGTGTGTTATCAACATTCTTCTCATACTAAATCCAAAACACATCACTAGGAAGAAATTTAACTCTATCCCAGCTGAAACCAGGGCAGATTGTTTCTCTTTCTTCCTTTCTCTAAACTCCTATAATTCAGATCAACCAGCTGCCCATCCCAACATTCAAGAAAGATGTTATTGTAGAATAGCCTTTATTACTCTGCAGAATTTTTTATTTTTGCAGAATAACATATTATTGGAAGCATATTTATTAAATAATTTAGGAAATGGAATAATTTCATAAAGACATTACAACCCAACTTTTCTTTTTAATATCAGAAGAAAAGTGTATACAAAGAATTTTTGAAAGACTAGATGAAAGTGTCTGAATAAGGTATTTTTTGGATGCCAGTAGTAAAGATTTATTATTTTAGACTTTGTTTTCTGCTGATAGCATGAAATTTATTATTACTAACTGCCTTGCAAAAGAAAAAAAGGTGAAAAATGGAAAAGCAGCATGACCTCATCTATTCAATTTTTCCAATGGGTTCTGGATCAGGAACTAACAGAACACTTACGTTACTCTCTTTCTCATTGAAGCTATCCTTTTTAGATGTGAGATACTTCCTACAGCATAGGTGGAGCTAAGCAGCGAAAATACAGGAAAACGTTCTCCACATTTCCCCTTTGGCAAAGCTATTTGTAGTAAGAAGAGGGTGTATAACTAAGACATTTGTAACTTATGAACAAGAAATCCATGCTAATTCAGTAGCATTTAAGCTTTCCTCCCTCCATCATAGACAGGGGTTCATTTTATATTTAATGATGCTAAAATAAGATAGCATTTCTGAAAACTTTAAACAGGGTAAATCATGAAAGATTAACGAGTTCTGACGGGGTAGAAAGCTTTCTAATAGAATATGTAGAATGCAATTCAGAAACAGAAAGAAAACAATATATGATGCTGAGTGAAGGACACTTCTTAATTGTTGTGGTTCAACCTGGCAGGCAGCCAAATACCACGCAGCCGCTCACTCACTTCCCCACCCCCAGCGGACGGGGAGAGAATCAGAAGGGTAAGAGTGAGAAAAACTCGTGGGTTGAGATAAAGACAGTTTAATAGAACAGAAAAAAAGGGAAAATAATAATGATAATGATAAAATATACAAAATGAGTGATGCACAATGCAATTGCTCACCACCCGCGCTGACCGATAACCAAGTAGCGATCGGTACTTCCTGGATCACGCCTACCATTCATATACTGAGCATGACGTCACATGGTATGGAATACCCCATTAGCCAGCTGGGCTGGCTGTCCTGATTATGTTCCCTCCCATCTTGTGTACCTAGCTCAGTCAGTAGGCACGGGAGCTGTCCTTGGACTAGGAGGGCACTTAGCAACAACTGAAAACATCAGTGTGTTATCAACATTCTCCTCATACTAAATCCAAAACACAGCACTAGGAAGAAATTTAACCCTATCCCAGCCGAAACCAAGACAGTATCCACCCCTTATTCCATACCATTTACGTCATGCTTAGGTCTCACTTTTTTCGATACATTTCAATTAATCACCACTGTCTTTCTTTTTATATATACATATATATGTGTATGCACACACAGATATCATGCCCTTAGTCTATGGACTATCCCTTTAAAATGTCCATTGAGTTCATTTAGTCCATGACTTTGGGCTCCATCTGTCATAACAGTCTTTCAGGGCCGAAGAGATGGTGTGTGGTGTTGGGCCGTTGCGTCCTGAAGCCAGTTCTCATTTCGGTACTGCTGCGCTCATCCAGTTCTATCATCGTTGCACTTTGCTCGGTTTCATCGGAGTTAGATCATTCTTCATTAATCTGGGTGATTTTCACTGCTATACCATTGATAGCAACCATAGAAACAATGATATACAATATCATACAACAATTGACATAATAAAATTCAGTTCATTGGCTATTTTCACCCAAAATCAAATCCCCTTGAGGTACACATTGGAATTCCCCATCCTTTCACATTACCCACCAAGTGCACCCAGGTCGTTGAGCAAAAGCAATCCCACGGATGGGTTTTCCCTTGCCAGAGGCAGGAGTAACCCAGACTGTCTTCCCCAGCATATTTCTTATGTGCACGACACGGACTTTATCTCCATCTATCTACAGTACGTAAGAGCGTAAGAGTCTTGATTGGGCAGGGCCAGCTTGATTAACAGACTCCCTAGTGTTGACTAACCAGGTGGCTTTTGCAAAATGTGTGTCCCAATGCTTGAATGTCCCAACACCCATTGCTCTCAGCGCAGTCTTTAGCAGTCCATTGTATCGTTCGATTTTCCCAGAGGCTGGTGGGATGTGATAGACCCACTCAATGCCATGCTCTTTGGCCCAGGTGTCTATGAGGGTGTTTCGGAAATGAGTCCCGTTGTCTGACTCAGTTCTTTCTGGGGTGCCATGTCACCACAGGACTTGCTTTTCAAGGCCCAGGATGGTGTTCCGGGCAGTGGCATGGGGCACAGGGTATGTTTCTAGCCATCCGGTGGTTGCTTCCACCATGGTGAGCACATAGCGCTTGCCGTGTCGGGTTTGTGGGAGTGTGATATAATCAATCTGCCAGGCCTCCCCATATTTATATTTCAACCATTGTCTCCCATACCAAAGAGGCTTTACTCGCCTGGCTTGTTTGATTGCAAAACAATTTTCACATTCATGGATAACCTGTGCAGTAGTGTCCATGGTTAAGTCCACCCCTCGATCACGAGCCCATCTATATGTTGCATCTCTTCCTTGATGGCCTGAGGTGTCATGAGTCCACCGAGCTATAAATAATTCACCCTTATGTTGCCAGTCCAGATCCACCTGACCCACTTCAATCTTAGCAGCCTGGTCCACCTGCTGGTTGTTTTGATGTTCCTCAGTGGCCCGACTCTTGGGTACGTGAGCATCTACGTGACGTACTTTTACAGTCAGGTTCTCTACCCGGGCAGCAATATCTTGCCACAATGCGGCAGCCCAGATGGGTTTACCTCTGCGCTGCCAGTTGTTCTGCTTCCACTGCTGCAACCACCCCCACAGGGCATTTGCCACCATCCATGAATCAGTATAGAGATAAAGTACTGGCCATTTTTCTCGTTCAGCAATGTCCAAGGCCAGCTGGATGGCTTTCACCTCTGCAAACTGGCTCGATTCACCTTCTCCTTCAGCAGTTTCTGCAACCTGGCGTATAGGACTCCATACAGCAGCTTTCCACCTCCGATGCTTTCCCACAAGGCGACAGGACCCATCAGCGAACAGGACATATTGCTTCTCATTTTCTGGTAGTTTGTTATACAGTGGGGCCTCTTCAGCACGTATCACCTCCTTCTCTGGGGATATTCCGAAATCTTTGCCTTCTGGCCAGTTCGTGATCACCTCCAAGATTCCTGGGCGACTGGGGTTTCCTATTCGGGCCCGTTGTGTGATCAGCGCGACCCACTTACTCCACGTAGCATCGGTTGCATGACGTGTAGAGGGGACGCTCCCTCTGAACATCCAACCCAGCACTGGCAGTCGGGGTGCCAGGAGGAGCTGTGCTTCAGTACCAACCACTTCTGAAGCAGCTCGAATCCCTTCATATGCTGCCAATATCTCCTTCTCAGTTGGAGTGTAGCGAACCTCGGATCCTCTGTATCCCCAACTCCAGAACCCTAAGGGTCGACCTCGAGTCTCCCCCGATGCTTTCTGCCAGAGGCTCCAGGTAGGGCCGTTCTCCCCGGCCGCGGTGTAGAGCACATTCTTCACATCTTGTCCTGCCCGGACTGGCCCAAGGGCTACTGCATGAATGATCTCCTGTTTAATTTGTTCAAAGGCTTGTTGTTGCTCAGGGCCGCATTTGAAGTCGTTCTTCTTCATGGTCACTTGATAGAGGGGGCTTACAATCAGGCTGTAATCTGGAATATGTTGGCTAATGGGGTATTCCATACCATGTGACGTCATGCTCAGTATATGAATGGTAGGCGTGATCCAGGAAGTACCGATCGCTACTTGGTTATCGGTCAGCGCGGGTGGTGAGCAATTGCATTGTGCATCACTCATTTTGTATATTTTATCATTATCATTATTATTTTCCCTTTTTTTCCCTGTTCTATTAAACTGTCTTTATCTCAACCCATGAGTTTTTCTCACTCTTATTCTTCCGATTCTCTCCCCGTCCCACTGGGGGGCGGGGGGAGTGAGTGAGCGGCTGCGTGGTATTTGGCTGCCTGCCAGATTAAACCACAACAGTGATAGAGAGGGCTTGCAATCTGATTGTAATTTGGGATATGCATTCTCCAAAAACCCACAATGCCTAAGAAAACTTGCGTTTCCTTTTTGCTAGTTAGTGGAGACATGGCTGTTTTTTTGTTGATCACATCCATTGGGATCTGACGACGTCCATCTTGCCATTTTATTCCTAAAAACTGGATCTCCTGTGCAAGTCCCTTGACCTTACTTTGTTTTATGGCAAAAATGGACTTCAGAAGGATTTGGACTATTCTCTCCCCTTTCTCAAAAACTTTTTTTGCTGTGCTGCCCCACTCGATGATGTCATCAATGTACTGCAGATGTTCCAGAGCCTCACCCTGTTCCAGTGCGGTGTGGATCAGTCCATGGCAAATGGTAGGGCTGTGTTTCCACCCCTGGGGCAGTCGGTTCCAGGTGTACTGGATGCCCCTCCAAGTGAAAGCAAACTGTGGCCTGCACTCTGCCGCCAAAGGGATTGAGAAGAACGCATTAGCAATGTCAATTGTGGCATACCACTTGGCTGCCTTTGACTCCAGTTCGTATTGAAGTTCTAGCATGTCTGGCACAGCAGCACTCAGTGGCAGCGTGACTTCGTTCAGGCCACGGTAGTCTACTGTTAGTCTCCACTCTCCATTGGACTTTGGCACTGGCCATATGGGACTGTTAAAGGGTGAGTGAGTCTTGCTGATCACTCCTTGGCTCTCCAGTCGACGAATCAGCTCATGGATGGGGATGAGGGAATCTCGGTTGGTGCGATATTGTCGCCGGTGCACTGTTGTGGTAGCGATTGGTACCTGCTGTTCTTCAACCCTCAGCAACCCCACAACAGAAGGGTCCTCCGAGAGACCAGGCAAGGTGGACAGCTGTTTAATTTCCTCTGTCTCCAGGGCAGCTATACCAAAAGCCCACCGGTACCCTTTTGGGTCTTTGAAATACCCTCTCCTGAGGTAGTCTATGCCAAGGATGCACGGAGCCTCTGGGCCAGTCACAATGGGGTGCTTCTGCCATTCCCGGTTAGGCTCACTTCGGCCTCCAATACAGTTAACTCTTGGGATCTCCCTGTCACTCCAGAAATACAGATGGGTTCTGCACCTTTATAGTTTGATGACATCAGGGTACACTGTGCACCAGTGTCTACGAGAGCCTTATACTCCTGTGGCTCTGATTCTGTGCCAGGCCATCGAATCCACACAGTCCAGTAAACCCGGTTGTCCCTTTCCTCCACCTGGCTGGAGGCAGGGCCCCTCTAATCCTGGTCATAGTATCCATCTCTCACTTCTTGCAAACATGAGTCAAGAACTTCTTCATTGCAATTACCATCCAAAGTAAAATCAGCCCTTCTACTCTGTCTGGGGAACTGTTCACTGGAAACTGGACCGTCGTGAGACAGGTTTTTCCTGACAACTGGAGCAGCATTTTTCCTGGGAGAACCCCCTTGTGTGATTGTTTTTCCTTGCAACTCACGTACACGTGCCTCTAGGATGAAGGTAGGTTTTCCATCCCACTGCCTCATGTCCTCTCCGTGGTCATGCAGGTAAAACCACAGGGTGCCCCGTGGTGTGTACTTTCGATATCCTCTCTCTTGAGGAGAAAAACGCTGACTCCTAATGGCTGAGATACTGGTCCGTACAGGTGGAGAATAGGACATACCGTCTTCGAGTTGCTGGACTCCCGGGACAGCTTCTCCACAGCCAAGACAAGGGAGGAGGAGATAGTTTCTTCGAAATCCCGAAGTCTGCTAAGACATCCACCGTTGGTGCTTCTTTCTCTGCCCAGGACAGTACTGCCAATGAACTTGCATATGATGCTGGTGCGCCCCGTACCAACTTCCGCCACATGGGTCGCGTGCACTGGACGTCATCTGGATCTTTGGGTGTTCGGACATCGTCCAGGTCACTATAAACCACCTCCAGCATGCCTAATTCTCTCAGGTACTGGATACCTCTCTCCATAGTGGTCCACTTGCCTAGGTGATATATAACATCTTCCTTGAAGGGATACCTTTCCTTTACGCCTGACAGCAATCGCCTCCAGAGGGTGAGGACCTGTGTCCCTTTTCCAATTGCTTTGTCAATACCCGCTTCCCTAGCAAGGGATCCCAGCTGTTTGGCCTCCTTCCCCTCTAATTCCAGGCTACTGGCCCCATTATCCCAGCATCGGAGCAGCCAGGTAACAATATGCTCGCCTGGACGACGGCTGAAATCTTTCCGCATATCTCGCAACTCATTCAGGGATAAGGATCGGGTGGTTTCCGTCTCATTTATGAGTTCTTCCTCTTCCTCCTCCCCTCCTCATGATGGCCCTGCTTTTCCATCATCCTTTTCTAAATGACCTGGCCTCCGCTTCCAAGATTTCTTCTTCTGTACAGGGACGACGGATACCAGCGACGGTTGGTCCTCTGGTTCAGCTGTAGTACCCGTCGCGAGGGTTTGGGTAGCTGCAGTGCCTGTCGCGGGGGTTGAAGTACTTGTAGTGACTGTTGGCGGAGTTTGAGTAGCTGCACTGCCTGTTGTGGGGGTTGGAGTAACTGTAGTGACTGTTGCCGGGGTCTGAGTAGCCATAGTGGTTGTCGTGGGGGTTGAAGTAGCTACAGTGCCTGTCATGGGGGTTTGAGTAGTCACCGTGTCTGTTGCTGGGGTTGATCTCTGGACAGTATTCCTGAATAGTTGTTTAACTCTAAACAAGGCCTGAACCACATTCAGGAGACATAGCAATATGATCATGCTCGTTTGAACATCCCAAGGATATTCAAAATTCTCAGGGAATATTGTGGACGTCTTCATGAAGAGGATAGAAGAAAAAGGAGTTTCTGAAGATATTGAAGGGAAGGTGGACAAGTGGGAGAAAGTGTCCCATCCTGTCTCCCCACTAAATTCATCCTCTGAGTTGAAGACGTAAGAAGTGTAATTATTAATAGTTTCCAAAAGATAGCTCCCGAAGAACAGGAATGATGGCAGTGCTGAATACAGGCTCGTGACCAATAATTTTATCATAACATAAAGCCAGGTCACACAGTATAGCAAAGCAATGACCTTAATCCATTTCCCAGAAATGACCAACCCCACATAAAAACTGATAATCAGCAGTATAGACAGCCAGTAAGGTGCTACAGACCAAAACTCGAAAAACAGATCCAAAAACTCTGAGAGCAAATAAACCAACATTGTGAACATCGAGTATTAAACTGATATAATGAATGCTTATAAAAAATTTGTTTTAACCCGTTCAGGTCAGATGTGTCATTATCTCAACCCTTCGAGCCCCACGTTGGGCACCAAAAAGGACTGTCGTGGTTTAACCTGGCAGGCAGCCAAATACCACGCAGCCGCTCACTCACTCCCCCCACCCTACCCCAGTGGGACGGGGAGAGAATCGGAAGGGTAAGAGTGAGAAAAACTCGTGGGTTGAGACAAAGACAGTTTAATAGAACAGGGAAAAAAAGGGAAAGTAATAATGATAATTATAGAATATACAAAATGAGTGATGCACAATGCAATTGCTCATCACCCATGCTGACCGATAACCAAGTAGCAATCGGTACTTCCTGGATCACGCCTACCATTCACATACTGAGCATGACGTCACATGGTATGGAATACCCCATTAGCCAGCTGGGCTGGCTGTCCTGATTATGTTCTCTCCCATCTTGTGTACCTAGCTCAGTCAGTAGGCACGGGAGCTGTCCTTGGACTAGGAGGGCACTTAGCAACAACTGAAAACATCAGTGTGTTATCAACATTCTCCTCATACTAAATCCAAAACACAGCACTGGGAAGAAATCTAACCCTATCCCAGCCGAAACCAAGACATTAATTTACACTGTGAACACACAGCATGACGGTGTAGAATATGTTTACTTTTTCCTAAGTTCTCTCACTTTAGAGTGTAATCTATACTGTACTTTTATGATTTGCTTTGGCATGAATTGATGTTCTATTTAAATGTACCTAAAGAGAGGTTGTTTTTTTTCCAAATGCATTAGGCAAAGAATCCAGCTGATTCCCATGTAAAGGATGATAGTGTAACAGTAAAGGGATAGATGCTGCAGTATGAAACGTTAGTCTTTCAGGCTCTTAGCTACACATGAATAATTGAAAAAGAAAACATAATCACCTCAGTGTTATAAAATAAATAAATAAATAAAAAATCAGATATCTACCTGCTTTATTTTGTTAAGAAACCATTGATAACATTAATCTGTGAAAATTAGTGCATTTTACTCTACTAAACATGCTATTAGAAATTAATGAAAAATGGTAAAGTTATATGGTTTTGGATGTCCTACTGTAGACAATATTTTGAACAATAGAAAGAATGTTGGGAACTTTACATTTCCTAATCCTTCTTATTTACCTTGTTAAGCACAAAGTTGGGCAGGGGGAGGGAAGCACTCAAAATAAAAGACATTTGATAAAAAGAAAGGTCACAAATTGCACCTGAATTTAGCCATCAAAATCATTGCTTTGTGATTTATGTACAATGTAATAACATACAATTGAATGAGTAGTGAATTGAGAAGCAGAGTTTGAATGTTGGAGACCTGCAAGTTGTAAGTAAATTTATTCAAATTATTTAGTGACTATTGAAAATTAAAAGTTATGATCACAGGCAATTCCGACCTGATAACTAAGCAGTACACTTGCAAATTAATAATTAATATTAGTTGTAGCGAATAGTTTCACCAGCTTTGTTGATAAACCAGAAATAAACATAGATTTGAAACATCTGGAAAATGAAAACATATTTTTTATGTTTTTAGGGTATGCTTTCCAACTTCATCATACCGCTGCATGCTGAAGTCCTGGGGATGTAGTCGTCTTAATTGGAAGGCTGTTTTTCCTTGGTGTTATGCTGTATCTTTTATGTAGCAGTTCGTTTAGCTGTTTTGTGATTGCTCTCCTCCTGAATTTAAAGGGGGAGGCACAATGTATTCTCTAAAATTGAGAAATACAGCAGAAAAAGAAGAAAATACATGGTTCTATTCAGCTCAAGACAACTGAGAAGACTAATAATCTTAACCAATTTCCATCATTTCACATATGTCACTTCAGAATTGAACGAGGGCAGAAGTGCAGCTTGATTTTTCTGGCTTGTCTCCAAGCGGTAACTTGCAACACATCAGTAGCTGAATCTCAGATTACATGAATATATCCCATAATGTCACATTAAAGTGGTCATCTGGGATGATACACTTGTGGGGTCTTTGACCGCCAACAAAGTATTGCCTATATTTACAGCTTTGCATTCAAATATAACTTGGAATTAAAATATCTTATTATATATGTCACCCCTCCAAATGGGTTTCTTTTTTTCCTAAAAATTGTATTAATAATGACAATAATAATGATGACGATGATGATTATGATGATGATGATGATAATAATTTTAAAAACACATGTGTGTGTATGTGTGTGTGTGTGTGTGTGTTTTGGGCGGATTTTTTAGATACAGCAGATTACAGCAGATGCAGCTGAGGACCTCATTTAGACACAGGTATGATCAAGGGTGTTATCTACTTTGAGACTTCAGGCATAAAAAGAAACCACACAAAATTAGTCTTACTAGCATGAACATTTCCACTAATTAAATTAATATTACATGTCTAACAATAAGCATACAGTTTCTAGCAGACACCCTGGTGAATTTTCCAGTGACATCATAAAATATTTCATTGGGTTTACGTGGCAAGGTTTCGGGAGGGGACACAATCCATGCTGGAGCAGTCCTGAAGGACTGCAGCCCATAGGAAGAACCCACATTGGAAAGGTTTGTGAAGGACTGTCTCCTGTGGGAGGGACCCCACACTGGAGCAGGGGAAGAATGTGAGGAGGAAGGAGTGGCAGAGACGAAGTGTTATGAACTGACCACAATCCCCATTCCCTGTTCCCCTACACTGCTCAGAGGGGATAAATGAGTTGGGAGTGAAGTTGAGCTTGGGAAGAAGAGAGGGGTGGGTGAAAGGTGGTTTTTAGATTTGTTCTTATTTATCATTATTCTTTTCTGTGTAATTAGCAATAAATTAAATTAATCTCCCCAAGTCGAATCTGTTTTGCCCGTGATGATAATTGGGTAAGTGATCTCCCTGTCTTTATGTCGACGCACAATCTTTTTAATGCATTTTCTCCCCCTGTCCTCTTGAAGGAGGGGAAATGATAGAGTGGTGGGCACCTGGTGGCCAGTCAAAGTCAACCCATCACTGATATGAATAAATTCTTCTTATTAACAATAGTTTTGTATAAATCCTGAATTTGGACATATCTTTTGCATAGCAGTACTCAAAGAAAGGTTCACTGAAATTAGCAATCCTTTCCTCTGGGTTAGAAAGTTTCTCTAAGAAGGTG
The DNA here is from genome assembly GCF_964195595.1 of Calonectris borealis. Classification (NCBI taxonomy): domain Eukaryota; kingdom Metazoa; phylum Chordata; class Aves; order Procellariiformes; family Procellariidae; genus Calonectris; species Calonectris borealis. Next base: position 170,607,642 of record NC_134312.1, read on the forward strand.
TTAGAAGTTGGAAGGTTGAAAGATAAATAGCTAGTCATTTAACTTAACATTTCCTCTTTTTTTCTGTTTTGTGCTGCACACGTAATCTCTATGCTTTTTCATAGTTTCCTTAATGCTTGTTTTAATCCATATAACATTTGCTAGCATTTATTACATAGTCATTTCTTAGACTGTTCAAATTAAAACATTATTAGTGTATTCATGCTTCAGAGAAGGACATTGTATGTTTGCAACTTGTATGCATTTGTGCTTGTAACTTAAAGCACACAAAAGCAAAAAATGCCTCTTAAAAAAAAAAGAGTTGTTACATTTATCTTCAAGATTGCAGGTGTGACTAATACAGTATATATACATTAATGTAATTTCTGAACAGCATAAAAGGACCTAAAGCTATAAAAAAGAGAGGCACAATAGAAGACAGGGAATAACAAAGTGGTTTCATTTTGGAAATACTGTGTTGTTCTTGCTATATTCCCCAACTGGCAGAGACTAAATTGTGCAGTAAGTGAAAAACTCAACCTTACGTATAGAAGCTTCAGTGGCAGCTCCTTAAGAAACTGCTGACTGTATTTCTCAAAAGAAAAGGCTATGACTTGTCAAGAGTCACAAGATCTGAAAGATATACCCTTACCATAATAAAGACTCAAGAGTTCTGAGGAAAACAGACAAAACAAGGCATGCCAGAGTCCATCACTGAAAAGCTTTTACTTTCAGGTGATCTGTCACTGCTGTTGGTAACAGATGAGAAAAGATCAAGTGGAGAAGCCAGTGGGAACCCTCAGATTTAATAATTACTTATTTTTCACAGTCAATATACACTACATACCTTGCAGACTGTCTGACCTTTAAATTAAATCTGAATAAAACCAAAGATCTTTGGAACACAGTGTAATTTTAATGTGAAAGCTAACTATCCTAAAGTGATCCTTTACCAATACTTTTCAGCAAAGCAAGATGACAGAAAAGCTTTTAGTGTTGACACACTGAAAACAATTTTGTCTTATATTTTAAGACTAGCAGACACTACTATTAGTTAATAAATATTGCTTGAAACAGTAATTAAAAATTTGTTTCTTTGAGGCTGCTTAGGGTAAATAGTGAATAGACACATCTTCTATAAGATATTTAAAATACATCCAGTGAAAAAGAAATATATGTATATATTATTATGATTAAATTCCAATATTTGGGTTCAAAGTGTGTTTTTTAAACAGGAAATAAGAGAAAGATTTTGAAAAAAGAAAAAAGAGAACGACAATTTTATTTTAAAGTTTTTAATAAAAATGTCGAAACTGATATTTTTGTTTAATAGTAATGACCTCTTTTTAATTTTGAAAATTGAGTATGAAGACATAGCTAAGAAATGAAAACCATTTTTGAGTAAATTATTATTCGTTAATATATTTGTCAAAAAGAAAAAAAGTGTGCTAAGGTGTTCTAGCTATTGCATTGGGAAGACTGAAAACATTACTTATCAATAAGCTTTGTAGGCTAGGTATTCCTTGACGTTCAGGGGGAAAAAAAAATTGTAATTTTTTTTTTTTAATTTTTGTTAAATGGACATTGAATTAAAACCTCACATATCTCTCAATAAACTTTAGATAAATTTAATAACAATGAATTCACAAAATGAAAATTAGAGTTGCCACTGGCTGGAAATTCTTAGCTAAATATATGGAAATAATAATTATTTATTAAAGTTAGCAAAATGCAAGAAGCTGTATATTGAAAGTTAGCTCCAGTAGGAACTTCTGTCAGAAACACTGATACTAAGCACGGAATATATTCTTAATGCATACGAATGTGCTGAAATTTTTCCATGTAGGCACCTGATTCAAAGCAGAGGAAGACATTGCAGTGAAATTTAAATGCAAACCTTTCAAATAGACAGAGATATTTTTCGAACTGACGTATTACCAGATCACCAGTTCTGGGGAATCAGCACCCTTGGGTGCCTCTCTAAAATGCCTCTACACTAATGCATGTAGCATGGGGAACAAACAGGAGTTACAGTCTCTGTGCAGTTACAGAGCTTTGACTTCACTGGGATCATGGAGACATGGTGGGATAGCTCACATTACTGGAGTGTTGTGATGGCGGGATACAGGCCCTTTAGGAAAGACAGGCTGGGAAGTCAAGAGGGCAAGAGACCCTTTAAATGACATGGTGGCTGCAATGCATAAAGCTCTGCCTGAGGATGATGAAGAACCAGTCAAGAGTAGTGCATTGCAGGAGAGCAGACCAATCTCTTCAAAGATCTGCTTAGAAGAGTCACTTGAGATATATATCTGTGGAGAAGAAGGGTCCAGGAGAAATAGCTGATATTCAAGCGTAACCTTTTCCAAGGTCAAGAAACATTCATCCTGACAAGTAGGAAACCAAACAAAGGTGGCAGGAGGCCTGCATGGATAAGCAAGGTGCTCCTAACTGAATGTGGACATAAAAACAAAATGTACAAGATGTGGAAGCAGGGGCATGTGACTCAGGAGGAGTATGGAGTTGTTGTCTGATCATGCAGTTAAGAGGTTAGGAAAGCCAAGGCTGACCTGGAATTGAATCTGGCAAGGGATGTGACGGGTAACAAAAAAGAGTTCTACAAGTACATAAACAGAAAAAGGAGGGCTAGGAAAAATTGGACAGGAGAACTGGTAACAAATGACATTGAAAAGACTGAGGTACTCAATGCCTTCTTTATCTCAAGATTGGCTTTACTGGTAAGATTGGCTTTCAAGAACACCAGACCCCTGAAAGGAGGGGGAAACTCTGCAACATGGAAGACTTAACCCTCAGTAGAGGAGGACCAAGATAGGGACACTTATGTCCAATTAAACTGGGCAATTAAACATAAGTCCAGTTGTACTCACAAGTGCTGAAGGACCTAGCTGATGTCATTGCGAGGGCACTCTTGATTATCTTTGGAAGGTCATGGCTATTAGGAGCGCTTCCTGAAGACTGTAAGAGAGCAAGTCACTCCCATCTTCAAAAATGGCAAGAAGGAAGACCTGAGGAACTACAGACCAGTCAGCTTTGCCTCAGCCTCTGAGAAGGTGATGGAGAAAATCCTCCATAGAAAGCACTTCCAAACACATGAAGGACAAGAAGGTGATTGGGATTAGTCAATATGAATTTATGAAGGGGAAGTCATGCTTGATCAACTCAATAGACTTCTAAAGTGAGGTGACTAGCTTGGGGAAGAGGAGACAGCAGAGTAAGTAAGGCTTTTAGTTTAGTAAGGGTCAGCTTTAGTAAGGCTTTTGACACTGTCTGCCGTAACATTCTCATAGAAACGCTGACAAAGTATGGATTAGAAAAGTGAACAGTGAGGTGGATTGAAAATTGACTAAAACCCCAGAGGGTTGTGATCAGCGGGACAAAGTCCAGTTGGAGACAAGTCACTGGTGGTGTACTGCAGAGCTCAGTACTGGTGTTAATATTATTTAACTACTTTATTAGTCACCTGAATGCTGTGACAGAGGTTGCAGATAATACAGTATTGGGGGGAGTGACTGAGAAACCAGATTCAGATGGATCTCAACAGGTTGGAGAATTTGGCAGGCAGGAATCTCAAGAAGTGCCTCTCAAAGGGAAATGCCACGTCCTGCACCTCAGAAGGAATAACCACACACACCAGTACATGCTTGGGGTCAACCATCTGGAAAACAGCTCTTCAGAAAAGGACTTGGGGGTCTTGGTGGACAAAAATTTGGCCATGAACCAGCAAGACCATTCTGAAGTACTGTGTCCAGTTCTGGGTTCTCCAGTACAAGAGAGATATGCAGCTATTGGAGAAAGTCCACAGTGGGGCTGCAAAGATGATTAAAGAACTGGAACATCTCTTACATGAGGAGAGGCTGAGAAAGCTGGGACTTTTCAGCCTGGAGAAGAGAGACCTGAATGGATCTTATCAATGAGTATAAATGCCTGATGAGAGAGTTTAAAGAAGATAGAGTCAGACTCTCCTCAATAGTTCTCATTGACAGGACAAGAAGCAATGGAGACAAATGAACATACAGGAAATTCAATCTTAGAACAAGAAAAAAAGCTTTTGACCACCTTGAGGATGGCCAAACACTGAAACAGGTTGCCCAGAGAGATTGTGGATTGTCCATCTGATAAGATATTAAACCTGACTGGACAGGGTCCTAGGCAAGTTGCTCTACCTGATTCTGTTTGAGCAGGGGGCTTGAACTGTATTTCCAGAGGTACCTTCCAACCTATTGAGGTTGCAATTTTGCAACTGAAAGTTAAATTTGTAACCATTACAACAAAATAGTTGAATAGTGTGAAATCAAGATATATCATTATTGGAATTGGAAATGATATGTTATTTCTTTGGGCAGGGGTGATCATTCAGGTCTAAAATTTTTTTTCTTCTGAGTTTAAAAGCTATGAAAAGAATCTGGTTCTTCCTGCTGCCACTATTTCTCTCTATATACAAGGAATCTTGTAGATTAAAGAGGTAGCGAACTCCCTAGTGTTGCTCTGAAAATCTCAGAATACTTATTTGCATACTAATAGTTTTTTTTTCTTGTACTGAAGAACTAAATGCTAATCACACATAGGATAGGAGAAGAAAACTCCACTCATTTGCCTTTCAGTTGATTGGAATTGTAAACTGCAGAATATCATTGCACTTCTCATAAGAGGACTAATAAGGATAGGAGTAGCAGTAAGAGCAGGAAAGTGTGGCTAATTTCTGGGAAATGGGGAATGCAGGGAACTTCAGATTCCTCTAAGATGAAATAACAATATACACAGCAATACATTGGCAGTAATGGTTCCGTTTAGTGGGAGGTGAACAGAGAAAAAATGGCAGTTTGAGATGGAGGGAACAGTGGAGGACATCTTGTAGAGAATTACTTTTTGGTTTTTATTTATAGTTGAGGTATATACTGATTTGTTTTTCCTGGATGTTGCTGATCTGATTGAGATCTATTTTTAAGATGAGGACTGATTGTTTTCTTTCAGTATTCTTCAAAAGTTTCCAAATGTCCAAGCTCCAGACAGTTTTCACTCTTTTCACACTAAGATGGAGGCTGAGCAAAAGGATAAAGACCATTAGAAGACAATTAAACAAACTGTATGGTCCAAAATTATGTCTAGTGTCCAGGTGGGCTGTAGAAAAATAGTCAGTTCCCCAGTCAAAGTGTTTTGTGGCATGATTGACTTTAAAATTAAATAGCCAGGGGGAATGTTCATGCAGTGGAGTGAGCTGATCCAGGTAGGGCTGGACAGTAAATAGACTGGATTGCTATCTGTGCCTAAAATAAAATTTTAAGTTACCATGTCCTTAATGTAGATTAAATGCATTTTAACCAAATTATGTTCCCAATGGTAGAAAAACATATTAAATAAATGTTAAGGAAATATTTTCCACATTATACAAGAGAAAATTAAAAGTTCGGGAAAAAATATTTCAGCAGGCTCATTGTTATTAGTATGATTTAAATGTTATGACCTCTTGTAATTTGGTAGCCTGTCTGTCTTCATTCTCTAAGTCAGGTTTCTGGAATTAGATACTCTGATACTTCCTCTTAAGTCTGTGTGATCAATTAGACTCAATCTTACTAGCATCTATATATGTCATCCAAGACAGTATATATATTCTATGAATTATTAGTTCTTTATATGTCTTGTTCTCATTGTTTTTCTGGTGAAACTAATACTTACATTACTAGATCTCTATTAAACATTCAGCAGTAATAAAAATGTAATTGTTTACTTTCTGACACCCTACTAATTTACAACTTACTTAGCACAGCTATAGCATAGCTTAAAACACATGAACTTTCTTGGTGAACGGAAATTTTATCTTTGGGTTTTGAGAACTGAGCAAGCTGCCCCTTAATGTTGGGGGTGGGGGTGGGGTGTGGGGCCTGTTTTGTTTTATTTTGTTTTGCTTTTCCCCCTTAAACTATTAAGACTGACAGTTTCCAAGCATAATTACATGTTAAGTATGCTTGATCCAGATTAGAATATTGCAACACATCCTTAAACATTTATGGATGTAAAGCATCAGACATAGTTTTTAGCAAACTGAGAATGGCAGGTAAGACCTTCAGTCTGATTATCCACTGACTTGTAATTTTATATTTTTTTTGATAAAAGATTTGTCAGGATTAGATTACCTGATTAAAATGATTCTCCCAAATAATGTATGCTGTCATAATGAAGAATATTATTTTGCACATTTTGTTTCTTCTTTACATATCTACAAGTTCAAATATTTATCTAGCATAGCTCTCTGATGCTGTGAAGTTTTGTATCAGCTGAGAATACGGGTTATGAATTGCTGTTATCACCTCTGTATGTATCTGTTTTCAGTTGCAGCAAGAAACTGAAAGACCTTTAAAATACTAAGTCAACATGTTGACTTCTCAGAAACCTGCCAAAACCAACCTGCTTAACTGCCTTGTGACTGAATAAGCTTTTCTGGGCAAGTGCATTAAAAAAAATAAAATTTGAAAAATATCTAATCTTGACATAGTCATCTTCTTTCAGGGTGTGGGTTTTTGTTTTTGTTTCCATTTAAATAAATAAATAAATAAATTTATTTCCAAAATATGTAAGAGGAAGGTGAATGTAGAAACAGCTGTGTTTTCTTGTCTTAATTTTAATATAGACTTGCATCCTAAGTAATTGTTGGCAGCAGTTCAGGAGTTGTAAATGAATCTTATGAGACTATATTAACCAGCTGCCATGTGTCTAACCTTCAGAAGAAGCTTTAGTATTCTGCAAGCATATGACTAAATTCTACAAAATATATGACTGCATCCAGTGTCCACTCTCTCAAAATACCCTTGGTGTTTTGGGATGTTGTAACTGGTTTTAGCTGACTGCTGTAAACAGTGTAGATTCATACAGATGTTGTATATTGCCCAGCTCCCTAATCTTATTTTACATACAAACAAATCTACCTTCCTAATATGATAGGAGCAGTCAAGAAACACAAAATTTAATAAAGGAAATAAAAAACTGCAGGAACTGGATGGAAGCTAGAGCTGACATGTCTAAGAGTTTTTTGTCAATGAATAACATCATCAGCTGAAGATGACCAAAGGGTTTTGTTGCTTTGATTTTTTTCTTCCCTTGTACTGTTTTTATTCAGGATGAGTTTCTGTAAGACTAATATAGCTGAGGTTTTACTTGTCTTTTTGCATGTACTCACTGTATGCACTTCTACAGGAACCTCTTGAGGGAATACTGACATATGCTTCTGTATACTTACTTATTAGTTCAGTACCATAATTCTTTAGATGTCTGCTTTTGGGGTTTATTTTGAATTTTTGCTGTGTATATGATTTCTAGATAACCATGGTATCTAAGGACAGAAATACAACACATTATTTTGTTTTTCTTGGATTGAAAAATAACTTCTCAGTTGTGTTTTCTTTCAAGTTTACTTCATAGAAATTGCTGATAATTATCTTAGTTGCTGAACTTGATATCATCTGTACTGCTGATCAGATTTATACACATAGAATGATAGAATCATAGAATATCCGGAGTTGGAAGGGACCCATGGGTATCATTGAGTCCAGCTCCTGACTCCACACAGGGCAACCTAAAAGTTAAACCTATATCTAAGAGCGTTGTCCAAACATTTCTTGAACACCAACAGGCTTAGAGTCATGACCACTTCCCTGGAGAGTTTGATCCAGTGTTTGGCCATCCTCTCAGTGAGGAACTTCTTCCTTATATCCAGTCTCAACTTCCCCTGATGCACCTTTAAGCCATTCCCTTGCATCCTATCACCAGACACCAGAGAGAAGAGATCAGCACCTCCCTCTCTGCTCCCCCTCATGAGGATGCTGTAGATAACAATGAGGTCACCCCTCAGTCTGCTCTTCTCTAAGCTGAACAAACCTAGTATCCTCAGCCACCCCTCATAAGTCATGCCCTCTAGTCCTTTCACCATCTTTGTTGCCCTCCTTTGGACACATTCTAGTATTTTATATCCTTCATATACTGTGGACCCCAAAACTGTACTCAAGGTGAGGATGCACCAATGACAAATACAGTTGGGCAGTCACTTCTTTCGACTGGTTAGCTATACTGTGCTTAATGCCCCCCAGGATACAGCTGGTCCTTTTGATAGCCAGGGCATATTGTTGACTCATATTGAGCTCACCATTAACCAAAGCTCCCAGATCCCTTTCTGCAGGGCTGCACTACAGCCTCTTGTCCCCCAGTGTAGAAGTACATCCAGGATTACACTGTCCCAGAATCCATGGGTGCAGAATCCATCATTTCTCCTTGTTAAATTTCATACAGTTAGTGATTGCCCAGCACTCTAATCTATCAAGATCTCTCTGTAAGGCCTCTCTATCCTCAAGGGAATCAGTGACTCCTCCTAGTTTAGTATCGTCAGCAAACTTACTTTGTGTGCATTCAACTTTGTGTGCCCAGGTCGTTGATAAAAACCTAAAAATTGAGCCCTGGGGAACACCACTAGTGACTGGTTGCCAGCCAGATGTTACCCCCTTTACTACAACTCTTTGAACCTCACCCTTCAGCCAGTTGTTCACCCATCATATTGTATGCATGTCTAGCTGTGTGCTGCACATTTTGTCCAGAAGGATACTGTGAGACACAGTATCAAAAACTTTGCTAAAATAAATTAAAAAACACACATCCACTGCCTTCCCTTTGATCACTAGGCAGGTAATCTTGTCATAAAAGGACATTAAATTAGTAAGGCGTGACCTTCCCTTCATGAACCCATGTTGGTTTTGACTAATGACTGCATTGTCTTTCAAGTGTTTTTCAATAACTCTCAGCATAATATTCTCCATAATTTTACCTAGCACTGAAGTGAGACTGACAAGCCTATACTTAACAGGGTTTTCTTTCTTGCCGTTCTTGAACACTGGGATAATATTTGCTAGCTTCTAGTCAACTGGGACCTCTCCAGATTCCCAAGACAGTTGATAAATAACTGGGAGAGGTCTCGCAATAACATTGGCGAACACTTTCAGCATCCTGGGATGAATCCCACTGGGCCCTATAAACACGTGCATTTGGTTACAGGAGTAATATTGTACAAGTTCAAAGTCAGCTGTGAGCTTATCACTCCCTCAGTCACAGTCCTCCAAACCAGAGCTCTGGGGGTCCTAGGACCCATCATTGTTGTTAAAGACAAAGGTGAAAAAGGGATTAAATGTCTCTGCTTTATCTTCATCCCTATTTGTGACAGGGATAACTTATCATCCTCACCTATTGTGAGGTGACCAACCTCATCAAGTAATGGACCAATGTTTTCTTTAGTCCTCCATTTGCTGTTAACATACTTGAAGAAGTCTTTTTTTTTTATCCACCATGGTCCTGGCCAGCTTCAAGTCCAATTGTCCTTTGGCTGTACAAATTTTCTTCCTACAGTGGCAAACAGCATCTCTGTAGTCTTCCTGTGTAGCCTGACCTTGTTTCCAAAGTCCATATATTTTCTTTTTCCTCTTAAGTTCCAGAAGAAGATCCCTGTTAAGCCAAACCAGCCTTCTGCCCTGCTTGCTTGACTTCTGACACATTGGAATTGTGCTCCTGTGCTCTTAAAAGATGACTCTTAAAAAGTGACCAGCATTTATGCACCGCAACACTTTCAAAAGCAGATTCCCAGGGGGGCTTACTAGTCCTTTCTAGATCAACTAACTAGTTCCTTGAGCAGCCTAAAGTCTGCTCTCTCAAAATCCAGGGCAGTACCTCTGCTGACATTTTTTTTCGCATTTTACCAAAGATTTTAAATTCAACCATTTCATGTTCACTATGGCCAAGACAGCCACCAATTATCACTTCACCCACAAGACCATCGCTATCTACAAACAACACATCTAGGAATGTACCTTTCCTAGTCAGGTACATCATTTGTGGTATGGGGGAACATGGACATTGCTCATACGATTATGTACATATATAATTGATCTTCAAGAACTTAAACATGATAGTTTCATGTGTGCTCAGAACTTTGGAAAATATAAAGGAAGTCAAACTGAACTATTACAAGTCTTTCAAAATCAGTCTCTCTGTAGGTAAGGATTGCTAAATATATTTGGTAAATATATTTGAGGGTGGTATATATATTTGAGAAGGAATAGATAAGATCATAGTTATTTATGTATTTCTCAACAACTCCTGTGTATATACAAAGTTAGCCTCATTGTCAAGAGTCAGCTATGACTGTTCACTGAAAAATATTTAACTTAGTATATGTCTTCCAAATTATATATTAAACTTGTTTAGAGATTTTTTTCTTCAGTATCAAAATCAATTCAAATGTGTTAAAATGCATTCATGAAATACTGTCCCTGAATAGCTAAAACTATTGAAATATCACTACATCCTAATACAGTTGCCATCACTTAAGTTAATTCTTCTATTACTGTTTTTTAATTTTCACAATTTAAAATTTTGATTATGCTCTTCTGAGTAACACGGATCATCATACTGATATTTTCATTTGAAAAAGAAAAATCTTGCATAATTAAAACATTTTCATACTGACACTTCAGAAAGCCTTTGTTATTACTGTCTGTAGATAGTATAAGCTTTAACATCATTCATGATTTTGTAGCATCAAGCTTAAATTATTCTAGCTTCTTGTCTGAAGTTCTTTCATGCTGTTTCTAATCGATTGAGGCTATCAACTACAGCACATTCACGGGAATTCAGGAGCCACAAAGCTTGTTTGTTGGAGATAAATTCATAAATCCATTGGAAGGTTTGAGTTCTGTTCTGGACGTGTCTTTACAAAAAAACTAACAGCTGGAAAATATATTAATATCTAGTTTAAAAAATATTAAGTGTTGGCACTGGCTTATTTCTCATATGTGAAACTTCCAAGCTCCAGCTTCAGAGGAGTTCGAATACAGTTTTGAATACTGAGATGTCATTCTTTGTAAGATCAGTAGTTGACTTGCTTGTGAAATCTTTCCACTACTGTTTCTGTTGTGTCATCCTCTTCACCAGAAACCTGTTATGCTGAAATTTAGGATTAATATTTGACTTTCTTATGAAGACTGCTTCATTTCCCCCCCTACAAGGATCTCAAAAGTTAATTTTTCAAACTTGTTTTTCAATTGTTTGTCTTCATGGCTCTGGAATTTCTAATGATAAGTATTGAAAAGTAGTTACATCAGTCAATGCTATACTTGGCAGTGTCCCATACTAGGAACTAAGTGGTTTTCTTTCTTCTTTTTTATTTAGGCTGAGCAAATAATGCTATTGCACATACCTGAGGAAAAAAAAAGGAGTACTCAGTCTTGAATCATTTGCACTACAAAGAGAAATAAAAATTGTAGTAAAGTAAACCTATTGTCACAATGCCAGTGATACTTAAGCATTTTACAGAGAACAGAGTATATTTCCTTTAGATTTCTGTTGCACTTGTCTGCATGCACTCCTTTAGAAACTGCAGAGAAACAGTTTTGCACATGTGAAGTTGTCTTTAAATTCCTGTTGGAGTCTTTTTGAATTTATTTTTCTGTTACTTACTTGAGTCCTTTTTTGATCATTGGAAATATGATTTGGGCAAGTGTGTGTGACCTGGATCCTTTTCTTTCTTTTCCATTAGAGATGATATCAAACATTGTGGCTGGAAAGCTGCCCAGAGGAAAAGGACGTGGGGGTGCTGGTTGACAGCCGGCTGAACATGAGCCGGCAGTGTGCCCAGGTGGCCAAGAAGGCCAAGGGCATCCTGGCCTGTATTAGAAATAGTGTGGCCAGCAGGAGCAGGGAGGTGATTGTGCCCCTGTACTCGGCACTGGTGAGGCCGCACCTCGAATACTGTGTTCAGTTTTGAGCCCCTCACTACAAGAAAGACATGGACGTGCTGGAGTGTGTCCAGAGAAGGACAACAAAGCTGGTGAAGGGCCTGGAGCACAAGTCTTGTGAGGAGCGGCTGAAGGAACTGGGACTGTTTAGTCTGGAGAAGGGGAGGCTGAGGGGAGACCCTGTCGTGCTCTACAACTACCTGAAGGGCGGTTGTAGCGAGGTGGGGGTTGGACTCTTCTCCCAAGTAACTAGGGACAGGACGAGAGGAAATGGCTTCAAGTTGTGCCAGGGGAGGTTTAGGCTGGACATTAGGAGAAATTTCTTTACTGAAGGAGTGGTCAGGCCTTGGAACAGGCTGCCCAGGGAAGTGGTTGAGTCTCCATCCCTGGAAGTATTTAAAAGACGTGTAAATGACGTGCTTAGGGAAATGGTTTAGTGGGCATGGTAATGTTGGGTTGACGGTTGGACTCGATGATCTTAGAGGTCCTTTCCAACCTTAATGATTCTATGATTCTAAAGCCAGAAGAAATGGAGCCAAATACATGATTTCAAAATATGTCAAAATAGTGAGGAAATTAACACCTCTACTTGATACTATTTTATTTTTTCGTGTGCTTGGTTTTTTAACCAGCTGCCTAATGAAAAAAGCTAGGTAAGAAAAAACTGTATATATACCTATCTATCTTAAAAACTATTATGAACTTTCAACATGATTAAATGACAACATGATTAAACATCAACTGTCAAAAATAACAGACATAATTGAATGCCATATTAAAGATCAGTTCACCTGCATGGGTGAAAAGAATATGACACAGAAAATAGCAAAGCAATCTTTGAAATATTAGAATTGGTCTGTATATTCAAGAAAACTGCTGAAAACATGAAAATTAAGATTATTAGCCAATCTATCTGTCAGTGAATAGCTATAGGTTATTAAAGCTATTCCTAACAGTTTAACCTAAATGTAAAGACATGAAACTTGTACAATCAATTTTAAACCAATATCAAAATGTATATAAACTTTCATCACTTTACTAGAACCTTTTTAAATCCAAGTTTAAATAATTTGGTTATGTTAAGCAAGAAAAAAAGCTGTGTTTTTCACAAAGTGCTAGAGAGATAGGAGTACCTTCTAAAGATAGTGCAGCTGTTTTTCCAGTACATAAGTCAAGTGAGGGATATGGGAATTTCTCATGGCATACAAACAACATGCTTAAGGCCTAATCATGGATTTCGGAGATGGAAAATATTATGTTTCTCTATTTTATTTTCTATGTACTTCTTATTTTCCTGAAAATCCTATTTAACATATCTTATGAAATCGTTAATTAAGGTGGACTTTTCCTTCTTCCTTTTCTTTTTTTGTTATTGTTTTTGTTTATTTGTTTGTTTAGTTAGTGATTTTTGCATGTTACTTACATTGTATTGGGATTCAGCTCCAAATTCAGATATCTAAATTTAGGTGTCTAAATGTCTCCATGTGAACCATGTTTCTAAGCTCCTGTCAACAGTCAAGAAAAAGGTATGGCTCAGTGCCATAAACATAGGTATCTAATGCCATTTGAGATTCTCTAGAATATCCAAAATATCTGCACAGGCTGAAAGATATGAATGGGAAACTTCAAAAGAAAACATCTTCCTCTATTGTCATTCAAAATGTACAACTGTAAAGAAGAAAAGAATTTTGAATCAGAAAATGGCTTCTTGACTTGCATCTCTATAGAAATGTAATATTTGAAGAGTTGGTTTTAGGATCAAGACCTAAACTTTTACAATTTTTAAGATTTCTGGGTAATTTTATATGCTTTGAGGCATATAGTGGAGCAGAGCAGAAAAAGCTACAGGAACAAGTACATCTTTAACAAAAGCAACAGGTAGCTATGCAAACTCCTCCTGTTTGTCTTCTTGTAATAATATATTGCTTATTTCTAAATACAGAAATTTATTTATATAAATAAAACTTCAGCTATGTTATGTTCTATTGATCTTAAATATCTCAATTTGAACCCAAACATGAATTTGGTGGAGTGCCCTTGGAATGAGCATCTTCTTCATTAGTGTTCTCTCAAGGAAGAAATTATACCTTCAATCAGAATAATAAGTATGAAGTAGATAATTTATGGGCCATGCATGTACCCATAATAAGAACAGAATGATGTTACTGAGGTAGCCTACACTAAAAAAAAACATTAAAGGCTTTTTCTGAAGTCTTATTTTTGAAAATGTTTTGTCTATTTTCAAAGAGAGTAAAAGCAAATGGCTGGAACTAATTTACTGCAATTTCTTCTTTGTGCTGCATACTCAAAACCATTTAGTACCTCCTTTTCAAATCTTCTGGTTTGATTCCAGTGTTTGTTGCTGTTTTTCATTCCATTTTTATTAGGCAAGGAATCAATATATAATATCCTGACAAACAATTCAAAGAACAATAAATCTCAGTAAATATCAGATGCTGTTTTGTCATCCTATAAAACTCTGTATTTCAGAATTTTTTCATTTCATCTATGCATAAAAGCTGCACTGAGTAACAATATCTGTTCTCAATTTGTGTGTCATGTACCTTTAAAAAGACATTGACTGAGCTGGGGAATATTCCAAAAGAAGCAGGAAGATGTTTCCTTATCTGGTGAGTAACTGAACATAGTGATATAAAGAACCTTGTGGACTATAGGAATAAAAGGCAAAGGAAGAAAAGAAGAAAAAGAATCACAGAAAAGGGCTGGAAATCTCCCTTGAAGAAGAGAATCTGCTGAGAAGAAGATAGCCCATGCCTGTCTTTCAATGGAGGATGCAGGTGGTGACCCTTGACATCCTGCACCACACTGTCGCTACAATCCCAAGACCCCTAGCTGTTAGACAGCAGTGATATCTAAAAGGGTAAAAGTAGAAATTATGAACCTTGGTATGAAAAAGAAATATCTTTGGCAAAAACAAATATCTCCAGTGCCTTGAAAATGTAAGATGTCTTGGAGATGGAAAGGAAATTAATGACCATCTGCATTCCAATTTATATTTTATTTACATCTGGACTTCGAGTTTAAAAAATCATTCTTATATTTTTGACGAAACTCAACATAAAGGAAAGGACTTTGCAGGCAGACCACTAAGGTCTGATCAGCTTTGGACCTGTCATTTATTATTCTAAGGGCGTTTCAGTGGCTTTTTGGAAGACATATAGGAGAGAGAGTTGATAGAAATAGTGAACTAAGAACATGGAATAGGAAAGTGGTCAGACCACTTGCATTAAAACATTTCCAATCACTTCTAAACGTAATACATAGTGGGTCACCAGGGTGTAATGGCAGTATGATATTGAATATGGTTTTGTGTTTTTTATTTTCTGAAGCCAATCCACTCACAATCATACTTTTATTGTTTTGTTTGTTTCTCCAGTCAGGCATTTTGATTTCAGAGACACATTGCATTTATCATGTTGCACTCAGATGGCATTTATTACCACCAGTGTGTTTTAATTTACTCTTAGAATAGTACAATGGCCATAAGTTGGACCCTACTCTTGACATGAGTTATTTTTGTACAGATCTATTTGCTTAGTAGGTCAGAAAGCAATTGTTTATCATATCAATCATATCTGTTACATTTTACCTCTAAGGTTTATGATAGATAGGGTGAAATTGACTGAAAACAAAGTTCTATGGTTCTTTTTTTTTTTTTTTCCTTCCCCTAACCTTACCTCTACTTCTGTGGATTCTGTGGAAAGTTTGTCTGACTAGCCAGTAATTTACCTTCATAATGAAATTGGATAAAATTAATTTTATTTCTAAAATCTACCTCACTTGTTGAGGAACATATACATAGAAACTTTGTAGGGGAGATACAATGATTGTAAAATGAAGCATATACCAAAAAATACTGGCAGTATCTTTTCATTTTTTTTGGAAATTTTAAATGTTTAGTGAGAACTTAAATACTTGAATATAGGCAGGTATTTAAAGTTTATGTTTTTAGCAGCTATTCTAAACCGTCTCTATAACCTGAGAAAAGAAAAAGGAATTATAGGAGGCCAGTTTCTTCCCTCTAAATTAGTTAACCAAAATACTTTCTGGAAATACCTGTTTCCTCATTGATTATGGAAGAAGCCTGGGCAACAATTTTAAAATAAATGCCTACCTCTTAGACAGAACTACACTGATGTAATTAATCACTACCTTTATCTCAACACATGTTCAGAGAAAACCTACAGTAAATAATTATATTTAGACATTCATGGTTGTCTTAGGATAAAGAATCTGTCTTTCCAGTTACAGGAAAGGGGAAATGAACTTCAGTACGTGCCTGCCTCTATTTCATCATGTTTATAACTTCACAAATACTTTCAGCAAGTGAGTTTAGACAAGACTTAAATTCATTTATTTTCTGCTGATTTTATGCAATTTTATGCAATACTATTCATATTAGGGCATGTAATTCTTGTTTCCAAACAATGTCAATTGAATAAATCATATGTCCAACATATATGTGAGCTATAATTTGTATTTTTAATATTCTGTGTAGATAATGTAGAAATGCCATTTCTATCTTACTAATACTGTTATGAAATCAATATATTTAAATATATACATATGCAATAGTAGGTCTATAAGCCCTATTATTAATAAGATTTTTTTTTTTAATAAATGAAAAACTCAAGGCATTCTTTTTTGGTACAGTTATACAAGCTGAATACTTGTACTGAACCTCATAGTTCCTCAATTCATTCTATAAGCAAAAATTTAAATATGACTATAAGGAAACATATATTGGTTTATCATATCGTATATTTTCTCATTACAACCTATGAAGCGATTCATTTTTATGTGCTTATCAATGGCAAAACTCATTTGGTAAGTTTGTTGTTAATTTAGAGAAATATTATTTGCTAGTCTCAGAACAATTTAAATTCAGGGAGAAATTAAGTTCGTCAAATGAACCTAAACAGGACATTTTGCTCAGAAAGTGATTTCAAGTCCCCTTCCTCTTTGTGATGGAGCCAGAAGAAGTTATGTTCTTTTGGTGGCCAAAGTAGGTGATTTTTAAAGTCTAACTGGCCCACAGATACCTTCTGCTTGTCAAGGGAGCTTTGCTCTGACAGTGCATGGAAGTCCATAATTCTAGCCCAAACTAAAAAATGGAACAGGCTTTGGAACACAGCTGATGTGTGTTAGTGGTTACTAAACAATTGTTTTTATAACTAAAAAAAATATAATAAAGCTTCAGACAAGCCTTAAAACAAGTCTGGGCAAAGCAAGTTCAACAAGGTCCAGTCCTGGGGCTGGCAGAACTAACAGAGAGTCTCTAACATTCTGCTATTGTCAGTGCTGCAGCCGGATAATTAGCAATGGTTCAGGCCTATTTGTGATTTTATTCTGTCTGCCTTTTACCCAAGCATATTTTGTAATATGGCTTGGTATAGAATAGTAAGACCGAGATAACAGTATCCAGTAGCCTGTAGCTACCAGAGGGAATCAAATGACCAGCACGCAGCTGCAAACATGTATCCAAATGAGCTGATACAAACCAGACTCCGGAAATCAGAGCCATCTGGTTTTTAACCTATGAAAACAGCAAGTAGTTCTTCAGACTAGACAGATCTTGACATGTGGAAAAGTGGATATAAATACCAGTGATACACACCGGAGTTTGGGGCACAGAGAAGATAACGCCTTTGGTTTTGGCTTCCTTCATCCTGGCTCCCCAGAGCGTGGCGCTCTCAGCCTTGGAAACTAAGAATCAGGAAAGACTGCAGCCATCAGAACCAACAACGTATCATATACTTAGTGCTTCTCTAGGATGTGTGCTTAAGGTTTGATTCCTAGTTGTTAAAGATAGATTACGTATTAATTGAACAGAACAAATACATGCTTGAATGAATTTGAATTCCTGAGATTTTACTGGTGTCTCAATTGCTCAGACATTCTTTTTCATCACAGTGGTCCCCAATTCCCTGGTATTGACAATTTCAGTGATGTTAATAACATTTCTTGAGCTACAGGCTTACAATAGTCTTATTCCCTGCTGTGCCTTTCATGAGGGAATACCCAGAAAGAAATTGTAAATAGTCATCACAGTTGATAAGAATTAGGTCTAGAAAGAACTCTTCACTGTAGAAATAGTCTCCTAAGGATCCTGCATCAGAGATGCAAAACTTGAATAAACACTGGATCTATACACATATGTCCCATTAGAGATTTATTTGTTCGGCCCTTCTCTTGCAATTTTTATGATACTTTTCTGCTCGGCAGAAAGCTATGATTCCCCTGCTTGTTACGTGAAAACAAATATCAGTTTTTGCATTTATGGGAAGGCAGAAATGTTCTGAAGACATTTTTGAATGTAGGAAATTGTCTAAGATATTGTGACATAGAGCAACTCATGTCAATTAAAATCTTCTCTTAAGTCTCAAGACAAGCATTTCACCAGAAGAGTGACATACATAGAAGTGATATATGTTAGAATGCTAGAATTTTGCAGCCATCATCAGAGTTTATAATAGAAGTAGAAAAGGAATAGTGAGTTTAAAGGCAGAGGTTTTACTTTTTGCCTTTCTTTTTCTCAAGGTAATTAATATACTATAACAACTTTCCAATATATCATGCTTAGCTTTCAAGAAAAATGTTTCTCATAACAAATATCCTTGGCAGTTAATATATATTTTCCTTGTGATTGTGTTGGTTTTTTCCCCCAATTTTAGAGAATAACAGCTTTTCTGAATCTGACCCGGCATGGAGCAAACAAAGGGAAAGGAATTCTCTAGGCAATCGAAAACACAAGTGATGGAGGATGGAAATTAAGACTTTACTGGGCATAAAAAACATGAGGAAAAAGCTATGGAATTGAAGATTTTGGATGAGATGTCCCAGAATTTTCTTTTTTTGTTGTTTTTTTCCCCCCATATGTGTTTACTTTTACTTATAGGGTTCATTTTTCTGAGCAGAGAAAAGAACTTCCTGTTTTTATAGATATCACAAAGTTTTCCCCTGCTCTCAGACAGAAGATATTGCAGTAACTGGTGAAAGAATGAGGATCTAAGGTATACCATTAATAATCATAACAACATATACTATTAATAACAAAGATAATTCCAGACAGCAAATAAGTTAGCCAAACAACAATATGGTCAAAGGTTTTTGATATTAAATCGATTTTTTAGGGATTTAGTTTTAAGGACTGTGGATATGGTAGAGAGAGAGTTCAAGTCAATGTCCTGGTTTCGGCTGGGATAGAGTTAAATTTCTTCCTAGTGCTGTGTTTTGGATTTAGTATGAGAAGAACATTAATAACACACTGATGTTTTCTGTTGCTGTTAAGTACCCTGCTAGTCAAGGACATTCAGCTTAAGAAAAAAACCAAACCAAACCAAACCAAAACCAAACAAGTATTGGGAGGGAGTACAGCCAGGACAGCTAGCCCAGCTGGCTAATGGGGTATTCCATACCATGTGACGTCATGCTCATTATATGAATGGTAGGCGTGATCCAGGAAGTACCGATCCCTACTTGGTTATCGGTCAGCATGGGTGATGAGCAATTGCATTGTGCATCACTCATTTTGTATATTCTATAATTATCATTATTACTTTCCCTTTTCTGTTCTATTAAACTGTCTTTATCTCAACCCACGAGTTTTTCTCACTCTTAGGCTTCCGATTCTCTCCCTGTCCCACTGCAGGGTGGGGGGAGTGAGTGAGTGGCTGCATGATATTTGGCTGCCTGTCAGGTTAAAACACGATAGTCAACTAATGGTATATTCTGTTAAGTGCTATAATAAACTTGCTAACAATTGGGTTATTTACCTGTACCCACACTTTATCTCCTAAAGAATTTTCAAGGTCACTCCTAGTTTCAAGCTAACTGTAGGACTGATATTGGTGTGAATTTCCTTCCACCAAACCTTAGATTAATCTCATATTTAGTATCTGTGTTATTTTTTAATATGTTGGCAGCCAACTTGCATTCAGCCTGTTAATATATCTTACATACTTTGCATATTATGATGTCAAAAAACCTCTGATGAGAATGTGATTTTGATCATTGTCGCACTGTGCAGTGAGTTTAACCTTGAAGTCCTGTACTCATGAAGTGTCCCTGGGTGTCCCCTAAGAAGATCAGCAGCATCATCCTACAGCTAACCTCAAACATGTCTCTGATGTCAAGTGATATGCCCGACCTGCTATTTTCCCAAGATTATTTTGGATGCTCCTGTACATAACAATGTGTATATAATGCAGTGAACATCAATACTTCAGAGAATGGATTCCTTCTAAATAGTTTGTGTTACCTGCAAGATATACTCAGTGCTGTCTTTCAAGCATCAAAATCTCATTGCATAATGAATAATCATCTGGTGAACTGTGATGCAAAGACGAGGAATGAGAAGAAGTACCAAAAGTCTTCCACTTAAAAACTATCACTGAATTTATCCAAGGAATATGGATTTATTCTTAATTTTTTTTTTTTATTGACAGTTTTGTTGCAACCTGATAAAATACCGCATATATCATAGAAAAAAATGGGCACGCCATTCCAGTATGGTACTTATTTTGAAAAAATTTATTTTGGAGTTATTTCCTGTTCATATTGGATCATGGTAGCTAACATAAAATCCTTACTGAAATATCTTTATCTAAAGACACTTTCTAACCTGTGCAAAAAATTTTTTCTTCATTAAAGGTACATTCATTCTCTGTTCTTTGCTAAGAATGTCAATGAATGTGGCAAATTTGAGAGTGATTATTATATGAATAAACAACCCTTTACAAGGAAGACTGATGTCAGGAACTCATGCCATAGAAAAAAAAACAAAAATCAGAATAAGAAGAAAGTAAGCTAAAAATGAGTGTGATTATGTGGTTTAAAAAGTAGTCTGCCATGAAACTCTGTGGAATGAAGTCTGCAAAATGATTCATCCTCAAAAAAGGACATAAGAGAATGAAAAAAAAATACTTTTATTTACAGATATGTATTCCCTGTCTTTGCCTGGCCTTCAATCATGTTTCACAGAACAAGCAATCATCGACAGTCTTTTGTTTATGAATCAAATAAATTTACCAGTAAAATGAAATAGAACTATATACAATTCATTTTGATTTTACCTTGTTTTCATTGTGCTATGAATACATGACATCATTTCAGGACTGTCCTGGTTCCAGCTGCGACAGAGTTAACTTTCTTCCCAGTAGCTTGGGGGTGTGCTGTGTTTTGGGTTTGGTGTGAAAGGAGCGTTGATGGCCCATTGATGCTTTGGCTGTTGCTGGGTGATGCTTGCACGGGGGAGGGGGAGCACAGCCAGGGTGGTGGACCCAGCTGGCCAATGGGGTATTCTATACCATGTGACATCATGCTCAGTATAAAAACCAGGTGTGTGGGGGGGCTCGCCCCCCGTTCATGACATGCAGTCGGCGGTCGGTGAGCAGTTGCGTTGTACATCGCCTGCTTTGTGTATTCTGTTATTGTTGTTGTTCTCATTGTTATTATTACTGTTCTACTTTGTTTTATTTCAATTATTAAACTGTTTTTATCTCAACCCGGGAGCTTTCCTACTTGTGCCCTCCTGATTCTCTCCCCCATCCCACCGGAGGCGGGGGTGAGCAAGCAGCTGCGTGGGGTTTATTCGCTGGCTGGGGTTAAACCACGACAAGGACTGACAGGAAACTAGAGTTTATTAAAATACTGGTGTGTTCTGTACCATAGTAGGTCTCCCTATGTGCCTGGTACCATTTGAAAACCAAGAAAACAAAAATTAAGGAACAAACTGCTAACATTAAGCTTTGAGGGAAATTAGTCTTGATCTTTATTTTTCTTTTTGGCAATATATGTGGGATATCTTTCTCCAGAACAAAATAGAGTTCCTTTACAAAAGAAAGCATATTTACCTTCCTCAGAACTAAATAATCTCCCACATAAGAGTATAAACCAAGATCTTGAAAACACAAATATCTGTTGCCTCTTGCTGTTAATCTCAAATCAATCCCACTGTCTTAACTCCAGCCTGGAGGAGTCTCAACTCTAGTCTCTCACAGACTGGAGAAATGGACTGACAGGAAACTCATGAAGTTCAACAAGGGAAAGTGCGAAGTCCTGCACCCAGGAAGGATAACCCCATTCAGAGAGTTGTGCTGCCAACCAGAGGGACCTCAACAGACTGGAGAAATGGGCTGACATTTCAAAATGCAGTTCAAAAAAGAGAAATACAAATTCCTGCACTCCCAGTATGAACTGGGGGCTGCCCTGCTGGAAAGCAGCGTTGCAGAAAAGAACCTGGGGTCTTGGTGGACAAAAAGTTGAACAATATGCCCACATGGCAAAGCAACTAATGGTATCCTGTGCTGCATTAGGCAAAGTGTTGCCAGCAGGTCAAGGGAGGTGTTCCTTCCCCTCTATTCAGCACTGTTGAGACCATTCTTGGAGTCCTGTGTCCAGTTCTGGGCTCCTCAGTACAAGAGTGACATGAACATACTGGTGAGAGTTCAAGGAGAAGGGTCACAAGGATGATTAAGGCACTGGAGTGCCTCACATATGAGAAAAGGCTGAGGGTCCTGGGACTGTTTAGCCTGGAGATGAGAAGGCTCAGGGGGATCTTATCAATGTATATAAATAACTGAACGTAGGGTGTGAAGACGACGGAGCCAAGCTCTTTTCGGTGGTGCCCAGTGACAGGACCAGAGGCAATGGGCACAAACTGAAACACAGTATGTGTCATCTGAACATCAGGAAACACTTTTTCACTATGAGGATGACTGAGCACTGGCACACATTGCCCGGAGAGGTGGTGGAGTCTCCATCCTTGGAGATATTCAAAAAACCTCTGGACATGGTCCTGAACAACAGGCTCTAGGGGGCCCTGCATAAGCAGGGGGCTTGAACAAGATGACTTCTATGATAACATATTTAAGAAAGTGTAAAACCCACTGTGCAGCAGCTGAGAGAGAGAGCAGTGAGAAAAATGTAAACGAAAGAATGCTGCAAACACTGAGGTCAGAAGAAGGAGGGGGAGGCGGTGCTCCAGGCACCAGAGCAGAGATTTCCCTGCAGCTCATGGAAAAGACCATGGTGAAATAGGTTGTTCCTCTGCCGCCCTGGAGGACATAATTGGCACAGATATCCACACTGCAGCCCGTGGAGGACCCCACGCCAGAGCAGGCAGACATGCCCTGAAAGAAGCTGTAGCCTGTGGAGAGCCCACATTGGAGCAGGTTCCTAGCAGGAACTGTAGCCTGTGGAGGACTCATGCTGGAGCAATTCATGAAGGACTGTAGCCCATGGAGAGGACTTATGCTGGAGCAGAGGAAAAGTGTGAGGAGGAAGGTGTGGCTGCAAAGAACTGTTACAAAATGACCACAACCCGTCATTCTCCATCCCCCCTGCACTGCTTAAGGAGGAGAGAAGGAGGTAGAGGAGTTGGGAATGAAAGAGTGAAGTTGAGCCTAGGAAAAAGGGGTTGGGGAGGGGAGGTGGTTTAGGTTTTTGCTTTTGTTTTTGACCACCTTACTTTATTTTTAATTGGCACAAAATGAAATTAATTTTCCCCAAGTCAAGTCTGTTTTGTCTATGATGGTAATTGGTAAGTGATCTTAGTGTCTTTATCTTGACCCATGAGCTTTTCCATCTTATTTTCTAACCATGAGCTGTTGAGGAGAGGGAGTGAAAGAGTGGCTTGGTGGGGGCCTGGCAGCCAGTCAAGGTTAAACCACCACATGCAATAAGAAAAACCTTCATTAACTGTATTATCTATTTCTTGCTATTCATCTCTGTGCACGTAAGACAAATTAACAAAGTTTTTGTACAAGTTCCTCTTGCATATTTTGGAGAGTTGTGGAGTCAAAAGGGAACAGAGTGGAGAATGAAGTAGAATTGAATTAAATGAAGTGAGAACATAGTCCTAGCCTGTCACAATTTTGGAAAGGATAATCAGTACCTGTTAAACTCAATGAAAAATTTGTGCCTACTTTCTTTCTGTGGCCCAGCTTTCTCTTAAAGTATACAGTTTCAGTGTTGCATATACGAAATGAGAGTGGGAACACAGCCTGAAAAACTACCTAGCAATAAAGATCAGATATAAAGAAATGTCCACAGGATATATAACCTGGATCTTCATCAGTTTATGAGGACCTTTATTAATTTGCCTATATCCTTATAAAGGTGAATTATTTTAGAACTTAAACTTTGTGTGGAAATTAAATGATTGACTAGATGGTAGTTACATTTTAAATCTAATACAATTTTTAAACACTTGACCAGCTCTGTCACTAATTCAGGAGAAAGAAATTTAAACTTTTTTTGTATTGCAAGGAATGTATTTTACATCCTATTTGTCAGGATGAATGCTTCTTGACCTTGGAAGCCAAGAAATAGAGGAAGAAATGTCACGAGTTTCAAACCAAAATATTGTTAAGTTATGATTTAATTACCTTTCTTTTTTGTCCTTGTTCCTTCTGCACATTGTGAGCTTTGGGAAAAGAAGCAAGACGCTTGCTTATATTTTACCGGGGTTAAACACTTATTCAATGTCCTCAATACAGATCATCAAGGCGAAGCCATTTCTTGGTTTCTGAGATCCTCAATATATAAGCACCAAGCAATGTTTCCATCCAGTACCATCCAATCATTTCAGTTAGAGGTGCAGCTTAAGTACTGTATTTTCACAAAGCAAGTACCAGGAAAAAAAAAAAATTCTGTATGTTTCCAGGTCACACTTAAGGGTAGGATCTGCAATATCACACACATTCAGTCATTCATTTACCTTCTTTTGAGTGAAGTATATAAGCTTTACTCTGCAGGCTTGACTTTCCTTTGACTTCAGCATAAACCCAAAGGGACTGATGCCAGTGAAGTTACAAGTGCGTAAAGCCTCTTCAGGAGTAGGCTCTCATCGTGAAGATGAAGTCCATTCCAGGAAATTAAGTTCTGTTGACTGTAGTCAAAAGAAAGTTTAATAAAGAACCAGCTGCTTTTTCAAGTAGTATTGAGGTGGAGATAATACAAACTTCATGACATATGGCTAATATGACGAGGAATAACAGCTTGTGGAGAGAATTCTACCCTTTCAGTCAGTTGTGGAAATTGTTCACATTGACAAGCACAAAAAGATCATTGTTTTACTGGGTTGTTAGGAAGCTCACAAGGTTTATTATCTTTTGTAGACTTAAATCTTAGATTTTAGACTTTAATGTTTAATATTGTTATATATGGCTTTTCAAGAGAAATTAAAGCTTTTTGTGAATTTGTGATATTTCCCTTTAATTTACTGTGACTTCGAACAAAATATAGTTTAAAACATATCTTAATTTTTAAATCTATTCAACACTGTAAGCAGCAAGAGTATGAAGCCAAACATCAAGAGTGTTTCTGTCAATTTCAGCTACATTCACAGAAGTAATTAACAGAAAAAGTATCAGACAAGTAGGTATGTGTAAGAATAAATTAATACCTTAAATAAACTCAGAAATAGTTAAAACAATTTCACCAAACTTTCCAAAGTATTCATTTTTATTTCTAGTACTATACTATTATGAATCGTTGAATAGGAAATTGCTGTCAGATGAAATCTGCTCAAGGGAAAAAAAAATTGTTTTTTTTTCTAGATCTTATTCTTAACCGTTATCTGTAATACTCACAAACAGTATAATATATATTAAAAAATGCTTATATATTTATATATACTTATATAACTTTAAGTTATATAATTATTTTTGTACAGATCATTATATAACACACATTGAAGTATTTACTGATTCAGATATTTGCTTCTGAAAAATTGATATATATTTTAAGAATGTTAATAATACTTTCAACAAAGATATTAATGACATTTTTAAAGCCTGTAACGGTGTTTTTCATTTATAAGTTTTCAGGAATGAATTGAAGGTATGGTAATAAAATAGGTACAAAATGCACCTCATGCAATTGTATATAATTTTAAAACCATCATATTATCAAAATTTCCAATTTAAAAGACAAGTAATAAATAAAAGAAAACAAAGAAAAATTATTTTTAAAGCTGAAGAGTTTCACAGGGATAGAGCAAAATGAAAAAGAATGTCAAGAATCAATTATTTCATATGACTGTGAAAGAAAGCTGAATCGAGCAAATGGAATACAGATGCCAAGAAAACTTATTTTAGTATACAACAGGATCAAACAATTTTATCTTTATTAACATAGTTTTTAATCAAGAGATTTTAATGTTAAATGCTTAATTTATCATCCTTGCTTTTATTTCCAGTATGATATTTTCATGGATGTTTATCTCCTATTGTCCCAAAAGGTAAATAAATTATGTGGTATTGTCAGAGATTTCCATAAACAAAAAGCTATTTGCACAGAAAAAGCACTGACACACAAAAACTAATGAAAGAAAAGCCTCCAGATCTAAATCTGGTAATCTGTAAAGCTTCTGTTTTATTCTGTTTTATAAAACACAGGAAGGAAATTGGTCATAGCCAACTAGAGAAATGAATTTAATCCAATTATTTAATATGTTTGTTTCTCATTTATTAGTTCCTTGCATTCTGATAAAACCAAAGTGTCTACAGACTTTCTTAATATTAAAACATAAATTTTGGATCACAATAGGTATCTTAATACCTTTTACAATATTCCTATCCTTGTATTCTGATTGACAGACAGATGTTATTAGTGGATCAGAAAATACATTTTTTTTTTTTAAATGTATGTTGAGTTTACAAGTCCTATTACTTTGAATGCCTGCTATAATTTCTCTTCTGTGACTACACCCTACTTAAGGAGGCATTATTTATATTCTGACACACATAAATATTTACCTAAACTTCTGAATCTCTTTAGTTCAACCTGTCCTATGTTCAGGCTTTTGATGCCGCTGTTTGATTAGGAGTTTTCCTCCTTGCTTTTAAATTTTACTGAGAGAGAAGTGATTTTTTTCTCCAGAATGGAGGACTTGTGGAAGAATAAAAAAAAAACCACCACCTAAAGACAAATTTATCTCCACTAAATTTTGATAATTAAATGAGGTTCTCTTATCTACTGTCAATGCGGATGGATAAGCACCTCAAGAAGGTGAATCAACTTAACACGTGAACCCGTCTTTAGAAATAACTTTCTGTTTTCTGTGGGAAAAAATCCACCTGTACCACAGTTTTCAAATAGATTATTTTAATGGCATATGGTGAACCCAACCTAAGGTCTTAATTTTAGTGGAAGCTGCAACGATGAGTATCCATTTATGGAAGTTTTCTGTTTTCAGACACAATAAATCTGCCACAGGAGTGTCCGTAGTTAGCTGTGTATCAGTCAATGTCTAAACAGTATTTAGATTTCTGATATAATATTTTATTAAGTTACTGTATAATCATGAGTTCTCCACTGCAAATACTGACAAAATCAATAATACTAAATACAGCATAATATGATTTAATAGTAATGTATAAGCAATAGCCAAATTATTCACATTATTATAGAATGCTTTATAAATTTGATTTTATATTATATTGAATGACATCTTATGATTTTTTTTCTCGAAAATGCTAGCTATATGTTCTCCTAATAAACCAATTATATCAGGTGGGGTTAAATTATGACCATTCATTTAATATTTCTTCTAAACAAAGTATATGGATAAAATTTCTAATGTTTTTCTCCTGAAATACAGAGTCTATATATGTGTATCTACCTCTTTCTCCATCCCTGCCGATCTACCTACCTACCTACCTACTTATTTCATCTTTTTATACATATGCACATCTACCAAGTAACTCAACCACACATATAATTTGACGTCATCTCCATATATATCTACTACACATGCCACTTAATTAAAGGTAGACAACTCAACATTTTCTAAAATACTAATGAAAATATGAGTGATTCCCTTTGTATTCATTTTCTTCTATCACATACTGGCACATATGTGATCTGTGAGAAAGAAAAATAGCTCTCACGGTTTACTTCATGGGAATTCTGTCACGGGAATTTAATACAGGCATTCAGCAGTATTTAACAATGGAAATTGTTGCAAGGCAACAAATTAACAGTACATATTTCCTATCTCATTTATAAGAATTAAAAAAAAATGGATCAAAGAATCTAGTTCAGTTCACATTTTATTATCAGAGCTAACTTTTGAAAGTGTTTTGAATTTTTGTAGAAATGTATCTCTAGGCCAATGTGTATTCATTGTTTTTAGACCAAGCTAAATGCAAGGCAAAAGGCAGATTAAGTCACTATTGAGTTAGGGCAATATTCTCTCATTAAATATCTTATGCTGATCATGCTTGCATCTGACCTACCAGTCCTCTCATGATTTCTTTTGGCAATAAGGCCTTATTATGTGTTGTCTAATTGGGAAAGTTACTATAATTTGTAACAGGTCACCACTGAAAGATTTTTTCTCATGTGTTTTCTATCAACTCCAGATATTACAAGCTTAATATATTCAGCAATTTATATTATGATGAAGATTGTGTTTTTACAAAGTTTTATCCAGACAGAAAATTAAATTTAAATTAAATAGATTATAAAAATAAAAATCTCTCTCAAACACCCATCCTTTGTTGAAGATTTCACGAGCTGAATAAGTGAAGATAAAAGTTCTTTCTAAATATACCAGCAGAGGTTGTTGTTTAGTTGTTTTTTTTTCCTTTTTCCTTTTAGTTATTATCTATTAGATTTGAGAAATTCAAAAGGACAGGAGGACCTAATAACTTAAAGAGAGAAGGATTGAATGGAGACTAAAAACTCTGAAGGACTGTAGGAAAGATAAGTGCTTTCGCAAGTTTCTCTTGTCCTTCCACTGTCATCTTAAGACAGTCAGAGTTCAGATTTCATCAACTATTCTTCATCTAATTGATTTCAACAAGGCTGTGAAAATAACACGGGAATTTGCTGATTCAAATCCTTATCTTGATCAAAGCACGTGACTTCTTGCCTTCAGCTTGGAAGTGCTTCATCACTATGGGCTCACCTGGTGATCAGTGGGGTGTGGCTGACATGGCTATTCTCTTCAGACCTGATCTTGACCCTGAACTGCAGATTCAGCTTGTACCTAAGTCTATCTACCAGGCCTTATCTGGTGATTTGGACTCTTGGCTATTGTCACCAACCCTGCTCTACTTGCATTGTTCAGGTATCGTGGGACTGCACCCATGTTCGTGAGGCCTTTTTATCCTACCTATCCTACCCCCCTTCTCCTGCAGAGCAGCCTACCTTTGCTGTACTGTTAAATACAATGTCGTACTTAGAAGTGAAAGGAAGAATGGCTGCGTGTTTTTGCGCAACAATCAAATCTGCTCTTCAAGCATGTGAAGTGAGTGAACACAAATTCCCCAAAAGTACAATGGCAAAGCACTGGTGAGGGGCAGATTGAATGGAGTACAGCCATTAATAAAAGAATTTTTGTTGTCCCATTTTCTTGTTCTTTCTCGCAATGGTATCACTATCTATTTAATGTCATTACGCAACAGCTATATTTCATAGCACACAGAAATTGAGAGTGGTTTTTGTGTATTGGTCTGTATTTCCCTTGTTTGCTTTGAAGCATATAGTTCTGGAAAAAATAATGATGAAGAGTATGCTGAGACCAAAGGTAATGCAGAGGAATTTCAGAGAAAGAACTGTAAATACTGCTTCAAAGAATTAAGAGAGTGTATGGAGTTAAGAGGTGTATGGATAAATTTCAGGAAGAGGGATTCATCAACCATTAATGACCCTCATGGACTACTCCGTCTTTTGTGAATGAAGGACAATTTTGTTGCCTTTTTGCTTTCTTTCCTCACATTATGCTGGATATGGATATACCATACAAGACACCACAGATGAGAAATCTAGGCATAAACAGTGATGCATATTGTTAAAATTTAAAAATATTAAAAATGCTATTTCAGGTAACCTGGAGCAAGTCAATGAATTGGCAGCTCTTTACAAAAATAACCTCATGTCCACTTCTGCCAAGGCAAGAGAAGTTACACAAACTGACCTCATCTGAGTTATGGAGAAAGCCTGTGATACAATAGTTATCCACATGGCAGATGGAGACTTTGTTGAAGAATTTGTGTATCATTTTCTTGGATGAATTAAACACTTCAGTCAAATGTTATCTGATTTTAGGAAAAAAATGAACCAAAGACAGGTAAGTATTTTGTAAAGGCGTGTAGCTCTCAAGTGATTTAAAATCTACTACATCACAGCTGCTTTCTTTGAGTCAAAACAATGTAATGGAAATTTTCAGTTAAATGACAAAACTCCTTGAAATTATTATCATAACATCCATAACAATATCAGAATAAGAAATCTTATTCTCTACACTGAAAAGTGTGGAACTGTATTTCAGGAACACAATAGATGCAGAAATATGCAGTGCTCCATCAGGGTCATTAATACAGAAAGAACCAGCAAAATCTACCCCAAACATCAGCACAAAAGTCTCTGTGCTTCTTACAGAGCTGAAGAACAGATGGGCATCTCTTATTTTACAAGACACTGTCAGATGCTGGTAAGAAAAATGTATCTCTAAAAAGTAATCCATTGTGAATAATTAGCCATTTAAATGTGTGGCCTTCTTTTTCTGTTTTCCAGTGTACAACAATAAATACTCTTGTCTTTTCTAGCATTACCTCCATATGAATAACCTGTACGATTCTTGTGTTGTACAGTATTTTTGTCTTAGACCTCCATTCTGTTATATGCATACACACACACAAAGGTCTACTGCAGAATTTTCTGTTGAGATCCCCATCACCTAAAAAAACATTAGACTTGCCACCACCTGGAATATACTGCTGCAAAGGAGAACTGGAATGTGCTTTCCTAATTAGGAATTAGGATTTCCTAATTTAGATTAAGCATTAGCTAGCTCTCTGAATTACAACAATCAGTCACAGTGTATCACTCTTACTATCCTCATCCCAATTAGTATTTAATGACTTACACCAAGTGGCATAGGTTCAATGGGAGACAGTGCCCTTTCCTGCCCTTTCCTACAAGCTGATTTATAGGACTCCCCTTGTCAATGTACTGACAATCTAATTGTACCTTACCTCTTCAGGACTCTAATCTATCCCACTGAGCCCTAATCTGGATCAAAATAGAGAATCATAGAGAAATTATAAAAGAGGTACAATAAGTGCCTGAAATAACAGATCTCGGAGCATATCCTGATAAGAGGAATAAACATAACGAAGACCACTAACCGTTGCCACTAGTGGGTAGAATATTGTTACCAATGTGGACTAACTGCTTCAATATTTAGTGGCAAATGGATCAGGGGAAAAATGTGTTTGTTTCTTCAAATATATCAGATCCACTTTCTTTTCAGCAATTAGCAACTCAAAGAATGGCAAATTGGAACAGTGTTGTGCTTCATTTAGTCATTGTCCCCAAGAAATTATGACCAATGAACAATCCAAAGGGGAACCCAGCATTATTGAAATGCACATCATGAAACATACACAGATTTCCATAAAGGTGGTTTACTTTCCCCCATACGTTATTCATAGTTTATATCCATGGCTTTAAAAAGAAAGACAAAGAAACAGAGTGGTAATTTTAATGCTGTGTGGAGCTTGTTCTTAGCTACGCAATACTAAATTAGACAGTCAGCTGCACTCCAAGTAAAATGAAGCAGTTCTATTCTGACTGGGGTGCCTGGATAATGGTTACACTCTAAAGGTTATGGAATCAATGGGTAGAGAAAAAAAGTCAGTTTCATCTCTGAGTTACACTTGTACATCAAATGACTGCTTATCACTGGTAAAAAAAAACCCAAATGGTTTGTTTCGTGCTGAAAGGGCATAAAATACTCTCTGTGATGTAGTAAAGTAAGGAATTAACTGTGCTGACACGACTTGTTCTTTCAAAAAAATTTGTAAGTTTTGGACAATAGCCTTCAACAAATAGGAAGAAATTAATGATATTGGCAAGTGTCACTCAAAGCATCCTAATCCAAGAGGCAGCACTGTGACCCTTTCTGAAGTTTTCAGGCTCTAATGCCTCCACAGCTACTGACACAGGAGTAAATTGTATTTTGAAAGGCATGTCTTTCCAAACTTGGCAGACAGGAAAGAGATATTTTTACATGTGGTACAGAAGAAACAACAGAATGATGTGTGTATGTAAGTTTTCTCTATGCTTCACAAAGATCATAAAAGCAACATTATTGCAATTTCTATTCTTTTCAGCCTTGTTGCTGCTTTTACAGAGGAATATGAGAGGAAAGACCCACAAGGAAAATCCTCTGCACTGCTTTCTTGCAAGTACTGCAAAATTACCCAGTTGTTCCCATGTAAGACCTGAACTGCAAGATGCAGTTGGTAACTCTTTCCTTTTATTGAACTATAAACTTCAGTAGATTAATTGTTTCACATTAGGAGGCAGAAAACAAAATCCATGTGAACTTCTAACCCACCAGGTTTATCATCACAGAGGAAATTCATAATCTGTCCCTCAATATTTGCTTGGATTTCTGAAGGTTTCACCTATGATGCATGAAGTGCTGTCCCCAGTAAAATCAGTATCACAATCTCCATTTGATTTCAATAAAGAAAGTATTTCAGTCCTGTTCTAATGCTTGGGCTATATGGTTCTCTCAGTGTCTCTATAGAAATTTGAAGTTGGAAGTTATTTGAAATTCAGAATCTTTTGTAGCTTGCAAAGCATCTGACACTAAACAGTGTAAAATCATTACCTTTTCTATTACAAACTTTTCTTAATTAATTTTGAAGCATTACCTTTATCTTTTTTTTGCATGGAAAAAGTAAATTCCATTTACATTATCCATATTTTTATAGCTCATAAAAATTGATTTAATGGCATATTTAATTTTTAAAGTATGCAGGAAAATGAATGATAGATTTTTCAGAGTATATATTATGCAGTGGGAATATTTTTATAATTAATAGAAAATAAATTTCTTTGTGATATACAATTATTTTTGGGATTCTCCCATTTTATAAATTCCTTTTCAAGTCAAGAAAATTTCCCTTTCAAGAAATTACAGTTTATGCGTGATCTATTATATTTTTTTTACATTGAAGTGCACATTAAGCTGCCAATTTCATTGGCAAAATTTGTTATATTTCCATGCAATAGAATTTTATAAGTAAAACATAAGAAATTCAAAGATTTTAAGAACACTTTGATCCAATGAGACATATAAACATTGCCTGAATTATATATAGACTTGAGGAGTATGTCCAAAAAAGAAACAAGCATAATTAATTATAAATGGCATTTCATTTGTTTCCTGCAATAAAAATCTGAACGAGATCCAAAGCATTTGGCTGAGCATCAGTGCTTGGCTTCAGCCATATTACAGCAAAGTCTGGTTCCCAGATTTACGATCCTTAGGGAAGGGTGAGATACCTCCTGATAATTTATGTTCAGAGCAACAGTACGTCATGACTAGACTGACAGCGAAAAAGTATGTCTCAATATTCAGTACATATGTTTGAATACCACGCATAACCTTGTTTTGGAATCCAGAGCACAGAGGTTTATTTCTCTTGAAGACAAATATCTTCCTGTAAGCCTCAGAAGGGGGGCTCCTACCTGCATAACAGTGCATTGGCTTAGGTACTCTGCCGTGAGTTAAAGATTTGTTTCACCAACATTTGAACATCTATTATGTAGGCAACTATATCTGAAATAGTCATCTAGGCTCCGTTAATAACTAATGAAGATAAACAGGAAATTCTAGGAAGTAGTTCCTTCAACCTGTTTTAGACAAATACCTCAGGAGGAGGTGAATCCTTCCCAGGGGCCTGGTTTTGATTTGAAGTTGGGAGTTACTTTTCTTCTTCTTTCTTTTTTTTTTCCCTTTGCGACACACCAGGTAACAGAAGTAATATGTACATCATGTATTTTTTTCTAAGGACAGACTTATTTAATCATGATTGAAAGGTCTTTATGTCTATATGTTCTCATTTGGCTAAAATCAGATCAATTATTGATATACATGAGCAGCCTGTTTATTTGGGCAGACATTTCTGTCTGTTTTCAGAAACTAACAGGGTTTTATATCCAAAAAAGGAGTCAGAAAGGCTCCCAAAGTACCTCAGTGAGCAATGTTATGCACATCAGGTTTTTTAAGACTGATAAAACTAAGATTTAGTGCACAAATAAGTAGTTAAGCTCTGAGATGTTTTAGTTTTCTATGTACCTTTTTTTTTAAAAAAAAGTCCTCTCAATTTAAACAAAATAGTGGTTCATTTTTCACTAAAATTTGAAAGTTCTTATAAGTGTTTTCTGGGCATCTTTAAAAAAAGGTGAAAAATGCACAGTGGCATTTTAAGACCTAATGATGGCTGTTAGCTTATAAGACAGTACAAAAAACTGCTTTCAAACCCGAAGTGCATAAATGGAAGAAATTAGTCAGGAGACATAGTCATATATCTAGTGCTTGATTTTTCTCTCTGTCTTCTGTTATTTAACCATTTTAGACATATCATAGTTGTCTAACTCAGATGGGATGTTTGTATTTTAGATGCATAAAATTAGGAACGTGAGTACCGCTTAAAGTACGCAGTATTCTCCTGATTTGTCAGGGCTAAATTTCCAGAACACTGGAATCTAAATGATACTTTAGCATTTATCAGAAGCTGAAAGAGTGCTTCAGAAACACAACCAGCCTCTATCAATAAAAATTGCTGCAAATTATGGATAATTTTGCAAATGTTGGAGATGTGAAATAAGTTCTACCAATCTGAAAATTCACCAAGAATTCATTCCTTAGGTTCATGTTGGTATGTAACTACAGTTTCCACTAATATCTGCACGACTTCTTCACCTTTTTAGTCAAAGACTATCGTCTTTAATGTGTGTCTAGCAAACATGAGAAAACATTGTGAAAACATCACTGGAAAGATTACCACATCAAAGAGAATATCTGCCAGTGTCAAGAAACATGCCAGACCCCATGACTCACAGTTGTTATAACAGTATTTGTATTACCATATAAGGTACTAATCAAGATTAAAGCCAAAGAGTCTGGCAAAGTAAAATGTCATCTCTGCCAAAGAGAGCTTACAATATAACTAAGGAACAAATACAACACTTCACTGTAACTGAAAAAGGAAGGAAATGGAAGCCTCAAGGACAATATCAGTGTTTTCATTTTAGTGTTTTTATGTGGTTGATCAGGTGCTGAGGCAAACAGATCTAAAAACTGTATGGAAGGAGTGGCCACAATAAGGGAAAACACTCCTCCCAAAACCGGCTAGAAGTTTTTGTAATGATAGAGCAAGCCTTTCCTCCAGCCCATTGACAGAATTTTTTCAGGTAATTTGGAAACAAGAAGAGGCTAATGTGTATAAATGATGATGCAGTCTCTGTTAGTAGTACAGGCACTACTGATAAAATTACAGCATTCCAGTTCCTCAGTAATACTTAATGAGCAGTACAAGATACATTCAAAAACTAAATGATGATTGCTTATTTAAAAGTGCCAAATATTAGGCAGCAGATGACTTTATGTAGATATAGCAAGACAACCAAATGGAAAAGTTAAATATGGGGATATTTCTCAATTCGAAACAAGTTTTTTGATATTCACATTTTGAACACACAGAATCTTAAATTTTGGATTTTGTGGTTTTGCTGTTCATATCTTGGTATGATTGAAAACAACTTCAAATTGTGTGTTTTATCCATTGCTTAAAATCCTACAAGGTGCACGTAAAAATGCTTACCTAAATGCTTATCTGGAATCAGCAAGCATTCTAGGAAGGAGAAATATCCAATCAACCTCTTACACCAAAAGGAAAGGGCCATGTCAGAATGACAACTGTGGACTTGATAGAAGGCTTGTTACCAAAAATGTTCTTCAATGTATTTTTGTACCCCTGACCTAGCTGACAAAAGGAAATAGCTTGCAGAAGTTTGACCTTTCTGTTG
The DNA here is from genome assembly GCF_964195595.1 of Calonectris borealis. NCBI lineage: Eukaryota > Metazoa > Chordata > Aves > Procellariiformes > Procellariidae > Calonectris > Calonectris borealis. The sequence goes on from NC_134312.1 coordinate 170,643,266, forward strand.
AATAAGCTAGCTGGCTGTAGAGCTAAGATTTATGACTTTTCAATGATACTACGGCATGGAAAACAGTAGATCGTTAGAGTTGAGTAGAACCCCAAATATTGTATTATTGTAAAAATAAGTTATTCATCTTTCAGTCACAAATAATGTAGGTTTATATCTTCTTTTAATTTTGTTTAATTAAATAGATGTTAATTGTAGTCTTTGCAAGAGCAAATGGGGCATAATTTCAGGTTAAGGTAAGCAAGTGCAGCTTTACTGAAACCAATGTTTACTCAAGGTCTGAATTTGGCCTTGTTTGAATAATTTATGAAGGTAAATCCATATCTATGTCATCCTAATTCCTTTTCTCCCAGGAATTTTTGAAATAGAACAGTTTCTTGTGTATATCAAATGCAGGTTAATGTTTTCCTTATTTAGTCAGTACTTCCAATTAAAGTCTGAAAATAACAGTTCTACAGAAGTAGAGAACTACTTACCCATTGACTCTTCAGTATCTTGGTAAATTTTTAACAGAAAATGTCAGCTGAGTGTATTTCTAATCTATTTGAACTTGCATTTGTATTACCTGTTAATTTGACCCCTTCTCTTTACACAAAAAATAATCTATCACTCATTTCCTTTATCCAGAAAAAGATAAACAAGATCTTTCAGCTTAGTGAAACTGAGAGATCTGCACTTTCACTTCACTTAGTGAAATGCACTTTGAAAAAATAGTTTTTCAACACCCATCAGCAAAGCAGTGTGTCAGTCAAACTTTATTAATTCAAGTTTTGTTATTGCTTCAACATTTGTTACAGCAACTTTATACAGCACATTTGCAAAATGCATAATAAGATCACTGAATGGAATAGAAGCAAACAATAAAAATGCACAATAAAACCACATCACAAAAATTACATTCGTAACACCACAAATAGTACAACATTACTCTGCGGAAATTTTTGCAGCAATCAAATACAAGCATTCTTACAGTATTACCTGGTATTATTATTTTGTTTCAGGAATTAAAATATTTATTGATAAACATGTTAATAGGAAATGTTTGGTGATAATAAGACTATATGAGAATGGGGTTATCTTTTGTTCTCATAACTTAATGATGAAAATAAGAACCCCTTTATAAATCTTGATAACACATATTGATGTGCATATCAAACCTATCTTCTCCCTGCTTTACACAGGCATAATGCTTGACAATTTTCATATTGAGTATTTTATATTTGATAAGGGCAAAGTGATTGATCTGGACAGGCAGGGGAATGGGAGGACTCTTCAGAGAGAATGCTAAATTGTTATGAAAATGCAGAGACAAAGAAAACCCTTACAGGCTAGCAATTTAAGCTATGTATGTCAATTCGATTGTGATTCTTAAATGGAAGTAGTAACAAAATTAGTAATTTTTAAATAGTAACTTTTCCAGTTTACGTAATTGTCTTCTATTGTTAATTCTCAGTTCAACTGAGGATATTAGGTAGATGGATCATTATCAGAAGCATTATTTTCCCCTATGTAATATTTTTTGTGGAATATAAATAAATGTTAAAATTGATTTTAAAATTATATTCTTCCTTGCTTAAAGTATTTAACGAATTTGTATTTTTACAACTTTATTGTAATTCCAAAAATCACCAGTCTTGTGACCAACAGTTCAAGAAATCTTTCAGAACTTCGTTACACATGCTAAAGAAGCAAAAGATAATAACATCACAGGTATGAAAATAACAGCACAGGTCTATCATTAACCCATCAATTCTAGAAGCCTGATTCTGCAAGGGAAATTTTTTACAGATTTCAGAGATTGCTTAAGCAATCCCAAAATGTCTCTCCCCAAATTCATTATGCCTCACAAGCCTTCCACTTACCTCTCCTTTCCCAAAGAAAGACTATTGGTCCACTGTCTTTATGTAGGATTTCTCATAAATACCCAATTTACATTCTTTTTTAGCATTTTCTGCTAGTTGAAGGCAAAGGATATGAAGGCATTGTTACTGGAAGTGTGAAATTGAGAACTGGAAGTAATATTCAACTGGAAATAAGTCAGAGGACAACAAAATGTTTTCCCTTTGATGACGCTGATAGGATGAGGCCTTTATATTCTCTACTTGAATTCAAGGCTCTTCTAGCAACCTAGAAAAAATGTAAATGCATGATTTGTGAAGAAAATATCAAATTCAATAGTCTTTCTCAACTTGCCTTTGAGAAAACATCCAAGCTGGTCTCTCAAGCAAAATGTGTCAAATGACAAAGAATAGACTTTAATTTCCAGTGACACATAAAAGCCAACTTGTGGCCTCAATGCATTTGCCTTTGACCATGGCTTTCGAATTCAAATACACCACAAAAAAAACTCTCCATGTGTGTCTATTAATATCTAGCTATTGCAAAATGGCTTCCTGAGCAATTGAAGTGTACTGATGTACACATACAGATTTCAAGAAAGTCTTTAAGAAATTTTACATATTAAAAAATATGTAGATTTTTTGTAAAGGTTTTGATTTCTCATTATTATTGTCAACATCATATAAAACACATGCACATCTCCAGTTCAAAGTAGAATTTAAAGTATGCTAGCAGAGAAAGAAGACTCTTTGGACAATGTATGTAGTGAAATTAAATGTTATACAGTGCTGAATCTGGTACAGAAGAGTTGCAATCTCTGTGTTTGCCTAAGTCAAGATTAATCCGAAAAATATCACAAAATCAGAGTAATAATCTTTACAAAGGTGGGTTGTTTGTGGGGATCTTTTAGTTTAACTTGTGTCCTAAGAAGTACCTAATTTATGCATCAGAACAACATTTTTCCTCTCACTTTCTCCATTGTTTTTTTTGTTCATTTGAAACATATCACTTCAACAAGGAGAATGTAAATCAGGAGGCTGTGAAATGTGACTAAAGAATCCTTCTAAGAAATATAACCATGTTAGGCTGGAATCAAAAAGTGGGTTTATAGTTTTCTAGAATATGAAAAACTATTGCCAGTTGGAACTTTTGAGCCTTTTTTTGTGGACTTTATGAAATACAGTTTATTTCAAAGGGAAGAAATCAGTCATAAACATTAGCTACAGAAGGACATGATTGCTTAGTTTAAGGTGCTAATGAGAAATTAAAACACAAAAAATGCAAATATAAAATAAAATATGTATCTCTGGCTAATTTCTTAAGGAAGAAAATAACATCCTAATGATCTCTGGAAAGCTTTTTCATCTTGACTGTGAAATACAATCAGTTTGTCAAAACATAGAGATAGATACTGAAGTTTGACTCCAAGATATCACTGAAGGCATTGTTATTTTACTCTGAACTGCAAATTTTAAAGTCTTAATTAGAGAGCTGTGGAGTAGGTGTGATATGCTGAATTAATTGATGAATTGCTTGTTTGATTAAAGTATGATTAAACAGATTTATTTTTATTTCATATTCCATAAATGATAAATGACTCTAAAACTAGTTCTGTAATTAAGTTACACATACAGTAAATGAAGAGATTAATGTTTAATTAACTAAGGTCTTAACTATAGCACTGGAGGCTGTATTCATTAAGGAAAATCTACAGTAACTGTGCTGGCCTAACAGTTTTTTCATGGAACTTTTGTTAAATTGAACTATTGTGTATGAAGAATGAAATGATGGCTGAAAGGTTATATTTTTCCTTAAAGAAGAGACTTGTAGGTGTAGATTCTTCCTTGTTGTAAATTATACCTGTATTTGTACTGATGAAAATTTACTGATTTCCATCACCCAAGTTTCTGATGCTAAGGGTCCAAAGCTGTGACACCTGTATTTTCATAAGCAACAGGGTGGATGAGCACATGTACCAGAGTAGTGAGGAATGCTCTCCAACCCCTTCCAAAGGCGAGAACCCTAAGTCCGGCCACCTCAAAGTGCGTACATACCAATGCTTATAGTCTAGGCAACAAACAGGAGCAACAGGAATTCTGTGACCAGTCTGAGAGTTATGATGTCATAGGAATCACAGAAACTGGTGGGAAAACTGGAGGACCACAATGGATCGCTACAAATCCAAAACATAACACCATGTGTGAACTACTATGAAGAACATTAACTCTATATGAGGCAAAACCAGTACAGAGCTACGTTGATGATCTATCTGAATCTGGAAATAAGTATTAAGCCAATCAGTCTAAAGAAAAGAATTCAACAGAACTGAATATTAGAGAAGTTACCACCTGAAAAAAGTGAAGCTGCAGTACTTTTTTGTGAAATAGACAAAGTAAATTCTAATTGTCTTTTACCAACTTTACTTGTTTTTATTACTCATAAACGTAAGTCTATGGTTTTATTTTTAGATTAATAAACAGAAGAATAGTATGGTTCCAATAATAGGTAAGTATTTCTTTCAAATTTTTTAAATTCATTGTTCCTTTATAGTAAGCCACATGAAAGTTCAACATCTATCTCTTCAGCACTGCAGCATTTTGGTGTTTCTAAAATATTGTCATGGTTGCAGAATACAGGGTTTGAATTTAATAACAGCTGTGAGTCTTACAATGATGTCATGGTTTAACAAGTCCTTATTTCCATTCTCATTGGAAATAACAGCATAGTCACAACAAAGCAAAATCATGCATGCTCTGAGATCTCAGGGCAAATATAAAATAATCCCTGTCAGTGGTCCATATGTGATCATCAGTTCAAGGATCCATAAAAAGATTTCAACAATTGTATTTTTACACTTTCAATTTTCTGTTCAATACACTTGACAGTTTTGAACTATTTCATACTAATGAGTCATTTCTATTCTGAACTCAGACACATTTGGTATTAAAACGTTGGCATGCAAATTTTACTAGCCCATGGAGAACTTCCCCCCCCCCCCGCCCTCAGCTGAGCTGGAAAACAAAGATCTGATAACAATTTTAACCAAACAAAAATTAGTTTTGTCATAAGATTACGAATTGCCATTGTAACATTTCCAAGCTCAGCAACTAAACATATAAAATTAAGCCTTCCTCATCAAATTATCATAAAATAAATTGACCATGAGTAGCAGCAGCATCATGAAATTGATTATGGCAATGTATCTTTCCATTTCTACTTCAGAATTATTTAAGAAAAAAAATAGAAAAGTTTAGATGAAGCTGTCAGCTATACTTGTGTTGGTATTTCAGTTTCAATATTTATATTTCAAATACATAAATATGTGATTATACATTCAAACAATTTTACAACCTTAACTGTCTTCAAAACAGAAAAACTTTCCTCTGGGAGGCTGACAAGAGGAGGAAGTCTTGGGATTACTGGGAGTCCTGAACTTGCAGCAATTACAAGATGATTAAGAGAGAGCTTTGGTGTTGATTTGACTTGAATAAATGTTTAAAAAATGCATTATTTGCTATTATATTGATGTTTTCATTATTGTTCATTTGTTTTCATTATTGTTTGTTTATAGAGCTCTTGACTTGGAGTTTAATACCTTTGCAAGTCTCCACACACACATTAGGTTCCTATTTACAATGGCCTGTTTAAGAATGTAACAAAAGAATGGCATAGAAAGTCAGTACTAAAATCTTTCCAATTCCATGTATGGTTTCTGATAGGAGCAATGCAGATGCTCAGGAAAGAGTATAAGAACAGGACATGTGTAGTGATGTTTTCCTAGATGCTTACATTCTCCCAGTGTATAATGATTTGTGACTCAAGGTCTTCCTGACCCAGAGGTGATTTCTTTCTGTTTAATAGACCTCTAAACATTTTTCTTTAAAAATCTGTCCAAATCTTTTTGAACACACATAAACTTAGAGCACTCAAAATGTCCTGTGGCAAACAGTTCAATAGCTTAACTGTGTTTTGTGTGAAGAAGTATTTCCTTTTATTTGTTTTGAACCTGGCAGCATAGATCTTTCACTGCGAAAGAGAGTAAACAACATTCTCCATGACACTCAGGATTTTATAGACCTCTATTTTAGCATCCTGTAGATTGCAGATCAAAAAGTACTGGTATAGATTCACTGCTATTAGTGCTATTAAGCCCTTCAACTCTTTACCTTTACAGTAACTACATCAAATAAAACCAAAATATTTCCTCTCATTTTCAGCCAGAAATATTGCGCCACAAAGGGGAAAAAATCCAGATTTAGCTGGATCTTATACTAAATAAGATTTTATTTTAACTAAAAAAGATTTAAATTTTAAAGATTTCTAAATCTAACAGATTTAGACCACTGATACGTTAATAAAGAAGTCTGGCTATTCACTTTTCCTTTCTCTAGAATGTCATACTGCATATCATTAAATGCAAAAACATTTTCAAGGTTTGCTGAAAGGCAAAATGATGAAATTATAGCCTTCAGATATGTGTTCACCTATTTCCCTATTCTTAAATGACATTATATCTGCTTACATGTATAAAATACTGTTAATTGCCTGATTAATCTGTTTTCTTATTTTTCTCCCGTTTCATGCTATTTCTGACTCCCATGTTTTTAATCTTCACACAGAACTTTAGTCTCCATGGAAATCAATCATAAATCCACATCTTTTTCTTCCTTTTCTTGTGCATTGCTCATTGCTGAATATTAAAAGCTGGTAATAATTTAGATCAATAGTACTTAACAAAAGTTATTTAAAACCAAAACACCACTACTGCACATAAACAGATTTGGTTCATGCTCATTATAATTTCTATATTGTTTGATTTTTAATGTTCAACTTCAAAGTGCAATTCAGAAGAAAGATTCCACAGAGGATGTTGAAACATATATTTTCCAGGACAGGAAATAATCTGGATATGTATTTGGAAGGTGCAGCTCACATAGCAATTGCAAAAAAATATATAATGAGTAGCCTAGATTTTTGTCTTGCAAAAATACTCTGAAGTCAATACAGCGATAGAAATTTATATCTGCTTAACTTTTCTCATGTTTGCAGCATAATGAGATAAGCAGGTCTTTGTAACTACTGACTTTCAGATTAACATCCGTCCTTCTTTCTTTATGTAATATCTATCTCTTCTTAGTGTTGTTTTTGTAGGTGTTCTCCTTGTGTCCAAAACAAATTCTGTCCATAAGTAGCATACACCCTCTTTCTAAACATGACAACAAAAATATACATACTTTGAAGCTAACAAAGACATCTATAAATCAGATGTTGCCACAACACCATCAATTTGTGAATTGTTGTTCTGAAAATATTTTATATCTACCTCTGTTGTTGTCTTCATAATGTGAAAGGATGATAGTGGATGCACATGCATGGACCCTGGCAATTATCTCATTTAGAAACTGTGTTTCTGAACAGTGCTCTGCCATTATGTTATTCATGTTTGTAGCTATGAGAAAGTGAAAATAATCACTTGGGCAATTCATCAGTGCCTCTATGAATTGTCCAGGACATCCAGAGCTGCTTTGACTAATACTTGTTTAAGTCCTCTGACATACCTCCAAGAGGATTTCGTACATATCACAGGAAATGAAGATTCAAACAACATGAAAACTTCTAAAGACATTTTTGCAACTTCCTATAATTCACAGTGGATGTACTGAGCATAGTGTTACTTCATCATATGATGGATAAGAGTTACAGTGAGTTTTATCTGAAAATCTGAGGTCTTTGTTTGGAAACCCTAAACATATTTTTCAACCTTGTGACTAGGAAGAGGACATATTAGCTTAGATCAAAAAAGGAATTTGTGTGATTTAAGATTATAAATATTTCCCCTATTTCTTAACACATTTATTTGTCTAGATATGCAGTGCAGATTGGACAAAGAGTGTTTAAGGAAAAGAAATCGTTATGCAACTGCAAATGCATTATTGTTCTACTGAGGTAGATTGATTTACATATATGTCACTTCAAAGGTTTTGTGATTTATTCCAGATAAAGTTCTGTCTCCCCTGTGCATACATCTCCTTCACTTAAGCTTTCTAGGTTCCAACCTTTTTGCCTGATTGCCCCTTCCCAGCACTATGTTCTGGAGTGTGCATAGCATTTTCCACAGTATTCATACCTTGTGAGCTCTCTTTTATCATAAGATGCCGAGATCTTTTCAATTCCACCCTTAAAAAATATTAAAAATAATTATTAATGAAAGGAAGTTTCCAGGAGCTTTTTTGTATGGTATGTAGGTATTCTCATATTTTTCTGTTCTTTTACCACTGATGAAGTATTTCATACTGACTCTAATCCTGAACAAAAATTATCATGCTATCCGTTATAAATTATTAATATCACCTGTCAAGACATTTCTCTGCAACACAATGGTTGTTTCAAGGTTTACATCTTTAGTTTTATTTTCTACTATATTTATCCATCTCTTAATAAATTGTACCTCAACTGAGGTAACATATAACACTATCAGTGTTTAGCTGAATAAACTGAAGATCTGGATATCTGCTGCTTATGAAAGGTGTAATTTGCTAACTTTCCAGCTTTTCCTGTGAACTAAAGTGTAAGTCCAATTCTAGACCTACTGTGCTCTCAAAGCAGAAAAATAGACCCTGCAAGAAAGATGTTCTATTATGACAGTGATGACAAGTGTCTTTTCCATAAAAACATTGCTGTAATACAAGTATAGTGTAGGTATAATCTATATTATTACATTTCAGAGATTTACCCAATGTTTCTATTATTTTATTTGTCTAAGGAATCTTAGCATTTTTATTCCACCTCTTCTTTTTATATATGACAAAAAGTTGTATAGCCACACTATGTAAAATCAAACTCACAAACTAGTCATAAAAGGCCACTGCAAAAGAGGAATTTATTGTAGTAATATATATGACATATCATGTGTATCATATACCAGGCATACCAACTCTGACCAGTTGCAACAAGGGTATTTTCTGAGACTATTTGTCCATGTTATAATTTTAGAAAACTTTGTTTATTTGTTTGAGTGTGTGGGGTTTTCTTGGTTTTTTCTGTTTTGTTGTTTTTTGTGGTTTTTTTTTTTTTTTTGTCTCTTTAGTGGAAACAAAGTTTAATTGTTCCAAGACAGTTTTACCTTTGTGAAATCATTCAATTGATTTTTATGGTTGAGAAGAATTTTCATGTTCCTGTTCCCTTGCCTGTTCTGTTCTAGTAAAATCCAGACTAAGCTGTTAAAATCAGTATCTTTCTAAAGTTACCATAGAGATTGATTTTTTTTTTTCCCCCCATAGTTTATATGATTATGAAATTAGGTCTCTGTGGCTGTACTTCTCTAAATGTAATCTAAGGTCCTTCTGTTTTGGATTTGCAGTGTAGTGCTCTGATTTGAGTATATATGAATTTTTTGTTGCACAATCAGTTTTTATAAATAATAGTTTAACTTCAGTTAGCACCCATGTATTTAACCAGTAGTAGAATGGTAGAACACCTATTCAGAGGATACTCCTTAAGTTTTTAGACAAATCACTGAGATCATTTATTATTGGGTGTAACGTTATCATGTTCAGTATAAAATAAAAAGTGAGGGTTGGCTCAACAGGAAAGCATCACTTCAGCAATGAAACATGTTGTAACTATTTTGGTGTTTCATTTTACATTAATGTAAATGATAATTAAATGCAACTTCTGCAAGCGTTTATGCTTTGAGTAATGTGGAACTCCTCAGAGATGCTGACTGAATACTCATGAGCAAAATCCATGAAGCGTTTTTTTCTTTTTCCCAAGAGTCAATCGGCACCATGATGAATTGGTCTTTAAATCAATTAATGTCATCTTTTTTGGATTTTCCTGAAGAAATTGGGACAACCTTTTCTGAAGTAACATGCCTGGTTTGCAAGAGCTTTCAACATTAGCGAACAACAATACAGATTATCTTGCTTATTCCCAACCTGTTAAAACTCTTGACATTCCAGAAAAACCTTGAGACTATTCTTACTTCTTGCCAAATCACATGTATAAGAGTTGTAGCTGGTAAACAAGCTAATGATTGTATTTAAGTAAGGCTTGATCCTGTGAGGTCTTTCAAATTAATCTCAAGTGGATTATGAAGGTGTTTAAAAGTGATGCTTATATTGCTACTGCTGTGGGTCTACATAGCAATCTTTTTTTTTTTTCCTATTTGTTTTGACAGTATTTTGACTGTCATATGCATTTTCTGCTGAAAGATGTATATGAATGCATTCTTATATTTATTAATAGCCTACTTACCCACATTATATTAAAAATCTAGGCCCAGACCAAGTGCGCTCCTTCACTATAAGTAATTTTAGCAACTAACATTTTTGTGGTTGCCCAATTTTTGTACATTTAAATTAATCAGAGAAATCCTAACCCCAGCTTTTCAGTCTCCTTATCACACTTTTCCCATCATCTCCCTATCTACAGAATAACAGGACCTAAAAATAACTGTATACTATACATAAACACACATAAGAAAAAAAAAAAAAACAAGTTTCAAGTTTCCTAGATTCTACGTTTGCTGATAAACCTTGACTGTTCCTTGTGAATTTACACATCTTTTCTTCATTCCATGATGTTATCCATTTGCCAGTATCTAATGGCACTTTGACATTTAAAACAGAATTAACGAGAAACTTGGGAAAATACACAATCTATTTGAAACAATTAGAGAAAAATATATCATGCCAGATCCAACAGCCTGAGAGAGGCAAGGCTGCTGCAATACACACATATGTACAAGGTGGATCCCTCCAGCAGCTGTCCCCTGGATCCTGATGTCCCCAGTTGCTGGCAGCTGGACATACAAGTCCCCAGGGATGCAGCCCCACTCCAGTTGCTGGTACAGACCCTTACGTGCACACACACTCACAGAGCTGGCCAGGACTCCCCCGGTCCCATAGCTGACACCCCTCTGCTCTCACCCTTAGAGACACACAGATGCTCTTACACCCAGAGGTGGTCCTTGGAAACACAATCCCCCCCTCACTCCCAGGCCACTTTGTCCATTCACCAGCTAGTCCAGCTTGATCTTTGCTAACGATCACACACTCACTCACACACCTGCACTCACTCCAGCGATACATGGGCCCTCCAACCTGTGGCCTGACTCCAGCTGCTGCACTCACCCCCCCATGCACACACACGCACATAGGATAGAAAGCCTTCACCCAGGGAAGGGTTAGAAAGGAATTTAATCAGAAGACAAGACAGGCTGCACTGAACAGGCGCAGAGCATCACCAGACAAGTGTACTGATCAGGAAACTATTTACACGAGACTGTCCCTTTTTATCTCCTTATCGCTTTATTTTCCCACAGTTGATCCTTCCAAAATTCCTAATCCCCTCCCTTTTCCTGCCTTTGGTTTCTTCCCTAAAGATCTCATAATAAATTCTGCTCAATCCTGAACTGCTCTTCTCCTCCGTCCTGTAATTAGCCACATGCCCCTGGGCAGTCACGCCCCTCACTCTGCAAGGTGATCTGGAGAGCTGAGTTGACTATCTTGACAGGTTTCACACTGGGGCTGATGGCTCTGAGCGATCTGGAAGGTGCTGGGTCCTTGGGAGTCCTTAATTTGAGTTCCTGTCTGCTGTTGCTCACCCTGTGCTCCTCTGGCTTGTGGAGATGGGTTTTTGATGGACTGGTGGCCCCTGTGTTGGGCCTGGGAGTAGCCCGACAGGGAATTATTTGGAGTTCCCCCACCATTGTCTCTCTGAGCACTTTTGTGAGTCTGCAGATGAGCTTTATCACATAACCTTACAAAAACTTTTTGTTTTGGGGAAACCACCAATTTAATTTGATTTAGATGTGTGTCATTTAAAAATAGACAAATGAGATTCTAAATAAGAGGAAAATCAGGTATCTCCAGAACTAGCAACAATTAAATCCTGCTCTTCTGCAGTACTGATAAACTAGAATAATAGAAGGTAATAGATATTTGTTTCCTCAGACAAAAGAAAACCAACTGAAGTAGGAAAATTACTAGATAAGCTTAGTTACTTACAATATAAGTATTCTACCACAAAATTTTCATGAATCTGATATAAATCCTCTGGTCCTATTGATGTGAAATAACATCTCATCCAGGAAATATTGTTACATTCCATCCCTCCACAGTTCTTTTTATGAGTTTTAAAGTGTTTTCCTGTAATTTTTCACTAAGGCCATACTTTTGGGTTAAACTCCCTATATATCTGCTTTATAGAGAAGATAGTAGTTTTGCTGTCTTGTATAACAGTAGCCATGTGGTGTCAGATCTAATCATCTGTGGTAGTGTCTTGATTCTGACTATGATCAGGCAAATACCTAGACTATATCATAGATAATCCTTATTTAAAGAACTCAGCCTACTGTCCTCCAAACATTTAGAGTTCATAGACTTCTTGAGGTAGATAAAGTTATCAGGAATTTAGTTACAATTAAGAGTCCTCATAGATTGCATCTATCAATCTTCAACCCTCGTAGATGCATTTTGATGATCTCATGCTCTCTTCTGAACCCTTGTAAACCCTCAACATCTGAAGTGTCCCTTGGCTGGGAGTGTCACTCTTTTAACTGTCTACTGGGTAAAGAACTACTCCCTTTTCTTGCTTTGAATTTGTTTCCTCCTAGTTTCATTTGATGTAATGGGGGGGTGAAATCCATGTACATGCAGTAATGTAGCTAATTTAAGTCCTTACTGAACTGAGATTTTACTGTTAAAAAAAAGCAGGTACTAAACCCCATTACTCATAAATCTCACCTAGCTATTTCATTCCTATGTATATATATATGTGTATATGTATATATATATGGAAAAATAGTCTTCTGTGCTATTTCTTCCCCTTTGTTATTAAATTTATTTAAATATTTAGTATAGGCTGACAGCAGATGAGTTGAATGCATGAACATTTGGTTTGAAAAAGTCTCAAGGACAGTTTAGAGGTCTTTCTAAACTCTATGAACTGATTTTTAAGTGAGTGAAGAACATGGGAAATGGGGTTATAAGATGAGACTGATGTTATCATATCTTATTTCCAGCTGGGAGAATATAAAAATCTTCAATTCTGTACTGGAGGACTTGAAAAACCAAGGAATTTTGGACTTCAGTGGAGAAAATACTTATAATGGCAATGAGATATAAAAACCAGTCAAATTACAAGATAGAATGAAAGATAAGAGAGGATGAAGGGCTGGATAAAGATTTCAGGCAGGGCTGAATCAAAACAATAACGTTCACATGCCATTCAGATAATGAGAGAAATCTCATGTAACAGGAAAAAAGTTATTAAGAATTTAAGACTGAAAATAAAATGCTGGGTGCACCTTCACTGTTCAGTGATCCCAGGCTTGATGGCTCTGTATAAAGTATCCACATCCGCATGGCAACACTCACATTGTACCAAAATGAATTCTACGATTCTATGAAAATCTCATGTATGTGCATTAAAATTTGTCTTTTATTTGCAGGGGTGAAATATCCTGTCCCACAACAATGCACTTGCCCATGCTAATCTGTTCAGTCCTTAAAAGTGCACTGTGAAGGGTAAGCTTTCCTTGCTGTAGAATTACTTTTAGCCCATGCAAACTGTTATTCTGTATCCTGTTTCATTCACATCACATTCACCCACTGTGGATCTTGAGGAGTGGAAACTGTTGTGAGAACTAGGCATATTTCAGACAGAGCAGAACAAAAAAAAAAAAAAAAAAGAGTAAAAAAAGCACTCAATAGAGAACCACAGACATGCTGCAGCATATTTTGCTGCCTTATAAAGGTGGCAGCATGCCCTACAGAGATCACACATGGACTTAGTGAGGTCAGACATAAACCCGTCCAGAAAGAAAAGAATCCTTTGATATTTTCTTTCAGTTCTGGAGCAGGACTGAAAGCATAAAATATTGTGGCTACTTGCTCCTTCCTGCCTCAGATGCCTGAAACTGTATCTGGAATTCTAGATATCAGCTTCTCAGTCCTGTTAGAGCTCTTCTTCAGCACCAGGACATATAGGAGGTGCTGCCAGAGCAGAGTGAGGCTCCTACTTTTTCTCAGTTACACAACGGTACCTAAAAAATCTGACTGATGTTTACAGTTGTTGGGTCAGTGATTTGCAAAGCAAATACTGCTCCCTATAACTGTGAGCTTCGAACAGACTTCTTCACTATGCTGTGTTTATCAAGGGTGCACAGTCTGCTTGAGTGGTTCACATGAATATGATAATTGAAGACAACATTAGTAGCTCATTAAGAATGTTTTGATTGATCAAGGAAGAAGGATGGCAAGCTCCATGATGACGTTTACACCTGTAATCAATTTATAAATAAAATATTTATTTACAGAAGTGCATTTTGCTGGTTCATTCATGAAACGATGACAGAAAAGAGCTTATCAAAACAGGATGTGGATTTGGCTGAGTGAACTCAAGATGGGAGCTAAGGAAATAAGGGATGGTTTTGTACTAATTCCCTTTTGCTGAAGAGTAACCGCCATCTTGTATGATGTCAGTACACTATGTCGGTGTACTTTTGTGCCTGAATAATTTTTCCACCAGTTTCATTGTACTGTCAGTCTGAGATTTTAGAAGCTCTGCTTCAATATTTCTGCCTTTTTTTTTTTCTTTTCATTAATACCTGTACAACGAAGGAACATACGTAACATAACACTAACCATGAAAATCACTTAGTCTAATCAGTTAGTCATCTAGTTTGCCTTTCTATACAGACAAGAAAGATAGGCACTCTTAGAGGATGTCAGTTTCCCCTTTGAGGAAGGAGTCTCAGACAGCTCTGAGTAATCCTCCTCTGATGGTGTTACTAGTTTAAAAAGACTAAAGAGTCTAAATGACTCTTTATAACTAGAGTTAAACTCTAGTTAGAGGCTAGAGACCTAACTTAAGGCACAGTGGCAGCAGCAGCTCTGGGTATTAGAAACATTGTGAAAATTTACCACTTCTCCTGCTAGAATTTGAACAACTAAATTAAAGACAAATTCAGGTCTCTGAAAATGAGAAGTAAGAAATATATACCCAACATGATAGGAATTATCTGTCTTCGGGTTAGTAATTCACTTTGTGCTGAGGAAGTGGGTCAGTATATGCATCTGCTTACAAGCTTCCATTCATTGAACTTCGTCAACAAGCTCAAAATTCTCCCTTAGTAACTCCTCAATTTATAGAGGATGTAGGGGGTGAAAAAGAGGACTGAAAACGGACTGGAAATGGGCAGGATTTTAACCATGTGTTGTGGGTGTATGGAAGGAGGAAAAGATCTTTAAGGGAGTGGTAAGACTTGGATCACTTACACAAAAACGAGTAATGGTAAGAACAAGTTATAAGCCAAAAGAAAAATGAAAAATCAAAAGAAAAATAGGAAATACATAGAAAAGAGTAAAGACAGAAAATAAATAAGGCGTGAATTTAGAGACAGGAGTAAAAAGGACAAAACCAAGATTTGAGTTTGAAGAGAAATTCATTATACATACGTTGCTGATAGAGAGGAGAAACTGTTTGCCCACATCTTTCCCGGAAAGTGGAAACTCACTAGAAAAAAGCAAGCTGTCCTTTGCTGTACTGAGCTAGCAAGCAACTGGGAAAAATTTTCAAAAATTCTTCGGAGGTCAAATTATCTTGCTTAAATTTATGCACATAACTCCTTTTCAGTTTCAGTAAAAATGGCCTGTGTATAGCAAAAAGTAGAATCCTGTATTTGTGCAGTAAGGAACAAATAAGGGTTAAACATTAACAAATAAATGGCCATAAAATGTAAGTTAGTTACATATAAGCACATACAGATACACAGAGGAGACAAATAATTAGATTTTTACATTTACTTGGATGAATTAAGACAATAAACATACTTTCATTTTAATTTAAATCTTTGTGAATCCACTTGCATTCTTTCCTAATAGGAATGATCTTATCTTCTGGGTCATTTATCCTTCATGAGCTCATACTTTCAAGGTGAATGGATTTCAGTTAAGGACAGCAAATATATTGCTTCCAGACATGCTTTATAAATGTTGTCTGGTATCCTGTCAGTGTTTTAAAAGCCAAGTTATAAATAAAATGGCAAAGACTCTTTTAACTGATGAGAACAAAATGCTTCCACTTTATTACACACTTGCAAAATGTAAAGGCAACTCAGTTCTATAGAGAATCTGTAAAGGTTCTATATCTTTACAAAATAGTAGGAAATAAATGAAAAGTGGTGTTTGAAATAATTTATTTCAAAGAAAAAAATACAGGAATATTTACTGAGGACTAGGTGACATTATCTAATAGTACATTATCTAAATTCATTCGTAATTGTAGAGTTGCCTTTCAAAGTGTCACAATGAATGAAGCTTATGACAGAAGTTAATGCTTATCACCAAATAAGAAACCCTTTTCCACAGATATAATAAAGTTGTTACCTCATTTTTTTCTTTTAAACAGAAATCAAGTAAACTTAAACATTGTGCTTTATACTGAGTGGTAAATCATGGTAAATGATCACTTCAAAAGGTAACAACTCCTTGATGTTGAGAGAGGAAAAATGAAACTGGAGGGTGAGATTGGAACAAGAAACAGTAGGAACCTAAGTCCATTTTAAACCCCATTAGCTTTTGTTACAAGTACCAGTACATTTCTTTATTCTTACTTTTTTGGAGCCAAAATTCATGATAGCATGTATTTATGGAAATGAACAGACAAACTTTTATGTATGTATGTTTGTGTACACACATACACATGGAAACGGTGCTAAGGAAAATATGGGATTTTCCAGGGGTTTCTTTTTTCTTGGAAAAATACAAAACTGTTGAATCGGAGACTTCTAGATCAAAGTACCAATAATCTATCTGTTAAAACACAACTTCAAGATGGGAATGTTGCAGCTGGAAGGACTACTTAGCCAAAATAACTAACAATAAATTTACCCAGGATGACAAAGAGATTCAGAGCTCTTACCTGAAGACAAAGAGAATTGAATTTTCTGTGCATTAACTGTGAGACTCACTTCTTTTGGGTTCTTCCATAGCCAACAGAAAGACACTGGCATTTCTAAGGTATATTTCTCTAATTTATGGTAGGTGTCTCTTTGTAACGGGGAGAGGGAGGGCGACAACAAAAAAAACCCCACCCAAGCAAAAGTTTTGTCTGTTTGTTTTGTAGGCCTAAAGGTATGTAGAAATTAGTTCTGCTACTGAATTCAGCTAAATTTAAGCAGAAGAAGAAGCATCCATAATTATTTAAATTAATTCCTGTTCATGGCCTGAAGACTAGCTAATTTATAAGTGCTCAGGAAAAAAAAAAAAACACCTTACTACAAGTTCAATATTCTTTCTTCATTAAAACAGAGCTTTATTTAATATAATTTCATGTAATTTCTTGAAAGCAATTTTCAGATTCTCCAAAGACAGATCTTCTTTCTAATCGTACCAAAAAATGGGTCTTCAAGAAGAAATATAGAGAACATAGAACAACATACAGTGTTTTACAGTTTTGTTATTTCTTTTTCATGGCCTACAGCAACTATTGCTACTGTGATTTGAATCTGTGTTAGGACATGGTGGGAGATATCAGGAAAAAAATCAGGAATTCTGTGAGTTCAAAGTATATAAAGTAGATGAACATATGAAATATTTTCTATGAGATTAACTGCTAAAGGTGCAATAATAAATATTCTATCTCAACAAAACAAAAAAGAAGAGGACATTTGGGGAAAGGAGTACAGTGGGGGAACAGTGAACTAACTATTCAAACAAGAAGAATAGAAAAAGACTACTAGGCCCAATCTGACTGCAGCAAATAAAATTATTCATATACTATTAAGAATAGATATGATATAATCTTGCTTCCAAATCTGAAACTTTCTCTTGGCTGACCAAATTAATTCATTAAGAAAGGACTACATGATATTTCTTGGAAATGAATTGCATGTTTACCTTCACCTAAGATTTATAATTGCTCTATAGAAGGACTCTGAATTGTTGTGTATGTTTGCATTTCCAGACAAATTCAAGCCGTGTTCAATGGTTGATAAAGAAATGTTTGTTATTATGAGCACTGCTTTTTAGCCCTATGCTGAATTGAGGCAAAAGAAAATGAGGTGTGTTTCTCACATCACAAAATCTTCTTCTATAATATTCTTATTCTTATTATAGGATTGCTATTTTCTATTTAGTATATGTGATAAACTGGTAATTATTCAGTGGAAAATAAAGAAGGAATTTTTTCTGTAGGATGCTGTTTCACTTGTGACAGAACTGAAAAGTAAGCAACACTTTGCATGCAAAAATATATATTTAGTGGAATTTTTTTCCTCTTATTTTTGCCTAAGTTATTTCTCTGTAAATGGCAATAATAATTGTTGGTTTCAAAGCAGAGTTAAGAAAATAAATGTGTTACTATCTGGGAAGTACTTGTGTCCTGTAACAAAGACCTCTACTGAAAAAGAATTAATACAGAAAAAAATAATATATATATATGCACTATATATATTTTTTTTTAAATGTATATGGATATTTTAGTGTCTTGATTTTGGCTGGGATAGAGTTAAATTTCTTCCTAGTGCTGTGTTTTGGATTTAGTATGAGAAGAATATTGATAACACACTGATGTTTTTAGTTGTTGCTAAGTACCTTGTCAAGGACAAATATCCTCTGCTACTAAGCTAGACTGGGAGGGAGCACATCCAGGACAGCTAGCCCGGCTGGCCAACGGGGTATTCCATATCATGTGACATCATGCTCAGTATATGAATGGGAAGCGTGTTCCAGGAAGCACCAATCGCTACTTGGTTACCGGTCAGCGCGGGTGATGAGCAATTGCATTGTGCATCACTCATTTTGTATATTCTGTCATTATTATTATTATTTTCCCTTTTCTGTTCTATTAAACTGTCTTTATCTCAACCCACGAGTTTTTCTCATTCTTAGCCTTCCGATTCTCTCCCCATCCCACTGTGGGGTGGGGGGAGTGAGCGAGTGCCTGTGCAGTTTTTGGTTGCCTGCCAGATTAAACTACGACATTTAGAAAGATAGATAGATAGATAGAAAGAAACAAAGAAAGAAAGGCAGGAAGAAAGAAAAGAAGGAAGGAAGGAAGGAAGGAAGGAAGAAAGGAAGAACAAAAAGAAAAGAAAATTACATGGAGACATGTACCAAGCAAAGTGGTGAAAGAAAAAGAGTTTGCAGCTTGGGGGGAACTATCTGTCCTGATCATTGTGTATGTAACTTTTCTGGAAAAATTGCACAAAAAACATATAAGGTTACTGCACATAGGCTGAAGTAGGGAGAGGAAAAGAAACTTAACTTTGCATAGAAAAATTATTTCTGCCCTCTCTTAATGTTCAAATGCTTGAGTTTTCACCCTTAATTTTAGGTTTCTGTTCTTTTTTTTGTGCGTGCAATCTGTATTTAAGAAGTCATCTGTATGATATACAATCGCTATTCTTTGACATAGATATTGCTATGGTAGAGAATGAGGATGCTATCTGAAAAATTCTTTCTGATTACTGTGGTTCTTCAGGAACCCTCTCATAAGTAGCACTAACTTTTTCCTCATATTTCATTAATTGATATTTTAAGACATTTTATGAATAAAATCTATTATTTATGTATGCAAACATATTAGGCCAGCTAAGGAAAACTTAACATATGAAAAAAGTTTTTGTCCTGCTACATAAAAGTCATCTTCAGTGCTCTGACTTGTGAAAGCAAATCTTTTAATTTTTAAACAAAGAGATATAAGAAATTTGTCCTGTAACAGGAAGCATTCTCAGATAGAGTAGTCAAGCTTGTTCAGATTCACAGCTGATGGGCACTCTTGGCATTTGTTCTAGCTGTCTGATGAATATGTCTCATAACAATCTCAGTACTTCCTTAATTCAATTAAATACTTGGAAAATATTCTATATCTTTCTATGTTTCTGGGTCAGTGGAGCCATATTGCCATGCCATTAACTTTAGACCTGCGCCTGGACATTACCTCCATGAAGCAGTGGGAAAGCAAGAGGCAGATCATGACTCCCAGACAAATTTGCCACAGGATATTTGACGGCTTTCTAAATCACAGTGTCTATAAATTATTTAATATGGAAATGTGTAACTTTACCTGCAGTAAGAGGACAATTCTGTAATCTTGAAGTATTAACAAGATATTATACCAAATCTAGATAAAATTATTAGGTAAAATAAGTATTGTTATTATGTAATAAATGCTAAAGGACTTGCACTACATTTAATAAAGCATAGCATGAAGATAGGAAAAAAAAAAAAAACAAAAAAAACCCTCAGAGAATTTAAATATATACACACAATGTCTTTTTATTTTAACTACTTGTGCAGAAAAAAGTTATTAATGAAGCATTTTAAAAGATAGGGAATGAATTAGACTTTCCTCCACTCCCCATCTTCAGTTTTGCATATAACCATTTAGTATAGGTAGCCTTCCATTCTTATTTCTGTAAGGTCTTTGAGATCCACATGAGACCTTGAAAGAAATTTCTTCTTGCTTCAGAATTTCCCCAACGATGGTAACTTTGATTTTTTATTCTTATTATTTTATCATGCTGCTACAGTAGTATTTTTGTTACTGGGAATTTCTGTAGTCTCTTTTTTTCATTTGTTATTCTGACATTATACGATACGTCTTTGTCTCTTCTAGTTTTGCTTGCCTCCTCAGAGCAATGCTAAGAAGTGTGGAATGATTAGTATAGTACTCTGGAGTTATCCACATCTACTTTGGTTGAATATAGCTGTCAATTATTTCAAATGTCAAACTGAAATGAAGACAGAGATCTAGACTCATGGGTGATTCCTTAGTGAACTGTGACACAGTCTGTTAGAGGCAAAGGTTTCAATCAAATGTTATCATTGTTTGCATATTGACTTTGAAAGCACTGCATCAGGTAAAATCTCAATGAGTGAAATATTGCATGAGCTTATTAAAACAAACACAGATCAGGACTCCTCAGAAACATAATCAATGAAGAACTCTTTGCCTGACTCTGTTTTTACACCTCTTCTAACTAATCTGCATATTCAGATGAAAAATTCAGCCCATAATGACTTGGAATAGCGAGTCCTGAATACCTGAACCAGTAAGGAACTAAGGCTCCGTTATTTATAAAGTTTTAAAAATCTTTGATAAATAAACTATGGATAAAGTTTTTAAGGTACTTCACAATCCAAACAAGGTGAAATAAAAATTATTAACCAAAGTTAAGAAAGTAGCCTTACTTTAATTTAACTCTTGTGAAACCCCATATATAAAAGACAACTACAGAGGGTTGTCTATATTTATTTAATATATTTAATATATTATTTATATATATTTTGAATAGTATGTTATTTAATATATTCTGAATAGTATATGTACTGTTGTGTGAACTCAGACACCATTGCCACAATGGTTAAGAGAGAAGCATATCACATTTCTTAAATGATACATGTTTTCCCATGTGAAAGACTGAGACTGACTTCAGTCAATTTCTGATAAACTTTTCCAACTGTTAAAGGCAAATTAGGTAGCTCAAAAACAGTGCAATACTGTCCTGGTTTCAGCTGGGATAGGGTTAAATTTCTTCCTAGTGCTGTGTTTTGGATTTAGTACGAGGAGAATGTTGATAACACACTGATGTTTTCAGTTGTTGCTAAGTGCCCTCCTAGTCCAAGGACAGCTCCCGTGCCTACTGACTGAGCTAGGTACACAAGATGGGAGGGAACCTAATCAGGACAGCCAGCCCAGCTGGCTAATGGGGTATTCCATACCATGTGACGTCATGCTCAGTATATGAAGGGTAGGCGTGATCCAGGAAGTACCGATCGCTACTTGGTTATCGGTCAGCGCGGGTGGTGAGCAATTGCATTGTGCATCACTCATTTTGTATATTTTATCATTATCATTATTATTTTCCTTTTTTTCCCTGTTCTATTAAACTGTCTTTATCTCAACCCACGAGTTTTTCTCACTCTTACCCTTCCGATTCTCTCCCCGTCCCGCTGTGGGTGGGGGGAGTGAGTGAGTGGCTGCGTGGTATTTGGCTGCCTGCCAGGTTAAACCACTCAGCACTGCCATCATTCCTGTTCTTTGGGAGCTATCTTTTGGAAACTATTAATAATTACACTTCTTACATCTTCAACTCAGAGGATGAATTTAGTGGGGAGACAGGATGGGACACTTTCTCCCACTTGTTCACCTTCCCCTCCATATCTTCAGAAACTCCTTTTTCTTCTATCCTCTTCATGAAGACATCCACAATATTCCCTGAGAATTTTGAATATCCTTGGGATGTTCAAACAAGCATGATCATATTGCTATGTCTCCTGAATGTGGTTCAGCCTTGTTTAGAGTTAAACAACTATTCAGGAATACTGTCCAGAGATCAACCCCAGCAACAGATACAGTGACTACTCAAACCCCCACGACAGGCACTGTAGCTACTTCAACCCACACGACAACCACCGTGGCTGCTTCAACCCCCACAACAACCACTATGGCTACTCAGACCCCAGCAACAGTCACTACAGTTACTCCAACCCCCGCAACAGGCACTGCAGCTACTCAAACTCCGCCAACAGTCACTGCAGTTACTCCAACCAGTGCGACAAACACTGCAGCCACTCAAACCCCGGCAACAGTCACTACAAATACTCCAACCCCCGCGACAGGCACTGCAGCTACCCAAACCCTCACGACGGGTACTACAGCTGAACCAGAGGACCAACCGTCGCTGGTATCCGTCGTCCCTGTACAGAAGAAGAAATCTTGGAAGCGGAAGTCAGGTCGTGTAGAAAAGGATGATGGAAAACCAGGGCCATCACGAGGAGGGGAGGAGGAAGAGGAAGAACTCATAAACGAGACGGAAACCACCCGATCCTTATCCCTGAATGAGTTGCGAGATATGCGGAAAGATTTCAGCCGTCGTCCAGGCGAGCATATTGTTACCTGGCTGCTCCGATGCTGGGATAATGGGGCCAGTAGCCTGGAATTAGAGGGGAAGGAGGCCAAACAGCTGGGATCCCTTGCTAGGGAAGCGGGTATTGACAAAGCAATCGGAAAAGGGACACAGGTCCTCACCCTCTGGAGGCGACTGCTGTCAGGTGTAAAGGAAAAGTATCCCTTCAAGGAAGATGTTATATATCGCCTAGGCAAGTGGACCACTATGGAGAAAGGTATCCAGTACCTGAGAGAACTAGGCGTGCTGGAGGTGGTTTATAGTGACCTGGACGACACCCGAACACCCAAAGATCCAGATGACGTCCAGTGCATGCGACCCATGTGGCGGAAGTTGGTACGGAGCGCACCAGCATCGTATGCCAGTTCGTTGGCAGTACTGTGCTGGAAAGAGGAAGAAGCACCAACGGTGGATGAGGTGGTTAGCAGACTTCGGAAGTGGTTGGTACTGAAGCACAGCTCCTCCTGGCACCCCGACTGCCGGTGCTGGGCTGGATGTTCAAAGGGAGGGTCCCCTCTACACATCATGCAACTGATGCTATGTGGAGTAAGTGGGTCGCACTGATTACACAACGGGCCCGAACAGGAAACCCCAGTCGCCCAGGAATCTTGGAGGTGATCACGAACTGGCCAGAAGGCAAAGATTTTGGCATATCCACAGAGGAGGAGGTGACACGTTCTGAAGAAGCCCCACTGTATAATAAACTACCAGAAAATGAGAAGCAATATGCCCTGTTCACTGATGGGTCCTGTCGCCTTGTGGGAAAACATCGGAGGTGGAAAGCTGCTGTATGGAGTCCTATACGCCAAGTTGCAGAAACTGCTGAAGGAGAAGGTGAATCGAGCCAGTTTGCAGAGGTGAAAGCCATCCAGCTGGCCTTGGACATTGCTGAACGAGAAAAATGGCCAGTACTTTATCTCTATACTGACTCATGGATGGTGGCAAATGCCCTGTGGGGGTGGCTGCAGCAGTGGAAGCAGAACAACTGGCAGCGCAGAGGTAAACCCATCTGGGCTGCCGCATTGTGGCAAGATATTGTTGCCCGGGTAGAGAACCTGACTGTAAAAGTACGTCATGTAGATGCTCACGTGCCCAAGAGTCGGGCCACTGAGGAATATCAAAATAACCAGCAGGTGGACCAGGCTGCTATGATTGAAGTGGCTCAGGTGGATCTGGACTGGTAACATAAGGATGAATTATTTATAGCTCGGTGGGCCCATGACGCGTCAGGCCATCAAGGAAGAGATGCAACATATAGATGGGCTCGTGATCGAGGGGTCGACTTAACCATGGACACTATTGCACAGGTTATCCACGAATGTGAAACGTGCGCTGCAATCAAACAAGCCAAGCGAGTAAAGCCTCTTTGGTATGGAGGACGATGGTTGAAATATA
This sequence comes from Calonectris borealis, assembly GCF_964195595.1. Classification (NCBI taxonomy): domain Eukaryota; kingdom Metazoa; phylum Chordata; class Aves; order Procellariiformes; family Procellariidae; genus Calonectris; species Calonectris borealis. The sequence goes on from NC_134312.1 coordinate 170,667,420, forward strand.
AATATGGGGAGGCCTGGCAGATTGATTATATCACACTCCCACAAACCCGACACGGCAAGCGCTATGTGCTCACCATGGTGGAAGCAACCACCGGATGGCTAGAAACATACCCTGTGCCCCATGCCACTGCCCGGAACACCATCCTGGGCCTTGAAAAGCAAGTCCTGTGGCGACATGACACCCCAGAAAGAATTGAGTCAGACAACGGGACTCACTTCCGAAACACCCTCATAGACACCTGGGCCAAAGAGCATGGCATTGAGTGGATCTATCACATCCCCTACCATGCACCAGCCTCCGGGAAAATCGAACGATACAACGGGCTGCTAAAGACTACGCTGAGAGCAATGGGTGGTGGGACATTCAAACATTGGGACACACATTTAGCAAAGACCACCTGGTTAGTCAATACCAGGGGACCTGCCAATCGAGCTGGCCCTGCCCAATCAAGACTCTTACGTACTGTAGATAGATGGAGATAAAGTCCCTGTCGTGCATATGAGAAATATGCTGGGGAAGACAGTCTGGGTTACTCCTGCCTCTGGCAAGGGAAAACCCATCCGTGGGATTGTTTTTGCTCAAGGACCTGGGTACACTTGGTGGGTGATGCGAAAGGATGGGGAGGTCCGGTGTGTACCTCAAGGGGATTTGATTTTGGGTGAAAATAGCCAATGAACTGAATTTTGATGTCAACTGTTACGTGATATTGTATATCATTATTTCTATGATATAGCAGTGGTATAACAGTGAAAGTCACCCAGATTAGTGAAGAATTAACTAACTCCGATGAAACCGAGCGAAGTGCAACGATGATAGAACTGGACGAGTGCAGCTGTACTGAAATGAGAACTGGCTTCAGGATGCAACGGCCCAACACCACACACCATCTCTTCGGCCCTGAAAGACTGTTATGACAGATGGAGCCCAAAGTCATGGACTAAATGAACTCAGTGGACATTTTAGAGGGATAGTCCATAGACCGAGGGAATGATATCTGTGCGTGCATATATATATGTGTGTGTATATATAAAGAAAGATAGTGGTGGTTAATTGAAATGTATTAAAAAAAGATGTGAGACCTAAGCACAACGTAAATGGTATGGAATAAGGGGTGGATACTGTCCTGGTTTCGGCAGGGATAGGGTTAAATTTCTTCCTAGTGCTGTGTTTTGGATATAGTATGAGGAGAATGTTGATAACACACTGATGTTTTCAGTTGTTGCTAAGTGCCCTCCTAGTCCAAGGACAGCTCCCGTGCCTACTGACTGAGCTAGGTACACAAGATGGGAGGGAACATAATCAGGACAGCCAGCCCAGCTGGCTAATGGGGTATTCCATACCATGTGACGTCATGCTCAGTATATGAAGGGTAGGCGTGATCCAGGAAGTACCGATCGCTACTTGGTTATCGGTCAGCGCGGGTGGTGAGCAATTGCATTGTGCATCACTCATTTTGTATATTTTATCATTATCATTATTATTTTCCTTTTTTCCCTGTTCTATTAAACTGTCTTTATCTCAACCCACGAGTTTTTCTCACTCTTACCCTTCCGATTCTCTCCCCATCCCGCTGGGGGTGAGGGGAGTGAGTGAGTGGCTGCATGGTATTTGGCTGCCTGCCAGGTTAAACCACGACAAATAGTTAGATGGAGCACATTGTATTATTGGGCTACAAGTAATTTATGACTGCATCCACAAATGTGAAGGGAGAAGGTGAAGTGATTTTTCTGTTTGTTTTTTTTTTTCTTTTTTTTTTTTTTAAATGAATCTATCTCTATCTTAAATAGTATTAAATCACTTGTGACAGATATGTCATACATGGGACACATTAAAAAAAGAAAAAAAAAACTTTTCTTTTTTTTTTTAATCTTTGAAACTTACTGGTTTGTATCAAGTACTATACGTTGGCAAAGAGTAATGCTGTATCCCTACTTCCCCCTGAAAGCAGCAGTACAAGCTTATTTTAGATACATTGTATACTTTAATTCTTCATTAAGATTAAAGCTATGAACAGCATCAGTAAAGATTCCTGTGTTTCAACAGAAATAAGATGGGAGGCTTTGTAAATGAGTATTATTTTAAGGCACAATTAATCTGACCTATTTTAGGAGTCTACTTTACAATGAGATGAGCTATGCCCTAGAAATGCCTGTTTATCTCAATTGTTTGTAAAGGGAATTTAGGGAGGCTAGGTGAGATACAAACATTTACATGCATTCAGATGAGTCCTGCATTGTATAACTACATAGACAAAATGCAGACCACTGATACAAGTATTCTAGGAATTTACAGCTGAAAACACCTATTTGTAAATATGAATTTACTATCTCTTTAATATGCAAAAAAAATCACATTGTAGGTAATGGTATTTTATTGATTTGGAACCTGACTTTTTTTTCTTTTTCTTTTAAAAAGAAGAATAAATATTTTCAGTTGATGCTTTATTATTTTACGGTTTTCCTTCATGTCAAAACCCACGTTTGATGCACTTACAAGTGGAGAATATATTCTCTAGACCATTATTGAAGTGTTGAGTTTTTATCAGGAAATATTTTAGTGGGATTCTTTGTTAAAATATTGGCAACATATGCTTCTACAATATTTTTACATGTGGCTTCATTTTTCTTTGTGGACTTAAGGATCAATTCTTAGTATAACTGAATTTTTATAAGGGTTCAATAGCCCTGAGTATGTATACAAAAGTAAATTAAACATTAACTATTTTAATATATTTTAAAATTAATTTGTTGAGCAGTGAAAAAAATCACAAAAGCACCCAAAAGCTTGCTTACAGAATAAAACCTTGCAAGTCATATATATTTTTTTCTGATTTCTACTTCTGAATATCAGGCCACTAAAAAGAACTTAATATTCCAATTAAGTGCTCATGTCTATGATCCAGCAGCATATTCCTCCTACAATCATATCATTCTTTCCTTCAACCTCATACTTTAGTACACTTTAGTTTGGATTGCTCAGATCTGAGCTCCTGACCATATCTCACATTTAGCACTAAGCTTGCATTTTGCTATATTTTCTTTGTTTCCTTCCAGCAATAACTCAACACTCCTTTCTATATTTTCCAAACACTGAAAGGTCTCCAAAACCTCTGATGTTGTCTGGTCAGCGATTCAGCCTGTGACTGATTTATCGAAGTTAAGACTTACATGAAAGCTTGCAAGCTAGAATTAAAGAAAACAAAAAGGTGATAAGTAATTTCTGCCCCCTCCACCTTTTCTGTAAAACTGATCACCTAGTACTGCTCATAAAATAAATCAACATGCTTAAGGCATTTCATCCCCAAATACTTTGGCTTTCCTAACCTCATCTCTGCATCCTCAGACAGTGTCTCTGTATTCCTCCCAGGTTACATGTTCATGCTTCCACCTTCTGTATACTTCCTTCTCATGTTTAGGCTTTGAAGAGGCCAAAGTCTGCTCTCCTGAAGTCCAGGGTTGTGACCTTGCTTTTTGCCCTGCTCTCTCCTCTCTGGATCCTGAATTCCACCATTTCATGGTAACTGCAGCCAAGGCTTTCTTTGACCTTCACATCTGCAATGAGCCTCTCTTTGTCGGTGACTATGAGGTCCAGCAGATCAGCTCTCCTCACTGGGTCCTCTATAACTTGGGCCAGGAAGTTGTCACTGATGCTTTCCAGCAACCTCCTGGATTGCATATGCCCTGTTGTGTTGTCCCTCCAAGAGATATCGGGGTGGTTGAAGTCACTTATGAGGACCAGGGACTGCAAATGTGAGGCTGCCTCTATTTGTCTGTAGAAAGACTTATCCACTTCTTCTTGGTCGGGCAGCCTATAGCAGACACCCTCTATAATGTCACTCATATTGGTCCACTCCTTGATACTTACTCATAAGCTCTCATCTCACCCTGCATCCCCAGGCAGAACTCCATGTACTCCAGCTGCTCTCTCACATAAAGGGCAACTCTGCCATCCTCATCTTCCTGACCTATTTTTCCTAAAAATTGTGTATCCCTCCTTTGCAACAATTCAGTCATGTGAGCCAGGCCACCAATTCTCCCTGATCCTAACAAGATCATAGCCATGCAACTGCACACAGATATCTGACTCACCGTCTTTATTCCCTCTGCTGGGTGCCCTAGTGTACATGCACTTCAGAGTGGTACCCCAGCCTGTTGATTTCCCAGAAAGGGTTTTGAGGATTTCTCCATAATGGTGGCTTGTAGGTACTTTCTTGCTTACGTGCAAATGCTGGAAATGACCTTGTTTAAGCCTCGTTCTGTTGATTTTGTGATACCTTCCTGTGACATTACTCCATGCACTTTGCTCATCAACCTTGTCTGTTAAACCCTCACAGGGCTGCTGGTACCTGTCTCTCTTCCCCATCATTCCTAGTGCGGATCAACGGTGCCTCTTCAGAGGTACATTTTGTCGAAAGACCCCACGTTGTAGGATTGGGTTTGAAGAATTTGTTGGGTTTTTTCTCTCTGAGGAGTCAAAAACCAGAGTCAACCATAGAAGTGGAAGTCATACAGTGAAATAAATAATTATCTTCAGTGCAGACATGTGAATCTGTTCTTTCTGCCTTTGTAATCAAAGGACAGAACATACACCTTCAGGGTGTTTGTTATTTGTCTTATATAAAGTAGACATCTATTTTTGGACAAATTAATCATGCAGGGAAAATTTCCTTTTTCTCTTCTTTCTCTTTGACTAAAGAGAATGTAAGATGACCACATATAGTCCCATAGAAATAAACATAAAGAAGTAGGTTACCTGTGTCTCACCAACAGAATATTATTTTTCTAATGACAAAAATAATGGAACTGAAATTTCTCCACCAATATTTTATACCACCTTTTCCTCAAATTTTATTTTGTGGTGTTTCAACTTTGAGTAGTGTGCAATAATAATGTTAGTAACATGACTTTTGTACAAACCAAAGGCTTCCAATATGCAGCTCTTAAGAATCTGTAAACAAAAAAAGGGAAGGAACGATGAAAGGAGGAATGAAGTGAACATCTGAAAGTTTCTGATAATAAATAACATTTCTGGAAAAACTTCTAAATTATGGATAGATCCATTTGAGTTTGTTGGTGACTTCTTCTTTAACTTTAGAAAGTTTTATCTTTTTCTATTTGAAAAGTACTGGTACATGACTTTTAAAAAAATAACTCATTATGAAGCAACTAAAAAGCATCCTTTAACTTCAGTTAAAAGCTATGGAATTATTGTTCTTAATTATTATGGTTCTTAAATGTATTAACTATATATAGTTCTTATCTATAACTTAATTATTATAGTTATTAACTAACAGCAAAAAGTAAAAAAAAATTAATAATTTATTAGCACCAAAAGAGAATGTTAAATTATTTTTAATGGAATCCTGTCATGGTTTAACTTGGCAGGCAGCTAAACACCACATGGCCACTCGCTTGCTCCCCCTCAGTGGCATGGGGGAGAGAATTGGAAGAGTGAAAATTAGAACACTTAAGGGTTGAGATAAAAACAGTTTAATAATTGAAATAAAATAAACTAATAATAATAATAATAATAATAATAATAATAATAATAAGTACTGAAAAGGGAGGTAACAAAAAGAGAGAGAAATAAAATGCAAGCAAGACAAGTGATAAAAATGAAAAACAACTGCTCACCACCAACAAACTAATGCCCAGCCAGTCCCCGAGCAGTGGGCCCCTGGCCAGCTTTCCCCTAGTTTATATACTGAGCATGGCATCATATGGTATGGAATATCCTGTTGGTCAGTTTGGGTCAGCTGCCCTGGCTGTGCCCCCTCCCAGCTTCTTGTGCATCTGCATGCTTCTCAGTCGGTAGAGCATGAGAAGCTGAAAAGGCCTTGAATCTGTGTAAGCACTTCTCAGACATAACGAAAATATCTCTATATTACCAACACTGTTTTCAGCACAAATCTGAAACATAGCCCCATACTAGCTACTATGAACAAAATTAACCCTATCCCAGCCAAAACCAGCACAAATTCTTAAAACCTAAAGTTCTCTATTGTGTCATAATTTCATAAGTTGTTTGAGAAGCTATTTTAATAAACCTCTATGACAACAATTCTTTTAAACTTCCTATAATCTTTAAAAAAAATAGATTATATTAAAAAAAATGTTATGAATAACCTTGAAAGGACAAATGCAAGTCTCATGAATTTAACAAGTTTTTAAATTAACAATATTATACAAATAATTTAAAAATTAATTAGTATTATATAATGTGCATTCATTGTCCTGACTAGAGCAGGAAGAACATCATAACTAATGAGATTTTGGGTTTGAGCCAATCTACAATCACTTCAGCAGTAGCTAGCCCATGAAAATGCTGTAAAGTCCCTAGATTTCTCAAGGGGTGCTGTGACACAGGAATCAATCCTCCTCCAGAACTACTAATTAAATTATGATACCTGTGTGTTTCCCAACAGCAAGGTCATATGCTTCCCACATTGTTGTATAAGGCTCTAAGGAATCACTGAACAGGATTCACTTACACAGGGGGATATATCAGTTGTGTTCTCAGTTATTTTTTCATGTAGAGTGTACACGTTTCGCTTTATTTCATATAATATGCTTCTCACACTTTCAATTAAAAAAAACCCTGTTGTATTTGTGGTGAATAGTCATGGGAGGTTTTTAAAAACAAAATAAGCTTCTGTGGTTATCAGAAGTCTAAATCTGATCATTGTGAACATATTAAGGAAACTTGCAGTCTGATGTGAATGTCATACAGCGTGTCTCCAAATGCAAAATTCAGGATTCATCTCTTTCTATTCCCACCTGCCCTTAAATAACCATAGACAAGGTTCAGTGGTTCTGCTCCATTTTTGTAATACAGTATTTATTTTGCCTTTCATTTACTCTTACGCAATGTTTGTCATTTTTTCTGCAATTTAAGAAAAAGTATGTCCTCTTCCTAAAGGTCTCTTTTCCAACTCTTTTTCACATTACTGGTAGAGAACTGGAAAAATGTATGTGTACTTTTACAACATTTTCTAAATTTAAAGTTCTGTGTCAAAATGGCTGTTTGTATTTGACCACTAAATCTGTAGCTAACTTGAGTGTACATCCTCCAACTTTTCTTCTAGTCTCTAATCTAGATGCTGGGGAGAAAACAAGGATAGCACACAGACAACAAGAACTCTGATCTACTAAATCAAACTCTTTTTTTTGCAGGATATAAAAAAATAGTATATAGTTTGGTCTAATATGAAGTCAGTAGGGCTTTGTAGAGTTTAACAGCAAGATTATGGGAGCTAGAAAAGGGTGATTGCTAGCCTCTTCTACCTTAAATTTGTATCAGTTGGCCCACTGAGTGACTGCCCTTTCCCATAAAATACAGCATAAATATAATAACTGAAAGCGCTCGAGAAGTAGGTTTCCCAAGAAGCAGGAGCTCTCAAGCTGAAGTCTTGCAAAGGATTTAAAGCTGAACATTTTGTTCCTTCTCCTTAAGTTCCTGACAAAATAATTTTGAGAAGGCAATACATGAAGAGTTTAGTTCAACATGGTATTCTTAAGCAAGGTTTTAATCCTCTCTTCCCAACCAAGTTATAATAGCCTTTATAATTCAGCTATTTTCTTTCTCTGAATAACATTAAAAGTAACTAAAGCAAAGACATAACAGTATCTACCACAAAGTACTAAATGTTCCCAGAAGTCATGACAAAGAGTTCTCCAGTACATAGTACATTAACATGTGAAAACTAATCTTTTATTTCTTGGAAAATCTACAACACCCAGGAACACCACAGCGAAATGAATTTCATTTTGAAAAATGCCAAAACACATACTACATATTTGTATGTCAACCATACAGTTATTTTAATAGTAATATTTTGCACTCAGTTTTGTTCCTTAGAATTTCTAGTCCATTGGACAGCAACTTTTGAATCATTATTCTTTTAAACTTAACAAAAAGTACCTAAATCCTTGTATTCCATACCTATTTCTCTTTATAGCTTTCTTATGCTCATGACATGACCTGAGTGGAGTACGCTGATAATACACAACATATTTTGGCAACACTTTTATGGATTGACATAAAAGTTGCCTTTCTGTTCAGTTTTTCATGTACTGAATAAATATTTGAGATTTTTTTTCTTTAAAACTATGTAAGTGGGCAAGCACCATGGTGAAAAGCAATCACTACACAAATGTGATTTTGATCTTCAGTGAAATGAACTGAATTTGAATAATTATCTGAATCTATTTCTTTAAAATAAAATTCAAATAAAGTAAAGCCATAAATGTGGGGAATACACTGTGTTCCCATTTATATCATCTTTTATCTGTCACATCTGTAGGGTTATTAAGCCAAAAAAAGTCTCTACTGACCTCTGGTAATATAGCTGAAAGCAAAACTGGGCCTCCTAGCATAATGTGTTTTGTAATCACATCATTTAGTGGTATAATTTTTTCTCTCATACTTACCTATACCAATGAAGTTGGAAGATGTCGGGAGTCTGTGATCTCGTTAAGTGAATCATTGAATTTCTTATGTCCAGGGTGGTACCTTTCTGCACTTTAAATGAGTTGGAGAGAAATGTAAGAACTTATGTAGATCTCGGTGTGCAGTTGCTGGTGGTTAATCTCCCAACTGTGAGTTCCTGTTCCTGGAAAGCTAATTCCCTGTGATCAGTCAGTTATGGGATTTTATTTTCAATAAAGTGAAATGTAGGGAACATTTCACTGTTCTGTAGAAACTGCAGACAGACTGCAATTTAGAAATATTGGGGTTTAGAAACTGAGATTGGCTGGTCCTCTCCTGCATTTATATTTTATCTTGTCTCTTTTCCATGCAGGATCTGAATATGCCTTGATTCTCTTTAATGAATATTCTCTTCTCAGGACTATGTGTTTCCATATGATGACAAAAAAGAAGCCCCAAACTTTAAGATTTTGCCATAATGATTAATCTTAGGGCTCTTAGGTTCACCTGTCTCTGACTGAAAACCTATTACTGTTAACCTGCTGGCATGTAGTAATTACATGCATTCAGGCAGTGAGGACACAAATAAGGTCAAAATAGTAGGAAATTCTCATAACTTTCAGCAACAAGTGATTATGTTAATGTTTTGAAAAGTTTGTATTTTCCTACTAGAAGCAAAGCCGTTAATATAAGGAGGTGATTTATTAGAACTTCTAAGATCAGTTTCTCATTTCTCATTGAATGCAATTAACAACAAAGTACTGCGACGTTTCCATTTCATTGTATGTGTTTGTTTTTACCTTTCCTTGGTTTATCGCTCAATTTATTTCTGTTCAGCAAGATTTCCCTTTTTGTGTAGCTTTGTTTTCTTGGTTTCCTAGCAGATCAAATGTCAGATATTTTGCAAGTGTCCCTTTTTTAAACAAAAATACATTCTGAGAATAGATGAATAAACATATACTTTGTTTCTCTTGTGGTGTTTAAAGAAAATGATGACTTTTTAAGCAACAGCAGTCTAATTATTAATGAAAAAGTCTCTTAAATAATAGACTAAATTATGTAGTACGTCAAAAGTGGAATTAAAAAATGTTGTGAGAGAGTTTTCTCACCAAGCATAGAACAAAAAAGGGAGTTTTAAAAATGTATGGCTGTTTACTTAACCAAATTCTTAAAAAATAACCCCACAGCAAAGCCACAAAGTATTTAACTCAAATAGTTATGCTATAGGAAGAATATGATGGGAAATCAATGGTAAACTCTTTAGTTTGCTCAGACACACACACAAAATAACAAAAACACTCAGTCAGAACTACTCCTTTGTTTTTCTTTCTCTTTCTAGTTATAATATAAAAATGAAAATATTGTCTTTCTTTTTTGTAAGTTTTGGTCCTGAGTAGGACTTGACAGCAGGAGCATACCATCAAGCTTCTGACATCAAAATAAAATGTTTGTTCTTTCATTTAAAATGACATATGAATTTTTTTCTTACTATAAACAATGTAGTTGAAACATTTAATCTTTTAGATGTAGTAGAACTAGTAGAAGAAATATCTTGTAAGAGACAAGGGATGGCAAGCTCTGCCAGGCTAAATAGAATTCAGTGGACAACACAAAATTGAACATGAGGAGAAGATGCCAAACCACAAGTGCTACTTGACATTTTTATGGAAAATAAACCAGCTAAACAGTCTTAAACAGATGTGTCACTAATGAAAAGCTTTAATACTGGTTTACAAATGCAGGCAACAGAGAGGGTCTTCAGGGAATAATTCTGACATGGATAACAAGATAATTTATTTGTTATTTTTAAAGATAGAAAGACACAGGTGATATAGACTTGGTGGCAACAAAAAAAGTCTGGATTTTTTTTTAATCTGAGAACTTGGTATGCATATTTTTGTACTAGAGTTTATATTAAGTCAATGAAAAATTGAACTGCTGGCAATTTAGCGATGTTTAAAGAAATAAAAGCTTCTCTAAGGAAACTAAAGAACATTTCAAAATGTTATACCCTTTTCATTTTTGGCATTCTAAAAAGAGATGCAAACTCAGATTTTCATATTACTCTGAATTGCACTTGGAAAAGATAACTTAAGGTCTCAAGGCTCTTATATTTATACTGATTTATAAGTTGCAGCCATTTGTCAGCCAGGGACTGCTGTTCATGTATTTTACATTAGGGAGCCGTTAGATACAGAACAGATCTAACATATAAGCAGGGTATTTAAACTTCAGTACTCCCCTTCCCTTCTGACTTTTCCAAGCACAAACAAGAGGATTGTTACTTTTTTCTTGCTCTTTTCAGCTTCAAAGATCATGTTTCATGGCCTGGCTTCAGGAAAGATAGCAAGTGTTCTGTAATGTGCCCTACAGCAGCAGATAGGATACTTCTCCTGGCATGTGAGAACTATGAATTTAAATGTTTGCAGAAGGCCTTGAATGCAGGTATCCATCTTCCTAGATATATGCTTTGACAGTCACTACCTGCCCCACTCTACTGAACACAGCAGTTTTACTCTGTGTTTTGAATATAACTAACAAAGACCACGCAAAATTCTTAGCCACAAGTTTTTTTTACTTTCAGATTGCCTTGGGCAAGCTGAAGCTGCCTTGAAGCCTGCTTAGCTGAAATGCTGGTTCTAATGTATCAGGTGAGTAGGGAGTGATTTGGCAATGCAAAGAAATTTTCCCAGAAGCTATGGCTTTTATGACTCAATTCCCTAGCAGGTTAGTTTCTAGATGGTTGGTTTGTTTTCTGTACTGTTCTATGGATTTTAACTTCTTAAATCCTCTCCAATCTTCATATTTATGAGTTCACTACTATTTGGGATCTTTATTTTATCACTAAGAAAATCTGCAAAGTAACGGACTCCAATCCCTTACCATCAGATGGATTGTGTTCCCATCTCCAAGAATAATTTTTTTCTAAATTTATTCAGGACCAATTTGTATCTGTTCTTTATCGTTCCAACATTTTCTTTATTTTGCATTTCTCTTTACCTTTCCTGACATTTGTGTCCCTGCGATATTTATAGAAAGCTGTCATATTGCATTCAGATTTTGTTTTCCATTTAGATTTTGTTTTACTAGACTAAACAAGAAAAGCTCCTGTAGTCTCCTGTTGTAAAACAGGGCTCTCCATTGCTTTCATCACTCTGCTCATTCTTGTCTTATTTATTTCACTCTGAATTCATGTTTTTTGACCACAAAAATGTACAAAATTCTAAATTATGCTCCATATGATTTCTTCTTTGTGTCTTTTATACTGTGGCTAAAACATTCCTAATTCAACCAATAAATCTCTTTTGATACGTATGAGAATGGAATTTTCCCTTTTTGGAGGTAGGGATTTAGGTGGTTTACAGTCATTCTGCTGTTTCTTCTGTCTGTCTCTACTTTGCTTGTTCTACATAGCGATGCTTCTGTTCATACAAAATGTTTTTCTAGCCTGTCTTTCAGTGACATTTGCATGCAGAGACTTCTATTAAATTTATTCTCTCATTTGTGTTCTCAATCAATTTATTTCTTCTCTGTGATACTTTGACTCATACAAATAGTATAAATCAGTGGTCTTTGGCTAAAATTTTAAGTCCTTAAAAATCTTATTCTGCTTTAATTCTTTTTCTGATTGGAGAGATTCATCGTTTTCCTGGGAATCTTTATCAACACTTTCTGACAAAACCATGTGATGAAGAAATTGTTGGTGGTTTTGCTTCTTTTTCATCAAAAGAAGTTAAAAGAAAAAAATACTTTTACTTTCTTTATTTAAGGATACTTTAAAAATACACTGGCATAATTTTCTGATTAATTACCAGTCACACTAATTTTTTTCCTTGTAGATATTCAAAACTGTTAGGTTTTTTACCTCATCATGTAAGTAAAGAACAATTAAGGAGAAAAAAAATAAATTTGAGGTAAAAAATGTTTCATAAGATGAAAGCCTGCATTTGAAACAGAAACCAACATAATTTTAAGTTATATACTTGTACAGGCAAAGTTGCACTAAATTCAAACTACTCTAACAAAACCACTTTCAGTAGTTCTTTGTAAGTCACAGAGTATTTTCAGATATTTTCTCCAGCATTTCTATGCAATGTGCTGCTGACATGGCACCAAGTCAGTTGTCTGTTCTAGAAATCTCAGCAGTTTTATTTTTCTGTTTTACTGGAATAAATAAGATAGTGTGCAGTGATAGTAGATAGGAAGTTTGCATAATCATTTCTGAACTTTTAAATAATGAACATGTCAACTGGGCTCTGCTGTACATATCAACCATATGTTAGCCTTTGCAGTTTGTCAAGATACCTTTTTTGTCTGCTACTATATTGAAAGAAACAGACCTCAGTAGCGCCATAGGCAACATAAGTATGTGTGTAATAATAGTTTGCTTAAAAGTACTTCAGAATGAAAGAGAAGAGGAAAAAAGCCAAGACAAATTATTCAGGATAACACCAGCTATTTGATAAACACTCCTGATATGTAGATTTTAACATTCTAATCTAATTTTAAAACTTCATTAGTTCATAATGTTAATGATAATAACTTCTATATGATTCCTTTTACATTCTTTTGTTTTTTTTTCTCCAGTGATGTTTTATGTCCTGCTTTCTGAAACATTTTGACTGAAACTTTTAAAGAGTAAATGCTTTTTAGCTAAGTCACAATGTAAGGAAAGAATCTGCATTAATTTTGATAACCTAAATTTCTAAAATTGTCAGGACAGTAGAAAGAAAAAAATTGTTCTATTTTATAATATTTAACTGTGATTAACACAATTCCCAAAGTATGTTTATCAAGGGTAATTATCTATTTAATAATAAACTAATATCACTTTAAATTGTAGCATAGTTATATATGTAGGGGCAAATTAATTTAATTCTTTGCTTTATGCCAGTGCATTATTTGATCCAGAATATGCAAAATCAAATATATTTAAAATGCTCTTTCCAGCAAAAGGTAAGTCACTTCAAGAAAGATTAGAAAGGTGTAAAATAAACAGAAAGAGAATAATAAGGAACAATTTAAAAAAAAATTACTGTACAATATTCATTTTTATCTTGCATTTTTATTGTTACATATATGAGTTAGACACTACATGTGAGGAATACAAAGATATTATTTTGCCAAAAAAGGGGCCCCAAATCCATCTGTATTGCTTTTTCCCTGATAGGGCCTATATACAAGCGTTATTCTCTTGATGTGCCATTATTTCATTACCAATGATGCAACTCCACTGTCAACAAGTCAATGAAGCTCTAGAGGTGGAAGGTTCTTGTCAACACTGCGTTTTTGCCACTGAGTAAAATTTTAGGTTGATCATCTTTAAGTACTTATTCTGAGAAGGATTCTTCAGAGTGTTTCAGTACTGCTGCTAGACTGTGTCTAATATAAGTACTTTTGACCACAGATTGTTCTGATTTTTGGACAAATATTACTGAGCAATCTTTTGTGATGTAGTCTGTATACACAAGACAAAAGTGAGAAAGACAAAAAGGCAGACAGATTAACTAATTTGACCCTTTCCTGAATGAGACAACAGAAAATTTAGAAAAGTTAAGTCACTACCAGGATTTTTCATCATACATGGGTTTCCAGTGGGGTTTCACAGAAATTGGCAGAAAACTCCATGAGTTAGGCTTTTTTTTAATCATCTGCAAATAAACATGAAGTTTCTACTGAAAAAATGTGGACGATAAGAGAAAAAATGAGGGAGAGCAAAATGAAAGAGAAGGACTCCACAGGACAGTCTGATATTCTTAGCTTATTCAAGCAAAACATATATTAATGTAGTCATATACAAGTTAATACATTTCCATTTGAGGACACAGGCCATATTGACTTTATGGAAGGTTTTTAAGGAGCACAGTAAAGCAGTGCTCCCAGTGCAATGCTGTAGCCAGAAAGTCTATTGTAACCCCTGCACATCTATATAGAGGCAGAGTGAGCAGGAAAGGGGTGTCACTGCTGTGTACAGCATTGGCAAGGGAACTACTGGACTTCTGAATGCAGATATCTAGACTCTGAAAATGGAAGCTGAACAACTGGAAGAGGTAAAAGGACAAAGTATAATATGCAGATGGACAAAATACCTTACACTGGGAAACTTAATCCTTGCCACACCGCTGCTAGTTTTTCAGTCAAGTTTACTCTGACTCTGTATTGTGGTATCAATTACCTTGTCATGTGGGAAGGCTGAAGCAGAAACACAACATACACTGAGTTTTAGAACTCTAATTTACTTAATTATGTTGTCATTCATAATGTTTTATGTATGACTGCTGTTTCTGCAGCAGAGAAATGTGGTGAGTAGTGAACAAAAAAGTAGGCTTCTTCCTCTACAGGAGGGGTGGGGTGCGTGCTGACATTTAAGTAATAGCATCAATCACTGGAAGTGTCCTTAGCCAGGGTAGACTGAAACAAGTCTCTCTCTGCTCTTTTGTTTCCATTCCTGGACTAGCTGTGACTGTTTGTTATACCTTCTTGTTACCCAATCTCTTTTCATCATATATGAAACAGATATAGAAACAGTACACATCAGAAACAGAAACAGTACACATCAGTTCATGCTTTTGACAGGCCTGAGCACATGTATTATGTATACGTTATTTTTTGTGTTTGTTATGTTAGTGTCCTAAAATGGATTCTATCCAGTACTTTTATACCCCATGCTTCTCGTGAATGATAACTGCCCTTTCTGTACTCATACTTCCTGTGTCCCCTGATGTTTGGGATGTTTGGAGTACTATGACTTAAGAAGTTAGCAGACATCAGAGGTGATATTCATCTTGTCCTGACTTCAAGAATGAGATTCAGTGAATGAGATATTGATTTTGCAGGATTTTTCTATATTTTACATATAAGTAACATTTTAGGTATTTGGAATGATATTATTATTGTTGTTATTTTTATGTTTGTTGCTGTTGTTGTTATTATTATTATTATTACTGTCATCCAGTATGGTATGACACGAGACATATCTCATTCATATCTTCAGAGAAATAGTAAGCAAGTTGCACTGTCACATTCTTATTTCATTAACATTTCCTTTCAGTGAAACATTATCTTAAATATTTAAGCCCAGAGCACATCACATTGTGGAAAGATTCCTTCAATAATATTATACAATTTGTTTGCCTTAAAAAGAAAATATTTTTGTTGAATATCATGGAATTGTTAGGCAAGTTAGCAATTGGAAATCAACTTGAAGCAGCACTGGTTCACCAATAACTTGTAGCAACTCAAGAATTTCATACCTTTAAGCACATACATCATCAGTATGTCAAGAATGGCAGCTGTGCAGCAGCACTGTGATGTGTTGGCCTAGCAAAGATTCAGTGCTGCGAGGTAAATGACACATTAACTGTCCATCGTGCTGTAGGCTGTACAGAGATATATCAGGCAGGCATGATAAAAGAGGTAAAGCTAAACATCTATTTTTGCTGTTGTTGTTTTGTAACTTATACATGATCAAACTCACAGCCAGTATATATAGCCCCCCTCTATATATACCTCTATATTACTCTATATAGTAGCATTCACGTGGAAATAGTGTAATGCATGGAAAAGTCCCCAGTATCAGCACAGGTCTGGACTAATCGTTGGATTGCAGATATTAGAAAAGATGGCAAGAGCATTAGCACTGTCGAGGTGCTAATTTTTCTTCTTTTTGATTTGTGGCATATAGAAAGGTGTGGGAGAAGAGAACATGAAAGAAATGGCTCTGTACTTGTTGAGAGCAATGATGACTGGAGAGAAAAACAGATGGATCATCGGAAGCACAGCTTTGACTGTAATCTCATGTCAACCTACTTACCAGGAGGGTGATTCCTATAAACATTGTCACAGGAACTGCACTTCAAGATTTTTCCTTCTAGGTGACATTCTAGCAATCAAAAATTAAAAAAAAAGCAAGCAGAGCCACATGTACTTTCTATGTTTTACATGAAAACAACATCAACTATAGACACGTGAAGTGCTTTTAAAACTTCCTTGCTCTCTTTCCTCTCAAAGTTACTATGAAAGCAAGCATTTATTTGACAAGCTGAAATCAGCAGAAAAGCAGAGATTACAGATTCATACAGTTGAAGCATCACATTCATCGTATGTGAAGTGATGGGAATATGAAAAACACAGTACATGGTTAATGTTCCTGCAGCTTGCTCTTTTTTTTTTTTTTTCTTTTTAATGCAGAAGATGTACAGTTGGAGAAGACTGTCTCTGATTTTATCTGCTAAACTGCCATGTATCATCCATAAAAAATGGTTATACAGGTATGACTGATCATCATGGTATGGGATCTCTTCCTGTTCTATCCTAGGCTTTCTACATAACCTAACGAAATCACTCAAGCTGTTTAAATCCTAGTTCTCACAGTAAAATAGGGTAGCTAGCTAAGGATACATGAAACTTTAAATAAAAATATGTGGTCAGCTGGAAGTTAAGAACTTGAGTTCAAGTTTAGGGAACAATAATAATTGTATAGCAGAAAATTAACCACATTTGCAGGGTGTCGTGTTATAACCAAGAAATTAGAATCTATGTTTGTTCCATGTTCTGTACCAACTTTAATTTAGTATAATGATTAGTTTCAGTTAGTTAGAATATATAAAAAAAACCCCAACTTAGTACAAAGTACTATACAAACTGCAAAGCTATGGGCTGTCCATGAGCCATCTTCCACAGAAAAAATGGGAAGGCAAAACTCTACTCAATAGCTGGACATGGGAAGAGAGAAGCAGAGGACTCCTTTCAGTCCTGACACTTAATGATGGTAACCACCATTCTGACCTGTAGTTTAGCAGCAAATTATTTAAATTTTCAAACTTAATCCAGAAAATCCTTGCAATTTGTGCAGAGAAGTAAGAACATGACTGAGTTATCACATAAACTGTGCTTACATTAAATACTGGAGAATATTAAAGTGAAAACAATACTTATTCTGCAAAGAAAACATTTAATTTCCTGGTAATGGGAACTGAAAACAGTTTAAAAGGGGGAAAATCAAAGCAATAGATTATAATTAACAGTAACTTGTCTATGCAGTTGTTCCAGGATCTCAATGGAACAATTGCCCAGCTTGCAACTTAATGTCTCCTTCCCTTGAACTGGCTTGGCTTGAGGAAGCTACTGAAACCACCTGAATATTTAAGAAGGAAAGTCATTGCTCCTGGGTATTATGGGAATTATGAACTAGATCTCCGTTGACTGTAATGGGAGATTAAAAGGCTAGTTACCAAGCAGATACATATCCTTAGATACCTAAATTTATTTGCAATTTGGAAGTGAGGTGGAATCCAAAGGCTCATATTGGGCTTATTGGGGGTGCTGATTGACAGTCGGCTGAACATGAGCCGGCAGTGTGCCCAGGTGGCCAAGAAGGCCAACGGCATCCTGGCCTGTATTAGAAATAGTGTGGCCAGCAGGAGTAGGGAAGTGATCATGCCCCTGTACTCAGCACTAGTGAGGCCACACCTCGAATCCTGTGTTCAGTTTTGGGCCCCTCACTACAAGAAGGACATGGACGTGTTGGAGCATGTCCAGAGAAGGGCAACAAAGCTGGTGAAGGGTCTGGAGCACAAGTCTTTTAAGGAGGAGCTGAGGGAACTGGGGTTGTTTAGTCTGGAGAAGAGGAGGCTGAGGGGAGACCTCATCGTGCTCTACAACTACCTGAAAGGAGGTTGTAGTGAGGTGGGTTTTGGTCTCTTCTGCCAAGTAACTAGCGATAGGACGAGAGGAAATGGCCTCAAGTTGTTCCAAGGGAGGTTGAGATTGGACACTAGGAGAAATTTCTTTCCTGAAAGAGTGGTCAGGCCTTGGAACAGGCTGCCCAGGGAAGTGATTGAGTCACCATCCCTGGAAGTATTTAAAAGACGTGTAGATGAGGCCCTTAGGGACATGGTGTAGTCAGTGCATAGTAATGTTGGGTTGATGGTTGGACTCGATGATCTTAGAGGTCTTTTCCAACCTTAATGATTCTATGATTCTATGATTCTATATCAATTGCATAACCATACCTTCTGTGCCAGTTGAGGTTTTTAGAGGAATCTTATCTGGCATTCAGCTGCTGGCTGAAATGGGAGCTGATCCTGTGTAGTTGTGGTCCTGTGTTGTATCTTCCAGCTTTACGTAGAGATCTCAAACATCCTAAACACCTTAAATTGCACTAAACACCTATTGTTAAACAACTAAGCTGAATCCAATTTTTTTTTAATGCCAAAAGTTAGGTAGCATGCAAACTAATATTTATTATGAATAGTCAGAAGCAAAAGGAAGATGTCGGAATATATATTTCAAACCTTTAAGAAGATATACTTTTATTATGCCTTTTAATGATATGATAACCCTTATATTACAGCATATTGCTTTCTGGAGGGAAAAAAAAAAAGAAGAAAAAGAAGAGTGCATTAGACTAATTCTTCCTAATCAACTAATTAGCTGAAACACTGCTTAAGTAATTAATCGCACTGAATTAAATGCTGAATAAACTGGTACTCAGTATTGGGCATTCATTAAAAAATGTTTCATGATGCAAGATCGTTCTACTCTGCCTATCTGTCAAGGATCTTTACCCTAGCTAGCTACCTTAACACTTACTCAGTGTCCATATTACCTGCATATATGTCTATAAACCACTGCGTGTATACAGATCTTCAATTCGGGACTTACACTGCAATTTTTAAGAAGGCTGAATGCAAACATTAATTACAAAGATGCTGATAATTCTAAAATAGTTATTTTATAATATGAGTTTATTATGAGTTTATTTTATGTATTCCATAATGATTAGGATTATTTATGCTATGGCACAAAACTCCTGGAATTTGAATTGGAACGAAAGGGTGAAAAACTCATAACTGTAATAAGTAAGGAAATATTATATGGGTCTTAATGATTTTCAGCTTGAGTGGAAGGTATATTTCATTGTCAAACCTATGCAACATTTTCATCCATCTGCCTGTCTGAAGTACTGCAAGGTAGCAATTGTCCTGTGAACTCACTAGTGATTTAATGTTTAATTTTTTTCTCCCCATTCTCTGAATTTTACAAATATGGAGGAAATGCACCAGGGACAATTTGAAACATTTTAATAACGTTCTACACACTTTGCCAAAAGAATAAATTAGTGTTTATATTGATAGAAAGTTCCTCAGTAAATCAAACAAAGATTTAAACTAATACCATCTACTTAAAACCCTCAAACACATTTTTTACAAAGTTTTCCTTTGGTATCTATGATGTGAATATTAGCCACTGACTTCTATGTGCATTTACGAGTTAGAGGTTAGTAAAACATGGCATGTTTGCTCATTAGACTTTCACTTATCCCTATAAGGAGACCGAACCATCCAAGGATCAGTGTTTCAGCTATTGACTGTGTTCTCTTTTAGTGTATTCATCATGAAAAAGAATCTGCAGAATTGATTTTATTTATGTGTTGGAAAACAACATTTATAAGATTGGTTTCACCTTTACCAGATTCAGTAAAGAACATTAGCTTTGGGAAACAGATCCTAAAGCTCCTAGCTTCTGGTTACCTGTTGGGATGTATATTTTCAGGTCCAAATTTAACAAAGATTTTATATCCCTAACTGTTTAAGTGCTCACTTTCTATTGATTTCTATGGGAATCTGAAAATGTTTTCTTCAGTCTCTGAGTGAGATATGTCTTCTGATCTCGAGAAGCTAAGCTGTCCTTTCATGCATTACTTTGCTTTAAAATGGAGTGCCTGGATAACAGTGAGTAAAGCTGTGTTCTACCTGCCCAGTGGAAACTTCAGAAGGCTCCTTTCCTGTGAAGAGCTTAATTAGTATGTGTAGCTAAGGAAAATATCAAGAGCTGAAGCATCTAGTCCAGTATGAACCAAGCTTAGAAAGTAGTATGTTGAGTTTATTTTTACATTGTAGGAAAGTGGTGTTGTCATTCCATGACCTGGGATCATGGAACCCATGGTGACATGGAGGATCTGTTTAGTGGCATTGGCTTTCATGACTAGCTTACTGTAAATACTGTTACATTAATGTTTATCAGGAGATAAGTTTTGATTCCAAGAAAGCAGTTTGGATACTAATAATATATCAAACATTAGTCCAAATAAATTGTATGTTTGTTAAAATGAAGTCTAGAACAAAAGCTCAATTACAAATGAAAGAATAAGATAATATAGAAAATCTATTCTGGATAAAGTTTTGACCTACACTTGGGGAGAAAAATCACTTATCAGTCACATTATTTTATTTAGTATAAATTTATATCCCAATAAGCAATATCAGAAGGACCAGCTAGATGGCAAAAAAACCCTTTATAACCACTGAAACTTATTATTTCTCTGTAACGTAATGTATTCAAGAGAGTGGAAAAAAAAAGATCATACTCATAAGGAAAAAGCTTTGCAGAACTAAATAGACATTGCTATCAGTGAAGACTTCTGTTACGGGTGAGAGCTAGCTTTTAGTGTTGTTCTTTAGTATAAGAGATGTTAAAACAAAACTTCTTTTATTACACATAGGCAGAATGTATTCCTTACATAGATTGATTTAATCTCCATTATGAGATATCAAAAGGATTTCCTTATTTTCCAGCAGAATAATAATAACTCAATACCATGACAACATATGATATAGCCACTGTTGGATCTCAACTTAGGAATGAAATTCAGTGGAGGGTATCCTCTATAAATGTTGCTAGTACAATCACTTTTATCTTGGTGTTATAACTGTCATGTAGCTTGTAAATAACATGAAAGGGAATAAATTAAATCATTTAGTTTACCTTACCTAGTAAAAAACTATTTCTTTTTATGAAGTAGTCAGTTCTGAATATTTTAGTGTCTCATTTCTGTTTTCATTAGTTCTATGTTAGCAGAAGTTTTAACTTTTAGAATATGTCAGTCCTTATACCTGGAAGTCAGTATCAGAAAACAAAGAAAAAAAATATCTTATGAGATAAAGATTTTCCATCTTGGAATAGATCCACAGTGAAGATGGGACAGAGCTGCTGAAAAGTTACCTCCTTTATTATTATATTGCTGTCACAGATGTTTTGATTTCTCTGCTATTGTAATAATATGTTGCTGTTAATTAAATTGTCATGCAAAATAATTCTTCTCTATATTAAAAAGTGATATGATGTAACACACTAAGAAACTAGGAAAGAACACTGTACTGGTTTTGGCTGGGATAGAGTTAATTTTTTTTCACGGTATCTTGTATGGTGCTATGATTCGTATTTGTGATGAAAACAGTGTTGTAATACAGGGATGTTTTAGCTGTGGCTGAGCAGTGCTTACACAGAGTCAAGGACTTTTCTGCTTCTCACCCCACCCCACTAGCGAGTAGGCTGGGGGTTCACAAAAAGTTGGGAGGGGACATATCCAGGACAGTTGACCCCAACTAACCAAAGGGATATCTCATACCATGTCATGTCGTGCTCAGCAATAAAAGCTGGAGGAAGAAGGAGGGAGGGGGGACGTTCAGAGTGATGGCATTTGTCTTCCCAAGTAACTGTTACGCAGTCCTGCTTTCCTGGAGATGGCTGAACACCTGCCTGCCGATGGGAAGTAGTGAATGAATTCTTTGGTTTGCTTTGCTTGTGCATGCAGCTTTTGTTTTACCTATTAAACTCAACCCATGAGTTTTCTTACTTTCACTCTTCTGACTCTCTTCCCCATCGCACTGCTGGGGAATGAGCAAGAGGCTGTGTGGGGCTGAGCTGCCTACTGGGGTTAAATCACAACAAACACGTATGTTTTTTATATTGTTACCGACCTTACACAGTTGTCAACTTCAGGCAGTGAAAACATTTTGAGATATAACAATGAAAACACAGAGATTTCATCAACAGCCCCTGTAAGCCAGCCTGCACATATTCTGTTTCATACCTCAGTCAGGTTTAGAGCTTTAATACGCTCTCCAGGGTGCTGGAGATGTTCAAGTTAAGATATACTAGCTTATTTCCCACAGAGACCTAATTGCATCTGAGATATTACATCAAGTTTGTTTGACAAAACTCCATTTCCATAAAGCCACATTTTTTAACAATACTATTTCTAAACATCTGTAGTTTTTTACTGCTTCATTGCACATGAACTTTTCCATATTTTTGCTCTGGATGTCAATATGCAGTGCCAGAAGTTGCTTTAGTATTCCTGATCATCCTTTTTAGAATAATTCACAAAATGGGCCTCTGTCTCATCCTCATTAAGTTATCCAACATTTCAAAACTTGCATCTAATCCCTTGAATCCTTTGAACATTCTAATAAGTCTTGCAAGTTACATGTTTCAGACAATTTAAAAAAATACATTCAACTTAAAATATTTTACCATACCTCTTAATTGCAGACAGAATAAATTGCAGACTCTGTATCCTTGGGTCTTAAAGTATATATTATATTGTTTCTTCTGAAATATAGGTAAGAAGCATTTTTCATTTTCTACTTTATGACTATAATCATCATTATTAGTTTTATTCCAGTGAGTGTAAATGTTTTTTTTTTTTTTTTTCCTGTGTTGTGTATTTTAAGTATATTGTCCCTGCACTATTGACTGCAAGACTTTTTTAGAATCATAGGACAATCCAGGTTGTAAGGGACCTCAAAAAATCATCTGGTCCATACTTTCATGGGAAAGGGAGCCTAGATGAGATTATCTAGCACCCTATCCAGTAGCATCTTAAAAACGCCCAGGGATGAGGACTCTACCATGTCCCGGGGAGGTTGTTCTAGTGATTGATTGTTCTCACTGTAAAAAATTTCCATATTATATCAAGATGAAACCTCTCCCAGTGCAACTTGTACCCATCGCCCCCTGTCCTCGTCATGTAGTGCTTTGTGAAGAGAGAGCCTCCATCCTCTTTATAGCCACCCTTTGAGTACTGGAAAACTGTGATGAAGTCCCCTCTGAGCCTTCTCTTCTCCAGGGAGAAAAGACCTAACTTCTTCCATCTTTCCTCATAGGGCAGGTTCTCCAGTCTTTTCATCACCTCTATCTAGTAATGCCCGTGTGGATGCAGCCCTGCATCCAATTTGCCTTTGTTGCTGCTGTGGCACACTGCTTACTCATGTTTAGCTTGTTGTCCACCAGGACCCCTCATTCTCCAAGGTTCTGTCTGTTCACTGTTAAAGCACTTTGGTAGTCCTTGGAGGTCAGTGCCACAGGGCCCTAATATTTCTTCTTGCAAAGTTTCAAATAATATTCTATTTCTTGTTCAGTTCCCCCCCCTCCCCCTCAATACAGCACAGCCTGCTACCTCGCTCCTGCAGGTCCTCCACCTGCTGCCTGAATGAATCCACGAAAGCACACCTTGCGCAAGTGGAGCTCCTACCCTCCTCTACCCAGGATAGGAATGTGTACTCTTGTTCCAGTCTGTCCTGGCTAGATGGCTCATTCCTGGCTGCTGCAGAGTGCAGCCCTTGCCTGGTCTCTACCACTATGCTTCCAACAACCTCAAAGCACTGCCTGATAAGCTCTTCTAACTCCCTGGAGATCTCAAGCTCTTCTAACTCCCTGGAGAGTTGCACAGCCACCAGCTAGCTGGGGTGACCATTGAGGCTGCAACCTAAGCCCTTGGGTGAGCAGAGCAAACAGCAGCCTGGCAGGATGGACTGCCCTTCCCATGTGCCCTTCTGCATGAACTGCTGTGCAAACTGGTGATGCCGCTCCCAACAGAGGTCACTCCCTGCTGATGTCACTCCCTGTTTTTTGTAATAATACAATTTTCTTCCCTAATCAATTGTCTACATCTTTATTGTCAAACTTAACTTCTAGATTTCAACAGGATAATATAGTTCTAATAATTAAGAAATTAATTAACAGAATTGACTCTCTGAATTTGAAGTTTCCTGTACTTACATTATTAATTACACATAAATGTCATTTAAAATGAAAGATGAAAGTGCAGGTGAGAAGTGGGAGCCCACCTGCCTTGATTATATTTATAATCATTATTATTCAGTGAACAGCGACAATACATCCTGAAAGCTCTTCCACTTGCAAATTATTCGTTAAATCTTTTCCTGACAACAGCTTCATCTTGAAAGTAAACCATGTTTTGACTTGATCTTGGAAGGACCATGCAGGAAAATTACATTGAACTTTATTAAGGGCTTCGTGAAGAAGCTATAAAGACTCATAACTTAAGGGATGCAAGAAAATCAGCTGCATAATGTAGTTCTAAAATTCTGGAAAATATTTCCTCCTAACATTTTTTTCAAGTGTTACAAGGCTTGATGATGACAGGGAAATTCGTGTTCTGTACTCTCATCTGTGAGATAAGCTCCAAACTGAGACGGAGAAATATTGTTAAGAAACTGCCTCCCAGTACCCCTGGCTGGTATGGGTCATGTACCTGCTTCACATGAGAACGTCACATAATTAAATATACACATCTAAAGTCATGCTGGAGGCCATTAGTTATCTAAGACATCACACAGGGTGAACTGATTTGGCAAAGTTTAGAACGGCGTCCATCACTTTCTGGCAGTCAGTCAGGATGCTTGCATCTCATATAGATCTAGACACCTGTGTCCAGGTACCTGAATACCACTTAGGCTGTGTCCGTGGGGCTCCAAGGTCCTTCTCCTTCTCTTTTAGGATATAGCTATTGTAGTTTCTTTGTTGGATCTTTATGTTCTACTTCTGGCTGGGTTTTGTGGATGCATCATCTCTTATTCTTCTCACCTTTATACCTCCTTCACCGCAATGCTTTGCATTGCAGAGAGCGTGTTGAGACATGCACAAAAAGAATTATTTGCAGGATGTATAGCTGATGTTATACATTGACTCTTAAAGGTAAAAGTCACTTTGGGGAAAAAACAAAACAAAACAGGAGAGAGAAGAAAAGGGAAAAGGAAAGGGAAAGAAAAAGGGAAAGGGAAAAGGGAAAGGGGAAAGGGAAAAGGGAAAAGGGAAAAGGGAAAGGGGAAAGGGAAAAGGGAAAAGGGAAAGGGAAAGGGAAAGGGAAAGGGAAAGAGGGAAAGGGAAAGGGAAAGGGAAAGAAGGGAAAGGGAAATCTCTCCCAAATAACCACCAAGGAATTGAAGTGGCAGGCATCTCCCACTGTGTAGTCCTGTGGAGGTCCTCTATACTGCAGCAGATGATTGCCTCACAATACTTTTGTAATAGTAATTATGTAGTTTTTACAGGAACCTGATCGAAGTCCCTGTGGGTTTTTCCCCATTATGATGCTATTAGGCTGACTGGAGGATGCTTTGATCAGGTGCAGAAATCGCACTCTCATATGATGCTAAGCTCTGTGCATATATATTATCGATATGTTTATCACATGTTTAGATGACAATTATCTACTTCGTCATCCATTAAGTCTTGATTTTTCTCTAGTACAAACTAAAATCTACAAAAAGAGGGAGTAGAAAAGTGAGGGGCAGGGAGAGGAATCCTCATCCCAGTGACAATCACTTCCCATGAGAATCCACCATAATAATAATACCACATTTTGCAGGTGTAAATCCATAAAAATAACAGCAAAAGAAAAATTGCATGAGACTAATAGCAAAATACAGCAACTTTGTTGAAAGGTTATGTAGTTGAAAGTGAAAGGCAGATTGCAGGGTTGCAAGCGAGGGCCTCCAAGTAGCCAGGTGGCACCCCTTAGTATTACAAAGCTTAAGGTGCTTAAGGCACAGTGCAACACAGGAAATAGAAAGGAGAACATTTTAATTATAGGATTAAATACCTTCTCTCAATCATAAGAAGAAATCAGTAGAAGTACAAGACATCCTGACTAAATTTGGGAATCACCGAGGAAGCCACGGTCATATAGAGAATTTAATTCTCTGAGGCTGTGATAATGAAGAATCATATCAGAATAATACTTTCTGCAGTGCCAGTATTGATGCAAGTAGGCTGAAGTCTTAGTTGTATCTCATGTTTAGTGTAACCAGGGGAATGGTTGACAAATCCACACAGAGCACAACAACAATTCCTAATACTCAATAAAATATGAGCAGCAGGAAATTGGAAGATCTGTATGCAAGAGCCCGAGCATCATAACACTGAGGAGATGGAAGAGTGGCCTAGTCAAGTAGGACTGAGAGTGGTCTGGGTCTTCTGCTTTGTCAAGAAGTTTTCATGCAGAACGCAAATGTTAAGACACTAAAAGATGCTAAATACAACACAGGTAAGAAAAATCCCACGTGGACTACACTGAGACATTTTAGGTCCAATGTCCTCCTCTTGTGTGGACGTTTCATTGACAGATAGGTACAACGCACATTTTCAATAGAAGAATAACTTCTTAATGCTAATCAGTATTTTAGATCACACATAAAAAATACTAGACTTATTTTAAAACTGGAAGAACTAATGCTTAAAACCATATACTGTATTTTTGGCAATGTCAAGTGTGTTTGTACATGTGGATCATTACCAAATTATTCCCGATAATGTCCTCACTAGGGACAGGGAAAGGAATTTCACTAATTTCTTTAGAAAACGCTCTCAGAGGCAACCTGAGCACACTGTTACAATGAGGGTGGGTGGGTGGTTGTATGTTTGTTTATTTTAATTTTCATGTTCATGTGCATTAATAACTTTGGTCTTACTTCTTATTTTTGTTAAAAGCAGCCATCTTCATTCTTTAATTCTACCCCCTCATAATAAAAGCTAGCATTTAAAAAAAGATATCATCTTAGTTTTTGGAAAATATTTCACTTTATGCTTGGCCTTTTTTTCTACTTAAACATTACAGGTTGAGTATTCAGAAGAAATCCAGGGAATTAACCATGCAGTTCCCAGGATATAATTATTCATTGACTTACTATACATCTCTGAAAATTGGAGATAATATGCACTGCAAGAAATATAACCTGATCAAAATAATCTGCCTGGCACATTCTAGAAATTTTCAATGTTTTTATTTAAACTATTTAAAGTCATGAACATCGTACTGACTGGAACATATCTGCTTGACCTCCCACAACTTTTAGCTCAGAAGAATATCATTAATTGAACTGGTTAATTTTATGTAATGAGTCTAAATCTTTTGTTCTCTTTTTAGAAACAGTGACACATCTGAGGGGAGACCTAATTGCGCTCTACAACTACCTGAAAGGAGGTTGTAGCGAGGTGGGTGTTGGTCTCTTCTGCCAAGTAACTAGCGATAGGACAGGAGGAAATGGCCTCAAGTTGCACCAAGGGAGGTTTAGATTGAACATTAGGAGAAATTTCTTTACTGAAAGAGTGGTCAGGCCTTGGAACAGGCTGCCCAGGGAAGTGGTGGAGTCACGATCCCTGGAGGTATTTAAAAGACGTGTTGATGAGGCCCTTAGGGACATGGTGTAGTGGGCATGGTGTGTTGGGTTGACGGTGGGACACGATGATCTTAGAGGTCTTTTTCAACCTGTATGATTCTATGATTCTATGATTCTATGATCTAAAAATAATGTTTGCACAAAGAAAATTGCCTAAAAATATTATTTTATTACTGGACATTTCTTCCTGGAATTAACTTTGTTCACTGTTTGTAGAATTACTGAACAGGCTAATAAACAATTTAGTACTGTAATGAAAAGGTTGCAGAAATATTGTACAGAAACATTGTGGAAAGAAACACTTGATAAAAGTAAAAAAAAACCAAACACTGAAGGACATACCTGCCTTGTGTACTTTAAAAAAACTGTATCAGTCCTACCTCTAAATGTTCATTATTCATTTCTGCAGCAAATATGATAAAATAATCTGTATCACTCATTTAGATTTTATGAATCTTTGTTTGTGGTAATATTGATTCACATTTTTCAGTACCCTACAAATGCATTATGATTATTGTACTATTAATATTTACATCCAAGAGACAGACCTGTGTTTTCATTTTCAGCACTTTCTGCAAGCAAAATTCTATTCTATCTGTACTTCATTAATATTTTTCTTGCCCCAAAAGGTGTTCACTGTTTATTTTATTCAGACTACCATAAACTAAAATCAAGAAGTAACTTTTCAGAGCAACAGGATAATGAAAAATACCATGATTAGTTATAATTTTACCAATATACGTATGCTACGTTTTGGAAATTCATCCATTTCTGTTCAATATAGTTCATCGATGTCCTTGGAATATGGTCCTAGGCCACTTGTTTCACAGGTGAGCAGACAACAGAACTATAAAAAATTCTGCTATAACAAAACATAACTTGATTAATTTGATATGGTACTGATTTTTGTTACTAAATTTGGTGTTATATATCAGAAGTGTTTTAGTTTTCTCTGAAAATAAAATTAGGTCCTGTCGTGATTTAACCTGGCAGGCAGTCAAATACCACGCAGCCGCTCACTCACTCCCCCCACCCCACAGTGGGACGGGGAGAGAATCGGAAGGCTAAGAGTGAGAAAAACTCGTGGGTTGAGATAAAGACAGTTTAATAGAACAGAAAAGGGAAAATAATGATAATAAATAATGATATAATCTACAAAATGAGTGATGCACAATGCAATTGCTCACCACCCGCGCTGACCGATAACCAAGTAGCGATCGGTACTTCCTGGATCACGCCTACCATTCATATACTGAGCATAACGTCACATGGTATGGAATACCCCATTGGCCAGCTGGGCTGGCTGTCCTGATTATGTTCCCTCCCATCTTGTGTACCTAGCTCAGTCAGTAGGCATGGGAGCTGTCCTTGGACTAGGAGGGCACTTAGCAACAACTGAAAACATCAGTGTGTTATCAACATTCTTCTTATACTAAATCCAAAACACAGCACTAGGAAGAAATTTAACCCTATCCCAGCTGAAACCGGGACAGGTCCAGGAATATTTATTGCATAATCAAAAAATAAGTATAAATGCACTTAATAAGAATTTCAGACCCATGGAAGACAGTGTGAAAGTCCTCACCTGATTGTCTTGTAAACCTACAAACTATGCTCAGTCAGCTCCCTGTGGTACTTCAATCTGTAGAAATCATTAAGCATTCATTAAAGGGGGAATTCTCTGGTTTTCCAAATTGTAAATTATAGTTCTGTCTACAGACTATTATTATTTCTCTAATAGTGCAATACCTTCAGGACATAGCTGTATCTTCTTCTGCATGCATATGGTAGGTTAATAGATACATTGCTGAAAATATATTTCACCAGAATGAAATTACTCTGTGGATGAGTAATAACCATCTGAAAAAGAGATCCAGAGAAAATCCAGCTTGATTGAGGAGAGGGGGAGGAAACGGGGAAGTCTGATGGGTTTTGGTTTGGGTTTTTTTGGTGGTGATGGTGAAAACATAGGAAGCAAAGAAGAAAAACTGGTTCTGTCTTTGAAAATATCTTGCATGAACATCACTTGCAAACATGAGCTCAAAGTAGAGTTAGTATTGACACCATTGTAGCTCCCAGATCACTCTATAGCCTTGTTTCCATCTTTGTCTGCTCAGACAAAATGTCCTTTGGATGCAGATTTCTTACTGTGACTCATATTCTTTTTAACTTTAAATTATTATTCTGCAAGCACTGACATTGCAGGGCAATTTAGAACTCAAACAGAGTTCATCAATACAGGACAGAATAGGAGGGAAGGTATGAGATTGAAAGGTGCAAGAGGCTGATGTTTCCTGGAAGGATATCAGTTCCTTGAACATTTACTTAAGGTTTTGCTTTAAATACTTCTTTTGATTTTACTTACCTAAACCTGTTACTTTGTTTAAGGATTTGTGAGAATAAACCCTTGTTACAAGTTAGATGGCTAGCAATAGAAGACTGTAAGTCAGGAAGAAAAAAAAAAAAGAAAAATAAGAGACTAGTCTGCCTAATTTCAGAGTATGCAGCAGAGAAAATTAATTCAAGTTAGTTTTGGTTGAGAAAATGGGGGATTTTGTTTGTTTATTTGTTTTAATTTTTTTGGAGGCAGCAAAGTTAGCTGTTGGATTTGTCACTTGATTAATTGTTCTTTAATTCATGGTAAAAACATCCCATATGCAATACAGATGCCCCTTTCTGTACATTGGAAATTGAAATAAATGAAATATTCTTTACTCTTAGGAGTCACTCTTGGTTTGTATCAACAGGATCTAGTTGCACAGCTGCAATCTAACTATGGTAATAGCCTCTGTATTAGAAAGAGTGTGTAATATATGTTTCAGATCTATTGTAAAAGCAGTTGTTTCTAAGTGAAAAATGAGGATAAAACATGATAAAAAATGACAGCTAAACTACAAAAATATTAACTGCTTTGCTTTTCTTAAAGAAACTTTAAATTTAGTCCACATTCAGTTACTGAGTTAAATCATCATGTTTTAAAAATACATTGTGATGCATTAGGTGGAAAACATTTCATATAAAAAACTTAATACATCAGGCTGCAAGGCTAGTTTTCAAATGAATTACACCTGAAATATTTTAGTCAGCTGCTAGGATTTAAAAACAACATTTTAATAAATTGATGTATGACTCACTCTAACCATTATTTTCCACAGTGCATTAAAAAGCTGAATAAAATCACTAAATAGCTTTTTTTTCTTTTTTTTTTTTTTATTTTTTTAAGCATACTACATATTGCTTTGACTGGTCTGTCTTTAAATTCACCAATGAAGGGATAAAGCACACTAAATTTGTCCTTACCATAAAAGCTAGTTTGGGGGGTGTTGGCTATTTTAGACCAATATACTCTTCCTAGATGTTATGCCGAGGTTATAAATTCTTCCCTTTGGTGCTAAGTAATAAATACCCTCATTTGCCATTGACTGAGAGTCTGTGTGTCAACAAGATCAAGTTATGAAATACCTTACAATTAGATGTTGTTAAATAATAGACCAAATGAAATAATGTCCTGCGCTGCACCTTACAGTTTTTCAGATCCGTGTCATGAAACTCTCAAAGGCTGCTTTAGAGGAACTGAGATATGAACAGAAGGTGAGTGGACAGAGGGAGAGAGCAGCACAGGATTGAAAAGGGGAATGGCGTAAGCATTTCTGAGAAAGGAAGAGATAAGGTAGCTGGGAAGGTACAGGAAGGACTGGAGTGGGGGTGGTTAGGACTCTGCAGATGAGGAGAAACTCATACACTGGAAGATCAGGAAGGCATGGCAAAGTTTTGGAGGACTGATATGAAAAAAAGGATAAAGGGTAAAAAATGGTCCTGGTAACAGCACTTTGGAATGAGCAGGAGTGAGGGCTTCCCAGTGGTGACAGGGTAATTGTAGAGCCCAGGACTGAGATTAATAAAGTGGAAGCAAAGATCAGTTACAAGGATGGAAAGATTTGAAGAACAGAGAGGTTTGATGGCATCCTGAGCAGATGAGGAGGAGGTAAGGTATGGGCTAGTAAAAGACCAGGAAGATGTAGCAAGTCAGAGCGTCTGGAAAGTTAAAACAACAAGAAAGTGGTGAGGATCAGAACTTTTCTCTAAATTTGTGCTAGTGGTTCTGAATACACTTACTAGCTTAGGAAAGAAGATACTTGTAGACTGTGATTCATCTCTTGCTGATGTTGATACAATTGCCTGTGCATACCACATACATAGACATCTATTGCTCTTTGAGACACACTGGATGATCTGAGATATCCTTTTCAGACCAGCAGTGATGGCACAGGAGGACAGGAGCACACAAGCTCTTTTGAAGTGTCAGCTACAGACCAGGTGGGATGCCCCTGGATACCTCACAAAACAGGAGATGGATATGCATGAGTGGTTTAACCAGGTCCAGATGCTTAATTTTGGTAAGCATGACCATGTGACACAAGGAGAAGTTGTCCACATGTTGTCAGATACTTAGAAACTTCAATTACATGCCAAAAGTCTGTTTTGTACACTGTTAATAAAGGGTAATAGCTGAGACTTCTACATTATAGATATCTAAAGCTAGATGACATAAATCCTACTCCTGTATCATGCTGCAAGAAGAAGCCTTGCAATTGTTATTACTGCTCACACACATGGAAGGCATTAAATTAATATATTGCTTTCTGTCCTTGGTTACAGGGATAGCTCTATACAGCCAGGGAAAAGTCCAGCGTTTTAGACAAGTTAACACTA
Organism: Calonectris borealis; assembly: GCF_964195595.1. Taxonomy (NCBI): domain Eukaryota; kingdom Metazoa; phylum Chordata; class Aves; order Procellariiformes; family Procellariidae; genus Calonectris; species Calonectris borealis. Next base: position 170,699,825 of record NC_134312.1, read on the forward strand.
TGCTTTATCATTTGTACTTTTTTTTTTTTTTTTTTAACATTAAGAGTGGTATTTTTGACCATGAAAAACATTTTAACTCTCATAATAAAGAGTCTGGCCCTCATACAAAACTTCCATTTGGTTCATTTAAACATTTAAACAATTGGTTAGCTTTCGGCATGTGTCTGAACCCTCTACTGCCAAAAAAATATACCCTGTAAAATATGTGAATAATTTGCTAAAATGGAGCAAAGAAGCTCTTTCTAATTCCCACCAAAAAGGAAGTAAAATTTCCAATTAAATCCTCCCTAGTGGAATATTTGCATACCTTCAGGAACACAAACATGAAAACACTTTAATATGTGTAATTCTACTTCATTTCCTCAGATATATTGCCTGAGAAAAATATCTGGCATATGGTTCAAAATGAAATTTTCGTCCCAACTCTTTAAAGATAATCATTGTCCATACTTACCAGTCACACGGTTACATGTACAGAGCTGGCATGTTTTCTTCATCTTTGCTAATGCATAAGTAATACATTTTAGCTTTTTATGTACAAGATATTAACCCACCAATCCCAAAGCATGCCAAAGAGGACAGTAGACCAAGTAGCAGAATATCATCAAAACCAAAATTTGATGCTAAAACACTTCCAGCGCTAAATGTAGCAATTTCAGGAAACGCTTCCTAACCCACAGATCAAATGGTGCAAAGTGACTTATTTTTTGCACTATTAGAGCTAATACCTGCAAAGAAAAGTAGGTATGTTCACAATACATAGAACCTGACTTCAAATGTCTTCTGAACTTCATGGGGTGCCCTAGTGGCCCAAAAGTATGCATAACATATGTATGTATGTGTGAGTGACTGAGCATATGGAAAAGTTTAAGGGTATGCAGCACACAGGCATAAAATAGAGCATAGAAAAACATACCACAAAAATATTATTTGTACTCCCTCCTAGGTAGTTGCCTCCAGAATAAGATATCTTTAGGGGTATATGCTTTTCTGAACCCTGAACCTGTGTTTTGCTTTCGAGAGACTTACTTGGAGTCCTCCAAAACAGAGCCAAAGAACAAACTAACAATTAAATGACATGGATGATCATGAACCTAATGTTCAAATCAGCTCTGTATACCTATTATTTTAGCACCATAAATATGCCTAAAGGAATGTGAGATGTTATCTCACCCATGTGCTTGGTTTAAACTTTTTATCTGATAGAGACATTTTCTGTCACCCAGACTAAGCTCATATCACATTAAACACTTAACTGAAAGTAGCCAATTGAAAAAGAGAGGCATCCTTTGAGAGTAAATAATCTCACCTCAGACGTAAGTTACCTTCTGGAAGAGCTTCTCCTGCTCGTACATACACAAAAGAAGGACAGGCTTATAATTTAGAATCAGGTCCTCATTTTAAAACTTAAAATATGTGTTTTAATTTAGACTAAAAGTCCCTTTGTGTGTGCATATAAAGATACACACTTGTGTACGTGCATTATGTACACAAGTGTGTATATATATGTACACAAAGGGTCTTTAGATATAGATATTTTTATATATAAAGAGTTTTTTAATCTAAAAATACATGCATGCATACATGTATGTATTTAATACACACACACGTATGTATCTGTATCTGTATCTAATGTTTATTTCTTCTGGGCATCTGTTTTTTTCTCATTTCACTACACAAGTTTTCAGATTTCCATAACTGTTCTGTATTTTCTTTCTTTGATTTCTACACAATATCAGTCACGTTGCAAGAGATAGAGAACATTAAATCTCTAATTAATTAATTTATGTATACGTATGATCTTTTCTCACAAAACCTCTTGAGTTAGAAATATTCAGTTCAGATCATGTTTACAAGTAATTATTCATATTTTAAGTTTCGTTGTGAATACTTTATCCAAACTTGTTGCCTCTTTTAAAGATGTGGAAAATGAGAGGTTTTGAGCTTTAACGGCAGAAGCACATGCAAGCAGGAGTCAGACATATGCTCTAATGCCTGTATTCCCATATGCTCCAGAAAGCAGAATATATTCTAGGACAACATGGCAATGAACAAAGCTGAGAATGTATCTGAGGGTCTCAGAAAGTATTTCATAGATTAAACAGCCCTGAGAATCCTGAGAAGTGTAAGAATACATTTTGTTGCAAGAACTGAATAAAATATAATAAGGGATATAAATATTGGATGGGTACTGAAAAAAAAATCAGTTTACTCTTTGGAAAGTAAGTTCTTCATGAAAATTAAGGAAAAGTTATGACAGAGTACACCTAATTGTGTTTTTTAAACTCTGTAACTGTTTTTATTTTTTTATTTTTTCTAGTTAGAAAATTAAGATAGGATTCCTCTGCTCAAATTTACATTTTAAAAAGTTAGATATTCATACAGGAACTAGCCACTTCAGGCTATTTTTATAGTCAAAGAGAAGGATAAGATTCTACATGTCCTGGGATAAAGTTAATTTTCTTTCTAGTAGCTGGTATGGTGCTGTGTTTTGGGTTTGGTATGAGAGGAATGTTGATGGCACATTGATGCTTTAGTTGTTGTCAAGTAGTTTTTATGCTGGTCCAGGACTTTTCGGCTTCCCATGCTCTGCTGGGTGCACGAGAAGCTGGGAGGGAGCATAGCCAGGACAGTTAACCCAACTGGCCAATGGGGTATTCCATACCATATGACGTCATGCTCAGTATATAAACTAGGAGGCGTGGTCTGGGAAGAGGGGATTCGTGGCTTGGGGAAAGGCTGGGCATCAGTAGGAGGGTGGTGAGCAGTTGCATTGTGCATCGTCTGCTTTGTATATGCTATTATTGTTGTTATTATTACTATTGTTCTACTTTGTTTTAGTTTAATTATTAAACTGTTTTTATCTTAACCCACGAGTTTTCCCACTTTTGCCCTGCTAATTCTCTCCTCCATCTGACCAGAGGCAGGGGTGAGCGAGCGGCTACATAGTGTTTAGTTGCTGGCTAGGGTTAGACCACAACACTAAAATAGGCCATTGAGACAAACTGTAATATTTTTGCAGGTGCATATTTCTCTGTATTGACTGTAAAGAAAGCCTAAAATAGCTACTTCTAATTTGAATATCTAGCTTTTTTTATTTCTAGTTCAGTTTTCTGATTAGCCATTAGTGAATACAAATACTAGGAAATATAGGAAGAAAAAAGAATGGGATTAGACGAAGATAATGGAGGGAAAAAAGCTTTGTGGAAGGAGATAGGGTAGAGAAATAGAAAGACCTGATATACAGGGGAAAGAGGTTGCTATAAAGACATGATAAAAGAAATACTAGATTCATATTTTCTTTGCCTTCTTTTTGTGTGTTACTCTCTGTCATCTTTCTCATACTGACATTTTTTACTGGTGCTTATATGGAAAGGTGACAAGAAGGTGGAATGTTTCCATAGTATTCAATAAGACTCAAAGCTCAAAATGTTCATATCTGTCAGAAAGTGTCAAACTCAACAAGTTCACCATTTGGGGGAAAAGGTCTGAAACATACTTTCACAAAAATCTTCAATAGCACATGGATTTTTGTTCATTTCTTTTTTTTATAGACACTTCTAAAATTGAACTGTACCGTAGCTAAATATAACTTATCTTAAATATGCCTAAATTTCTATAATCAGTAACTCAGTAGTAGTAATGTCTTCGAGAGATGCAAGTGACATTAGGAAGAGACAAGGTAAGAAAACCTACTGTATTTTACATTCTAAAAAGTTTTAAGTTCACACACTTTTAAAAATATTTACATTTTACATCAGGTAAATATAGAAAAGTTAATCTTGAAAAACCTACAGCTTCCAGTTGCAAAGACTCTTTGATGTTCCACCTCTTTCTATTATTTCACATAAATTATAGAAAGCACTAGAAACACCTGTATAGAGAGACCAATTTAACCAATTCTACGGAATCATAATGAGATTTTCTGCCCCAAAATAACTTAAATTCTACCTTAGACAAGATATATGAAGTATCTATACAAATGAAACAGGAGGAGAAAATGAAAGGAGAAAAATATCCTTAATCTATCTTTCAGTGGCAAGTGACTTAATTCTAAGTAAACTGAAAGACAGACTCAAAAGAACTCTTTGGCGCTCTTCTCCCCACTTTCCTCCACTGGACACTGATTTAGCTTCCATGAAAATATCATTGAAATAATGAGTGAAATTATCACTCACTTTCTGAAAATGTGAAATTATAGTGAGTTAGAGTGAAATTATCACTATCTTTCTGACCATATTTTATCAAAATCACAGAATCATTATCCAACCCTCATTATCCTTGACCTGTCATCACTTTCACCGGTGCTAGTTCAGCTCCTCTTTTGTCAGGACTTGAATCATAATCTCTCCTGTCTAAAAGTTTACCTCTGTGTGCTCAGTGTCAGCACCTTGGAATAGCACAGGTGCCTAATCTTGGTTGAGACTGCTGTGAAGAAAAGGTCAGAAGAAGCCTCACCGGTGGCCTTCCCCCTCAGTCCCCTGTTCTTTTCTCTTTCAAGTACATTTAAGCTCAGGCCCTCACTTTTGGTCCTCGACTTAGCTAAGTTGCAGGCATGTTTTCGCTTGTCTGTGTGTCTCTTACTCAGTTTAAAAAAGTTCTCCATAAATTCTCCCCATTGTCCATAGAGATGATGGAAAGTGGACATGATCCCAGAATCAATGCCATATCTATTGGATTTTTCAAAAATTGATTTTTCCCATTCCTAGAAAACTCATAAAAATTTAGACCATTTGCTCGTTAAGCAGTTCACCTAATAAACTAAATTATATTTTTTGAGTGATTCCTAATGTTCCTTTGTCTATATTCTGCCATCAGCTTTAAACATGAAGAAAAGAATTTTAAACAGTATGTCCTGTGTGATGACAAAATACTGTGTATGTCAGCATATGCAAAGCAGACAAAAATAAAAGAAATTTGCAGCTGTAGCTGAGATAGATTAATTTTAGAAGTATATGAGTGTCCACTGTTAGATCCTGAGCTTGTTCCTTAAGGCTCAGGGAAGGAAATAGACACTGAATGAAGTGATTCAGCTGACTTATTTTAGGTATCTACTTTAGGGTGAGAAGCATATCCTAGACGTGCTTCTTTTTCTTCCCTGTTTATAAAAGGAGTCCAGAGTGAATAGCTCAAAAATAGATATCAAAACTCAGTTCAATAGCCTAAATATGGTACTAGTCAACTGAGATGACCTGTGGTTTCTGACTTGATCTTTAGCTACCATTCCAGAAAGAATTGTCTCCCGTGTGTATTGTGTAATATCTGCCATTCCCATGTGGATGCTCAGATTATTGAGGACAGCTGAAATATTCCTTTATGCTCACATTTAGGCAAGTGAATCTAGCTCAAGACATCTGATTTCCCATTATGGCCAATGGAATTCTAGTACCCAGTCTAGTTGTCCACAAGGTGTCTGATGCCATATGAGATACCTTAGGTTTCCCTCAACCTGCCATTTGTCAATAGGACACAGGTTTGCTATTGATCATATATTGCATCTGCCACCATCATGTCTGCCTTGGATTCACTAAGGCATCTCAAATGGTTGCAAATGTTTCTGTTTAGGCAGCTCCCTAGCCATATCTATTGGGAGATTCAGTCGCAAATTAAGATGCAGACTATTGCATTTAGATACCTAAATTAAAGTGTGTGCAATCTGGACATGAACACCACCCCTAATGTAGTACAGAATTGATCTTACCTTCATGCCTACCTAGAATTTCAGGTATGGGATTTATGGTTGTGTAAACCTTTCCTAACCTTTCTTTCACTCATCTTCCCTTCTTTCCAAATCATGTCATACCAGTGGGAACAGAAAGTTAGTTCAGTAAAAAGACTTTTACCCTCTCATGCCTATGTTTCTTTTCATGTTACTAGAAGAATATGTTTGCTTAATACAGTTCCTTGATCAAGTCAGAGAGGAACTCTAGGCTTCATTGAATCTCAAGAATTCCTCAGAGCCAAATTATCATATATAAACTAGAAGTGTTCATTATTCCTGGCAAAGGAAGCTGGTAAGGAGTGTACAACAGTAAGAAAACTACAGCGGTAAATAGGAAGAAAGAAGCAAGAGTTTATGCTAACATACAGAAAAAAACTCTGAACAATATGCAAAAGCAATAGTATGCCATTATAACAGAAAAGCAGAACACTTGAGTCTGACTTTATTTTGAAAAGATGGTATGCAGAAAAAGAGGGAGAAGTCATTAACTTGTGATGAACAGAAATAGACAAGCAGCTTCAGAAATTGGATAGGCTTCAAAATGATAGTCCAAAATGCCTAGATATGCTTCTGTTGAATTAAGCAGAGATGATAAAAAGCATTTATGACTTGCTGTCCAACAAAATGTCTGGCAGAAATGAAAGACCTTTCAAGAAAGCACAAAATTTTGCACTGATAGCTCCTCTTCTGAAGAGTGTAGCACATGAAGCGTTTATAGAACAAGTAATCTACTATTGGAAGTCTGAGATTTCCATGTTAAAAGATATAAGATGTTACTATAATATGAACTTTAATCTTGAGATTCTGATTTCAAAATATTATTAGTAGGAAAACATTATTTTAACACTTGCTGAAGAGAGGTTCTTAACACATCTTTACCCTTTACAGACTTTGTGTAAACAGGAAAATGGTGAAAACAAGCTCCTGAGATGTCATAGATATCTCAAAATGTAAACACTTTCATGAGATATAATGCTTCTCCTTATTTTTCTTGAAAATAAGATCGTAAATTTGACCAGAAAAATACAAAACAAAACGAAACAAAACAACTCATCGTAGTGTTACATTTATTGGTAACATGATTCAAGATGAATTGTATAAGAAAATAATTTATTTCAAGGTTTATAAACAGCAATAGCTGGATTTCCCAGTTAATCCAGAAAAAAGAAAAATGTAAATGTTTTGAAGAATTGTGTCGCAAAGATATCAGAAAAGAAACAGCTGTTGAAAAAGCAAAGACTTTTCGAGTCAGAGTATAAAATATCAGGTATTTAAAATACGGTTTGTTTGTTGTTGATTTTTTTTGGTTTTGTGTTTTGTGGTTTTGATTTGGTTACAAAATTCTTAGTGTACCTCATCTACACAGAAAATTAATATCTGTGAATTCACGAGATTTAACATAAATTTTGAAAATCTGTCTATAAATCTATTTAATATTTTTCTCATTTATTCAAAAATACTATGATTATTTTAAAATCTCGGGTAATTTTTTTTTAGTATATTTATTGCGTTTCTTTAAAAAAAAAAAAAAAAGCCCTGATTAACTTAGGTTTCCTTATATTCAACAGTGTCTTCTCATAAGTTCTCTGCCAAATTCTTTGAGAGGTCATTTCTGTAATGCATTCTCTCTTGCATAATAAATAAATAAATAAATAAATAAATAAATGAAGTCTTCTTTTCCCATGATAAGAATGTACCTAATACCAATTAAAAATTTGTTGACTAGTTCAAACTGGTAGTCTTGGTTCCTTCTCTATATAATGTGGAGAGAAAAAGGCATATACAGAGTGTGATTCATTTAATCCTAAAATTGGTTTCTAGTGCCCAAACTGAATTGCCTTTTGTCACCACTGATCAAAAAGCTTATTTCCACAATTAGACTAGACAGCTACTTTTAGATGGTTAAATTAAGATGCGAGTAATCTCCCACTGCACTAAAGTGGTCTGAATTCATCCTAGCTACCTAAGATACTATAATAAGCAGGATAAGTTCGAATCATGTTATCTAAAACAAGCAATTAATTTGTACTTAAATTTTAACACATTGATCCCTTTAAAGGAAATGCTAAAGTTCCTAATATAGACAATGGACATACAGGTACCTTTGAAGGGGGACAACTTTACAATTTAAGATTTAGTTTTCTCATTAGATCTTCAAAAGCATCTACTTTACTGCACTGAGGGCTTGATTCAGTTGCCAACACACTGAAGATGCTGCATGGCACTCTGACCTCAACCTGTGGTACAGGAGTACTGAAGACTTTTACAAGCCCTAGGTATCTAATAGATCCACCAGGATGAGTTAAATTTGCTTAGGATGGATCCTGGGTGTCTAAAAGTTAAGCACAAATTAGATACTTGAGTAAGTTGCGCTGGATCTCTTTCTGCATTATTACATCCTCTCTCTATAGTATATGAATGTATATCTTCCTGCCACCCAATAAAATGATCCCAAGACTAAGGAGAACCAAAAGTCTTGAATAATAATATTATTTTCTCTCTAGTTTTCTGATAATATACTTCACTTACAGTTCTTACCTCCCTTCTCTCCTCAATGATGCTTGGTCATTAATGTACATATATTGAGATAGATTTATAGGTTGTAAATACAAAAAGGACTAGTAGGAATGACATTTAGTTTTATCAGGCTAACATAAACTGTGGAATTATACTCGTTTATTCCTGTATCAAACTTCTATCTTAGATTGACCTAAGCTGTTATTTAGGGTCTAGGTTTATAAATGTGCTAGTGAAGTTGTTTCATGTATCTGCCACTGCAAAAAATGTACGATTCATATCTAGTTTGGATTTATCTACTTTCAGATTTTAAGAATAAGACACTGCTTTTCTTTTAGAATCAATTGCTTGACAGGACAGCGAACCTAGTGGCAAGCAGTAGGGAAAAGGCTCTATGACTTTTTTGCCTTAGTTTTCATTGGTAGGGCTTGTCCTCAGGCCTTCCAGTTCCCTGTAACTCTAAGCAGAGTCTGTGGGAGTAAAGCAGTATCCGCAGTAGGGGAAGAAAGAGTAGGATTCACTTAACCCACCTGAACATGCATAAGTCCATAAATTCAGATTGGCATGCACCTGAGGGTATTAAAGGAGCTGGCTGATGTCATTGCAAGGTGGCTCTCCATGAGCTTTGGCAGGTTATGACAATCACGGGGAGATTTCCGATGACTCAAAAATTGCAGATGACATACTCATCTTCAAGAAGGATCCAGAGAACTACAGGGCTGCAGGTTCACACAGACCCTGGGAAGTTTATAGACAATTTCCTTTCAGAAGCCATTTCCAAATACATGAAGAACAAGAGGCTGATTGGGATCTGCCAACATGGGTTTACCAAGGGAAAATGCCTGATCAAACTCATTGTTTTCTATGGTGAAGTGACTGATGCTGTGGATCAGGGCAGGACAGTGCATGTTGTAGACTTTGACTTTATCAAGGCCTTTGGCACAGTCTCCCGTAGTAGTCTTATAAGAAAATTGGTGGAAGATAAGTAGATAATACAGTGAGTGAAATATTTGCTGGGGTCCTGTGCTCAAAGACTTGTGATCAGTGGTGCAAAGTTCAGCTTTACATTAGTAACTAGTAAGACTAGTGACTAGTAAGACTAGTAACTAGTGGAGTTCTTCGGGGATTAATAGTGTAGTAGTATTGTCTAATGTCTTCACTAACAAACTGGATAATGGGACAGAGAGGACTCTTAGCAAGTTTGCATATGACTACAAGCTGGCAGGGGGAGACCTAAATATTGTAGAAGGCAGGGCTGTTATTCAGCGAGCTGGACAGGCTGAGGAAATGGACAAACATAAACCTCATGAAGTTCAACACAGGCAATGCAAAGTTCTGCCTTTGGTAAGAAATAACCTCACATGTTAATACAGGTTGGTAGCTGGCCAGCTGGAAAACAGCATTGCAGAGAAGGACCTAGGGATCCTGGTCGACAACAAGTTGAACACAGGCCAGCAATGTTCCCTTGCAGCAAGGAAGGCCAACAGCTTCCTGGGCTGCATTAGGAAGAGCGTTGCCAGCCGATGGAGGGAAGTGATATTTTCCCTCTACCCAGCACTGGTGAGGTCACATCTGGAGTGCTGTGCCCAATTCTGGGCTCCCCAGTACAAGAAGAATGTTAACAACAAGATAGTGAGGAGCTGGAGAACAAGACATATGAGGAAAGGCCTGAGGGAGCTGGGTTAGTTCAGCCAAGAGAAAGCTCAGGGGACACTTAGTGCTGTTTACAAATACCTGATTGGAGTACACAGAGAAGATGGAGCTAGACTCTTCTTGGAAGTGCATAGCAATACAATGAGAGGCAATAGACACAAGTTTGAATATTGGAAATTCCAATTAGATATTAGGAAATAATTGTTCACCATGAGGGTGGTCAAACAGTGGAAGAGGTTGCCAAGAGAGATTGTGAAATCTCCATCGAAGTGTTCAAGACTCAACTGGACACAACCATGGGCAGCCTGATCTGATGACATCTGTTTTGAGCAGGCGTTGAACTAGATGACTTGTGGGGGTCCCTTTCTGTGTGAATTATGATATTGCAATTCTATGACTGTACTCTATGTTGGGCTGAAGAGTTGTCAGCTATCACTCTCTCTCCTAATTTAGAAACTTACGGTTTGTAGTCAAGCTGTTTTCTTGACCTTCTTAATCTTCTAATTATGTCAAACTTCATCTTGTAGTGTTACCATTTAGCAAGTACAGAGTAGAAATCATTCATTTAACTATTTTTATCCCTTTCTAATTTTTCATATCCTTCTGAAGCTATTGCCACTACATACGGTCTTAATGAGATTGTGATCTTCTGCCTAGTAACTCCACTATATTTGTAATTACAGCAACAGAATTTATACACTCTGTCACCGTCTGGTTTTGCATGAAAGATGTATCCTGAAAATTTTTCATATTTATATATATTCTTTATATTTTTTCATGTAACAATATGTAATTGCTAATATACTTAAGTATAGAAATTTTGTTTTTACTAGAGACAACGTTTTGCGAGAAGGAGATTTCTAATCTAAATACTATTTGAAAAAAGTTATTAGTTTCAATCTTTAAAGCACTCTTGGCTATTCTCTTTAGTTATTCCCCGAAGTTTTGGAAGAAAATATTCTGGTATCTAATTGATTCTGGCAGTATAGGCTTTAAGAAAAATCTTCATTAATATGCTTATCACAAGTACTGAATTATTTCATGGGAGATGGAACTAATCAATATAGTGATGACACCTCCCCAGAGATATATAGATCAGTTGCCTTTATAAATAAAAAGACAAGCATGGATTCCAAATCATCTACAGTGATGACCTTGTTCAACAGAGCTAATATCTTTAATCAGAAGATGGGAAGGTTTGTTTTTATTAATTATTTCTTGTTTCCTTAATTAATTTTATATATGTGAGCAAAGCTTTGAGTGCTAATGATGTGTGTGGTTGGTATAATACAAAGCAAAAAATTTACCTGTACTTCATGCTTTCATGCTAAACCACTGTCCACTTCCTCATCTTGGTCAGGTGTCCTGTAACACATTCCTGCCACAAAGTGGCCTCCTCTCTGATTCTGACCCTCAAACTTTCAGCCAGCCTGTTGTCCATCCCATATGGGAGCTTCCTACAGACAAGCTGCTCCTTCACACTGAAGAGAAAACGTTCCCCACCACCTTCCCTGCCCGTCTTTCCTGAAGAGCCTGTATTTGCCCATTGCACCATTCTAGTTACACCATGCCTTAGTTCATTCAACAACATTGCAGTTGTGCAACAACATGTGGCTTTCTGGTTCCTCCTGCTTGTTTCCCAGGCTGTACACATTTTTCTACGTACCCTTGAGGAAGGCCTTGTTCCACCCTGTTTCTGAGGTCTCTTTTGTTCTTGTTGCCATGGATCTTTGGTCTTGCACCTGTGTCCACCATTCCCACACTTGACTGTGGCTTGTAATCTCTCTCCCCTTTTTTTCCTAGTTTAGAAATCTCATCACCAAGCTGGCAAGTTTGCTGGCTTTTGTCTTTGGCAGCTCTCTTCTTTCTTCAAGCTATTGGATGTTTTCTTTTGCCTCATCACTCACTTTCCTGAACTAGTAAAACCGTTTGAAGAGAATAAATGGCTTATCTTTTTCCCTTTTACAGCTCTCCAGTCCTTTTGTCATTTCATTCCTAAATCAGTGTCTTCAGAGAAACATGAACACTTCTCAAATAACTTCATTGTTAAGGCATCTTTGCAGTGCAGAAATTGGTTATCCTCAGTAGGGACTTGCTTATTTTTCAGGATATTCGTATTTGAACAGAGGTAGTATTCATTTAGCAATCATCTATTGTGAGGTTTGTGTTACCTTTTTTAGGATTTCAGCTAAATACTGAGATAGAAAGACAACAGAGAAATGAGAGTATCAAAAGGTGCTGACAGCACGGCATGTCAGTTAGAAAAAGGAAATGGCAACTTGATAGAGAAACACTCAGAGTCTGTAACCTCAGCCACGATTCATAAATTGTGTAGACAGATTCTTCAACTTGTCACGGATTTTTTTTGTCATAAATCCATTTAAGTAGTAAGACAGAGATGTTCTGCTCCTTTCTGTTCTATTATGCAAGAGAAAAGTAATTAGAAGAAGACTTAGCTGGATCATCAGATGATAGATAAGCAACCCATGTGTCAATAGGGTAATGATGATCATTACTCTCTGTTGGACCTTCTGATTCATCTACTAGATTATATAGAGAAGAATAAAACAAGATCGGTACTATCTTTCATAATATCTTTCCTCTTTTCAAAGGAAGCAATTTTTAGTCTGAACTTAAAGCATCTCTACAAGCCAGTTAATATAGGTTTTAATCAACAGAGGATGCAGTATTAGGGAAATTATACTTTAACATAAGGCACCACAAATACTTATTTCATGTCTGTTTAATTTAAGAATGGATATGGTAGAGCCAGTGGAAGATATAACTGTGGCAGAAAACCATACGTGAGCGTTACACTGAGCAGGACTGAATGTTGACACAAAGCAGATTTAATTTCCTCAGATCTCTTTGATGCTTACATTGTTGATGTACAAACAGACTCTTACACTATTCTTCAAAGACTGTAAAGTAATTCCACTGAAGTAAAGATTACAACAAAAAAAAAAACAGGAAAGAAGTTTGAATTTCAATGATTTCTAAGGGGACTACATAGAAGCATGCAAATTAAGTGAGAGTATTCTATTAAAACAGGATATTCCATTAATTATAATTTAAAAAGACGTAATTAATGATATCTTACCCAGTTTCTATATCTTCTAACAATTTGGACATTACAATGTTCAAGGTTAGAGTTGATTAGAGGAGAGAAGGGAGAAAAAGGAGAGAGGAAAAGAGGAAAGAAGGAAGGGAGAAAGTAAGGACAGACAGACTAGACAAAATCATCAAAAAACATTTGATGTCACAGTCCATGTAGCTCTTGAACAAGGAGAGTGGTGCCATAACCAACTATAGCAAAGCAAGCCTGAGATACAATTCAACCAAGGCCCCAGAGGAATAGCCACCAGCAACTCAGACTGCAGCAGGGACACTGGAGCCACACAGGACAAAGTCTGGGACCATGTCCTTGTCCTTGGACTTGGGACAAAATCAGCTGTATTTTGCACTCTGATTCGGGCCATAGTCAACATGGACCCATCCTTACCAGAGATTTGAGCCAACATGACTGCTCTTGCCTTGGCAGCAGCTACGTGTGTGGGAGCATGACTGCCATGGCATAGCCAGAGGTCACAACCGTGAGGCATTTGGTGCATGGTGTGGGGACAGGTGTTAAAGCTGCTGAGAGCCATGAACTAACCCTGGCACTTCAGTGCCACAGCTGCCCTTATGGTAGTGGGAGGCAGCCTTTGCACCACTGCTGCTAGAGTAACATTATTTAAAAGCTCTGTCTGCAATTCGAGCACTAATTTTAATCTCAAAAACTGTATTAATCTGTAAAAAAGGTAATTCCAAAAGTGAAGCTTCTTGAATTACAGAAATGTGGAATATAAATCATTAAATCCATTTGTTATCAGAACTCTAAAACCTTACAGAAAATGAGATGAAAAATGATGTTCTTCATGAGAAAATAAAGCAGAATATATTAGAATATAAGAAATAGCTCTACTTGCTTTAAGCAGATAGTTCTGAATAAATGTTGGGGAATAAATAGATATTTACAGGCAGCTTTCTATCACCTTACTTACTTAAAATACATATTTTATGAATATGTTTTCTCATTAACAAATACATAAAATAAAAGAATTTCTGATTTTTTTTTGTCATTAAATATGTGCAAAATTAACCTTCAAAGCTATTGGTACTGGAATAAAAGTGGTTATGGAAGAACTATTTCCAAAGAACAGAACATTACATAATTTAAAAAATAGCTGTATTAAACCACTGAAAGACAAATATACAAGTATATATTAACAAAAGATTACGTCTTTTAAAAATCTATAATCCTTGAATTAAAAAAAAAAAGTGAGAACTTCAATTTTCATGTTCAAAATAGAACAATCTGGAAAAAGTCTTTTTATTGATCTCATGACTGCAGAGAAAGTTTGGAATATCTCAACCAAATATCTCCTGAGGGCTCAGAAAGCTAAAGGTCAGCTATTCTCCTACTAAAAAAAACAAACACAAAAAACCCACACAAGTCCTTATTTTTAATCCATTCTCTTGATTTTCAAATGCATGAAGGTAACTGGCAAAATTGTAACACTAGAAGTACTTTTTAATGTGTCATGTTGAACATGTTTCAGGTAACCTACAAAACTCCTACTTGTTCTGAAAAGACATAAATAATAAACTTGCCAGGGAACGGGAACTTCAGTCTATCCCACTCTTACCAGTTTGATGCCAGGACCAGCAATAGATGCCCAGAACCTGGAGAAGGATCACAGGTCAGCAGGAGAGCATATGAAGAGCCCTACAAAGGAACCCCAGCCAGTAAGACAGCTTCAACAGGGGCCCCACTTAAATGCCTCTATGCAAATACATGTAGCAGGAGGAATAAACAAGAGGAGTTAGAGACGTGTGCACGCCTGCAGGGCTACGATCTTATTGGCATCACAGAGATATGGTGGGATGGCTCCTATGATTGGAATGCTGGAATGGAAGGATACAGGCTCTTTAGGGAGGATGGGCAGGGGAGACGAGGAGGGGGTGTTGCCCTCTATGTCAATGACCAGCTGGAGTGCATGGAGCTCCTCCTGGGGATGGATGAGGAGCCAACCGAGAGCTTATGGGTCAGGATTAAAGAGAGGGCAGGGACAGGTGACATTATGGTGAACGTCTGCCACAGACCACCTGACCAGGAAGACCGAGCGGATGAGACCCTCTATAGACAGGTAGGAGCAGCCTCACGTTCACAAGCCCTGGTCCTCATGGGGGACTTCAACCATCCTAATATCTGCTGGAGGGACAACATGGCAGGGCATAAGCAATCCGGGAGGTTCATGTCGATGATAACTTCCTTCTCCAAGTGGTAGAGGAGCCAATGAGGAGAGGTGTTATGCTGGACCTTCTTCTCACCAACAGGGAGGGGCTGGTGGAGAATGTGAAACTCAAGGACAGCCTTGGCTGCAGTGACCATGAAATGGTGGAGTTCAAGATCCTTAGGGCACCAAGGAGGGCACACAGCAAGCTCACTACCCTGGACTTCAGGAGAGCAGACTTTGGCCTCTTCAGGGATCTGCTTGGTAGAGTGCCATGGGACAAAGCCCTGGAGGGAAGGGGAGCCCAAGAAAGCTGCTTAATATTCAAGCATCGCCTCCTCCAAGCTCAGGAGCGATGCATCCCAACAAAGAGGAAGTCAGGCAAAAACACCAGGAGGCCTGCATGGATGAACAAGGAGCTCCTGGACACACTCAAACACAAAAAGGAAGCGTAGGGAGGGTGGAAGCAAGGACAGGTAACCTGGGAGGAATACAGAGAAATTGTCCAAGCAGCCAGGGATCAGTTAGGAAAGCTAAAGCCCTGATAGAATTAAATCTGGCCAAGGACATCAAGGGCAACAAGAAAAGCTTCTACAGGTACATTGATGATAAAAGGAAGACTAGGGAAAATGCGGGCCCTTTCCCAAAGGAAACAGGAGACCTGGTCACCTGGAATATGGAGAAGGCTGAGGTACTCAATGACTTTTTTGCCTCGGTCTTCACCAGCAAGTGCTCGAGCCTCACCGCCCAAGCCGCACAAGGCAAAAGCAGGGACTGGGAGAATGAAGAGCTGCCCACTGTAGGAGAAGATCAGGTTCGAGACCATCTAAGGAACCTGAAGGTGCACAAGTCCATGGGACCTGATGAGATCCATCCACGGGTCCTGAAGAAACAGGCAGATGAAGTTGCTAAACCACTATTCATTGTATTTGAGAATTCGTGGCAGTCTGGTGAAGTTCCCACTGACTGGAAAAGGGAAAACATTACCCCTGTTTTTAGAAAGGGAGAAAAGGAAGATGTGGGGAGCTCCACTCCAGTCAGTCTCATCTCTGGGAGATGCCTGGGAAGATCATGGAACAGATCCTCCTGGAAGCTCTGCTGAGGCACATGGAAGACAGGGAGGTGGTCGAGACAGCCAGCATGGCTTCACCAAGGGCAAGGCCTGCCTGACCAACCTAGTGGCCTTCTAGGATGGAGTGGTTACATCAGTGGACATGGGAAAGACTACCGATGTCATCTATCTGGACCTCTGTAAGGCCTATGACATGGTTCCCCACAACACCCTTCTCTGTAAACTGGAGAGATATGCATTTGATGGGTGGACTGTCCGCTGGGTGAGGAATTGGTTGGATGGTCACATCCAGAGGGTAGTGGTCAATGGCTCAACGTCCAGGTGGAGATCGGTGACGAGTGGTGTCCCTCAGGGGTCCATATTGGGACTGGGACTGTTTAATGTCTTCATCAATGACATAGTGGGATCAAGTGCACCCTGAGCACGTTTGCAGATGACACCAAGCTGAGTGGTGCGATTGACACGCCTGAGGGATGGGATATTATCCAGAGGGACCTGGACAAGTTCGAGAAGTAGGCCCATTTGAACCTCATGAGGTTCAACAAGGCCAAGGGCAAGGTTCTGTACCTGGGTCGGGGCAACCCCCGGTATCAATACAGGCTGGGGGATGAAGAGAGTGAGAGCAGCCCTGCCGAGAAGGACTTGGGGGTACTGGTGGATGAAAAGCTGGACATGAGCCAGCAACGTGTGCTCGCAGCCCAGAAGGCCAACCATATCTTTGGCTGCATCAAAAGCAGTGTGGCCAGCAGGTCAAGGAAGGTGATTCTGCCCCTCTACTCTGCTCTGGTGAGACCCCACCTGCAGTACTGCATCCAGCTCTGGAGTCCTCAGCTCAAGAAAGACATGGACCTGTTGGAGCAGGTCCAGAGGAGGGCCACAAAAATGATCAGGGGGGTGGAACGCTTCTCTTATGAAGAAAGGCTGAGAGAGTTGGGGTTATTCAGTCTGGAGAAGAGAAGGCTTCGGGGAGACATTATTGCAGCCTTTCAGTACTTAAAGGGGGCCTATAAGAAAGATTGCAGCAAACTTTTTAGCAGGACCTGTTGCGACAGGACAAGGGATAATGGTTTTAAACTAAGAGATGGTAAATTTAGACTACCTTTAAGGAAGAAATTTTTTACAATGAGGGTGGTGAGATACTGGAACAGGTTGCCCAGAGAGGTGGTAGATGCCCCATCCCTGGCAACATTCAAGGTCAGGTTGGATGGGGCTCTGATCTAGTTGAAGATGTACCTGCACACAGCAGGGGGATTGGACTAGATGACCTTTAAAGGTCCCTTCCAACCCAAACTATTCTATGAATTAATGACTTTATCATAGTTAATGAAGAAAAATATAGCAATTTTTGTCCAGTATAATGATGTTAATATAGTTGGATCTAATTATTACTGACTTATCTTGAACTCTTCCTATTTCTGCAGCTGTCAAGAAGAACTAAGTATCAATATGAAAAATTGATATAGGTTCTAACTACTTAGGAGAAAATGAACAATGTTAGTTGTACAAAGAACTTTTTTGTATGGCAGAAGCAATGGGAATGACAAAGCAATGACAAAGCAAGTAAAGAACTTTGGTTTTTTAACCTATAAAGTTATATTTAAGTATCAGAAATAGCAAAATAAAAGGCTGGTTTAAATTGCCTTAATTACAGTAAGTTAAATTTTCCTCCTTTCTCTCATTTTACTGCCTTTCTTTCTTTCTTTCGTTGTAGATTCAGGCTGATTTTATTCTGTTTGCTTGCTTAGGAAGGATGCATGCATATATATGTATGTGCATAGCATACCTTTGGGCCTCCTGTGTTAATTCTAAGAATACTAATTATACAAAATATTTATCTGACAAACACACACTTAGTACATTTGTCTTTTGGATTAGCAGTGTTTTAATACTGATAAACAGAAATTCTTCCAAGAGTCATTGACTTCCATATTTTAATTTCATTTTACTGTATTGTTTGCTGGTGATGTTAGAAGGATCCTTTCTGAGGCATGAAAACAGTTTAGGAAACAGGCTAATACTGACAGAGTTTTTAAGGGTGTGCAGAAGAAGATGCCCTGAAAGTTGGGATTTTTTTATCTATCAACATGTCATCATCAATAATTAGGAGACAAGGAAGTGTTTAGGCCTAGATTCACTGACTTAAGATTTTGAATGACTTTGTGAATATGGATTTTCATGACTGCACACATTGTTGCTGTCTTATTAGATTTCTCAGTACAGGGAGAAATTAAAGAGCTGACAAAGACAAAAAAACTTTTAGTCACCAAAATTATTCATTTATTTTAATCTCTTTCTTATTTACAGGTTTATTCTGTATGTGACGTCAGGCTTACAATCTATTTCTGACATCATAAATGTTCACATACTAACAAACCTTTATAAATACAATATATAAAGTTCTTGATTCTTACTTTGCAGCGTAAATAATGGAGGGGAAGAAGGGCTATGAGAGCTATGAGAGTATTTTTTTGCAGGGAATATGGGGCAGGGGCAGGAAAAAGAGAGAATAATATATGCTACCTGTATTACAAGTACATATTTAAGTAGATTGTGTAATCTGAAAATGTGTTCAAAATAGGAGTTTGCTGTCCTGACTTTAATTACTGGTAATTGAAAGGCCTTTTTTGAAATGGCTATTACAGAAGATTAAGTTCCTGAAAAAAAATTAGAAAAAAAAATGGATGCTGGCAAATGTTGTATAGAGAAGTAGATTGGGAAGAATGCATTGTGGTATAAAAAAAATCAGTCAATTGAAAGCCTGAAAAATGAAGCTTGATGTCACTGGTTATATACCTCTATTCAGTTCTCTCTTAAAATAAGTTAGGGTAACAAACGCACATCTACAATTTGTTTAAGTAAAGTTTTCCATGCACTGGTTACATGCTGTTAGGGAAAGGATTTTATTTTTTCTCTTGTTTTTCTGCTATAAAAGGTGTTTTGTACTCTTAATAACCTCATCACTACATCCTTTCTACATGTCAAGGAGAAAACACTGCTTTGCTTTGCTGGTTTGTGTTTTGATTTCCCCCCCTCCCCCTGTTTTTACTCACCTTTGTTATCCTTGTGTCCTTTTAATCTCAGCTTTTGCATCTGGTTAAGCATAAGAATGCAAGTGGGACACAGCAATTCTCTCACTGTGATGGAAATGTTTAATTAAAGCTAATGGAATCCATTTATATCAAGACCTAGTTCAAAGTCTTTACAATGTATTTCATATTATTTTTATTCATTTAGACACTCAAATTACTGCATTACTTCATTACTGCAGCTGCACAATGGTAAAACTCTTTCATTAAGCTATACATAACGACTTTGAGATATTTTTACTTCAAAAGATACTGCAAATTCAGAGGTCATCTCTATTTTTTTAAAATGTTCACACATTTTTTAGACAATTTATCTTTTACTTAAAATACCTTAAAAACACATCATGTTTTCTTATTTGGATTTGTTACTTTTTATTTTTTTCCCCTCAATCCAAAAACTGTAAAAATTATACCAAGATCTATTACTCACAAACATTTATAACTCATAAAAATCTGATATCAGTAAGTAGGATAAATCTAAATTACTCAATGTATAATAAATGAAAGTTTTCCAACTGATTATAAATGAGTAATTTTGGATTTTTATCCAGGTCGCTTAGAGGAGAATATGGATCTGTTTGGGGTTTTTTTTATTATTATTTTATAATATTATGATACTAATAAAGTCTAAGACCACATGCTGTAAGTGAACAGAATATTTTGTTTTTATACATTGTCCTGGTTTCGGCTGGGATAGAGTTAACTTTCTTTCTGGTGGCTGGGGAGTGCTGTGTTTTGGGTTTGGTATGAGAGGAGAGTTGATGGCCCATTGATGTTTTTTGTTGTTGCTGGGTGGTGCTTGCACCGGAGACTTTTAGGCCTCCCATGCTCTGCCAGGTGCACGGGAAGCTGACGGGGCAGCACAGCCAGGACAGTTGACCCAGCTGGCCAGTGGGTTATTCCATACCATGTGATGTCATACTCAGTCTAAAAACTACGGGGGGGGGGGGTGTCTTATGGTTTAGGATACACGGGGCGTCGGTTGCTGGGTGGTGAGCAGTTCATTGTGCATCACCTGTTTTGTGTATTCTATTATTGTTGTTGTTATAATTGTTACTATTACTGTTCTACTTTGTTTCATTTCAATTATTAACCTGTTTTTATCTCAACCCACAAGTTTTCCTACTTGTGCCCTCCCGATTCTCTCCCCCATCCTACCGGAGGGGGGCAGTGAGTGAGCGGCTGCATGGGATTTAGTTGCTGGCTAGGGTTAAACCACGACATACATAAAACAACTAATGATGAGTTAAACTATAATCAAGATAGCACTAAATACTTCATTATTCTCTGCCTCGTCAAGTGAATTAAAATTGGTCTCAATCTGACAGGAGGAGGATCCCAGTTCAAATTTCTTATAAACAAAATATAGAGGAATGTTTAAGAATAACTGTAGCACCACCACCAGAAAATCTAATATCACCGTACATTCTTTTCCCACTTTCCTAATTCAGTTAATACAATAATATGAGTAGTGGGGTTATTATTAATTTTTATTTTTACATTTGGAGTTGGAAATCATTCTCTTCACTGAGAAATTTCCCAGAATACAGTATAATGTAATCTTTAAAAATCATACTAAGATATATTAGCCTAAAACATTACTTACAAAAGGAGTATTGCTGCAGACATGGAGGTAGAAAGTAGAAGACAAAGTTTAAAGGTAGAGGTAATATTCTAAATTAAACCAGATGATGCACTTGGAAAAATTAAACACATTTGTGGTCACAGAAAACTTTCTACAAAGGTGAAAAGTAGACATCTTGAGGAAGATTTCATGTTTTATTGTTTACTATACAAGATAGTATATTTAGCTACAAACCTTTCCTTGAAACGCTTCATAAAGAGCATATCTGAGACGTAAAAATGAACATATTTGGGGGGCTATGCTCAGGTATGGGTGAGTAACAATGTCAGTAAAAATGCAGCAGCGTGAGTTTCAGTCCATCTCTGAATGCATGTTTGGCAGGGACAATATGAGGAGGGCTTTACTCAGGTTTCTAGTATTGCTTTTGTCACTATACCCCTTCTGCTATCATGAGTAAGCTAGCATAAAAGTGTCAACACATGCCATTTTCTTACTTTCATTTTGCTGTGGATAAATAAAAAGCCAAGACTATCTGCTAGGTAGCCACAACTATAGAAGTAATTTCTCTTTCCAGCTTCCAACTCTGCATTTAAGAGTCAGAGCTCAGGATGACCTTAGCTTAGGGCATAGTGGCATCTAGTACCCTGGCACCTGAGAATAGCCATCCCATAGCTTTTCAAATGTTTCAAAGGTCACCTCTGAAGCGGCAGCCATAAGCCAGGCAGAGCTTGTGAGTGTACCATAAATGGACCTAAACTGGGCAGCTGTGTTTCAGTGCCTGAATTACCCAGGGCGTGGGGTTCAGGTCTGCATTCAGATAGTAAGTCTATACAACATATGAGTCTAATAATGAACCAGGAATCTAGAAGGTTGAAACTTAGACATATGTGGTTGACTGTATAGTTCTCTGGATCTGCTTGATTGTATTAATGAAGTTTCCATAAGGTGGCTTGTGGGGCTTAAGTACATCGATGTTTTCCTATGGACAGCGAGCAGGAAGGCATCTTCCTCCATGCTTCTGTGCTGGTTTTGGCTGGGATAGAGTTTATTTTCTTCATAGTAGCTAATATGGGGCTATGTTTTAGATTTGTGCTGGAAACAGTGTTGATAACACAAGGATGTTTTCATTATTACTGAGCAGTGTTTACACAGAGTCAAGACCTTTTCTGCTTCTCACACCACCCCACCAGTGAGGAGGCTGGGGGTGCACAAGAAGTTGGGAGGGCACACAGCTGGGACAGCTGACCCTATCTGACCAAAAGGGTATCCCATACCATATGACGTCATGCTCAGCATATAAAGCTGGGGGAAGAAGAAGGAAGGGGGGGACATTCAGAGTGATGGCATTTGTCTTCCCAAGCATGACTGAACAGAAAATATCAGCAGACATAACATTTTGTAGCAAAGACTTCCATAGCTTTCCATAGCTTTGCTACTTCTTTTGCTGATGAATTGTACGCTCAAATATTCATTCAGATTATGGAGATTGGAGTATGTTTGCAGGTGGTTGTTGAAATGGTACCACTATGTAAGAAAAAATAAAAGAAAAAATGCAAAACCCAGGAAAAATTATCTTTCCCTTCTCCTATTCCTATAATAAAACTCCAAAAGGGGAATTATCAGATCTTCACTTAGTTTTTCATTAAAATGTTTTCCAATTGAGGACATATTTTCAAAAATGCTAATATAATTTTGGACAGATGTGCCTACTATGTTCAGTCTTTTCTCTGGTGTTTCCACAGATGGTCTTGTTTCATCCCTTGACATCTTATATTTGATATTTAACATACAATGTTGCTTTTACTTCTTTTTATAATTGATCATTTTGTTTGTCATTCATTCTACCCAGGGTGCTTCTGAGAAGAGGTGAGGTATGTAAGTGATATTTCTATGTATGAAACATTCCTTAAATCAAACAGTATTGCAGAAGAGCAGTGAGAGATCCCTTTGCATCTATTAATGTCTTTGTTTACATATGATGTTGCAACTGTATTTTCAGATGTGAGAAATTAGCTATATAATAGGGTCTCCTGCCTTTGATTTTGACTGGGACAAAACTGGAGACTTTCTGTCAGGGACCAGAGTGCACCCTCCTCATCCCTCCCAGGTGTTTGGCTGCCGGTGCCCCAGGCCAGTGCTGGCAGGGTACAGGTGGGTGACCTTGGATCCGGCTGCTGGGAAGCAGCAGGGTGAGAAAGGGCTGGGAGAAGCGTAGCCTAACTTCAGCTCATTTGGTTGCTGCTTTTAAGCTCAGGTGCTTGCCTTGGGTCCTGGCTGGAGTCAGACTGCAGCCATGCCTCTGCTCAGCCACATGTCTCATCAATCCTGGTCCTGAGAGGTACAATTTCTCATTTGTCCTTTGGCCTGCTGGTTACTGAGGACTTGCCTGGCAATCACCGGGCTCCTGGCTGACCACAGTCACTGTTCCTGTCCCATCCCTGCTCTCCCTGAGCCTCTTGGTGAGTCACTGCCTTGATGGCCTCCCTCACTCTCAGCTCTCGACCTCACCAAACTTGTAATATGATTTTTCATTTATGTAATTTTTATATATATATATGTATGTATGTATCTAGTAACTGTGATACTTAAATATTTTGAACAAATTTAACAATATTTTAAGATAATTTTGTTGTACAATGGAGATGGACTAGATATCCTTACACTGTACTCCCCCCAAAAAATAAGCCTTCTGGTTATGAACTTAATATGAACAGACCCTGCCTGGTTGACTCTGTTACTGTGTTTCCTTCTTCTCAATAACCCTGGTTCTGGGATACAAAGAACAATGCCTGGGTGGTTCTGCTGCGTTTAGTTCATGGTCCTTCAGTCTGAATAAATGGTGGACCACAGATAACTGTTGAACTCTGCACTAATATACTGACAGGTGCAGCACAAAGAGGAAAGGCCCAGGGTTAAATTTTGATTCTAGGATCACAAGTCCACAATTTCCACAGTGCATAGATTTGGCAATGAACCTTAATTCAATTTCCATCTCTAGGTGTGCACTGTGCACCTATAAGACAATGTGAAGTAGATGTCTTTATAGCTATGACAGTTGTTCCCATAACAAATGGGATCCAGTATGCTCATACTGAGCAAACTACTGCGGGACCTCAGAAAAAATGCACTTTTCTCTTAAGGAAGGAGGAAATTTCAAGCAGGGCAGTCTTACCTGGTGCCCCAGAGCATGACTTCAGCTTGGTCCCACACTTTCAAACACGTTCTAAGTTCAGGTGTAGTGTGTAATTCATAACAACAAGCATAGACAAAACACAAATTCATCTCTGCACAAAATCTCTACCATACACTAAGGTAGATGCATCCCTAACATGAAATGTGCTAACCCCTACAATTTAGACATAGCATTTTCCATACAGTGAGCATAAAACGAAAGTAGAGCTAGCAAAACTGAATAATCCTAACATCCTACACACTTTCCTTTTAAGAATTCAGACGAAAATCTTATGATATAAATCATGTAAAGACCTTTTTATTAGAGACAGATGTTCTGAAAATGTGCATCATATGAATTTGAAGCCAACTTTATCCATCAGTGATTTTAACATATTTTTTTTACAAATAAGCTGCTTTTAAGTTTCTTTTGTGCAACTGTCTTCTATCATTTGAACATTTAACAAATTTTCTTTAGGAGGTATTTGACTCCTTTCAAATATCTAAGAGTTTAAAAATGAGATAGACACATTTAACTTTGATTATGATAGGCTGCTTCAGCAAAAATTATGTTCATTTCCATTTCAAAAGAAGGGAATCTGTAAAAGTGTTTTAAATTTTAAGGGATTTTTAAATAAAATGCATCCTTAACCAGTTATACACAAAAATTCTAGCTTCCTTTAAAATATGGTTTGTTATAGTAAACCTGTCACACAACTTTCAGCACTAATGAAAATAGCAGGCTGAGAGGTGCCTCAAAAGCTCTTAATTCAGTTTTGAATCTAAGGCAGATATTATAAACTAAGAGTGCTCATGAAAATGAGTTACCTAGTATATTATTCCAAGGTGTCATTAATAATAGTATAATAAAATTATTACATTCTGCTTTCTCTAACTTCTGAAATATGAAAAATTTTTCATTTCTAATGAAATAAAAGCTACTTGTTTCCTTACTCATCTTGTTTTCGTCTGTTCCTTCTCTCATTGAGAAGACAATATTGGAAAAATCTGCTGTGGATTGGATAGGTGTGGACTGAGGTGCACATACCTCATATATTCAATACCTTTCAGTTAAAACAATTGCTTGGAAAACAATCCTCAGCTTGGAGAGATTTGAAGCTGTATCTCAAATACTAACCTGTAAATTTTCCTGGGAAATAATTTTGTTTATTTTGAAAATTAATGCTTTAAAAACAAGAATAGAAGTTTCTTTTTTTTTTTTTTTAATTATTCTTTTTTTT
Source organism: Calonectris borealis (assembly GCF_964195595.1). Taxonomy (NCBI): domain Eukaryota; kingdom Metazoa; phylum Chordata; class Aves; order Procellariiformes; family Procellariidae; genus Calonectris; species Calonectris borealis. The sequence continues at coordinate 170,725,148 of NC_134312.1, forward strand.
TGGTCTCCAGCCTTTTACATTTCTTGATTCAGATTAGCTTCAGATACTGGTATTGTGGTGTCAGGCAATTTTAAACTAAGAAAAATCTGGAACAAGATCTCCAATTACCTTGGGATTTGGTATAAGGAGTAAGGTTATTCTTAATAAAGGATTCCACTACTGTGTTTTCCACTGATATTTCTAATTTAACTCAGTTTTCTTATACATAATCACCTTAGTATAGTATGAGTGTGCCTATAAGCTTGGTCTTCAATGTCTATGTCAAGAAATAAATTCCGATCTCACCAAAGCAATGCTGAACCCAAATTTAAGTAATGGTACACTCTGGGTTACAGCCAGAAAGATGTCTTTGGCACAGACAGGGGCAGCCGTATTCCAGCTATATTTAAATTAGGGTGCATTTTGTCAGTCTGGCCATAGATTTCAGAAATTAGTAGTTCTCACATATTTTTACTTATAATGTGTCTTAACATTTTAAACACTTTTAATGACTGCTTTGAAGAAGATTCTTCAAATATTAATCGGGTGAGATAGATAATGATGATAATCTTTTTATTAAATTGAAAAGACAAAAGGAAGATGAGATTCTATACAGAGATTTCTGTAAACAGTCTGCAAAATTATTCATTTCTTTGATTTTTCTGAAGTGTTTATCTGTTACATTTCATTAGTTAAATTTCTCCTATTTGGAAATGGCTTTTTGAAGAAAATTGAGAAATTTAGTTTTTTATGGGAACCAATTGTTAACAACGAGGACTGAGTTTGGTAACTTGATGGTCCCATTTAAACAATTTTCTCATTGCTTGATTTGAAAGTACATTAGAAAGTAATGTGAGAGGAAAAAATAAAATGTTAGCTTCACTTTGATGCTAGTCTTCACAACCATTTTTCATTTAAGACACTATTTTAAATTCTACCTTAGACAAAATTGACAATCTGTTATTGCAGTCTTTCAAGGCACACACTTTGCACAAATCATTTCGGTACTCTGAGAGATAAGCTTGCACTCCTAATAAACCAGAGTTGCAGCAAGCTGTTTCACAATAATGAAAACCGCACTGAACAAATTATTTCTATATTTCAGTGTGCCTTAATTGTCATTTCCCATCTGACTTTCTTCACATCAGGAGCCTGGACAGCACTGAATAGGCTCAAGCTGAGAAGAAAGAAAATGCCAAGAACTTCAGAATACACTGTACCTGCAAAATTTTCACAAGTTTTGCTTCTTTTAACAAAAGAAAGAATGAGGAGCTGTAGTATTACAGAATGATTTGACAGCTGTCACAGACTCAGTATTCTTTTATCAGGAGCAGATTCAGACTAAAGCAGAGCTCAATGATGTTGGGAAAAAAAAAAGGGAAACCAACAGAACATCTTAAAAAGATCAAAGCTTGCAGTTATGGCAGCTGGCTTTTAACTTTTCCCTCTTTTTCCACCAGATGCTTCTAACACTAACACAGTAATTGGTTTAAATAAATGGTTTTCTGAAATGATACTCCAGACAATAATCTTTCTTAAGCTCATCATGGTCCACATACAGTCATGCTAATCTTATGACATGACTTGGAGTCTTTTACTGTTTCTTCAACGTAATTTGTGATCAATAATATTTGTTGTTTTTTTTTTTTTTTTCTCCAGATATTTGTCATCTACTTTCCCTGCCTCAGTGTTTTGATCTTATGCTGCCTTTTAGGTTCTTATATTTTATATCATCCTTTCCTTGACTCTTTTTCTCTCAGTTCAGATCTTCCAACAAAATTGCTGTGCTCCAAACTTGGGAACAACAAAAATAAAATGAGAAACTTAAGACCATATACTTTCCCAATACATGTGAGTTCTTCCTTACTCTAAGATTATAATTTGGATATCATAGCTATGTGGAGACTTTATTCCTTCTGTTCAACCCCAGAACATCTCTATGCCAGCCTATATTAGATGTTTTCAGAGTCTGGTAAACTTAATCTTATCTGCAGAAACAGTGAGTGAAGTCATTCTCTTCAGTGGCATATTAGTGAAAAAGAGCCTTATCTTTCCACAGAAATCAATTTCTGAAAATCCATGGATACTTATTTTATCAAGCTTTTCTGGAAAATTAGTTGAAATTTAGACAGCTCCATGCCTAAAACACAATTTATATTTAATAAGTCATTTACTTCCATTTGCATATATATGTCTTGAATAGATGAAGAACTAGGAAGGGGGGACATCTGGAGGTATGTTTTTTGTTTTCCCAAGTAACAGTTATGCATGATGAAGCCCTGCTATATTTCTACATATTATATTATATTATATTATATTATATTATATTATATTATATTATATTATATTATATTATATTATACTATACTATACTATATTATATTATATTATATTATATTATATTATATTATATTATATTATATTGTATAGATCATAGATCACATATCACATATCATATATCACATAACACATACCTCATGTTAGTCAATGAGTACTCTTGTATGAGTAAATTGGGTAAGAGGAACTGCACAAAGATACAAGTAGAGAGTTCACAAAATTGGACCTCTTATATAAACCATATTGGTCATTGTTTTCAGCTGCACAGGAAAATTTATAGTGAAATAAATTGCCTAGTTAGAGTTCATTATGAGTTTATTCCACTGGTTTCATTTGAGCTACCCCTGGAGTAAGGTGTGATCTTCACATGAATTCTGGGATCAAAACATGGCTTTCTGTGCTTGAAGCAACAGTAATTTAGAGTCACTCTGACCTAAGCAGCACGCCTCCAAGCACAAGCAACTCCTTAGCTAAGATGAGTACCATAAGTCTGCCTTTTTGTTTCCCATGGCAACTACATTGTCTCAGAAATCTTTTGGTGTTTTTATGAGACAAAAAAATCTATATAAAAATAAAATGTTGGTGTTTTTTATATTAGTAGCATAGTTATACGGACTACTCCAAATTCGCTATGAATATATTTTGCTTTTATCTTCAAGGTGCAAGAATAAATAAATTGTCATGTTTAGTGGGAAAGGTGGGGGTGGATTTTCTCTTTACATCTTAATGAATCAATAAGGCTGCAAGAGCTATCTTGTAGAATAGGAACTCAAAATATTTTAAAAGCAGAGAGGATTTGTTTGTAGTTTTCTTTCAAAATTAAGTTGTTTATTTTCCTTTGTTCTCAAAGAAATCATTTATAAAGCAATACAATGCAAAATAAAATTTTCCTAGTTGCAGAAATGTAGACTTAATTCTCCTCTGTAAAGAAAAACAAGGTATTATTGCCTTGAGAGATTTTTTTCAGTGCACAGAATTTATACAACTATGCATCCTGACTTCACACACTTCTTATGAGAGACTCAGGTTTAGTCTTGCTCTCAAACTTACCTGATTTCCTGAACTGAAGTTAATGAAAGGAAAATGTTATTCAAAAGGTAATTGAGCAAGGGAATGGATCTGGATGAAGGAAAAGATCTGGATGAAACTTCTGTTTATCATTTCACGGGGACAGTATATACAAGAAAACAATCAAATTCTGTATATTTTATGTACCCAAAAGACAGTCTTGATTATTAGACCATTGGATATAATGTGGGAAATGGAAAGGAGGGAGAGGGAAACAGTTGTTTTCCCTTTCTGTACATCTGGACTTCCATGCAGCAAGGTTTGTGTGGTTGAGGTAGAAATGATTTATGTAAGTTATATGTTCTCAGGAGAAAAAGACGTTAAGAAAACGGGGACCTTGACCACACTGCACTGATGAGGATGTTTCCTCTATAGACAAAATGATTATTTAATTCTAGTCATTCCTACCGAAACTGCTCACTTATTTTGTATTTCAGAACCGGAGGTCCCACTAGAGCACTCTTAACTACCTAAGATGTCTGCAGGGAGCCAGGAAAGTACTTAAGACAATTCAAGAGTAATAATTTTGTGTAAGCACAAAAGCAGAGTCTGGAAAATGTGCCACCCTGTTGCTCTGGTATACAGACTGCACATAAGATAAGAAAATGCTTGTGATTAATTAAAACCAGGTAGAGGAATCAAGGCTAAAGTAGAACATTGTGTCTTAAAGAGCATCTGAGGTACTGAATGTGTTGCAAGTATGAACTTGATAATTGCTGGGCAGCGTTGGAGTGTACCTAGACAGCAGTGTCAGCAATATCATATAAGGCCAAGTTTGTCTTAGTAACAATATTAGAAACTCCAGATTTGGGTACGTGTGCAGCGGAATTGAGACGAATGAGGCAGAACCAATTAGGAGTGGAGGATATGGGTCCAAAAGTAGAAAAAATGGAGAAAGAAGGTGTAAAGTCAGGTAAAGAGCAGAGGAAGGCATGATATTCTAGTGGGAGGGGTGAGGGTGCCTACAGCCAGTAATGAAGCTGATCTGCACATACAAGCCCAATGAGATGTTGGGGGCTTACTAAACTCTGTCAGATTTATACCTCAAACAGTTGGTCTGGGAGGGTGCAGTAAAGAGGAATGTGCTTTCATCCTGGTACTATGGTTTTGGGAGGGAAGGAGTATAGAACTGTAGCTCTTTAGTAGCTTCTGCCCCATTTCATAACTCAGTTTCTTATTTATTTTTGCATTTTGAACCTGTAAATATTTTCAGTGTGTGTATCAAGTTCTCTAGGAGATAAATTTATTCCTTCAATAATTGATATAACAATTTGGTGGTTAGGTTGTTACCTTGGAATGTGGAGGAAAACAGTTCAGTATCTTCAGGTTGGAGGGACCCCTAACAAGGTGAAATCTAACAAGATAATCAACCCCTTAAGGATAATTTCCTTTAGAAAAAAGAAAAGTCCTGTTTTTTTCTTTCTCATTTCAGAAACTCCAGTAGCAGAATTCTGAGTAGATTATCTCTCCAAAGTGTATTGAGTATTCCCCCACTGACACAGAATTCTTATTTGTCCACAGAGTGCACTTTGTGCCAAAGCTGTCTATATCAGAATCAACAGCTCTGTGATAACCAAGGTTGGAGTCACTTTGGAATCAACACCACCTGTCACATTCTGTTTGACTTTAAAGCTTTTGGGACCTCTCAGTTTCTATGGTGAATCTGGGCATGAAAGCACGGAAACTGTGTATTAGAAAGCCAAAATCAAATTATGATATATAAATCTTTATTTCTCAGTGCTAACTTAATTTCTAAGCAGTGGAGTACTGGGAAAATTGGGGTGACTCATTCCATTTAAATGCCAATGTTAAGCAGGCAGAAAGCCAAGTTGAATCCTATATCACTTTAGACAAACTCAAGAATTGACATGTGAGGAGCCTGCTTTTGCAGTCTTTATTGAAGGGAAGTCAGAAATAAAATGTTTCTTAAAACAATTTCTATTATTTATGAAATATCTTAACTTCAATTCAGCTATTCAGGTTCAAGAATATCTTTGCCATAGAGGTATCCCCTGGGGTGAAATCTTGATCTAGCTGTATCAAAGAGAAAAAATTTTTCCTAGATACCTCCCAAGATAAGATGCAAGCAAGTACAGCTGCTGCCCTGGCAGCAGATAAGAGAGAAGACTGCATAGTGTTGTCTATGCTGCACATCATGTGATACTGAGTGTGCATTACATGGGGTGAAACATGTTTGTGCTCTCAAGTTTGTGCTTCCACAGCCAGTTCCCTTAATAAGTTGATAACAAGGGACCAGGATGGAGACCTTGCACAGTCAGCATAAGGCACATCTAGTACAAGTCCCAGAGGCAACACTTTTCCGTGAACCTCCGGGTACAGAAGTGTTTATACAATTATAGCTTAATAGTGTGATTATGTTTGGGTTCATAACAAGCAAATATTGAAATCTGCTTGGTGTGCTACTATCTTCATGGGTGCAACAGACCTCTGTTTTAGCTATACAATATGTTATAGATACAATATTTCTCTTGTTCAAATAGTTCAAAAGTACTTAGTTTTACTTCAAAGTGGATTTTAAATTTAGTGATTTTGCACAGATTGTAAAATCACAATCCAGTGACGAGCACTTCAGGGGCTATAATGTGTATAAACCATGTGTTCAATAAATATGCTTGACAGAAATGTTTCAATACACCAGTACTGCTCCTCTGAGTAATTTTAAAGTACTTGACCTGCAGAGTTGAGGTTCATTAAAATATCACATAAGACAGCTTTTCGACATTTAATTTCTATTCCTGCTTCCGAGCCTTTTTTACTTTAAAACATGCATCAGATTTTATTATTTTAATAATTCAGTTTATTTTCATACTTGTGATTACTAGAATTCACATATAAAATATATCTTATTGATGAATGGTAACTGAATTTCTTTTATGATGCATTTACTCAGGAAATTACTTTAAGGAAATGTTTATAGCCATGTATTAATAAATAATGGAAACTCTTATTGTCTTCTGACTACTCATTGCTAAAAAAATCTTCTTGTCAACAAAATTACACTGCTAACATCAGTTAAAATACAATCTCCAAAAGTATACCTTTTGTTTTGCTTTCTTTATATGTGTTTTCACATGGAGTACAATTCCACCCCCATTGAAATAAACAACATTTTCACCATTAGCTTCAAGAGAATAACAAACAAATGACAAGGTATTAATATACGTGAAAATTTGATTAAATCTGATTTTGTTTTCTGAGTCCAAGTTTATTGATTATCTCTGGAAGATCGTCACATTATTTAGTAACCAGTTTTAAATATTATACTTTACAGTATATGCAAACTGAGATTTATAGTAAAGAAAGTAGAACTAGAACATGGTCATATGTAAAAATGAGACCAGAATTATGAAATCATTAAAGATTTCTCTCATCATTAAAGACAAACACAACAGACAAATTGTGTTATGAGACTGCAATGGAAATTGTTGGGAAAATAGTGCAGCTCAAAACTAAAGAAGAATCTAAGAAGGCAACTAAAAATCTCCTTCTAATTTCAGTAATGCATCAACAATCTTATAAATTAATTATAACCACTAAGAATAAGGTATGGATTTTCTCTGTATAGGTAGATCTCACAACTTTCCTTCTTCTGTAGGTAAAACCTATAATCTCTTTTGTGAAAGCCATGTTTGAATGTAGCTTTGATTTTGATGGATGGAAAGAGAAGAATTTCATTAGCATGAAGCATTTATCACCATGGTGATGTGAACAGCCATAAAGGTGACCTGGTTAGAAAGGAAAAATTACTGAACAGGAGAAAATGCCTCCCAGCCTGGGAACTATGAGCCTGGGAAGCTGGTCTGGGAACTAGAAGCATCCTTGAAAAGTGCATCTGGCCTCTTTGAAGTACAGCTGGGTACCTAGACACGAGACACATCCTGAGATACCATCAATGAGTCCTAAAACAAAGAACTGTAGTGACAACTTATCATCCAAAATATAGCCTCTCTCTCTGAGAACTTCCTGTGTTGCATGTACTTTTCCTTTCCTAATGTATTGGGTTTGCATGGCAAGATTTTTTTGGGGGGGAGGGGAGGGGGAGCGCTACAGTGGTGGCTTCTGTGAGAAACTGCTAGAAGCTTCCCCTATGTCTGATAGAGCCAGTGCCAGCCAGCTCCAAGACGGACCCGCCACTGACCAAAGTTGAGCCAATCAGCGATGGTGGTAGCGCCTTCGTGATAACATATTTAAGAAGGGAAAAAAAAACCCTGGGAAACTGCAGCCGGAAGAAAGGAGTGAGAATATTGAGAGAAACAACCCTGCAGACACCAAGGTCAGTGAAGAAGGAGGGGCAGGAGGTGCTCCAGGCGCCGGAGCTGCGGTTCTTCTGCAGCCCGTGGTAAAGAACACGGTGAGGCAGGCTGTCCCTCTGCAGCCCATGGAGGTTAACGGTGGAGCAAATATCCACTTGCAGCTCATGGAGGACCCCACACCGGAGCAGCTGGATGTATCCGAAGGAGGCTGTGACCCCATAGGAAGCCCACGCTGGATCACGCTCCTGACAGGACCTGTGACCCTGTGGAGAGAGGAGCCCACGCTGGAGCAGGTTTGCTGGCAGGGCAACGAAGCTGGTGAAAGGTCTGGAGAACAAGTCTTATGAGGAGTGGCTGAGGGAACTGGGACTGTTTAGTATGGAGAAGAGGAGGCTCAGGGGAAACCTTATTGCACTCTACAACTACCTCAAAGGAGGTCGTAGTGAGGTGGGTGTTCATCTCTTCTTCCAAGTAACTAGTGACAGGACGAGAGGAAATGGCCTCAAGTTGCACCAAGGGAGGTTTAGATTGGACATTAGGAGAAACTTCTTTACTGAAAGAGTGGTCAGGCCTTGGAACAGGCTGCCCAGGGAAGTGGTTGAGTCACCATCCCTGGAAGTATTTGAAAGACGTGTAGATGAGGCGCTTAGGGAGATGGTTTAGTGGGCGTGGTGGTATTGGGTTAACAGTTGGACTTGATCTTAGAGGTCTTTTCCAACCTTAATGATTCTATGATTCTATCACTTGTGACCCCGTGGGGGACCCACACTGGAGCAGTCTGTTCCTGAAGGACTGCACCGCATGGAAGGGACCACGCTGGAGCAGTTAATGAAGAACTGCAGCCCGTGAGAAGGATCCACGTTGGAGAAGTTCATGGAGGATTGTCTCCCGTGGGAGGGACTCCATGTTGGAGCAGGGGAAGAGTGTGAGGAGTCCTCCCCCTGAAGAGGAAGGAGCGGCAGAGATAATATGTGATGAACTGACCACAACGCCCATTCCCTATCCCCCTGTGTCAGTTGCAGGGAGGAGGTAGAGAAATCAGGAGCGAAGTTGAGCCTGGGAAGAAGGGAGGGATGAGGGGAAGGTGTTTTAAGATTTAGTTTTAGTTATTACGCTACTCTGATTTGATTGGTAATAAATTAAATTCATTTCCCCAAGTCAAGTCTGTTTTTTGCCCTTGATGGTAATTGATGAGTGGTCTCCTTGTCCTTATCTTGACCCATAAGCCTTTTATCGTATTTTTTCCCCCTGTCCAGCTGAGAAAGGAGAGCAATAGAGCAGTTTGGTGAGCACCTGGTGTCCAGCCAAGTTCAACCCACCATACTTAAACAGGTTGAATTCTCTGCACGAACTCTCTATGAGCTCCTGGACTCTCACTGAGCATGCCTGGTTAACACCAAACTTCCTAATGTGGATCATCTTTGAAGTGAGACTCTGCCTGTTACTTCATTGGTCCCCCTTTAGGCCCACTTCTAGGGTTGGTTTGGTTTGTTGTCCCACCTATGGCATGGTTAGGTCCCCTTCTGGGATTGTTTTGTCCTCCCCTTTAGGACAGTTTTGCCCCTTCTGAAATCTGTCTCTTTTGCTTTATACCAGTATTATATATATCCATACAAGTAATCTATCATAAGTATATCTGCTGTTATATTGTTGATAAGTTTTCAGTAACTTGTAATAGTATATACCTACTTGGTTGTTACTGTTATTGGGTTTTGCTATTATATTGATTGCTGCTATACTATTAATTGATACCATATTATTGATTGCTGATAATTTTTAATAGCTTGATATATATATATTCACTTTATTAATCATACATATAGTTGCTAGCAGTGATTTCTGTGATAGCTTACTTGCTAGTGTGGTGATTATTGTAATACTGTGCTAATTTGTAATAAAGTAGAGAAATTGAGAGGATAAAGCCTCCTTGTCCTTGTGTATCATGGAAGCCTACAAACCGAAGGTCACGATCTCTAAGGTCATGATCTCTACACATCTGCAGGCTGGGTAACCCTTTAGGTTTTGACACATGATCATATTAACTGAAAGGCATTCAGCTTATTTACTTCCATGTGTCTTCTTCGTTCATTATCCTTATAATCCTGCCCTGGACACAGTTAGATCCTTGCATAAATCTTATGTATAAGATTTCCTTATTCTGATACAGTTGTCCCCAAAGAGCAAAGAGTAAAGCATACCCACATCGCACATTTTTATAATGGTGAAACTGCATCCATATTGTGAGACTTATCCAGGTAACATTTTGGGGAAAATGATGCCACTATTAATCATATTTATGTTGTTCCAGGCAACTCAATAAAGCTACTTCCTTGTGTTGGTGCAAAGATCGGTAAGCCAAGCACTGGATGTGTATGTCAGGGACCTGAAGACACCACCTGGCCTCACTGTCCCTGATGGGCATCAGTGCTTTTGCCCAGCCCAGTCTCTGGTCCTATTTCTAGCTGGCCTGGGCCCAGCACTGTCAGGATCTCATCTCCTGGATGGGCCCATTAGGCCTGCATTGCCACTCATCTCCAGCCCGTCTCCAGGGAACCCCTGGCCAGGCTCCAAGCCCCAGCATCAAACTCAACAAAACTGTTGGGAACTGTTGTTGGACCCTGTTACTAGCCACCAGCTCTGCCTGCTGTGCTGTCAAGGAGAGCTCGGCTGACCTTGTGGTTCCTGCGGTGCCCCACTCCCTGACCCCAAGGATGCTGCTGGCCCACTCTGTGCCCTGACAACATACTGAGAATATTATCTACTAGAAGGGTATCATCAGTCTGAAAAGAACACTGTTGGCCATTTCAGAAACCATGGCAGAAAAAAGACTAGATCGTCTGAGAGAATAAGAACAATAACTTCGGTGCATGTTTAGGATGTCCTTGAGCATCTCAGATGGCTGTAAATGCCTAAGGACAGGCAAATGTATCATGACTACAAACAGGATAGGATTCGGCTCTACATTTACAGATGTCTAAATATGTTGTAAATATGTGTCTGTACGTGAGCTGCATGTCCAGGCTCCCTTTCTAGTTAATGGTATCCTGCAGCTTAATATAGTAACCTCAATATAAGCACCTAATAATATTTGTGTTTATTGAGTATAATCTGATTGCCTTCCAGTTGCCACTCCAAAACCATATAGATTTCCATTAGTCTAGTGAAGATGCTTTGGTTAACCTATATGTTTCATATGACACCAAACTCCAACATTTAGGCACCTGAATGAATTTCCAAATCAATATTGAGGGCTACAAAACCCAATCTGAGAAGTTCACACATATGTCATCAACGGAATAGTCTCCCAGACAATACTAATTGATTTTTCTAGAAGCTATATACAGTCACCATAGATATCTACTACCATTGTAGATGTCCTAGAATTCTGAGATATCAGCATGGGGATATCTATAGAGGCATGTGCTTTTCTGGAACAGCATTTGGATGCCGTGCAGAATACCCTAGGATTTGTTAGATGGTATAAAACCCTGATATGCATGTAAGCAATCAAATTAAACCCCCTTTGACTGGAACAGAAGCTCAGGTATGATGTTCACATGTAAACTCTTGATGTTTAGTCATCTGGATCACATGTAGTTGGCTCACATGCAAGGTGTTATTCAGCTTAACATAAGGAACTCATTGCCCAAACAAGCAAGATCTTAAAGGGATTCAAGCAGGTTTTATCATTTTCAGTGAGTATGAGAACATCTGTGTTTATATCACATAAGCTGTAGTCACCACACACATCATTTACTTCATAAACCTTCATTTAACTGAGAGGATTTAGGAGGACACTTTTCCTGGGAGGCAGAAGATCTCATAATAGGCTGCTGAATTTTTCTTATATCCTTGTAAGTATCTGCAGTTGTTTATTTGGAGAGGCAGAATATTGAATTATTTGAAACACTAGTATGAATCAGTAGAGCAGTTGCTATGTTACAGTTATCATTTGGTACTGCTTATTATGTTATCATAACCAGTTGTACACAATGATACATCCATAGCCACGCTGTAAGTGACAGAATCTGACTGGACTTTTTTCCAGGCACAAAGATGAAAAAAAAAAAAAAAAAAAATACAACACTCATTTACTGTGTAATCCTGGTACATTCTAGTAAAAAAAGATTTTATGCAGATTTTTTTTCTTGTGTTACGATTTCTGCTGTTTCACTTGGCAGCCTTTAAAAAGAATTATTTTGTGCATTGAGAAGTTCTCACTGAGAATACATGTGAGAAAAAATTCACCCTGCTACCCTGCTATTACCCCCCTGCATTGATTTGTCATGCATACTGTACAGTTAAGTACAGATTGTTAGATGAAATGCTCTATAAACCTGAAAATCTAAATTACCTCATGAATTTTGCCTGCCTCTCTCCTTTCCTCTCCTCTCCTCTCCTCTCCTCTCCTCTCCTCTCCTCTCCTCTCCTCTCCTCTCCTCTCCTCTTCTCTCCTCTCCTCTCCTCTCCTCTCCTCTCCTCTCCGGCCAAGAGCCAGGGGAAATAGAAATAAAATTATGTAAGGTTTAGTCATGTTGGCAACTACCAGCTTTGATAACAGATGACTGAAACTAAAGGGAGGCAACAAAACATTTGAAGATATTAAAATGAATAGATTTTTAAATGTTTGCATGATAACTAAGTTTCCCTGAGTTTAATACATATTTATTTGGTAATAGACTTTCTTTTGATAATAAAAGTACCAAACAAAATCTATGTACATAATGTTGTTAAAGTAATGTTTCACAGAGGCCTATTTAGCTCTATTACCACCTCAGATATTATACAGCAAAAAAATGCAAGGTTTCTTCTAAATGGATCTACAAAGAGTCTGGAATGGTAAGTGATTTTTTGGCTAATCCAATAAGAAAAGGTCACCTTTCAGAAGAACATCAGAAATGAAATTATGATGGTGTCATATTTCTACTGACTGAGCACACTATTTAGAACGCATATTGTATACATATTTTTTGTCATTGTCATGCATGTCCTACATATATTGAATGCCACATACTATGTCAAATGCAGTTCTAATTCTCTAGTAACACAATTAAAACAACTGTAAAATAAGGGGGATGACAACTGTGAATTATATAGATGGCTGCTGCATTTAAAGGAGATTTCTATTTCTTGAGAGGAAAGGGAGAGGTTGGAAAAACTACTTGGAAGAATAGAAAGAAGTGAATGCTGGCTTAGCTTCTGTTCTCACACTCACTTTATGTAAATACTTAAATCCATATGCAGCTTGAGAAAGAACACTAACTTTATTAGTAAGTATATCCATAATGCCAGTGAAGTTCATAGACCTTATCCTTAATTTTTTATATCAAACAAAGTAGCCAGATTAGGAGGGACTTAAAGAGATCAGCTCCAATGCAGGCAGCATCTTCCTCTCAGTGAAAACTCTCAGTTAGGAAATTACAATTTGGAATTGTAAGAAATTTGATCCAAGGGTTTCTAAAACCTTCTATAATACTTCCATTATGGAAGAAATACATCTTAGAAACTTTTCTAAGTGGATGGTTTTTGTATGACCTTCATTACTATTCTTTTTTTCTCTGAATATACATAATGGCAAGACTCTGTTAAGAATAAAAAATAGTGTCTATCTAGTTTCAGTCTTTCATGTCAATGCAAGTAAGTTCTAAACAGGTTGTTAGCTTAGTGTTATATCAACAGACTTTACATGTCTACTACAGATGACATCTGTTGAGTACAAATGACAATAGAAAGCGCCCGAGGATTATGTTCTCCTAATGAAGGAGAGACATGACAAGATACCTTTATGCATATATCCCTAAGGCTGAAATCTGTATAAAGATTTTCTCCTTGATTATTAAAAGGGTGAATGCAAGTGTACAAGCAAACAAGGTTATTCAGACGTTCATGACTGCAACATCAAATGCAGTCATAGAACAAACTGCTGGAAGAAGCACAGCCTCTGAATACTTTTTGTAGTATGACCCAGCAGACAGGTTAGAAGCTCATGTACATTGTTGCTCTAATTAGAGACTTTCAAGAACCTCACTCATTCCTTATTGCAAACACACAACAATGTGGGCAATAAAAAAAGAAAGTACAGTGTGACATAATATGAATATCAAATGGAAGGAATGGTTAGACCTATGGTGAGCTTAACCTTGAGTTTTACCATTTCTTATTTGTTGATCATATGGTTTTATTTCTTCCTCATAATTCCCATTTCTTTTGTATTCTTACTAAGCCACAAACTATTTATGAGAGGATGGTCCTCTCTGTTTGCACAGTGACTAATCAATACTATCTTTTCCATAGTTACAGATTACCAACATTTTAGTAGTAGTAGCATTGAATAGTAAATTATTGTCAGTATTGGTATTTAGCAGTAAAGTACTACCAGTAGCAGTAAACAGTAATAGTAATATCGTAATATTGATGGTGTTTATCGAATCAGAATCATGGAGGGTGGAAGGGACCTCTAGAGGTCATCTCATCCAAACTGTTGGTAAAAGCAGGTCAAAACTAGATCAGGTATGGCCGTGTCCAACTCTGAATGTGCCCAAGAACAGAAATTACACAGTCTCTCTTGGCAAACCATTCCAGTGTTTCACCATGGTGTTTTCTGGAAGAATCATAAGAAAGAATAGCTACATATATATGCTAAAATGAATTGGGATAGTTCTGCCAGTATTCTTTTCTGAAAAGCAAGAGATGGGGGGGGTATAATTTCACTGGGTTAAATAAAAGGTATGTATCAATTATTTTTTGTCATTATTACAAACTGAAGACTTCAAGTAGCTATTTCAATTAGGAGAAGTTATATTACAAAATGAAATGCTTAATGGTAAATATGCTATAAATCTTACAATATCAAAATACTATTCTATTAGATGAAAGATTACACTGGAATACTTGATTTTTTTCTTGATAATAATTTGGACTATTCATTTGAAAATAATAGCGAATTATTGTTAGATAGCTATTTTGTTGCACTGTAAAATATAACCATTTCCTTCTGTGAAAAAAAACCTGTGCAGAATTGGGCATTTTTACAGTAAGAAAAAAAGAATAAACAAACTAAACAAGTCAGAGTTACTAACTTAAAGGAACCCTTAAAATACTATTGTGCAGTTACATTTATTGTATTTCATTCATTTTTGCAACACATTTGATTAATATATAATTTTTACTATCTTTGCAATCATCTCCTCTGAGGTTGCATAAAGGCAAAGAAGGTAAAATAATGATGGAGTCTCTCATTGATTCAAAGCAGGATATTATCCTGTAATCTCAGTAGTTTGTTAATTGTGCTGATAGTGATGCGCAAAGCACAGAATTATCTCTGTCACTTTCCCATGCCTATCACTTTCCTATTCTATAAGGCCAAGAAAAGTAAATGGTTATCTGTCATTATTGTTCCAATCTAACACAAGTAAAGGCATAAAATTCTGCCCCAGAAGAGAACAAATTATACTGGCACACTGCAGCATGAAATACTATTCAGAGGCTTGCAAGGGAGCTTAGCAAATGTCTACACTTCTTTCTTTCTTTTTTCTCCTTCTAAATTTTTGCCTATCTTGTCTTTTTAGACTGAAAAAATTGTGTTACAAGAAACTTATCTTTCACACATGTCCAACAATTCATTATGAGGCCTTCATAAAATATGTAATATTTGAGACTTCTAAGAAGCTCTGTAGTATTTCAAGGAGGTGAAACCTGCAGTGATTTATCATAGACACAGCTGTACTAGGAAACCCATCGCAAACCACACTATGGAGCCTTCAAGTTCCCAGTAGAAAGATCCTGGTACTTAGGTGTCCATAAAGTCACTGACACAACAACCTGCAAAATGCATTTGATTGAAGTTGTCAAAAAATGAAACAATATGAGAAAAATATTCCTCACAAGCATTTTGAGGTCAGTAAATTTCATTTCTTGTATGCATGCAAGTACACAATCATTGAAAGTTTTATGAACTACTCCATTGATTTACCTGACTTTCCTGCAGAACAAGTTGACTACGAAGTAGTACAACAGATAATATACCAGACAGTATGAAGAATAGTTAGTTACAAATAGTTAACACATGGTAAGGTGTTTCTGCACACTATAATGTAACTTTATCACACCAGAGTCACATGCAGCATGCTGGTCTGTCATCTGGTACCTTACTGAGAATCCTTGAATGAAATCCTGACGTCTTTGAACTAACAAATAATGTTGTCACTGACACGGAAAGTAGAAATGAATTTAAGATAAAGTGTATAAGGGGACTGGTAGCAATGAAATAAGTGTATTATAATAAATGAAGTATCTGAAATCCAAAAGGGTAATCTCTATGTTGATGTAGTATGTCTTTCACCAATTCCTAACTTCACAATTTAAAACATTTATAGTGATAATGATGGAATTCTGAGCTTGATGTCCTAAAGACAAAAGAAAATAAAAACTACTTGAAAATTCATTAACATGTGGTACAAAAAAAAATCAGTTAAAGTGGAAGTCTGTATAACCCACCACATTCAAGTTATATAGACAAGAAAAGATTTCCAAGGTGATCTAATTAAAAATTTTGGTTTAAGCATACCTCTTCATTTTGAATCATGGCAATTTGGCTGTATTCTGTGAGAAGATAAAAGCTTCCAAACAAGAATTAAACCTCCATCCCAAACAGTAGTTGTCAAGCCATTAATGTAACACCACTTAAGTCAACTGCTGCTCTCATTTGCATAGAATACCTGCTCTATGTTTCTAGTACCTGCATGCCAATTTAAAACATATTTGAAGGTCAAATAATATTCTACTAATAAAACTATATGCTCTAATACTTAAGAATAGGATTTCAGAGCATTGTGTTTTGGTGTGTCACAGCAATTATTTTGTCTCCGTTAACCATGCATTTCTTCATTCAGTTCACACATACTCACAGACTGTTAAATAACCTTAAAGACTGAAAAACTAGCACACAGTTTCTCTGGTCCTTAGAAGCTTGATTTCTTCCTTCAGCGGGGACTTCATGCTGTTTTCCATCTTAAATTCCAGATATTCA
Source organism: Calonectris borealis (assembly GCF_964195595.1). NCBI lineage: Eukaryota > Metazoa > Chordata > Aves > Procellariiformes > Procellariidae > Calonectris > Calonectris borealis. The sequence goes on from NC_134312.1 coordinate 170,741,834, forward strand.
CTGTGTAGGAAAAGGACTAACAGGATTTATCACAGACTTCTTGGGAGAGAATGTCCCACCAAATGTTTCTTGAAAAACAAATTCCTCAATTCAAATTGCTTCAGAAATTTACCATGGGAACTTCACAGTTTGTTTTTATTCTGTTCAAAGAGAAAGAAGTTTCTATGTATAATAGTATTGGAGGATAAATCTCCCACAATCCAAGAGGAAGCAGTTAACAACCTGGACGCTCATAAGTCTATGGAGCTGGAAGGGATGCACCCGAGAGTACTGAAGGAGCTGGTGGAGAAGCTTGCCAAGACACTCTCCATCATTTATCAGCAGTCCTGGTTAACAGGGGAGGTCCCAGATGACTGGAGGCTTGCCAATGTGACACCCATCTACAAAAAGGGCTGGAAGGAGGATCCGGGGAAATACAGGCCGGTCAGCTTGACCTCAGTGCCAGGAAAGATTATGGAGCGGTTTGTCTTGAGGGCGCTCACAAGGCATGTGCGGGACAACCAGGGGATCAGGCTCAGCCAGCACGGGTTCATGGAAGGCAGGTCCTGCTTGACCAACCTGATCTCCTTCTATGACCAGGTGACCCACCTAGTGGATGAGGGAAAGGCTGTGGATGTGGTCTACCTGGACTTCAGTAAAGCCTTTGACACTGTCTCCCACAGCATTCTCCTAGAGAAGCTGGCGGCTCATGGCCTAGACAGATGTACTCTTTGCTGGGTAAAAAACTGGCTGGACGGCTGAGCCCAGAGAGTTGTGGTGAACAGAGTTAAATCCAGTTGGCGGCCAGTCACGAGTGGTGTTCCCCAGGGCTCAGTACTGGGGCTGGTCTTGTTTAATACCTTTATCAACGATCTGGACAAGGGGATCGAGTGCTCCCTCAGTAAGTTTGCAGACGACACCAAGCTGGGCGGGAGTGTTGATCTGCTGGAGGGTAGGAAGGCTCTGCAGAGGGACCTGGACAGGCTGGATCGATGGGCCGAGGCCAACTGTATGAGATTCAACAAGGCCAAGTGCCGGGTTCTGCACTTTGGCCACACCAACCCCATGCAACACTACAGGCTTGGGGAAGAGTGGCTGGAAAGCTGCCAGGAGGAAAAGGACGTGGGGGTGCTGGTTGACAGCCAGTTGAACATGAGCTGGCAGTGTGGCCAGGTGGCCAAGAAGGCCAATGACATCCTGCCTTGTATCAGAAATAGTGCGGCCTGCAGGAGCAGGGAAGTGATCGTGTCCCTGTACTCGGCACTGGTGAGGCCGCACCTCGAACACCGTGTTCAGTTTTGGGCCCCTCACTACAAGAAGGACATTGAGGTGCTGGAGCATGTCTGGAGAAGGGCAACGAAGTTGGTGAAGGGTCTGGAGAACAAGTCGTATGAGGAGCGGCTGAGGGAACTGGAGAAGAGGAAGCTAAGGGAGACCTCATCGTGCTCTACAACTACCTGAAAGGAGGTTGTAGCAAGGTGGGTATTGGTCTCTTCTGCCAAGTAACTAGTGACAGGACGAGAGGAAATGGCCTTAAGTTGCACCAAGGGAGGTTTGGATTGGACATTAGGAGAAATTTCTTTACTGAAAGAGTGGTCAGGCCTTGGAACAGGCTGCCCAGGGAAGTGGTTGAGTCTCCATCCCTGGAAGTATTTAAAAGACGTGTAGATGAAGCGCTTAGGGACATTGTTTAGTGGGTATGGTGGTGTTGGGTTGATGATTGGACTTGATGATCTTAGAGGTCTTTTCCAACCTTAATGATTCTATTCTAAAGGCAAAGGAATTTTGAAATATTTCCTTTAGATTTAGAGTTAAAACAGAACATACCAAAAATCTGTTTTAAGCCATGTAGCATATTGGGATTTAAAATCCTTTAAGCGTGAAGCCCTTTATTTTTTCTTCTTTTAATACCTCTTCTTTCAGTGTGGGACAATAATAAATGGTATACTAGCTATTTATTCTTCCAGTTTCTTACTAACACAGATGATAAGTTGAGTGGTGTATACAAAGTAATATATCCAGCATACCTGTCAAACAGTGTGTACATTGAGCTATAGCTGAGTTCCCCAAACACTGGCATCTGTTTCATTCAAGATGCTCTAAGATATAAGAGACAACTACACAGGCTGACAGATATGATGAAGGACCTACAGAGACTTGTATTCATCTAGAAGAGCAATATATGGCTAAGTGTCACACTTTAGGGCATACCAAAGCACACTAGATGTTTATTGTTAGGCAGCCAAGTTCCATTGTTAGTTTGGAGAAAGCTGGATTTCCTTAAGCAAATAAACTCATTTGTACTTCATTCGGTCTTCAAACTGCTGACTCAATCTCTTCAAAGACTGTAAGAAAGGAAAATGTAAAGCAATACTTGCAATATGATTAAACAGGCTACAGCAGTGTCGCAAATGAGTGGTTTAGAGGTTGCTTAAAGAATCACCATCAAAGATATTAGCAGAAAGTAACTTTAATAGAGATTTATAAAGGCATGACCTAACAGAATTCGATGGCGAGGTTTGCTCTATTGCTTACTACACAGATGAAACATATAAAGGAAAATCATCTAAGGGTTTATATCTTAAGGACTATATGTGTTTAGCAGCACTTAATCATCAACTAATCATTAACAAGCTTTAGTAGCACTTAATCATTAACTAATTAAAAATTTATGAAATAAGTGTTAGTAGAGTCTACTGTAATCACGACTTAATTACAGATTATGTTTACTATTAGTCCACACATACAGACAGTCAGAACTATGAGTATATATATATGTACAGAAGGTATACTTGTTAAAAATTCCCCTCGATTTCAGTGAAGAAATATTCACGATGAATGTCTAAGCGTTCCCTCTCAACGGGCGAAGGATTGAGCTTTGAGGAGTCAAGGGGATTCAGCCCAGGCCCCGTCGTTGGTGACGGTCCTCTGAATATCACAGACTCGAGAGGTCGTGAGCTCTGAGAGGCGTTCCGCTCAGAGGGAGATGCTGAGCGCAGCACATTGTGGTCCAGGAGAGCTCAAAGGGTCTCATTTAGGACCACCGTTTATAGGTTCACAAGACGATTGGCTTTAGTCATCCATAAATTTCCATCCTGGCCACAGTCCCAGGTGGTAATTACTAAAAATTCTCAAGGTTTCAGTGTTGTTCTCTGGACACCTTGGCCAGGCAGTAGGAGTACGTTCCCAGCTCAGCTATGTAGAGTTTCTGATACGGTCAAGGAGCGCTCAACCGCCAGACTCAGTACACCAAGGCCGAGGTTTCATGGAAATTTCTGAGATCAATAAGCAGCCTAGGAGAGGGGGGGAGGAAATGCACCACCACAAGCAGTGAGAATGAACAGCTTACATCCTGTAGTAAAAGTGGTATTCATAATGATGAAATATAGGTCTTTTTTATTGCTAAAAATATATTGGCCAAACATTGAAATCATTCCACACAGAGATATAATCTTACAACCCTACAGGGATGATAGAATTTTCATGGAGGTGAGAGTCTAATGTATATAAATCAATCTGATATGAAAAACGTGACAAATTAGATTCTTTTAAATGTCTGACAGAAAAGCAAGGTGGGAAGAGATCTGCCTCCCAGTCCTTGCCAAAAACTTACTAAAAGTAAATAAAGTTTATTATATTTAGCATGTGCCTGCCACCCATTTCATATCTGGAAGACTTAAACTCACGTCAATGAAAACAAAATGAGACAGTTTCAAATTTTAGGGTGGACATTAGACTGACAAGTTTGGTAACAGAATTGTACAAGCCATTGCTGTCTACAACTTTTAATAACAAGAATATTTTTATCTGGGATACTTTTGCTACTTTGGTAGTCAAAGTACTTCTGGGTACCCAGTGATAAATGATAATTACTATGGCTAGTGGTTTGTTTTTTTTTTTTTTTTTTTCTGAAGGCTAGCTTTTGAAAGCTAGGTTCTAAAAGTGAAAATATAGTTATTTGGAAAGGGAGCTCAATACTCTGTTTAAAATGCAGTATTGACTATAGAACGCCTGTAGAGGTTTACATGTGAGGAGAAGTGGTGTTATTAGGTCAGGAAAATGACAAAGTTAAATGAATCATTTAGATAAGATGTTAAATGGTACATTGAAAATGGCCAATAAAGTAAGAGAATATTTCAATATGAATGCAAGTATTCAGAAATTAACATCGGTTTTGCAGGAAGGTAAAACCAAATCAGAGTTTTGTTACAGCAAAGTTACTAAAATTATGTCTATTATGTCTGCTGTTGCACATGGTATTATATTCACAGAAACTTAGTGAAGCCTGGTTTCCCATAGCTGTGCTTCTTCTGAATAACTGATGGTGGGACTTGCAGGCTCTTATTGAAGAATCTTCCACAACTGAGGCATTTTTCATTCTTAAGGAAACCTCTAGTGTTCATTAATATGTACACTCACATTATGCTCAGAAATTCAATAAATAGGTATATGAGATCTTTACCAAACTCTCAGTAGACTCCACATGTTTGGACAGCATGGGGAGATATATGCACATATGATTCCTGATTTCTCATAAAAGCAACAGTTAAGCAAAACAAAGAGAGAAGTTTTATCCCTATATTGTATTTCAGCCCTAAGTTTTATAGTGCAGAAACTTGAGAAAGTTCTTTAGCAAAAATAAGTGAATGATGCAGTTAAGTATTTGCTCCTAGCTGGAAAATTAACACTTATTCTGTAATTAAGCAATGATATCTAAAAGTGCACTTCAGCATAATTACAAGATGAAATGAGAAATGTCATAGAACAGAAGGTTAATAGACGAGGGGGGTTTTTTGGTTTGGGGGGGGGTTGTACTTGTGATACTTGTTTATAGATGCTACCTTTGGGTCTCATTTTATGTTTGTCACAGAACAAACAAGGCTTAGGCAGAAATTGGTGAACAACAAGAAAACAAAGGAAGCGCAACCTCTCTTCTCCACGGCTATGCCAGCAGCTGTGGGAAGCAAATTACTGGTTACTCTGAAAGTTTCCCTGTTGCCGTGTTGCAATTCAAAACTGGATTACCCAAGCTATATCAAGTCTCTGGACACAAACTTATTTGTTATGGATGCTAACTATCTCTACTACAGAATATGGAACAAATCAGGTCAAGTATAAGGTCTTTCAGTCAGAAAAGTGTCTGGGAAAAAAAAAAAAAAGAAAAAGTGTTGATACTCATCTTTTGTGTTATAGCTAAATTGTTATATAAATTGAGGGAGAAGAGATATGATTGACTAAATGATATAAGAACACAGTAAACTATTGACGAAAAAATAAGTGGCTAAGAATACTCTAGAAATCCAGAGCTGAACACACTGCTTGCTATACAACACAATAGTCTATTTAGTTAAACTTGACCATGCTTATTTTTCTAGTTTGTAAGATTTATAATCTTGTGTATTTTCAAAAGAGGAATAGAATTAAAAAAAAAAAAAAAAAAAAGAAAAAAGGGTGTAGACGTAATCTAAGTGGAAGAAAAATGGGACAGTAGAAGAAAAATACATAAAAGCACATAATCGCTAAGGGTGACAAGGACCTCTGGATATTATCTAATCCAATCCCCCTGTTCAGAGTCAGCTAAGACAGATTGTTAAGAACCATGTCCAATCAGGTTTTGAATATCTCCAAGGACAGAGACTCCATGACGTCTTTGGGAAATCTGTTCCAGTGTTTGACCATCCTCTGTAAAAGAGTTCTTATGTTTAGGTGTTTTTTGAAGTATTTGTTTGCACTCCTTGTCCTGTCAATGGACACCACTGAGAAGAGTCAAGCTCCATCTTCCTTACTGCCGCTTCCCAAATCAGATATTTGTACGCATTGATTAGATCCCCCCAAGCTTTGTCATCTCCGGGCTGAAAAACTGCAGCTCTCTCCGCCTCTCCTTTTATGTCACATAGAACCATAGAATCATAGAATCATTAAGGCTGGAAAAGACCTCTAAGATCATCGAGTCCAACCGTCAACCCAACACCACCATGCCCACTACACCATGTCCCTAAACGCGTCATCTACACGTCTTTTAAATACTTCCAGGGATGGAGACTCAACCACTTCCCTGGGCAGCCTCTTCCAAGGCTTGACCACTTTTTCAGTAAAGAAATTTCTCCTAATGTCCAATCTAAACCACCCTTGGCACAACTTGAGGCCATTTCCTCTCATCCTATCGCTAGTTACTTGGGAGAAGAGACCAACACCCACCTCGCTACAACCTCCCTTCAGGTAGTTGTAGAGCGCGATGAGGTCTCCCCTCAGCCTCCTCTTCTCCAGACTAAACAGCCCCAGTTCCCTCAGCTGCTCTTTATAAGACTTGTGCTCCAGACCCTTCACCAGCTTCGTTGCCCTTCTCTGGACACCTTCATGTCCTTCTTGTAGTGAGGGGCCCAGAACTGAAGAGAGTATTCGAGGTGCGGCCTCACCAGTGCCAAGTACAGGGACACGATCACCTCCCTGCTCCTGCTGGCCACACTATTTTTGGTACAGGCCAGGATGCCGTGGCGTTCTTGGCCACCTGGCCACACTGCCAGCTCATGTTCAACTGGCTGTCAACCAGCACCTCCACGTCCTTTTCCTCTGGGCAGCTTTCCAGCCACTCTTCCCCAAGCCTGTAGTGTTGCATGGGGTTGGTGTGGCCAAAGTGCAGGACCTGGCACTTGGCCTTGTTCAACCTCATACAGTTGGCCTCAACCCATCGATCCAGCCTGTCCAGGTCCCTCTGCAGAGCCTTCCTACCCTCCAGCAGATCAACACTCCTGCCCAACTTGGTGTCATCTGCAAACTTACTGAGGGAGCATTCGATCCCCTTGTCCAGATCGTTGATAAACATATTGAACAAGACCAGCCCCAGTACTGAGCCCTGGGGAACACCGCTCGTGACTGGCCGCCAACTGGATTTCACTCCGTTCACCACAACTCTTTGGGCTCGGCTGTCCAGCCAGTTTTTTACACAGCGAAGAGTGCACCTGTCTAAGCTGTGAGCCGCCAGCTTCTCTAGGAGAATGCTGTGGGAGATAGCGTCAAAGGCCTTACTGAAGTCCAGGTAGACCACATCCACAGCCTTTCCCTCATCCACTAGGTGGGTCACCTGGTCATAGAAGGAGATCAGGTTGGTCAAGCAGGACCTGCCTTCCATGAACCCGTGCTGGCTGAGCCTGATCCCCTGGTTGTCCCGCACATGCCTTGTGAGCGCCCTCAAGACAAACCGCTCCATAATCTTTCCTGGCACTGAGGTCAGGCTGACCATGATCCACTCCCTTTATGATCTTAATTTTCCTTTACTGGACTCACTCCATTATATTCATGTTTCTTTTGTACTGAGGAGCCAAGAACTGGACACAGCACTCCAGATGTGGTCTCACTAGTGCTGAGTAGAGGAAAATAATTGCCTCCTTCAGTCTGCTAGTCACATTCTTCCTAACGCAGTTCTGGATACCAATGGTCTTTTTTATTGCAAGAACGCATTGCTGGCTCGCTTCTATGATCTCAAAGAGATTTTAGCTCTGAAAGTGCATATAGACTTTGAATTCCTCCTATTTGTTCCCCATGTTTCATGCTCTAGTGTACCAGCAGTTCAGAGAGGTACTAAGTCATGCTGATTTCGAAGAATAAATGGGATAACTTTCCCCGTAATGCTGCCATCTCAGCTCTTCTTTATTGTGTGCACATCCTTGAAAAGGGGTCCCTTGAGCCCTGTTCTCTTGATTAAAATTTCTCCAGGTCCAACCTGCATCCTTTGCTTTCCGAGGTGGTCCACCCCTTTCTCACTTGATAGTAGGTCATCATGTCCCACTCCCATCACTCCTGGCTAATGCTGTTCTCAACAGGTTAGTCAGCCCATCGGCAAAAGTGTTTTTTTTCCTCCTTGGTCAGTTGAATCCTACCTCTTCTTAGCTGTCCTTCCTTGATCATCAAGGAGGCTGCCTTGGTCATAAAAACCAAATCTTTGTTATCAACTGTTGTGAATGAGTGTTTTGAGGCCACTTAAAGAATCACTGTTAAAGGTATTAGCAAAAACTTTTTAATAGAAATTTATAAAAGTGCAACTTAACAGAGTTCGATGGCAAGGTTCACTCTATCACTTACTACCTGGATGAAACATACAAAGGAAAATCAAGTTAGAAATGAGCTAGAGTGTTTTAGGCAGAGACCAAGGACGAAAAAGAGTAAGGGAGACACTCCCATTGAATCATGAGGTTCAGAGTAGACCCTCTTGCTTTCTACACTCCTGATGGAGCTTAGGTGCGGCTGGATCCACTCCTAGTCCCAGACTTGGTCGACCAACGGTTTATGTCTAAGGGATTAGATGTGTTTAGCAGCAATCTAAAATACATTCATAGTTTTAAGCTGGATCACCAGATTTTAGCAACACTTAATCATTGATTAATTTAACATTTACCAAGTGATTTAATAGAATTTACTACAATCACCACAGTGACTTGATTACAGATTACACTTGTTACGGGTTACCTAAATCAATTCACACACTCATAGACACAGTGTATACTGTATATACCTGTTAAAAGGTATACCTGTTAAAAATTCCCCTTGAGTCTCGTGAAATATTCACGTCAGATGTCTCGGCATTTCTCAAAAGTTGATGGGTTGAGCCTCGAGGAGTGTTTCAGCCCAGGTCCCGTCATCAGCTTTTGGCAACGATTCTTCGAATATTGCAAACTCAAGAGTTCATGAGCTCTGAGTGGCATCCATTCAGAGAAAGATACTGAGCACAGCCTGCTGTGGTCCAGGAGAGCTCCAAGGGTCTCACTTAGGACCACTGTTTATGGGTTTGGAAGGTGATTGGCTTTAGTCATCTGTGAAAATTCTCAAGATTTCAGCAACAATGGTGCCATTTCACTTGAGTTATGACTCAGATAAGGGTGTCAGGGATTGACGAATTATCCCCATTTTCATCCCCCACCTGGGCCAGGCAGCAGCAGTTCCTGGTACGGGCAGTACCGTTCCCCCACCTCAGCCATGCAAGGGTTCCTGGTACAGTCAAGGGACGCTTCACCGCCCAATTCAGTAGGCAAAGGCCAACATTCACCAGGAGTTTCTGAGACTATATAGTGGCCCAGGAGAAAGGGGGGCGGAGGAATGCACCACCACATCACCACAAGCTGTGCAGCTAGTTGTTGACCTGCAGAAACTCTCCACTCCTCCTCACTCCTCCTCAGGCCCTTCCCCCTCACCTGCAGGACTGAGGATAAAACCATATGGGTCCCCATGCTCTTGATCCTCAACCCCAGAACCTCATGATCACACTTGCTATTCACCAGGTCACCCCTGGCATTAAAGTTGATGGTTATGTGGAAAAGCATCAAGGACACAGTCTAAGGGCCTGAAAAACCTTAGCAGTCTGTCCACAGCATCCCAGATCTGAGCATCAAACCTTCCCAGACAACAGGTCAGGTCAGCAGTTGGTGGCCTCCATTCTCTGCAGTACGGAGTCTCCCACTGCTGTCACTCACCACTTCCTCTTGGTGCTGCTGCATAGGTCAGATTCAGCCTGCTTGGGTGCATCCTTGAACACAGCTTCCAGCCCCTCATTTGCTACGAGGACACTGACCTCTTCTGTAGTTTCAGCTATAGAATTGTACAGATTCTGCTACAAGAAGTACTCTAGGTGGAGCAGGAACCTTCTTCCTTGTCCCAGAAGTCACAAGCTTCCTGCTTTTGCCAGTATGGGAGTCTCCATTTCCCAACTCAGTTGTCCTGGTTTAGGCTGGGATAGAGTTAATTTTCTTCCTAGTAGCTGGTATAGTGCTGTGTTTTGGATTTAGTATGAGAAGAATGTTGATAACACACTGATGTTTTAGTTGTTGCTAAGTAGTGTTTATGTTAGCCAAGGACTTTTCAGCTTCCCATGCTCTACCAGGTACACAAGAAGCTGGGAGGAAGCATAACCAAGACAGCCGACCCAAACTAGCCAACGGGGTATTCCATGCCATATGATGTCATGCTCAGTATATACACTGGGGGGAGTTCTCTGGGGAACAGCAATTGCTGCTTGGGGACTGGCTGGGCATCAGTTGGCAGGTGGTGAGCAATTGCATTGTGCATTGTGCATCACTTATTTTGTATATTCTATCATCATTATCATTATTATTATTATTATTATTATTTTCCCTTCCTTTTCTCTTCTATTAAACTGTCTTTATCTCAGTCCACGAATTTTACTTTTTTTTTTCCAATTGTCTCCCCATCCCACTGTGGGGGGGGCGGAGGGGGGAGTGAGCAAGCGGCTGTGTGGTGTTTGGCTGCCTGCCGGGTCAAACCACAACATCAGTGAACACAGACTCTACCTGTACCTTCTTCGGTACAGCTGAGCCCTCAGGCTGAAGTGTCATGAAGAAGATCCAGACAACCTCTTTCACAATATCTCTGATGTTGTGCAGTCCACTGACCTCCTCCAGCAACTACTTGACAACATAGATTCTCCACCAGCACACACCTGCAGGCAAGGACACCATTTCGCTTCTAACCTCAGCAAGAGGCCCCAGGCACTCTTCTGTGAAAAATACTGCTTCTGTTGACTGTACTGTCTTAACTGTGCTGTAGGCTGGCAGTCACACAGGCCTCTCTGTAGCACCTGCTAAAAGGGTGCTTGACCCTCTTTTGTTCAGGTGGAACAAAAGATCAAAGAATCATTTGATCAGGAACAAGTGACAGAGCTTGTTAGAAGCTGCTGGAAGCCTCCTGTAGCTATCCTTCCCTAGTTGCAGAACTGGGCACAGTGATGTTCCTTGAAAAATTTCCAGGAGTCCCCCAATAATCCTAGATGAAGTTCCCAGAAGATCTAGATGCCTAAGCAGTGCCTAGAAACTGCTATGCTTGCCTGTTAGTTGATGTTTTTAAAATTTCTGAACTGTATAGCTATCAATTATGTGATCATAGTGACCTTTATCATGGGTCATAAAAAATATTGTAATCCAAAACCCTAAATATAAACCCTCAAATCTGTAAAGATTCTGCAGATGGCATTAATCTCACCTAATATATATACAAAACTACATTCAAACCAAATTTACTAAACTCGGTTCATAATCAGGTTTGAGAAAAAAACCAGATCTTTTTTATACATTTACTTGAGGTTATGAGATTTATTCCTAAAAGCACCTATTATTTTATATTGAGTATAAAAGGACTTCAAACAACTAGTTTCAAATGTAGATTTCTGTATTCAAGTTATCTAAAGCTCAGTGAAATTCACCTCAACTTTAATGCCTATAACACTTTAAACCTAAGACTAAGTTCAAGTAAATTGTTTTCAATGACCTGGAATGATGACTGCACAGAAGAATGCATGGAGGTTGAATTCAGCTCTAGATGCAGCTGAAGCTCTATAGTCTTGATGCTTTTGGTTTTGCTTTGGTTCTGTTTTGGTTTTGATTTTGCTTTGATGATTTAGAGTTAAGTGGAAACCTAAGGATTGGCATAGGAATCTGGTATTTTCTGATATATCCAAGACATGCATATGAGTCCAGCACATAAGACTTCCGATTTATTGGAGATTCATTACGTGCTCCTAGAGTGGCAGCTGATGACCAGAAAGGATATTAACCAAACCACATCCAAAATGTAAAGAACTGCTCATCTATTAAGATATTAAATACCCAAGTAAAAAACTTCTTTTTGTCATCTGAAGAGCTCACTAAACTCCACTGTATTGACTACATTGTAATCAATATCTATTGACTGTAAAGTGAGTTTAACTAATTTAACACCTAATTCTCATTTAGAATCTGCCTTACAGGCATCCTGGTTTAAGTGTCTGAATTTGAATCTGATTCCAGCTCTGGGTTATCTAAGAATTCAAGTGATGAACACTATGACCTGTTTGTATCAAGGAAAAATTCTGTACTGTGGTTATATGTAAGCATCTTATAGAAATGAACAAACAAGTTGATAGTAAAGTCTCTAATACCACATCCCACAGAACTCGTTAGTCAGTGATAAGAACGCTGGATCTCAAAGCATATACTTTTAAAGAAAAACTGATTTATTCTGAAGCAATCTTACTCTGTATTGATAAAGAAATGGAAAGTCAGGCCACTGTTCAGCTGTTGCCTAAAACAGGTGAAAAGTATGATTATTTGGCAGTGTTATCATTTCACTCTATATCACACCTCTGCTGTACTGCAATTGCTAGTAAAAACCTTCTACCCAGTCTTCCCAATAAAACTCCTTTAATTGTACATATGCTGTTAGAAATATTCTCTGTTAGCTTTTACAAAACTCTGCAAAGTTCACTGTCAGTCGAAATGTCAGATAAAATTGCCTATTTTGCCTTATAGTGTGTAGTTGACAAATACTCTTGGAGAAAGAATAAATGTCTGCTGTATACTTTGGGCTTGCCTTCAGCTATCAGGCATTTAAAAACATCTTTAAAGAATATGCCTGAGAAGCATTTAAGTTCTGAAAACAGCAAAGTTTGGAAAACATGAAATCTGGCATGGCATGCTTGTTATGAGTATTCATAACAATATGTGACTTCTGGTAATCAGTATTCTGTCAATAATATAATTTTTTCAATATGTGACTTCTGGTAATCAGTATTCTGTCAATAATATAATTTTTCTCAAATGAACTCTAGCAAAAAAAAAAAGGGCATTAAAAAAGCCTTTTAAAGTTTCTAATTTCATTCGCTAGGGTTTGAATCGTAACAGCTATTGTAAAATAAACTCAAACTTTTATGTCATAAGTGTAAGATTATGCAAGTACAAGTAACCCAGTGTTTAAAAAAAAAAAAAAAAAAGAAAAGAAAAAAGATCAAAAAAGAACTGATTTGGGAAGAGTAAAATAACTAGGAATGGAAAGATGGAGCAAACATTAAGTACATCCATCTTTTAATCTGTTAACGTGTATTTTTCCTCTCCAGCATCTACTAACTCCTTTGTTCTGCCAGTAGGGAGTCTGCAAATTTTTTCAGAAGTAAATAGGGTGTTGCTCAAGCTGAAGAATTAAAAAAAGGTTTGTTCGTTTTGGGGTTTTCTTACTACTATTAATAAGGCTGTAATTAATGTTCCATGACAAAGAAAAGCCTTCTGATTTTTCACTGGGAGAAGTAGAACAAGCTACTTCGGGTACATGGAGAATTTATTTCTGTCCCTACTTGATGGATCTTCTTGAGCTAAAAGGATAGCTTCTTACGTCCTTTTTTTTACCAATAATAGTCGTCTTTTTGCTGATAGAATAGAATAGAATAGAATAGAACAGAACAGAACAGAACAGAATAGAACATTTCAGTTGGAAGGGACCTACAACGATCATCTAGTCCAACTGCCTGACCACTTCAGGGTTGACCAAAAGTTAAAGCATGTTATTAAGGACATTGTCCAAATGCCTCTTAAACACTGATGGGCTTGGGGCATCAACCACCTCTCAGGAAGTCTGTTCCAGTGTTTGACCACCGTCTTGGTAATATCCAGTCTAACACCTCCCCTGGTGCAGCTTTGAACCATTCCCATGCATTCTGTCACTAGGTACCAGGGAGAAGAGCTCAACACCTCCCTCTCTTCTTCCCCCCTCAGGAAGCTGTAGAGAGCAATGAGGTCACCCTTCAGTCTCCTTTTCTCCAAACTAGACAAGCCCAAAGTCCTTAGCTGCTCCTCATAAGACATTCCTTCCAGCCCTTTCACCGGCTTTGTTGCCCTCCTCTGGACACCTTTGAGTACGAGGTGCTGTCGACTCTTTTGAGGGACAAGACGCCTTGTAGAGGGATATAGATGGATTGGAGCATTGGGCAATGATTAATGGGATGAAATTTAACAAGTTGAAATGTCGGATTCTGCACCTGGGTCAGAGTAATGCTGGGCACAAGTATAAATTGGGAGAAGAGTGGCTGGAGAGCCGCCCTGCAGAAAGGGATCTGGGGGTGCTGGTTAACAGCAGGCTCAATATGAATCAGCAGTGTGCCCTGGCAGCCAAGAGGGCAAACCGCATCCTGGGGTGCATCAAACACAGCACAACCAGCCGGTCAAGAGAGGTGATTATCCTGCTGCATTCAGCACTGGTGCAGCCTCACCTTGAGCACTGTGTGCAGTTCTGCAAAACAAATCTTCCGTGAGGGAAGAAAGTTGTTACCAAGTTAGCAAGTCCTCTGACATATGACTGTAGCAAAATAAGGTTGAAATATCACATTAAGTTTACAGGAAAAATATACTGGAAAAAAAAAAAAATTACTCAGAAATAAAAAAAAAAATATTGTTAGCAGATATCTTTTGCAGAAAAATGTAAAAAGTCATTTTGACTTAACTTCCATTTTTTCCTAAAAAACCCTAGAAAATAAATATTAATATATTTTCCATTATTTTAAAATGAAAAATAGGTTATTTTGGAATTAAAAAAAAAAGAAATAAGCTGCTTTAATTTACAGGAGAAAGGATCCTCATTTAATACACATAATCTGAAGTACCATAAACACTGATTGCCTTAGGGTGTAAGCCCCTACTTCTAAGAATACACAAACATTGAACTTTTTAATCTTTAATGTATATTTTTGAAATAAAGTATATCTACAATTTTGCTGCATCCAAAGTCCTGATTTTTTCCTCGAAAAAAAAAATGAAAAAATGAACCTGTGAAAGATAAAGAGAGCTTCTATAACATATTAACATCAGTTAATTTTATTGAAGAGGAAGGCTGTTGTATGTTTTATGAACAGGAGTTTTTGAAAAGCCTTGATCATTCTGTCCAAGAAATGACAGTAGTCAAGTTTTGAGGTAATGAATGTGAATACGAAAGTGTGCACTACTGCTGATGTTGTCACTACAGCCAGTTGTCTGCAGCCACTGGAGTCACTGACCATCGGAGACAACAGAACATCAGTGTTTGACAAATTACACAACAAATGACAAAAAATTACTAATATAAACAACAATTTTCAAGTTAGTGCAAATAACATCTTCCTCACGGCAAAGTTCGGAAATAATTTATGTATGTATAAATGTAGAGTTTATTGAATCCTGAAGTAAGCTGGGAACTGTTACATGCAGAAGTTCTTCAGTACTGTACATCAAGTCAATATAATTGCTACTTGCATGTTAATAGAGATTTTCATTTGCTATTAAATTAACTTGCACCTTCCTTTTTTATCATAGGAAAGTTCATTCAATGATACTAATAGGGGACAGTTTTATTTCAAAACTGTGACATATAGTGTGTTAAACTCCCTTCCAGAACTGGATTTTTAAAAATCTGAAAGTGATAATAATAATAAAACAATAAAAATTATTCTTTTTTTATCCCTACAAAACACTAGCCAGAAAAAGAGAAATCTATAGAAATCAAATGGAAAATAATTAGTTCATGATCTCTGGAAAAATGAAATCTAATGAAGCCAATTTTACAGTGATTTTGTTTCTATTGATTGATTTCAGAGTATTAGTTGAAATTCTTACCAGGCCTGTGGAATTTATAAATCTCTACTTTTCCTGTATACTCCCTATAATCCAATAATGTACAACTTCAAATTACAGTCTTTCCTTCTCTAAGACATTTATGGGTGAAACTCTTAGGGGCTTCTATTTTCTTAAGAAACAGAAATGTAAAACTGTTGGAGATTTGGAAATAACCATAAATGCCTCTCCTGTTAATAGTCTTCTGTAAGCATCTGCTCACGATTACTGTGAGATACAGGATATTGAGCTAGATGGAGCCTCAGTCTGAAGCCAAACATAGCCATTCCTATATTTCTTAAAGAGAAAAAAATGTTAGCTAATTTTATGCAACACTGATCTCTGAGCCATTAAGTACACTTAACTTGTTAATAAATCTGCCATGAAATTATCTGTGAAACCTTCCAATATTTCTGTCACAGAAAACCAAAATTTGGAAACTAAGGTCATGCAGAAAGTGAAGTAGAATGTCCTCAGCACAGTACTCAATATAAACCAGTGAATTTTGTGGATTATTACTGGATTATTGTGGATTATTTTATCTTATTTATGTACAGTGGGTTTTGTATCACCTTACTTTAAAGACCAGTGTTGAGGTGGGAAGGCAAATGACTAGACCTTGGCCTGAAGTTTAGCTAACAGCACCTCATGAGAAACTGCTTGTCTTGACATGGAGAAACACTGGACATGAAACATAACAGAGCAAGAAACTGACAAAAGTTACAGGTAACTCCATGAGGGATGGGTGGATCTCAGAGATTAGTTAAAGGGGAGTTATACAAAATGGCCAAAAGTTACAGGCAGCTGAAGGGAAGCATTGGAGGCCTTTGAAAGGCCAGCAGTGCCTCAGTAACCAAATGAGTGACACCATGTAAGGAAGAGATGAGCCAGGGAAAGGTGTTAAAATACACAAATTCTGTGTATTTTTACTGGGTGGAAACAAGGGCAGAGAAAGGGAAGAATCAAGGTTGATGTGGGAGGAACCAATGTGGTGTGAAGGGGAATTAAAGGGGCTGGTTTTGTATAAGCAAGCCACTGGTCTGTCTGAACTGAGCCCTGTGCCTGATCACCATTCTCTGTCCTGTCTTATGTCTGAGTATACTCTGATCTACAAGCAGGAGCAGGAGCAAACAGACCTGGAAGAAAAATACACTGAGACATAAAGTCTACTAGATTCAGCTTTCCCCAGTGATGTGAGCAGCCATAAAAGTGGCCTGTTTAAAGGGGAAAATTACTGAACAGAAAAAAATGCCTGCTGAAAATACCAATAGAGAAATTGCCTGCCAGCCTGGGAGCTGTGAGCCAGGGAACTAGGGCTGGGAACTAGAAGGATCCTTGAAAAGTGCAGCTGGCATCTTTGAAGTACAGCTGGGTACCTAGAAAAGGGAGACATCCCGAGATACCATTGATAAACAAAACCAAGAAACTGTAATGACAGCTTATCATCTGAAAAAGTGGAAATAGTCTGGGAAAATAAAATTGGTCTGAAAGAAGAGAAAACATCATCATCTCTTGGCTGTTACAGGTGAAAAGTAGAAATTAACAGCATCTATTCAAAGATGTTTTTCAAAGTGCTGGTGTCCTATATCCTCTTATGACTTTATGATATAAAAAGGACTTAATTTTTATCCAAAATGTAGTCTCTCTCTCTGAGAAATTCTCATGCTGCACGTACTTTTCCTTTCCTAAACAGGCTGAATTCTCCATACGAATTTTCTAGAAGTTCTTGAACCCTCACCAGGCACACCTGGCTGACTCCAAACTCTGTTGACGCGGATCATCTTTGAAGTCTGACTCTGTCTGCTATTTTACTGGTCCCCCTCTGGGCCCACTTCTAGGGTCGATTCAGTTTGTTGTCCCACTTCTGGAATGGTTGAGTCCCCCTCTGGGAGTGCTTTGTCCTTCCCTTAGGGATGTTTGGCCCCTTCTGAAATCTGTGCAATTTGCTTGATACCAGTATTATATATATCCATACAAGTAATCTATTGTAAGTATATCTGCTGTTATATTTTTGATAAGTTGTTTCACTAATGATAAGTTTATAGTAACCTGTAATGGTATATACCTACTTGGCTGTTGCTGTTATTGCTTGTTGCTATATTATTGATTTCTGCTATTATTGATTGCTGCCATACTATTGATTGATACTATATTACCAATTGTTGATAATAACTTTTAATAGCTTGATACATATATATACTCACTTTATTAATCATAGGTATACTTGCTAGTGGTGATTTGGGGGATATTTGTAGTAATCTGTAATAAAGTAGAGAAATTTAGAGGATAAAGCCTCAGTGTCCTTGTGTATTATGGAATCCTACGAAACCACGGTTATGATTTGTTACACATTTGCAGACTGGGGAACCCTTTTGGTCCTGACACCCAGCCAAATAACAGTCCCCAATTCCAAGGAGAGTCAACAGGCCTGTCCTTACAGCTCAAAGCCTGATGGTACCATTCCTTCTCCTGAGCTCCATCTGTGGCAAAAAGTATGAAGTACTAGGAAATGACTTCTCTGGCTCCTCGCTGCCACTGCTGCACAGTCCCATGCTGTTGGCAACAAAATTTCTGGGCTTCCTTTGCAAACCGTGCTGCACAAAAATGACCCATTAACTGTTTAAGGCTTGGCTAATCTCCAATTTACCAGGTGAATAGGTGTGTGCCATGTCATCTCATGTTGTGTCCTGTCATGTCCTGTTCTCATTCCTGTTCCTGCACTCCATCAGAAGCATGGATACACCCAAATCAGTAATGAGTAAAAATATCTGAATGTGCAAGCCTTTTTCTGATCATGAATTACACAGCTGGCTACAGAAGCCTTTAGAAGCTACCAGAAGCTCGTAGCTGGTTTTACTAAAACCAGCAATGTGGATTTAAGAAAAAACAAAAAAACAAAAAATGAAAACAAAAGGTGAATAAGGAATTTAAAATATAAACAAGCAAAAAAAAGACTTGAAAAGCCTGTTGTTTTTTTAAATGTAATTGTACCAATATTATACTATACAATATATTTTTAATATATTTCTTAAATATGCTTAGTACTCAGTTACAGTAATAGTTTAGAGAGCTATGCCATCGCACCCTGATGCGATTTTCACTAATATTTATTATATATGCAGCTCTAGATCTACTTTACTCTGCAGGTTCACAACAGTGTTACATGACCCAAAGAGTGGTCACCCCAGTACACTGTGCTAAAACCTGTGTAGTTCCCTTTCTTTTTTTACTCCTACAGGAGCTATTGCATCCTATGTATTATGCTTAAAGCAATGTATGTTAATAGTTAGTAGCTGTTTATACAATACAGATTGAGACAGGGCCTTTTCTTTGTGTGTATGCCTGTGTTTGCCTGGACCTGGTAAACTAGGCATAATTTCAGCATATTGCATTCGATCTGAAGCTCCTATCACCAGCAGTGGTACTAGCCTGTAACCTGCTGGTTAAGTCATGCTGATTGAACTACGGTTATCTTTTCCACAGAAGCTCTACAGTCTTTTCTTCAAAGTTGAAGCTATAACGATTGGATCTTGGATTCTGCAGATTCAATCCTTCACTGTTGTACTGGTTTTGGCCGGGACAGAGTTAATGTTCTTCATAGTAGCTAGTATGGGACTATTTTTTGGATTTGTGCTGAAAACTGTGTTGATAACAGATGGATGTTTTAGCTGTTGCTAAGCAGTACTTACACAGAGTCAAGGCTTGTTCTGCTTCTCACATCATCCCACCAGCGAGGAGGCTGGGGGTGCACAAGAAGTGGGAAGGGAACACAGATGGGACAGCTGACCCCAACTGACCAAAGCGATATTCCATACCATATGACATCATGCTCAGCAATAAAAGCTGGGGAAAGAAGAAGGAAGGGGGGGACATTTGGAGTTATGACATTTGTCTTCCCAAGTAACTGCTATGCATGATAGAGCCCTGCTTTCCTGGAGATGGTTGAACACCTGCCTGCCGATGGGAAGTAGTGAAGGAATTCCTTGTTTTGCTTTGCTTTGCTTGCACGGCTTTTGCTTTCCCTATTAAACTTTAACTCAGCCCACAAGGTTCCTCACTTTTACCCTTCCAATTCTCTCCCCCATCCCACCAGAGGGGAGTGAGTGAGCGGCTGTGTGGGGCTTAGCTGCCAACTGGGGTTAAACCGCAACAGCTGTATAAAGTGATTCCTTTGAGGTCCTGATGTTTCAATGGTACATTTAGAAGGACCTGGACTGAGCCCTTACTTCATTCCATAGATTGTAATCGAATTACGCATGTGGTAAATATTCTATGCTTCTTTTCTTAATAGAAGCAATTGTCCTCATAAATAGAAAAACAGTTATAGGAGCAGCTTTAGCAGTCCTAAATGACCTAAAAGTTGTCAATTACCACATGTAGACTTTAAACACTGAAATTGTCATCCTGAAGCTTTGCATATTGATTCTCCATTGCTGCTAAATTCTTACTTGCAGGAAAAATCATTGAACCTCTCAAATAAAATTGTTTCTTCTTTACATTACCATGAGAGTTTCTGAAACAGAAACTTAATCCATTTCAATACTGCAGTACTACTTAAGTTATGTATCACGGCATCCAAAAAAATAATTTTATTACTATCAAAAAATAATCTTCATGAATTTACAAGTTATAAAGAAATCTTTCCACTGTACAATAAGTTTTAGGTCAATAAGAATTATGTGAGCCAAGCTTCCTCACCATCATTTTTAAATGGATTTTAAAACAATGAGTATGATATTCAGATAATTATACAGTTGAATTCACTGTACTATCAAGTCAATTACAGAATTTAACCATTTGTAGTATATCAGTTTCTTACTCTTTGCTACCACTGGTCTATGTCTTTCTCCTTACCTCTCTGTTTAAGATTAAGTATCCATGGTTCTTCCAAGCCTGAAAGCCCACATTCTAACTGAGATTTTAATTCTTTTTCTTTAATTTTTCTTTTAGCAAATAAAACTTTCCATCATGATCCACTGCCTAATGTTGTTGTTGTTCTTTACCTGTGTTCCTATTGCCTTTATTCTTTTTGTGTGTCCTATTTTTTTTCCTTAGACAGATAGTACTTAAGCTCAACATCTTCTACACTGAACTTTATCAGTGATCTCTGAGCTGTCACAAAGAACCATCTTAAGTACCCTGCCTACCAATATTAACTGTAATTTGCTATGAATGTTGTCTTTGTATATGGTAGATGAGAGAAATATGCTCTGTCATCTTATGTGTCCTGGTTTCGGCTGGGATAGAGTTAATTTTCTTCCTAGTAGCTGGTATAGCGCTGTGTTTTGGATTTAGTATGTGTCGCGAATGAGTGGTTTAGAGGCCCCTTAAAGAATCACCATCAAAGAAATTAACAGAACGTGATTTTAATAGAGATTTATAAAGGTGCGACCTAATAGAATTCGATGGCAAGGTTCACTCTATTACTTATTACACGGGTGAAACATATGAAGGAAAATCATCTAAGGGTTTATATTTCAGGGACAGTCTAGGTTTCATTCACAATTTAGCAACACTTAAGTATCAACTAATCATTAACAAACTTTAGTAACGCCTAATCATTAACTAATTCAATATTTGCAAAGTGAGTTAGTAAGTCTACTACAATCACAACTTAATTACAAATTATGCTTACTATTAGTTCACACACACAGAGAAACATATATATATATATAAAAAAATATACAGAAGGTATACCTGTTAAAAATTCCCCTCAATTTCAGTGAAGAAATATTCACGTCAAATGTCTAGGCATTCCCTCTCAACGGGCGAAGGGTTGAGCTTCGAAAGGGACTCACTCAGGACCGTAGGCCTGAAAGATCACAAGCTCTGAGAGGCGTCCCACTCAGAGGGAGATGCTGGGTGCAGCCCCTGCAGTCCAGGAGACCTCAAAAGGCCTCACTTAGGACCACCGTTTATAGGTTCGCAAGATGGTTAGCTTTAGTAATCTGTAAATTTCTATCCTGGCCACAGTCCCAGGTGGTAATTACTAAAAATTCTCAAGGTTTCGGTGTTGTTCTACTGGACACCTGGGCCGGGCAGTAGGAGTATGTTCCCAGCCTCAGCTATGCAGAGTTTCTGATACGGTCAAGGAGCGCTCAACTGTCAGACTTCAATATGCCAAGGCCGAAGTTTCATGGAAATTTCTGAGGTCAACAAGCAGCCCAGATCAACAAGTGGCCCAGGGAAGAACAGGGGGGGATATGAATGCACCACCAGAATATGAGAATAATGTTGATAACACACTGATGTTTTAGTTGTGGCTGAGCAATGCTTACACAAGTCAAGGACTTTTCAGCTTCTCATACTGCCCTGCCAGCGAGGAGGCTGAAGGTGCACAAGAAATAGTGTGGCCAGCAGGAGTAAGGAAGTGATCATGCCCCTGTACTCGCCACTGGTGAAACCACACCTTGAATACTGTGTTCAGTTTTGGGCCCCTCACTGCAAGAAGGACACTGAGGTGCTGGAGCATGTCCAGAGAAGGTCAACGAAGCTGGTGAAGGACCTGGAGAACAAGTCTTATGAGGAGCAGCTGAGGGAACTGGGACTGTTTAGTCTGGAGAAGAGGAGGTTGAGAAGGTATCGTGTTCTACAACTACCTGAAAGGAGGTTGTAGTGAGGTGGGTGTTGGTCTCTTCTGCCAAGTAACTAGCGACAGGACGAGAGGAAATGGCCTCAAGTTATGCCAAGGGAGGTTGAGATTGGACAGTAGGAAAAATTTCTTTACTGAAAGAGTGGTCAAGCCTTGGAACAGGCTGCCTAGGGACGTGGTTGAGTTACCATCCCTGGAAGTATTTAAGTGTAGATGAGTCACTTAGGGAGATGGTGTAGTGGGCATGGTGATGTTGGGTTGATGATTGGACTTGATGATCTTGGACATCTTTTCCAACCTTAATGATTCTATGATTCTGTTATATGAAGCTGGGAGGGGACACAACCAGGACAGCTGACCCAAACTGGCCAAAGGGATATTCCACACCATATGACGTCATGCTCAGTATATAAACTGGAGACAGTTGGTCGGGACACGTGGCCACTGCTCGGGAACTGGCTGGGCATTGGCCAGTGGGTGGTAAGCAAATGTACTGTGCACTTGTTTTGTATATTCTTTTATCATTATTATTATTATTTTCCCTTCCTTTTTTGTCCTATTAAATTGTCTTAATCTCAACCCATGAGTTTTACCTTTTTTCCGATTCTTCCCCCCATCCCACTCCAAGGGAAATGAGTGAACGGCCGTGTGGTGTTTAACCTGGCTGCCTGCCAGGTTAAAGCATGACACTATGTCACCCAAAAAGAAGAATTCCATGCCTTAAGTGAAGCACTGTCACATTACACAAGGTGAGGACTTCTGAAGTGGGCACAGATCTTAGAGGTCGGACAATAATGCTTGCTACCTTCATTGTAGGAATGAAGTCCATCACTTATGAGAAAGATGTTAACATTTTGCATGCTTGTTTATTAACTTTTTGGTTTGGATCAGGAAGCAACCTCTTGATTTTCCAGCCTACTCTGCAGACTGATCTTGAAGTGTATAAACTGGATTCTTTTCAGGCGAGACTTCACTGGAAGATGTACTCTATCTTAATGAACTACAATCACTAAAACAGGGGTAATTTTTTTTTCATAATTTTTAATTTTTATTTTCTCTCTCTTCTTTTCTCTGTGCATGTCTTACATTTTTGTCTTTATTTCTCCCTGCTAACCTTAGTATTTTAGCTACAGCTATGCTTTCTTTGGCTTGTTCTGATTCTTGACACACAATATGAACTTCTCCAGCTGCTAAGTTTGTTGCTTGGAATGGTATTTTGAAAGCATTTTCTACTTTTCTGTCACAAAGAACCTTGTCATTTAGTGGATGAGACCTCTAAAATTACAAATCTGAAAGTTTCCTCTTTTAAATTTTAATCTATTACAAACTTCTCTATCTGTCCTTTACTTTTTCACTTTTTAAAATCCACATAAATTTGTTTCAAGTGTTCTGATGACATGGTGACCCTTAAACATTTTCATTATTTCTTTATTTTTTACGTTTGCTTTCTCATTATCTATAACATGCATTACATCTGGCACATACATTATACATTTCTTACTCCTTTCCCTACTCTTTCATTTTCATAATCATTATTCATGCTTCATTATAAAGCTTTCCATGTAGATTCCCTTTACTGCACAAGTTCTACAGCCATTTCCATTCTGTCATTATTCAATTCCATTAGTGTTACTTTCACTATGCAGTCTACATGCTTTTTACATAGAATCACAGAATGGTTGAGATTGGAAGGGACTTCTAGAGGTCAGCTTGTCCAAGTACGCTGTCCAGCAGGTCCACCTAGGGCCAGTTGCCCACAACCATGTGCAGACAAATTTTGAAGATCTACAAGGAGGGACACTCCACAACCTCCCTGGGCAACCTGTGCCAGTACTTGGTCAAAAAGTGTTTCCTGATGTTCAGAGGGAACCTCTTGTGTTTCAGTTTGTGCCCATTGCCTCTGGTCCTGTCACAGGGCACCACTGAAAAAGAGCCTGGCTCTCTCTGCTTTGCATCCTTCCTTCAGATATGTGTACACGTTGATAAGATCCTCCTTGAGTCTTCTCTTTTCTAGGCTGAACTGTCCCAGGTGTCTCAGCCTTTCCTCATGTGAGGGATGCTCCAACCCTTTAATGACTTTCGTAGCCCTTCACTGAACTCTCTCCAGTATGTCTATACCTCTCTGGCAGGAGCCCAGACCTGGACACAGTACTCCAAGTGTGGCCTCACCAATGCTGAATAGAGAGGAAGGATCATCTCCCTAAACAAGCTGGCCACTCTTGTAATGCAACCCTGGATACCATTAGCCTTCTTGCTGGAACGGCACGTTGCTGGCTCATGTTTAACTTGGTGTACACAAGGACCTTTTCTGCAAAGTTGCTTTCCAACTGGTCAGCCCCCAGCTTATACTGGGAGTGTAGGACTTTGCATTTCCCTTTTTTGAAGTGCATGGGGTTCCTGTTAGCCCATTTCTCCAGCCTTTTGAGGTCCCTTTGGATGGCAGCACAAACCTGCGACATACCATCCACTCCTCTCAGGTTGACAACATCTGCAAACTTTCTGAGGGTACACTCTGCTCCATCACCCAGATCATTAATCAAGACATTGAACAGGATTGTATCCATTATTGACCCCTGGGATACACTGCTAATTATTGGCCTCCAACTAGACTTCATGCCACTGATCACCACCCTCTAGGCCCTGCTGTTGAGCCAGTTTTCAATCCATTTCACCATCTGCTTTTTTGATGGGTTTGTTACTGGATTTTCTCTTAAAAGTGGGATTCAAGCCAGTCACATAGCACCTTCAGATAACTACAACTTAAGATATCTATAGCAATTTGAGAATTCATGAAAATGAATAGGCATGTTTTTATTGCAATTCACCTGAAATATTTAAGACATTCATCTTAGGAAAAATCGATTGCTACTGTGATGGTTTGATTTCTATCTATTCAAAGAAAGAAATCTGGATTAATAATGTTTCACAATGCCTTATGTAACTTAACCTTTGTAATGCTGAATATCTTCCACTTGCAGTTCCATAAACCTGCTTTTCATTGGCTCTGTAACCATTGATCTAAGCATTTGTGTCAATGTTTTTCCAAAGTCTTTGTGGTAACATTTTTCCCTTGTTTCTGTCAGGCTGCTGTTTTTTGGCCATCCAAGCCCTCATACTGTGGTTGTGATAGATTCTCATGTGAGAATTTTTATAGTAGAAGCAGTATGAGCATCACCTCTAACCCACCCTCACTTTTCTCAGCCCTTGTTTTGGAGCTTTTAGTTTATATGAGATGAAAACCATATCTTACTGAATAACAAAGCAAGTAATGGTCATTTAAATATTAACTAAGTGTTAGACAATAATACATCTGCACAAAGCTTAGCAACCTATCAGCATGAAACACTTGGACCTGAGTAAGCATGCTCCCATCAACACTAACAACACCATAAACAGAACAACCCATGGAGAATTTGAGCAGATCCTGATGAAAATATATAGTGCTATGGAAAAAGCATGGTGAACATCATCTTTACCACCCGTTGCATGGGAGAGATTGCCCAGAAGAGGTCGCTCATGTGGGGACTCCATCACTGCTTTCCTGACTGGCCACAGTGGAGAATTTTCCTTTTCTCCTCTCCTCTCCTCTCCTCTCCTCTCCTCTCCTCTCCTCTCCTCTCCTCTCCTCTCCTCTCCTCTCCTCTCCTCTCCTCTCCTTCCCTCCCTTCCTCTCCCCTCCCCCCCCTCCCCTCCCCTTTTTTCCCTTCATTTCCCCTCCTTTCCGCTCTCCTCTCCTTGTCTTTTCAACAGACTCTGGCACTTTCCCATGTAAATTCATTGAACTTAAGGTCAGAAAGAATTCATATCATTATATATATCTTGGGCATATGCTGAAGATGTTAAATCCTGATTTAAAGGTTTCAGGTTACACAAATAATTATCCTCTAATATTTAATTACACCCTCTTACAAAATGTGTATGTCCTATTTGTGAATTGAATTTATCTAGCTTTATAATGGGCTACAGGTTCAGTTAAACCTCTCTGTTGTGTTAAATTGAGAAGAATTTAGGTTTTCAAATGACAGAATATTTGAGATGATAGTCTGGGAAGGCACATCCACTGCAAGAATGCTGACCAACTATATAACAAAGTAAGTTTGCAGCACTTTCAAAATAGTTGACACTTCTTTTTTTCTAATAGGGGTTTATATTTTATTCATGGCTGTAGAATTCTTGCTTCATAGATATTCTTCTACCTGTCCAAAAATTAAAAAGAAAATTAATTTTCTTATAGAGCTAAATTAAATAGATTGTGACAATCTCTGTGCTTTATGAACATAATCCAGCAGGGTAGTTAAACCTGTGGTTAAGTGCTTTGTTGGATCAGGGCCTAGCAACCTCTGAGGGGACTTTGGAGTTTTTCCAAAACAGTTAATAGGTTTGCCCCTTGGCCATAGTGATGTTGTTTGCTGAATATGTCATAAGATGTATTAGGGAAGCTAAAAAGCTGAGGATGTTAAAATGTATCTTATGACTTTGCTCTGAATATCACAACAAAGGAAATTCCGTAGGTTAGAAGAAGCAGAAAAATAACCCCAAAAACAGAATTCAAACTAAGCATCACATTGAGAATTTTCAGAAATACTTTAAACTAAGGAATTGCTAGATACCTCAAAAATATAGTGACTTTGGGGAATTTAAGGAAATACTGTACCTTGCAGCTTTAGCATTACATAAAGTAAGATCCAAAATAGGACAGAAAAATGGGTATCAATATAGAGTATACCTCAGACCACCCACATATGGACCTGAAAAGTTACTGAATTAGAAACAGATGAAATTCCACAATCAAAATTCACCTAATGTCTCTGAAGTCATATAGTTGAGTTTCATAGAAATCTTCTACACTTCATTAAAAGAAAAAGTGCCCAAAGGGAACTTTCTTCTATCCTAAGACACATTTTGCTGATTGATAACACTTTGGAATTGTCTTTCTCACTGTATTGATTATGACACAAACATAAATGACCTGTTTTGATGAGGCATCCAAATTTTAGACAGCTGAAATGATGTGAGATTAATATTAATCTTACAGTAAGTATCATATTTTTAGACAGCAAACATACTTTTCCTTCCTTATCCATGAAGTACTGAAAATTATTTTATAGCTTTATACTGAATATATTTGTGATATGCATGGATTTCTATCTTTCCATTTTCTCTTTTCATTTTCATTATAATATTATGAAAGGTCAGATACACCTCATTTGACAAAAAATTGTGAAAATTTTCAAATGGATACGCAGATAATTGCACTCACATATAAGAACTTGTAAAAAAACTGATGTGAACATGTTTGTGCACAAGTGCACACATATGCACATGACTATGAAATTATATACATTTAACTCTGTAATTTCCAAATAGCATTAATGTTATCAGTATGACAAGGTAATTTTGGTCAAAAAAACCTGATAACATTTCTTGTAAAATCTAACTGAATAAAAATGTCCATATATTAGACACCAGCATCCCTCAAAGTAAGTGCCTATATTTATTAGCAATGTCTCTGCCAATGCCTCTATCTTATTTTCTCATTATCACTGGGAATTGCTGTAGATATACAGGCCTGCAGCCACAGAGTTTGAGCTCTCTGTCACTTCAGGCCATCCTATGGTGCAGGTACAAACTAGCACACCTCAAAGTATAACACATAATGTTTCTATAGTCTCCTAATACTCTTGTTTTTTGATCACAACCAACAATATTCATTTTGGGAAAAAAAGAAAGGAAAAAAAGAAAAAAACATTAAAAAGGAAGTCTTTAAAAGCTTTAAACCCATGGTAAAAAAAAATCACTCCAAACGGACAGAATGGAGTAGCCTTTCTAGACATCACCTGTTCCTCAGATACAGGTTTTTTCCATAGCAAGCACGAGAGATGGATCAGTCAGCTCAGAAAATGTCACATAGTCCATAGCACATCACATCTGAAACCTTCACCTGTTGAGTCAAATTCTTTCAGATCCTTGCTATAAGTGTATCATATCCTCCATAACATAGTGGAGGGAGTTCCTCACACATGAAATAGCACAGGGAGAAAAGAAAAGCCAGGGAAAGGAAAAGGAAAGAAAAGAGAAGAAAAGGGAGAGGTATTTGAAAGGGTGCCAAGGGAAAGGCAGGGATGTAAAGGTGTCCAGTGTATCTGCATAAAAGACATTCACATTTCCCTGAACTCTGTATTCTTCACTAGCTCAAGTGCCATGAGCACTTTTCTCAGCTGCATCCTCAATTATATAAAGACATTTTTGTACCACACAGCCTGCACCAACTTATCAACAGCCACCACTTATGTCTGTAGTTAAGAGAAACACCTTATCTCAAGAGGTAAGTAGATGAACACTGCTGTTTCTTGTAGCGATTGATACACTTGTGCATATGCCCACGAAAAACTGTACTTTGTGTGCAATATTGGGCCAATAGATTTCTCCATTGATGAATTGACTTTGTTTGGAGCAGCAACCATCCAATGCAATGGCCTCCTAGAGTAAGGACATTTCCAATTAAAATTCATTGCTCAAGTCTGCCCTATGAAAGACCTAGATTTAAGGCAATTTGGCAAGAGGACCAAGCTTATAAGGCCTAATTCATTAAAGGGATAACCCCAATAATTCCAGGAATAAGATTAGAGAAAAGGAAAAAAAAACCCAAAACAAAAAACACCTGCAACTTTATCAAAGATGAGAGAAAAGAACAAACCAGCTAGCAATTTTTTAACTATTTCCATATTCTTATTATATCCTTCCACTTGCCAAGATGTACAGTTAGATGAAAGCCAGTATTGACAGCAAAAGAAACCTCAAAGAACAACCCCTTACAGAGATATCATATCAGTTAAACATTTTCTTTTTCGTAAGGATATAGTATGCTGAAGTATATTGGGAGACTCTATATGAAGTTAAAATTTATTCATTGTCATTAGTATCAGCCCAATTGTATAAAGTATCTAAGTAATATAAAAAGGCTTAATTAATAATACCATTAAACTTGCTATACACAATCTTTCTATCATCTACCCTTTCTCTTTGGTGTTATCTTTAGCCTCCTAATGCTGAGTGAGAAGGTTTGGCCTTTATCGAGTAAAGAGAGGGTTACACTGAGTGATCAGTGCCTGGTGGTGTTGAGAGGAGTGGGGTGACCATGGTGGGTGTTGCCCCCTTGGCCCAAGTGCAGGTGTTTCACTGCAGAGTGGTTCTGCTTGGCTTTAGGAGGAGCTGAACCTTCTGTTCCAGCATAGGACAAAATTCTCCACTTCTGAAAAAAAAAAAAACTGTATAGAGGTATAGCCTCATTGGATCTTCAGATCAGATTTGTGCTCAGTAAAATGAGTAACTAAAATAGAGAAATGTGGGGGTAAAGAGGAATTTATGATGAAGGACTCTGCTAGATAAGGACAGGACATAATGCGATAAACTTCTGTTCAATAGTATCTAAAAAGCATCTGAATGACCTTGGACCCTTTTTTTTGATGGTATTCTGAGAACATTTGTACAAAAATAGCTGGAAATATTTTTTACTTTTACTATAAAAACCTACTTTTGTTCAAATTCTGTAGCTGTGTGAATTGTAAATATGTAATGAGGTTATATTATTATTATTATTGTCATGGCAACCTATTCTTGCACAGACTAGACATTCATTTTACTTTTGCATGATTTCAATATGACTTTTTGAAATATATAGTTATAAAACAGTCATTAGATTGTCCAAGAAGAATAATGGTTATTTTTTCCTGAATATATGTTTAGTATTTCTGATAGAATCACAGAATCATAGAATTGTTTAGGTTGGAAAAGACCTTTAAGATCATCAAGTCCAACTGTTAACCTAGCACTGCCAAGTCCACCACAAAACCATGTCCCTAAGCACCACATCTACGAGTCTTTTAAATATCTCGAGGGAAATGGTGACTCAACCATTTCCCTGGATGTCTTAATACTACAGAGAAAAACAGGCAAACAGATTTTTTCTTTTCTCTTTTGCACGTGTTATACGTTTCAGTGCAGTGAAAAGGAAGAATAGCAGAATGCAAGCGGACAAAACCGGTATCTGGCAAATGATTGCTTTCCAAAATGACAAAGGTCACTGAATTATTAAACTGCTTTTTCTTCCTTTAAAAAACAACAACAACAAAACCTGAATAAGCAAAGCTATGTCAATATGTCAGATCGCTTACCTGGCACCTTGAATTATAAAAAATATTATACATAAAATTCTGAAAACCAAGGCCCAAGTCTTGAACTCTGGCATTGTGTAAATGCTGGGCTACTATTGGAACCTGAAATTTCATTAGGTCTGCACAAAAGAGTGCAGATCCAGGTACTTGAAAATTGCAAAATTTAAAAATTCATTAATTTTGTACTGAATGCACAGAACCACAGAATCACAAAATCACAGAACTGTTGAGGTTGGAAGGGACCTCTGAAGGTCTTCGGGGTCAAGTTCCCTGCTCAAGCAGGTCCATCTAGGGCCGGTTGCCCACAACCATGTGCAGACAGATTTTGAAGATCTACAAGGAGGGATACTCCACAATCTCCCCGGGAAACCTGTGCCAGTGCTCAGTCATCCTTACAGTAAAAAAGTGTTTCCTGATGTTCAGAGAGAACCTCCTGTGTTTCAGTTTGTGCCCAGTGCCTCTGGTGTTGTCACTGGGCACCAGTGAAAAGAGCCTGACTGCACCTTCTTTGCACCCTTCAGGTATTTATACACATTGATAAGATGTCCCCCCAGGCTTCTCTTCTCTAGACTGAACTGTGCCAGCTCTCAACCTTTCCTCATGAGAGACATGCTCCAGTTTGTTAGAATTCCTGTATTCCAAGAGTACTGGAAGCTCTTACTTGTGTTTATTTGCACAGCTACAATCTCTTGAAGGAGAGAAGAATCCTGAGGTGTTAACAATAAAGTATGATCCACCCTTTGGATTGACTAGAGCTCAATCTCAGTTCTTTCAAAATACCTTCAATAACGTATAAATGCATTTTCTTTATGATATCTGTAGTAAGAACAATTTGACTTGAAATCTCCCTCTTGTGATATGGGAAAGGGAGATCCTTTGCACTTGTTTCTTTCACAGTCTTAAAAAGTTCAAAAAAAGTATTGCAAGTTAATAATGCTGTTCAGTTTTAAATATTTAGTGTTGACTTCAATTTTTGGTTTCCCTTGCAGAAAGATAGTACCATGCAATAAATAAAACTATAAAGAACAGATATTTTGTTCATATAATTTCCTCTAATACGCAAAGTGAAATTTAACAGAAAATAATTTTAAAGTTTGATTTGTTGGTGTTTGGTTAAACAGTAACTCCTGAAGCAGAAAAGCATGACACTGTTAGAATGTATGCTCATTTTTAGAAGGCTGGGAGTGGCAATGCATTTAAAACCTAAATAAAGGGAGAGGGAATTATTTTCCCTTTAATTAAGCCTCGATGTAGACAAAAATTATTATATATAGACAACCTTTTATATTACTAGAATATTGTCACTCAGAAGAAATAGTAAAATAGGACTATCTGAGATGTATAAAAGTACTCACATTAGTTGTTACAGCCTGGCATTTCATTTCATAAGTACTTAATCAAATAAGTATTGTTAATACTGTCAGAATCAAAATATCTAAATGAAGGAAATTCTGATTAAAAAGGAAATGAATCACTTGTGATGACAAAAAATATCAGAAGTAACACACTAATGCCCTATGTATTTATCTATCCATCTACCTACCTAATTATCTAAAGTTATCTTTCTTTTTTTGCTGCAGACTCTGTCCCAATGTTAAAAACACAGTAAAGATGAGGAAGTTTAATTCTGCCATGAGACATTTTAACTAAATTATTTATAGACTCCTTTCTGGAGTTGTCAAACTTCCTTCACAATAAAGTTTCTTATAGGGCATTGTAGCAATTTGCATTTATGTAGTTCTAGCACAATGCTCCTGCTTTTGGTTCAGTCTTGCCCACCACTTCAGTATATGCAAGCAAAAATAACCGAAGTAGTGATAATTATGATGAAGAGAATATGATAACCTACAGTGAATCTGCCATTAAAAATATTGTACATGTACCTTGTCTTTCTTTTTACTTGTTCCTGTATTTTAAGGGGCTTTTTTCCAGAACTGTTTATAACAAAAACACAGGGAGGGTGGAAAAGGGAAAGGGAAAGGGAAAGGAAAAGAAAAAGGAAAAGGAAAAGAAAATGGGAAAAAGCAAAAGAAAAAAAAAGAAAAAAGGAAAAAGAAAGAAAAAAGCAAAAAGAAAGAAAAAAAGAAAGAAAAAAAAAAGAAAGAAAGAAAAAAGAAACCTTGCTGATGAGTATACAAATATATGATAATCTCAACAAAATTAGAACTTAGTTTTAATATTGTGAAGTTTCCTGACTCTATGAACAATTATGAGAGAGCAGAAGGTAGAGTGAAGAAAGCAGTAAAAGCGGTAACTATTCATTTCATTCTAGTAGCATGGAATACTTGCTATATGTCATCATGTGGAAAGATGATATTGGAAGACACATTAACCTCTTCCTATTAGAGCTTCTAGAAACACATATCATAAATCAACAACGGAATGATTAATTACTTTAGTCTTGACAGTACAAGAGGATGGAAGGAAAACGTAGGCTTGGAACCCCAAAAGGATGGATGGAAAGCAACATACCAGCGTTGAAATGGCTGGGACTGATCATCCCAATCAAAAAAAAAATTAAAACTGTGTATGTGTGTGTCTGTAAAAAACAAATACCATACCAGAAGCAATTCTTATATGAAATAATGTAATTTTAACTCACTTGAATTCAGTTATTTACTTAAAGTTTTGACACTGGTAACTTTCTTTCAATGTGATGTTATTTTCAATCAGTACTTTATGTTTTATGAGCCAGGTGTTAGCAATTAGTCACTCATCACAACTGTCATAGAAAATATAAAAGAAAATTAACACCACCAATTGAAACAAAGGCAAAATCATTATATTAGCAGTAATCAGGCAACATCTTTCTACAGTTTGCATAATCAAAAGCAGATGTATAATTCATTTAGGCAATTAAAAACACATTTAAAATATTTTAAAAGTTCCCAGTTATGTCAGAGGCACAGGTAATATTCATAACACGTGAATAAGCAGAGATATAGATTACTTGTTATTGAAAGAATGGTAACAGATGAAGGGCAAACAGTTGATCACTAATGAACATAAAATCATAGAATCATTTACGTTGGAAAAGATCCTTAAGATCGTTGAGTCCAACCACAAACCTAACACTGTGAAGTCCACCACTAAAACATGTCCCTAAGCACCACATCTACACATCTTTTAAATTCCTTCAGGGATGGTGACACAACCACTTCCCTGAGCAGCCTGTTCCAAGGCTTGACAACCTTTCAGTGAAGAAATTTTTCTTAATGTCCAATCTAAACCTCCCTTGGCACAACTTGAAGCCATTTCCTCTTGTCCTATGGCTTGTTACTTGGGAGAAGAGACCAATATCCACCTCACTACAATCTCTTTTCAGGTAGTTGTAGAGCGCGATGAGATCTCCCCTCAGCCTCCTCTTCTCCAGGTTAAACAGTCCCAGTTCCCTCAGCTGCTCCTCATAAGACTTGTTCTCTAGGCCTTTCACCAGCTTTGTTGCCCTTCTTTGGACGCGCTCCAGCACCTCCATGTCCTTCTTGTAGTGAGGGACGCAAAACTGAACACAGTATTCGAGGTGCAGCCTCACTAGTACTGAGCACAGGGGCACGATCACTTCCCTACTCCTGCTGGCCACACTATTTCTGATAGAGGCCAGGATGCCATTGGCCTTCTTGGCCACCTGGGCACACTGCCGGCTCGTATTCAGCCGATCTTCCAAGATCTTCCAAGATCTTCCAAGCCCTGCCACTATAGTGCAGAGTGACTTCAGGAAAATTATATTTCAGTTTCTTAT
This sequence comes from Calonectris borealis, assembly GCF_964195595.1. Taxonomy (NCBI): domain Eukaryota; kingdom Metazoa; phylum Chordata; class Aves; order Procellariiformes; family Procellariidae; genus Calonectris; species Calonectris borealis. Next base: position 170,775,710 of record NC_134312.1, read on the forward strand.
CTGTAAGGTGGACAACTGGTAGGTCAATCTCCATTGTAAACTATTATGTGACCTGCTGCTGAAAGCATTATTACTTAAGCCATGCAGTTATTGGACAGCTATTTGACAGCTATCCTTGAGTAAACAGCTAATAATTTTTACAATACAACAATCAATTAATCAAAAAAATAAAGAAAAACATAAATCTCTGTTCAAAACAAAAGAAATTGCCAACTTGTACATTGTAAATTTGATACTAGTGTCTTCTGTTTTCTCATGCTTAGAAGAAATAGATCACTGTATTTTATAAATATAGTGTATTTTGTAAGACTAGATTGCTGTATTTTATTAGACAACAGTTGGGAAGTTTGAATTAATGATCTAACTGATTTTTTAATTCATGATCTAAATTAATCATTTGTTGTCTTTCTAAAGAGGGTGGAGAAAGACTGACGAGACATAGGCATCTCCTGATGGATAAGGAATACTGTGAATGTCTCTTTCATTATGTGATAAGTAGTCCTACCTGTCTCTGTCATCTGCAGGGGATCCAATATTTTAGAGCAACATTTTGCTGCAAGATGGTGTTTTCTTTTCTAACAAGCTTTTCATACAACTTTCATCTTACAGTGCATCACACTTGGAATGTGAATACTGGGATACGTTAACAAAATTTCTGTATTTGCAACCTTGAAACAGAAACTTTGTTATAAAGACTATAATTTTCTTTTTTTCCTGTGTAAGGTTTTGCAACCATGTAGATGAAGCTGACCACATATATTAAAGTTCTGATTTAATTTTCATAATTTGCCTTTGCACATTTGATTTGTTTTCTGTGGTTATCAGGGATTAATATGTTCTTTTTTAAGATTAGAAAGGAAATTGTTTTACTAAACTGACTTGGCATGGTTGCTCGGATTTCAAGTTGTTGATGGTGTCCTGAGATTTAGCAGAGCACTTCATTTCCAATAAATGTCATAATCATTATAGTTGCTTTTCATAGCTTTGATTGGAAATGCAGTTAGGTTTATTTCCCCAAACTCATTGTCTTCTTTGTTTTATTTTGTTTGTTCTTGATATTTGCTTTCATTACTGAGTGTGTGTTCATTTAAAACAGATGTGAGCCACCACAGAATAATATATTACAACTTCATAGTCATTTTACTGCTTATTTCCACATTTTAATTGTAAATACTGAGTTGCTCATTTGTATATTGGTATACCAGTGAGAACACTGAGATTTTTAATGACATGTGAAACATTTATTGAACTAATACAATCTAAGCCTCTATTAAATGGGATAATGACAGTTTTACAAGATTAGAAAAACTGAACAAAATCACACCCTTAGAATCATAATTTTAAATAGGGGTTTGAGTTAACTGAACATGCCCTAAATCATACATCTCTATGGTTGGTTGTACCTCAAAAAAATGCATCAATATATTATGTTCTGTCTATAATTTAAAGAAATGCCTCAATAAATAGTGTCTTGGCAGAATTCAAAGACAACTGTTCCAGAAACTCTCTCTGCACATACACATATACCAAATCCATTTTAAAATATATCATTTACTCTCTCTGTCTATGTTATATGTAAGTGCATATTATATATATTTATGCATAAACATACCTAGGTAAGCAAATACAAACCACTGATATAGTTAATTGTTTACAAATTCTTCACCCATAGAATCTGATTCATTGATTGTCTCAATATCAGAGGTTTGGCATTAAAACATGTTGAAAGCTGTAAACTATGTACTGAAACAAATGTATTAAAGTCTACGATTTGTGAAGCAATGTAGAAAAATAAATATACAAAAATAACCTAGAATACTGAGGTATTTGGTGACAAAAAGAAAAAAAAAATATGTGCAAAGCCATTTAAAAATCAGTATGCAGCCATTACTTTAATAGACAGACTTTACAGTGTTCAGAGGAAAACTAAAGAAAATTATTATCCAAACTAGAAATCAAAATAAGATGACATTTAAGAAGTTGAATTGTTTCTGCAACTAGATAAATAGAATGGTATATTTCGCAGCAACAGTAAAAAGCGTACTTGTTCTCCCTCTCTGGAATTTTATTCTGTACACAAAATATCTTCATTAGAAACTGCATTTTCCTACAGAATGGAGGCTGGAAGTTATGATCTTCTATGCCTTGCGATAAATTAACTTTGCATATCTGAAATCCTACAGTCAATCTGAAAATTAAAACTTAAATATTAATTTTCATTTAATTTTGAAATTACTAGGTCATCTGATTTAATGGTATATCTCCTCTTTTTTGACTCTGTATCTTCATTTTCTTCTTCTACCATCAGAAGTTAAGGAGAGTCTTTTATCACAGAACTGCTATCAGAATGTCTCAATTTTTTCACAAATTGCTTGCTACATGCATGCTGTGTTAGCCCATGTTTTATTTAAATGGTAAATTACATTTGATTTCTTCTATTATTAAAGGGTAGATTGCTGTTCATTTTTATCTCTTGTCATTTCCAGTCTATTATCCCTACAAACCCTTCCCATTTTACTCATTTTGAATCTTGTGTCTTGGAAATATATCTATATTTTCCCCTGAGGACGCAGGGGAAGCAACATGTTTAAGCATCATGTTTCCTCATGATTTTTCCAGTGTTATTGACATAATATTTCTCTATCCAATTAGAAGCAGAAGCTGCAGATAATGTTTTGAAACTGGAGATAATATTTTATCTCATTTATGTTTTCAGACCTCGTGCAGTTTATTCATGTATACAGCAGAAAAAGTAACAAGCACTCTGTGGAATTATATTTTCAAAATAATTATTTCACTGGGTCAATAAAAATAACATGCTTTTTTTTGTTTTTAAGTAAATTTTATGAAATGGGAAAACACTGAGTTATTAAAACTTCCTAACATATGAATCTGCATTCTAAATAACATTTCTATTTTTTAAAATGTATGACTGAATACATTTTTCTCCAGTACGCTATACTAGAAGACAAGCAAACAAATTTTCCTCCTGAAATCCTGATTTTAATCAAAGTGCTACAAGATTTAGTTGACCTGTAATAATTGCCCAAAAAGATAAAACTTAAGGAAAGATTTTATTTTCATTTGTTTGGAATCAATAGCACCCTATTCATGAGACTGTAATGACTATATGTGAAATGGACGTAGACGGAACAAGATTCATGTCTATGAAATCTTACCTAATTGTCCTGGAAGAATAGATGCATAGATAAGCAAACAGCAAATAAGCAGAAGTATGAAGATTTAAAAAAAAAGGTAAGTCTGAAAATTTCTCCAGAATTTCTAATCATCTTTCTCTAAGTGAGACCTTAGACGTTCTCTTCTTCAGTCACTTTTGGTTTTGTCTTAACCTGTGTCTACTCTGCTCCTAAGTAGTCCAGATTGAACTCACCACAGTGCAATGTTGGTAATGGAATTTATCCCAGGTAAAGATAGAGCTTGTATACTATATTTAAGGGTAATATAAGCAAGACCTCCAGGCTCTCTTTAAGGTCCATTAGATTCAGGCACTTCTGGAGCATAATTCACATTGTTCTAACAGAAATGTTTAAGAGAGACAGTTCAAATCTCCCTCTGGTAAGATCTGTCTCTCTTCATTAATTATGACTCTGATTAGATATCGAACTAGTAAGGGACAAAATCAGATAGAATTAATTTCATGCTGCTCACAACCTGTTTTTATATACTGATCAATAAGAAAACTAATTAAAAAAATTAGAAGGTGTGGAGAGAAGTACTGAGGATACAGAAGAAGCATGAAAGGGTAATCCGAATTTGGAAGCTTGGGGAGAAAAATGAATGAGGCAAATGAGAAATGGGAGTGATGTATACAACTAAGTAACCTGAAACATTTTCACATTCAGACTCAAGGTTAGTGAAAAAATTTAATCTTAATCTCTACTCATTTTTCGTTTATGAAATGGGGATAATAATATTTCTCTATTCACAAAACAGTTTTGAAAACAAATTGTGAAGCATGTGCATACTGTCACAGTATGTCCTGGTTTAGGCTGGGATGGATAGAGTTAATTTTCTTCCTAGTAGCTGGTATAGTGCTGTGTTTTGGATTTAGTATGAGAAGAATGTTGATAACACACTGATGTTTTAATTGTTGCTAAGTAGTGCTTACTAGCCAAGGACTTTTCTGCTTCCCATGCTCTGCCAGGTGCACAAAAAGCTAGGAGGTAGTGTAGCCAGGACAGCTACCTCAACTGACCAATGGGGTATTCCATACCATATGACGTCATGCTCAGCATATAAAGCTGGGGGAAGGGGAGACATTCGGAGTGATGGCGTTTGTTTTCCCAAGTGACCGTTACGTGTGATGGAGCCCTGCTTTCCTCGAGATGGCTGAACACCTGCCTGCTGATGGGAAGTAGTGAATGAATTCCTTGTTTTGCTTTGCTTACGTGCATAGCTTTTGCTTTACCTATTAGACTGTCTTTATCTCAACCCACGAGTTCATAGAATCATAGAATCATAGAATCATTAAGGTTGGAAAAGACGTCTAAGATCATCGAGTTGAACCGTCAACCCAACACCACCATACCCACTACACCTGTCCCAAGCGCCTCATCTACATGTCTTTTAAATACTTCCAGGGATGGAGACTCAACCACTTCCCTGGGCAGCCTGTTCCAAGGCTTGACCACTCTTTCAGTAAAGAAATTTCTCTTAATGTCCAGCCTCAACATCCCTTGGCGCAACTTGAGGCCATTTCCTCTCATTCTGTCGCTAGTTACTTGGCAGAAGAGACCAACACCAACCTCGCTACAACCTCTTTTCAGGTAGTTGTAGAGCACTCAGCCTCCTCTTCTCCAGACTAAACAGTCCCAGTTCCCTCAGCCACTCCTCATAAGGCTTGTGCTCCAGTCCCTTCACCACCTTCGTTGCCCTTCTCTGGACATGTTCCAGCACCTCCATGTCCTTCTTGTAGTGAGGGGTCCAAAACTGAACACAGTATTCGAGGTGTGGCCTCACCAGGGCCGAGTACAGGGGCACGATCACTTCCCTGCTCCTGCTGGCCACACAATTTCTGATACAGGCCAGGATGCCATTGACCTTCTTGGCCACCTGGCCACACTGCCGGCTCATGTTCAGCCAGCTGTCAACCAGCACCCCCACGTCCTTTTCCTCTGGGCAGCTTTCCAGCCACTCTTCCCCAAGCCTGTAGCATTGCATGGGGTTGTTGTGGCCGAAGTGTAGGACTTGGCCTTGTTGAACCTCATACAGTTGGCCTCAGCCCATCGATCCAGCCTGTCCAGGTCCCTCTGCAGAGCCTTCCTACCCTCCAGAAGATCAACACTCCCGCCCAACTTGGTGTCGTCTGCAAACTTACTGAGGGAGCACTTTATCCCCTCATCCAGATCATTGATAAAGATTTTGAACAAGACCGGCCCCAAAACTGAGCCCTGGGGAACACCGCTCGTGACCGGCCGCCAACTGGATTTAACTCCGTTGACCACAACTCTCTGGGCTCGGCCATCCAGCCAGTTTTTTACCCAGCGAAGAGTGCACCTGTCTAAGCCATGAGCCGTCAGCTTCTCTAGGAGAATGCTGTGGGAGACAGTGTCAAAGGCTTTACTAAAGTCCAGGTAGACCACATCCACAGCCTTTCCCTCATCCACTAGGTGGGTCACCTGGTCGTAGAAGGAGATCAGGTTGGTCAAGCAGGACCTGCCTTCCATGAACCCGTGCTGGCTGAGCCTGATCCCCTGGTTGTCCCGCACATGGCTCGTGAGCGCCCTCAAAACAAACCGCTCCAAAAAAACCAGAGTTTTCTCACTGTTACTCTTCCAATTCTCTCCCCCATCCCACCCTGGAGAAGTGAGTGAGCAGCTGTGTGGTGCTTAGTTGCTGGCTGGAGTTAAACCATAACACAGTAACACTACATGTACAAGCAGAAGAAACTTCCATTTCTGGAGCAGGGTGTGAATAATGTTCAGTATATAAAACATGAAGTCATGGATGCAATAGTAACAAAAATATCTAACAAGAGATCATTTGATCAAGTAATTAAATTCAACATCTTGATATTTATGTCAAGAACACAGAGATATGAGAATTACATAGAGCATCTGATTTCTGTCATTCTTAACTCATGTACTTGACCTGACAACTTGTATGAAATTTTAATAAATACATTCTCTGTGAATGTGAATGGTAGTTCACTCATGGTTGTACCTCTGCTTTATTCATTTCTATTTCATGACCCAAAATTGAATTCAATACTCTTCTTTGGAAGTATATTTGGAAGTCAGAACTTCTGGACTTTCCTGAAATTGTGCTGAAGCTCTGTCAGGAAATCAGTGTAAACTGCAATGGTCCCACACCCAGACATAGCTGGAATAGCTGAGTTCTAAGAAGCAGATTCATCTGTACAGTTAGTTATCAGCAAGAGGAGAGACACTCCATTTGTGGTACGCCATAGGCGTGGTAAGTAATAAAATGTCAAAAAAAAAAAAATCCATTTAAAGATACTAATTAGTGGTATATAACAAGAAGAATACCTGTAGTATAAAGTGGATTTGGATAATATCATCCAAACGAAGATAGTTTTATTGCAAATGTCCTCTAAATATTGAACAACTCCATAAAGATTTTTTTTAAAAATATCACCCAGTCAATAGCAACAAAGAAATTTTAAATGTTCTGAGAGACACAAGGTAATGTCTTCACTTGTTCTACATATGCTACATCCAATTTTCCAGATTCTGTCATGTAAAAGGTACTAAACAGTGAGCTATAAAGTAATGCTTGATATATGTTTTTGTTTCGATAAGTGAGATTTAAGATAATAGCATAAGGCTGAAATCTTTGCCATTCCATAAACCTTATGAAGAAAGAGTGATAGTGAAATGCAGTACAAAATCTGATGAATGGCCTAAACTAAGGTTTCAAGAACTGGTACTGTTCTTGACTCCACGAAAAAATCTACTGTGATCTTAAACCGAAGAAGTAGCTTTGCAGAGGTTTGGTTTTGTTTTATATTTGGGACTGTTCTTTTGGTTGCCTGAATGGTTTGTGAACCATGTGGGACTCTTTGAGATTGAAGCTGTTGGATATAGGAATACAAAATACTAACCTCCCTAGCCTGTATTCCTAAATCCTAAATTCCTAAATAAAAATGTGCAATTTGTAATTATCTTATTTTCCTCACAGTATGTGGTAAAACTTTTTTTTTTTTCTTTTTTTACTGCAAGCTGAAATAGGGTCACTTCATAAATTTAAGCCCATAGTGGAAAATCACATACAAAAACTACCAGGAATTCAAGTCTAGTATTCTTTCTGTCATGCACAGTAATCATTTGGCTAACTTTTCTGCATACATTCTGAGCTATTTATAGAATTATAGAAACATTAAGGTTGGAAAAGACCTTTAAGATCATTAAGTCCAATCATCAACCCAACACCACCATACCCACTAAACCATCTCCTTAAGCGCCTCATCTACACATCTTTTAAATACTTCCAGAGATGGTGACTCAACCACTTCCCTGGGCAGCCTGTTCCAAGGCTTGACCACTCTTTCAGTAAATAATTTTTTCCTAATGTCCAGTCTCAACCTCCCTGGCGCAACTTGAGGCCATTTCCTCTCATCCTATCGCTAGTTACTTGGCAGAAGAGACCGACCCCCAAGTCGCTACAACCTCCTTTCAGGTAGTTGTAGAGCACGATGAGGTCTCCCCTCAACCTCCTCTTCTCCAGACTAAACAGCCCCAGTTCCCTCAGCTGCTCCTTATAAGACTTGTGCTCCAGACCCTTCACCACCTTCGTTGCCCTCCTCTGGACGTGCTCCAGCACCTCAATGTCCTTCTTGTAGTGAGGAGCGCAAAACTGAACACAGTATTCGAAGTGCAGCCTTACCAGGGCTGATAACAGGGGCACAATCACTTCCTTACTCCTGCTGGCCACACAATTTCTGATACAGGCCAGGATGCCATTGGCCTTCTTGGCCACCTGACCACACTGCCGGCTCATGTTCAGCCAGCTGTCAACCAGCACCCCCACGTCCTTTTCCTCTGGGCAGCTTTCCAGCCACTCTTCCCCAAGCCTGTAGCATTGCATGGGGTTGTTGTGGCCGAAGTGTAGGACCCGGCACTTGGCCTTGTTGAACCTCATGCAGTTGGCCTCGGCCCATTGATCCAGCCTGTCCAGGTCCCTCTGCAGAGCCTTCCTACCCTCCAGCAGGTCAACACTCCCGCCCAACTTGGTGTCATCTGCAAACTTACTGAGGGAGCACTCGATCCCCTCATCTAGATCATTGATAAAGATATTGAACAAGACTGGCCCCAAAACTGAGCCCTGGGGAACACCACTTGTGATCGGTTATTCTTTTATACATATGTGTATATAGAATAGAATCATAGAATATCTCAATTTGGAAGGGACCTAAAAGGATCATTGAGTCCAACTCCCTGCTACTCGCAGGACTACCTAAAACTAAACCATATGACTAGGAGTGTGGTCCAGATGCTCCTTGAACTCTGACAGGCTTGGTACCATGACCACTTCCCTGGGGAGCCTGTTCCAGTGACCGACCACCTCCTCCATGAAGAACCTTTTCCTAATATCCAATCTGAACTTCCCCTGATGCACCTTCATTCCAATTCCTCGTGTCCTATCGCTGGTCACCAGAGAGAGGAGATCAACACCTCTCCCTCCACTGTCCCCCTTGAAGAAGTTTTAGGCTGCGATGAGCTCACCCCTCAACCTTCTCTTCTCCAAGCTGAACAAGCCAAGTAACCTCAACCGCTCCTTGTAAGTCTTGCCCTCAAGACTTTTCACCATCTTGGTCGCCCTCCTCTGCGCCCATTCTAATACTTTGATGTCCTTCTTACATTGAGGCACCTAAAACTGCACACAGTACTGGAGGTGGGGCCACACCAGTGCAGTGTAGAGTGGGACAATCACCTCCCTTGACCGGTTAGCTATGCTGTGCTTGATGCACCCCAGGACATGGTTGGCCCTTTTGGCTGCCAGGGCACATTGTTGACTCATATTCAATTTGCCATCAACCCAAATCCCCAGATCTCTTTCTGTGGGGCTGCTCTCTAGCCTCTTGTCCCCCAGTTTGTATGTATAACGAGGATTACCCTGTTCCAGGTGGAAAATCCGGCACTTGCTCTTGTTAAATTTCATGCAGCTGGTGATTGCCCATCTCTCTAGTCTGTCCAGATCTCTCTCTGTAAGGCCTCTCTACCCTTGAGGGAGTCCAGAGCTCCTGCTAGTTTAGTATCATTGGCAAACTTACTTAATGTACATTCGATTCCTGCATCTAGATCATTTATAAAAATATTGAAGAGCACATATATGTATATACTTGCAGTTATGCATACACATATATGTTTTTGTGTAGACACGCATAGCAAACATGCCTTGTGGATATAAAACATACTAATCAACACAGGATTTATGATACTTAGTTTCTGAAACATCGTAACCATTGTCGTTTGACAAGGACTATTGAACATGTTATTGATTAACTGGGCTCCAAAGGGGCGCACTTCATGTAAATAGGGATGAACAACTAAAAGATGAATGATTCTGAAGGCAAAAGAAACTCTGAGTGGGTATTAATCTCACTCAACTGTAAGTATCTCTGCTAGACATTCCAGTCTACCTCTATAGTAAAGGGAGAAGTCTGACACTTTTTGGCTATGATTCACATGTCCTATTTTAAAAGCCTGCTTCAGAATGAGATGATCTACACTTACTTCTCTTTACTGGTTATGAACAGTGTCTAGACTACCAGCTCCTGTGTAGAAGTCTACACCATAAGTGTCTGAAGTTAAGCGGTTTTGTGTTATGTAGTGATAACAGTGGAGCAGTGTGGAGTAAATTTTGGATGCCATTTTGGTGTGTTAACTATTTTTTTAAATTACTGTTTTTTATTAGTATTTAAAGATGCTTATGGCCGTACTAATGGGATAACATTCACAAAATAAGAAGTAGAAAAGTAAAATAGCTATAGATATTTTAGAAACCTCTAGAGTTGAGAAAGTTGTAGACAATACAAAACTGAGGGAAGTGGTTTATACACTAGATGGGTATGTTACCATTCAGAGGACCTGGACAGGCTGGAGAAATGGGCTGACAAGAACCTCATGAAGTTCAACAAAGGGAAATGCAAAATCCTTAACACGGGAAAGAAGTAATCCATGTGCCAACACTGAAAATTGCTTTTCCAATTGACTGGAAAGCAACTTTGCAGGACCTAGGAGTCCCAGTGAACCAAAATTTGATCATAAGCCGGCAATGTGCCCTTGCGGCAAAGAAGGCCACCAGCCTCCTGGGTTCTAACACTTAGGTAAAGCGTCACCAACAGGTCGAGGCAGGGGAACTTTCCCCTCTACTCAGCACTGGTGAGGCCACACCTGGATTACTGTGGTGTTAGTATACTGGAGCAAGTCCAGTGAAGGGCCAAAAAGATAACTAAGGGACTGGAGCATAGTTTCTGATAAACACTGAAAGTGCAAAATAGCTATTGAAATTTTAGATTCTTCCAAGGATGCTGAAACACAGTTTTACACAGTCAAAACCAGTGCAGTTCATATTCTGAGTCTATTTTATAATTTATTCATGTCTTTAAATCTTACTTCTTGCATCTGAATAACACACTGAAAATCTGCCTAGTAGAGTTGTTCATTAATGCAATATGTAACTGAAATTAATAAAAGATGAATCAAGGTATCTGTTTCACTGAAAAATATTTTTAAAAGACAGTTATTGCAAAGTTTTTTTTTTATGAATGTAAAACCTGATTTTCTGAAAACACACATTTCATTAATTGTTAAGTTTTAGAAAAGAAAAATATTTAAACACAACTTTATGTGGTTGAAAATGGAAACAAAATGAGTTAAGTTGTAAAAACAGTGGTGTCAGTGCAGTTTTACAGTTTTCTGAGATGTTAGAATCTTCAACAATTAACAAAACCCCTCAGATTTTATCTTTTTTTTCTGCACATGTGGATCTTCATTAGCATATATGTAGATTCAGAATTGCTCAAGGGCCAAAACCAAACAAATAAAATAAAGAAAGAAACCCTTAGACAGCTTCTTAACCTTCTCTTCAGACAGCTTCTTAACCTTCTGCACACTTTAATTTAAAAGCCAATGTGTTACTCTAAGGTATAACCATAAGTCAACCTGAAGGAAGTCTTATAGCTGTGTAGATGATGGAACAAAACCATAACACACAGATGACTTTACTGTTACAAAAGTAATCAGCTCCTCAAGTCAACTATGAAAAAACTGCACATTTTCAAGACATATATTAATATGCTTGAGTTTTTCTATGTGTATTAAAAAGTGTGCAGTGAATTTAAATGAGCCCAGTGAAATATGTGTCACAATCATCAATACATACACTTTTAGGATCTAACAAACTGACATTTCTTGAAAAGAACACATTAAAGACCAAGTTCGACTTGGTCTTTAAATAGCATGTTTCTTGTTCAAACAAAAAGAATAAATCTAAAATACTTGAAAAACTGAACTGCATAATAATATTGCATAACATCTAATAACTGGAAAGAAAGAATAATATTTATCACGATGTACATTATTAAAGCAGTAATTATTTTGCATCTTGTGGAACATTTTCTTTGGCTTTCTAAAAGGTATCCTCAATATTCACAAGTCCACTGCTGTTGGTAGTGGGCAATGAGGAGGAAACACCAATGAAATGCAGTTACAAACTTTAAAATAGCTTTGAATATGTAGATTAATTCTAAGCATTAGTTTTCTTACTAGTACATACATGATGTACTACTAGGAAAAAACCTTTCACTCAGCTTTTGCGACTTATGACAAACATTTCTCTTCAATTACAAAAAGTGCTAAAGCCTGAGTAATTTTCTTGGTTACCTTAAAAGTTACTGAAGCTGTAGCACATTTTGTATTTGAAGAAAAATGGATATGGAATTTGCAATGCATCCATGTATTTATATTAATGTAAGGTACGTTAGTTTTCCATAATCATGGAATCATAGAATCGTAGAACGGTTTGGGTTAAAAGGGACCTTTAAAGACCATCTAGTCCAACCCCCATGCCATGGGCAAGGACATCTTCCACTAGATCAAAGCCCCATCCAACCTGACCTTGAACACTTCCAATGATGGGACATCCACAACTTCTCTGGGCAACCTGTTCCACTGTTTCTCCACCCTCATAGTAAAGAATTTCTTCCTTATGTCCAATCTAAACCTACCCTCTTGCAGTTTAAAAACTTTGCCTCTTGTCTTGTCACTACAGGCCCTGGTAAAAAGTTTTCCTCCATCTTTCTTATAAGCCCCTTTTATATACTGAAAGGCTGCAACCAGGTGTGCCCGGAGCCTTCTCTTCTCCAGGCTGAACAACCCCATCTCTCAGCCTTTCTCCACAGGAGAGGGGTTGGTAGCAGATGCTTTCTGTAAGATCCCCCTTGGAGACAACCCCTCTGATCTTGACCCCGAGGCATTAGATGGGGCTTCCACAATTGCCATAGTTGACTTCTATACATTCAAGATTCTCCTTAATATAGAGCACGACTCCTCCTCCTCTTCTTCCCTGCCTGTCTTTAAGAAAAAGCCATCCATTATGATCCTCCAGTCATGTGAGTTGTCCCACCATGTTTCAGTTATTCCTATGATATCACAACTTCCTGACTGGGCGCAGAGTTCCAGTTCCTCCTGTTTATTCCCCAGGCTGTGTGCATTGGTATACATACACTTGAGGTGGTTGGTCATTTTTGTGGACCTCCTCTGGACCCACTATAACAGGTCCATGGCTTTCTTGTACGGAGGAACCCAGTGCTAGATGCAGTACTCCAGGTGGTGTCTCACAAGAGCGTGGTAGAGGGGGAGAATCACCTCCCTCAACCTGCTGGCCACACTTACTATTATGCAGCCCAGGATACAATTGGCTTCTGGGCTGCAAGCGCATTTTGCTGGCTCATGTCCAGCTTTCCATCCAACAGTACCCTCAAGTCCCTCTTGGCTGGGCTGCTCTCAATGCCTTCATCCCCCAGCCTGTATTGATACCCGGGGTTGCCCTGACCCAGGTGCAGGACCTTGTCCCTGGCCTTGTTGAACTTCATGAGGTTTGCATGGGCCCACTCCTCAAGCCTATCAAGGTCCCTCTGGATGTCATCCCTTCCCTCAAACCAATCAACTGTACCACTCAGCTTGGTGTCATCTGCAAACTTGCTGCGGGTGCATTCAATCCCACTGTTTATGTCATTATGAAGATATTGAACTGTATTGATCCCAATGCAGACCCTTGAGGGATACCACTCATTACTGGTTTGTACTTTGAGATTGAGCTGTTGACTGTAACTCTTTGGACATGGCCATTCAGCCATTTCTTTATCCATTTAATAGTCCATCCATCAAACCCATCTTTCCCCAATTTAGAGGTAAGAATGTTGATAATACTGGTAACTAGGAAGAGAATTCTAGATCTTGCAACCCTCATGATGAACCAAAGTTCTTATTTGCTTCTTGCTTTGGAAGAGTTGAGTAAAATGCCAAGCCTTATACAGATAATTCTTTATTACCCCTGATCATGTTTATTTGGGTCATGGCTTAGAACATACTAACAACGCAAAATTCTTCTGCTAAGTACTTTTCAAACAAACAGTAACAGAAAGCCCTTTTCCCTAAATGCAGCGTAAGTGATTAATTGGTAAAGACAAAGACAGACAAGGGAACAATGCAATAAGGTGCAACAGAGGAGAAAAGAGGACATTGCGACAGAAGAAAATGAAGTTTGTAGAATGTGAGAGGAATTCCATTCACAAAATCTGAGCAGAAGATTTTTTCCTAGTGGCACATTGTGTAAGTACCAGTAAGCAGGTTAATGCTTACAAATAATCTATATATGCAAACTATTTTGAAGGTTGTAACTACTTCTCACTGGTGCAAATATTGGGAATTCACAAATTTTTATTTGTTCTACTTTGTCCTTTTTTAAAAATTATATTAAAAATTATAGTGGGTGAATAGATCTTTTACCTTTTACCCATTTTTCAATATTCTCAGCTAAAACCAATTGGAACTTTTGAATATACCCAATTACTTGTGCTTCAGTCAGGTGTACATAATACACAAAGGAATAGCCAGACTTCTGCTTGTTACACCCTTAAACTAAGACATTTGTAGCTATGGCCACTTTGGCTTAAAAAGGTTTGCTAGCAAAAATGTCAGTTAGGATTCACAGTTCTGGCAGTTTTTGAATCTTAAAATGTAAGAATACATAATAGAAATCCCAGACAAGAGAGTCTTCTATTGAGAATTACACTGTTCATTTTCTCAGCCTGGTGACTCTGCCCAGTGGCCCACATGTATACATTATTTCTGCTAATTAAGCCTTTAATTAACATTGGTAATACTAATTTTAAGTAAATAGATATGGTATCAGTCTGTAAATACTGGATTTTAATAACTTTGTTAATATCTAATTTACTTGCTCTAATTATCTTGCTAAACAGCAATAAAATGCTTTAGTATACATTACAGTCTATTAATAGCAGTTCTATTACTTTTGTATTGCTTGTGTAATTTAGAAGAACTAAACAGCAATAACATTTACATTTTATCTTTTTACAGCCCATAAATGTTCTTATAACTAATATTTAATTGCAAAAATACCAATACATTTCTTAATCTGTGGTGTGATCTGTTTGTGAAACACTCATTAATAGGGGCTAAACATACAAAGAACAATCTTTCTTAAAAAAACATAAAAAGGAGAACTCTGTGTTGAGTTATATTCTGTCAGTTGTTCAGAAAGATGTTTTTTATCTCTGACTATCAAAACATTTTTAGTCAGAAAAACAAGTAATGAAATAAACAATATATATTCAAAGAATGCATTGCACCAGAAGTTTCATGCATACATTTCTCTCTCATGGTAGGTTAAATCTCAAGGCCAGAAACCTTACAATGAAAAGAATTTTTTACTTCCTCCATTCACTAAGAGGGGAAAGAACTGCAATAGAAATCCTGTTTGACACAAGTACTCACAAATACAGTTTCTCTGGTGACTCAGGGTTGAATGAGGTCCAACGTAACCTGAGAACAATTACAGTTAAACCACTAAAATGTTGTAGGTGATTCATGTGGGACAAAGCAAGCAGCCTCTGTGATACACAGCACAAAAAACAAAGCATGGATATTTGTTGCAGACCCATTCAGGCACCTGAATTTTTTCAGAGTATGTATTCTTGCTGCACTTTATTTTAGTAAAAGGTGAGGCACAATTTAAATTTCTGGATATAAGTCAACAGCCTCAAGCAGATGTAGGCAGAGAGATAAAACAACTTGGTTGCCTTTTCTTTACTTGCCATGAACCATTTCTCAATTGATTTGTGAAAGGAAATTCCAGTACTATCCAAGTAAAATGTGCCTTATGCTTAGAAACAAGATAAGTCTCTATTGTCTCTATTACACTATGTTACAGCACTTTTCACCCTTAGACCGATTTGCATGTCAGGACCACTACGGACCTCCCACCAGAGTTTCTTCTGGCTTCACCCTGCCCAGGCATAGTTCACCATCTTTTGAGTCCTAGCACCAACAGTTGGTTCACTCAGCTGTGATACAGTCCATTAATCCACTCAACTGACAAAAGTCTCTGAAGGGATATTCCAAACTGAATATTCCAAACTGTTCACACAGAAGGGCATGTGAGAAGGGCCGTGCACCCTGCTTGTAGGCCTACAACCCAGGGAAGTGCTGTAGGCCTCTGCCATGATGGTGGGCACTCACCTCAGTTAAAACCAGTGTTTCTACAGAGAAAGCCCCTGAAACGTCTGACACTTCTACGCAGATGGAACTGATAAGGAAGGAGACTTCAGTACAGATGGTAGGTTGCAACAAGTGCCCAGACCCTTCTCCCGGAGAAAAGGTAAGTACCTGCAAAAGATGTGCACAGGTTGATGATCTGTTGCATCAGGTGGCCGAATTGCAGAAAACAGTTAAAATACTGCGCAGTATTAGAGGGGCTGAGATGGAGAGAAATATGTGGTTTCAGAATCATGTTCCTGTGGCGGACACCACAGAGAATGGGGCACCTTGGACCCTGGTGACTCACAAAAGCAGGACTCTGCTTCAGTCCTCACCCTCCAGCATTACAACCAAAACCAGATATGAAACTTTAACAGCTGCAGACACCCATGAGCAAGGTCTGCAAGAAGAAACTCTACCAGCAGCACACAGTGGATACCGCACAAAGAAACAGCAAGTGCTTGTGGTGGTTGACTCTCTGTTAAGGGGCACTGAGGCGCCAATCTGCTGGCTTGACAGGGAGTCATGAGAGGTATGCTGTCTTCCAGGAGCTAAGGTCCAAGATGTTGCCGAGAGGGTGCCACAACTTGTCAAGAGCACAGACTACTGTCCATTGCTACTCTTTCATGTAGGCATAAATGACACCACAAGCCGGAACCTGGGCAGAATCAAGGAAGACTACAAAGCCCTGGGGGTGCAAGTGGAAAGTATTGGTGCCCAAGTTATCTCTTCTTCCATTTTACCAGTTAGAGGAAAGGGTGCAGCCAGAAATAGACATATAATGCAAATCAACTTCTGGCTTTGTGGCTGGTGCCATCGTGAGGGTTTTGGCTTTTATGACAACAGGATATTCTTCGATGACTATAACCTCTTAGAGAGGGATGGGATCCACCTCTCTAGAAGAGGCAAGGGAATCTTTGGCAGCAGGCTGACCAACTTGGTGAGGCAGGCTTTAAACTGAAGGACTTGGCCGGGTCCAAAGTGCCAACACTCACGCCACTGCAACCAACTCGGTAATAAGCCAGGCCAACCAGAGCAGCAACAAATGTTCCTTAGCTGCCTCTCAAGATGAGAACCAGAAGATCAACCACCTCAAGTATATGTATACCAATGCACACAGCCTGGGGAATAAACAGGAGGAACTGGAACTCCGCGCCCAGTCAGAAAGTTGTGATATCATAGGAATAACTGAAACATGGTGGGACAACTCACATGACTGGAGGATCACAATGGATGGCTTTTTCTTAAAGACAGGCAGGGAAGAAGAGGAGGAGGAGTCGTGCTCTATATTAAGGAGAATCTTGAATGTATAGAAGTCAACTATGGCAATTGTGGAAGCCCCATCTAATGCCTCGGGGTCAAGATCAGAGGGGTTGTCTCCAAGGGGGATCTTACAGAAAGCATCTGCTACCAACCTCCAAGCCAAGACGATAAGGCCAATGAAGCAACATTTGGGTCACTTAAGGAAGCTTTGGATCAACAGAACCTGGTTCTTATGGGTGACTTCAGCTAGCCAGTTGTTGGAAGAACAATACAACAGCTCACATGTTATCCATCAACTTCCTGGAATATGTAGAGGACTGCTTCCTCATACAAATGTTAGATGTGCCAACAAGGAATGAGGTTTTGCTGGACTTGCTACTCACAAACCAAGAAAAACTGCTTTGTAATATATCGGTTAGTGATATCCTTGTCTGCAGTGATCACAATATTGTGGAGTTTGGGATCCTGCTGAACACACTGAAAGTTAGTACTAAGACAAAGGTTTTAGATTTTAGAAGAACAAATTTCAGCTCACTCAGAGCTCAGTTGGGAGGGATTCTGAGGGAAGCTTCCATGGAGGATAAAGGAGCTAGCAAGTGCTGGGAGTTTTTCAAGAACGCTCTCCTGGAAGCACAAAACCAGTTCATCCCCTTTAAAGGTAAGGGAAGTAGGCAGAGCAAGAGACTCCCTTGGCTTAACTGTCAGCTTCTGAGTCTGCTTACAACCAAAAGAGAAGCGTACCAGAGATGGAAAAGAAGACGAATACCCATTGAGAACTATAAGGGTATTGCCAGGACGTGCAGAGATGTAGTTATAAAAGCAAAAGCTCAGCTCAAATTGAAATTGGCCAGAGATGGCAAAAACTACAAGAAAAGGTTCTTCTGATACATAAAAAACAAGCAGAAACAGAAGGAAAATATTGGCCCACTGTTAAACAGGAGAGATGAATTAGTCACCAACAACGTTGAAAAGGCAGAGGTTCTCAACCCTTTCTTCACCTCTGTCTTTACCAGCACTGTTGGGCCCCAGGCCTTGGGAACAAAAGTCCAGGTTGACGCAAACACAGACCCACTGTCAGTGAGGGAAGAGTTGGTATGTGAACTATTACAGGAGCTTGACCCCTACAAATCAATGGGCCTTGACAATATCTACCCGAGAGTGTTAAGAGGGCTGTCTGATGTCATTATGAGGCCACTCTCCATAATCTTTGAGAAGTTGTGGAGATCGGGGGACATCCCAGAAGACTGGAAGAAGGCTAATGTCACCCGCATCTACAAGAAGGGCTTAAAGGAAGATCCAGGAAATTGTAGGTTCATCAGTCTTACTTCAGTCCCTGGGAAAGTTATGGAACAAATCCTCCTGGAGGCTACCACAAGTCAAATGAAGCACATGATTGGGAAAAGCCAGCATGGATTCACCAAGGGCAAATCGTGCTTAACAAACCTGATCACCTTCTGTGACAAAGTAATCTGCTTGGCTGATGTGGAGAAAGCGGTGGACATTGTCTACCTGGATTTCTCCAAGGCTTTTGATCCAGTTTCCCACAGCCTCCTCCTAGAGAAACTGATGCATTATGGCCTAGACAAGCAGTCTGTGTGGTGGGTGGGGAACTGGCTGACAGGCTGCACCCAGAGGGTGGTGGTAAATAGTTCCTTTTCAAACTGGCAACCTGTCATAAGTGGGGTCCCCCAAGGATCGATATTGGGCCCGACGCTGTTTAATATCTTCATAAGTGATCTGGATGATGGGATCAAGTGTATCCTGATGAATTTTGCTGATGATAGCAAATTAAGTGGAGAAGTGTACACTTCAGAAGGAGAGCCACCCTGCAGGAAGACCTGGGTAGGCTGGAAGAGTGGGCTAACAAGAACCTTATGAAGTTCAACAAAGACAACTTTTCTCAGGTGCAAGACCTGAGAAAACATAATCCAGGAGTGCAGCACAGGCTGGGGTGTACCTGGCTAGGGACAACAAGCTCAATATGAGTGAACAGTATGCTGCTGTGGCAAAGAAAGCTAACAGGATGCCAGATTACATCAATAAGGGCATCACCAGCAAAGATAAAGAAGTCATTATCCCACTCTACTCAGCTCTTGTCAGGCCACACCTGGAATACTGTGTCCAGTTTTGTTCCCCACTATGCAAAAAAGATGTGGACAGGCTGGAAGGGGTCCAGAGAAGGTCCAGAAAGATGATCAAAGGACTGGGAAGCCTGCCATGTGAAGAAAGGCTAAGAGAAATGGGTTTGTTCAGCCTTGAGAAAAGAAGGCTAGGGGAG
The DNA here is from genome assembly GCF_964195595.1 of Calonectris borealis. Classification (NCBI taxonomy): domain Eukaryota; kingdom Metazoa; phylum Chordata; class Aves; order Procellariiformes; family Procellariidae; genus Calonectris; species Calonectris borealis. The sequence continues at coordinate 170,795,018 of NC_134312.1, forward strand.
ACCTTATCACCATGTTGCAGTATTTAAAGGGCGGCTACAAAGAAGATGGAGACTCCCTTTTTAAAAGGAATCACATGGAAAAGAGGAGTGATAATGGGTACAAGTTACTCCTGGGGAAATTCCGATTGTACACAAGAGGAAAATTTTTCACAATGAGAACAATCAACCATTGGAATAATCTCCCCAAGGAAGTGGTGGATTCCCCAACATTGGACACTTTTAAGATTCAGCTGGACAGGGTGCTAGGCCATCTTGTCTAGACCGTGATTTTGCCAAGAAAGGTTGGACCAGATGATCCTTAAGGTCCCTTCCAACCTGGTGTTCTATGATTCTATAATTCTGTGAAATATTTTTAAACCATCCAATGTACATCTATTTGCACTTAGAAATGCTATTATTTAATATGCTTAATTTCCTGTTCCTTTAAGATCTTTTGAAATGAACTTACAGGAAGTACAAAGATAAGTTAAACACTTGTCTCCAAACCTCGTTTTCATTTTCTTTGTACAGAATACTTAAATTTAAACATATTTTATATTTAGCATCTTCTATTAAGAAAAAATTTAAGATTAAGTGAATAACACATAGTTTAAGCATTTTGAGAACATATAGTTTAAGCATTTTGAGTAAGTTGCGGTTTCTTATTACACAGATTTGTAACACTTAATTTAACAAACTTCAGTATGCAGTAGGCATTATTTCTGGAGGAAAAAAAAAAGAGATGCTGTTAAGAAGAAATGTTTTAGAACAACACATTTTGTGTTAGTAGTTTGTGGGGATAGTAAAAACACAGACTAGTTTGAAACCATAGATGTATATTTTCTGAAGAACATATAGCTCAGTCTAATCAGTCACATAAAATTAATAAAGCATGATCATTTCTTCTCTAGCATTTTTTATAATACCTAACATAAAGAATCTAAGCTGTTATCCTTCCTTTGGAAATTACAGTCATTAGCTGGGATTTAAAAAATCTGATAATAGAGTAATTCATAACTTTGATATATCACTAGAATTAGACTCAACCTAGAAATTTGCATTACTATGAAATAAAAAAAAGCAAATAATCCAAAGAAAGCTGAGTTTAAGCCTTAAGTTTTAAGTCATAATAAATAAAAAGCAACTTAAGGGGGAAAAAAGACTATTCAGTGGCAACCACTGAGCACTGCTGGTTTTCTGTGATTTTTTTCTCTACAGGAAGTAATGTGTTGTAAAACAGATGCTTCCTTCTGTGCATAATCTCTGCTTGGAAATTAAAAATAAAATATGTACTCTACACCAATGAATTCTTTTCTTGTTATTTCCAAAATAACTTTTAAAGAGCACATTGACTGGAGAAGGAAGCACATCTGAGCTGAGCCTTCCAGTCTTAAAAGTCATATCTTTTTTTACATGTAAGAAATAGCATTTTGAGAATAAATGTAGAAAAATAAACCTGAAGATATGATCAAGAAAGCAAATTAATACATAAGAATCTGAAAGTGAAAAGTTTGCTCTGTCAGTTCCCAAATATTTTAATGCTAGAATTTTAGATACACCAATGGGACATACGTCTTTTCCTGACCAACCTGGAAGACCTCAAACTGGGAATCTCAAAGGGTAAAAACTTTGCCATTGTTACATTTCAATTCCAAAGAGAAAACTTTCAAAGCATTTAGTATAAAACTGTGAAATACAATAACATTTGTTTCTAAAATTTACTACTAAAAACTCTATTCTGAGAAAAGTTTAAGAGAAAATAAAATCAGAATTTGCTTTCCTTGGCTTTACATAGAAGTAGGTTACTCATGTAATGGAAGAGCTAAAATAACACCATTACTCTGGGGGGTGATGGAAATAAATGAATAATAACTTGAATATTTGCCATCTCGGGTTAGATTTGATATTAATAGGTGAATGATGAAAAAAAAGATAATGACCATGATGAGGAGGAAACTTGTTCTTTAAATATGAATTTTTCAACTCATCACAAAGAACAAACACACTTTACTGAATCAGTGGGAGGTACTGTTGTGCAGATGGTATGGTAGGTCCCAAAGTCTAGATGTTCAACTAAGTTAGCAAGCAAGAAATTGATAAAAAGCTGACTTTGTAACAAAGAATATGTTGCTTGCATTTAACCCAGCTCAGTGCTAATGTAAACTAGACAGAGGAAGTTTGAAGACCATTACAGATAGGAAGGGATGTGAAGTGAGGGTCAACTGGCTGCAGCAGATGCAATAAAGTTCCTAACAATATTGGGTGTACATGGCAAGGTTTTGGGAGGCAGGGGAGTATGCTGCAGGGGTGGCCTCTGTAAGAAGAGGCCAGGGGTTGCCTGGAGTGGGACACAGACGGTGCCCTCCTGGCAACTGACCCACCACTGGCCAAAGCCAACTCAATGAGCAAAGCTGATGGTGCCTCTGTGAAAAACATAGTTAAGAAAGGGTAAAAATGCTGAGCAACAGTGTGTGAGAGAGAGGAGTGGGTAAAAAAAGTGTGAGAAACAATCCCACAGACAACAGGGTCAGAGAAGAAGGAGGGGGAGGAGGTTTTCCAGGCACTTGAACAGAGATTCCCTTGCAGCCCATGGAGAGACCATGGTGAAGCAGGTATTTCCCTGCAGCCTATGGAGAGGACCATGGTGGAGCAGATATCCACACTACAGTCCATGGAGGACCCCACACTGGAGCAAAAGAATATGCCCTGAAGGAAACTGCAGCCCATGAAGGACCCATGCTGAAGCAGATATATCCTTAAGGACTACAGCCCATCAGAGTGACCCATGCTGGAGGTGAAAAGTGTGAGAAGGAAGGAACGGCAGAGAGGAGCTGTTACTAACTGACCTCAGCCCCCTCATCCCCCCACCGTCGTGCACTGCTTAGGGAGGGTGGAAGGCAGTAGAAGAGTTTGAAATAAAGGAGTGAAGTGGAGCCTGGGAAAAACAGAGGGGAAGGTGTGTTAGTTTTTATCTTTGTTCCTAACCATTCAACTCTATTTTAATTGGCAATAAATTAAATTATTTTTCTCCATGTTCAGTTTGTTTTGCATGTGATGATAATTGGTAAGTGATCTCCCTGTGTTTATCTTGACCCACGAGCTTTTCCATCCTATTTTCTCCGTCTGTCCCATGAAGGAGAGGGAGTGAGACAGTGGCTGGATGGGCATCTAGCAGATCACCAAGATCAACCCACCACACTGATGTAAAACATACCTAAAATCTTCTGAAGAGTGATTGGTGGTTTAGGTGAGCAAAGGAAAAGAAGGTGGTGACCTAATACTGTCAAAGAAAAACACAATATTAAGGATTGGCAGCATAACCTCAGTAATCAAGGAGACAGGTAAGATCTGCTCAAATCTATGATAGCAAGAGTTTTGTTTATTTTCTGTAGACTTAGATTAATTTATCCTGTACTTCTTGACAGTAAACACCATAGTGATGAGTGATTCATGCTTTAAAGGGTCATGGTAAGGGGGAATAGCTGTTTGCCATCATTGTAGGGATTTCCTTGTCTACCAACAGTAAGTGTACCAAAAGAATTCCCTTCATTGGCTTGCCCAACTGGTAAGTGGCAGTGGCATTCAGCTGGTGTTTGGCCGACCATAAGACAGTATTCGTATGTCCAAATATAGGCATCATGTACCATTAAGAAGCAGGACACCTTCAACAAAAGGTGGCAGAAGACACTCTATCCCCCAGGCTCTGTCACCCTGGAAGAAAGGACATATGATTCTTCACAGCAGTCATGCATGAAGACATCCTTGGAAGAAGTTGACAAGTGGTTTTCTCTGTTTCTGATTCTACAGCAAAATCAGAACATGAATGATACCTCTGTTGAAAAACATTGATCCATTAAACTTAAGCCTTTTTGCAGGAAAGAAAAATGTATTTTTTTTTTCTACTCAAGAGTTTTTGAAAACTTTAAAAATATTTTGACATAAAAGAGAGGCATTTTTTTTCTTTTCCTAGAACTAGTTACTTTCAATTGACTAGTATTTAACCAGATGCAAACTTTGCTTATTGTGGATTACCGTAGTTCTTTACAAGGGAAATACTGATAATGGCTAAGGATAGAACAAATAAAAATAAACTTAGTACAGGACTTTTCGGTAGCAAAAAATGTGGAAAAAAAGCATAATCCAAAATTGGAGAGGAATAACAATGCAAAGAAATAAATGCCTAATAAATACATATAAACGATAGGTGTAACACAGCCTATCTGAGAAGCAACAATGCACATTTTTACAGGATCACATAGACTAGTGAATATGGATCAGGAAGAGTATATCTACACACACAGTAGATAAGCTATATAAAAGTACTATATATATACTATATCAGAGCATATATAGTATTTCAACAACATATATATGGTCATGTTCTTAAATTTTTTATTGTTTATCTCTCTGCTATTTCAAATACTATTGTAAATAAAAATACTTTTTGTCAGAGCCAGACTTCCTTTTTTTGAAAAAAAAAAAAAACAACTGTGAGCCAGCTCTGTAGGAAATAAGTTTAAGAAAACCTTTCTATCTAAAGGAGGATCTGTCTGCATGATCAGATGCAGACAGATTTGTGTCTCCTCCACATTATTTGGAGGAAAGCCAAGCCTGTTCTGGAAATTTCATCATCATGGTAGTGAAGCTCCAACCCAGACTGATAAATTTCCCAAAGAGTCTACCAGCGTAGACAAGCCTTGAATCTCTATTAGCAACCAGTTTTCTTGATATATTCTGAAATATGGTAAATCTTGTGGATCTCCAGCATAAAGGTATTGATTTCAGTTTCAGATAGTAGAATAAAAGGGATTCCTGTAAATTAAATTCTGTTTCAAAGAGAATATATTTTATAATTGGAAACATTACACTTATTTTTTTTCATTGTGAGGAGAAGGATAAGAAAACTGGGAACACATGTGGCTCTGAATGCCTCTGACTTACCTCCACTATTCAGGAGAGTGTCATGCCTTGTTCCAACATTCCTTCTGGGCCAAATGCTAATGTGACAAATTGTCCTGGTTCCGGCTGGGACAGAGTTAACTCTCTTCCCAGTAGCTTGGGGGGTGCGCTGTGTTTTGGGTTTGGTCTGAAAGGAGCGTTGATGGCCCATTGATGCTTTGGCTGTTGCTGGGTGATGCTTGCACCGGGGAGGGGGAGCATAGCCGGGGTGGTGGACCCAGCTGGCCAATGAGGTATTCTATACCATGTGACATCATGCTCAGTATAAAAACCAGGTGTGGGGGGGGGCTCGCCCCCCGTTCATGACACGCGGTCGGCAGTCAGTGAGCGGTTGCGTTGTGCATTGCCTGCTTTGTATATTCTGTTATTGTTGTTGTTCTCATTGTTATTATTACTGTTCTACTTGGTTTTATTTCAATTATTAAACTGTTTTTATCTCAACCCGGGAGCTTTCCCACTTGTGCCCTCCCGATTCTCTCCCCCATCCCACCGGAGGGGGGAAGGGGTGAGCGAGCGGCTGCGTGGGGTTTATTTGCTGGCTGGGGTTAAATCACAACACAAATAGATCACAAAGAGCAAAGGGAATTTTAGTTTACTTGTTCTCACATGGCCTGAGACCCCCAAAGAGATGGACAGCATCTATTGAATATAAGCTTCACTAAAACACTGACAGAGTCAAGTGAACTTTTCAAAGAAATCCATGGGTGACTTCAGAATTACAGAATCATAGAATCATTAAGGTTGGAAAAGACCTTTAAGATCATCGAGTCCAACCATCATCTCAACATCACCATGCCCACTAAACCATGTCCCTAAGCGCCTCATCTACACGTCTTTTAAATACTTCCAGGGATGGTGACTCAACCACTTCCCTGGGCAGCCTGGTCCAAGGCCTGACCACTCTTTCAGTAAAGAAATTTCTCTTAATGTCCAATCTAAACCTCCCTTCGCGCAACTTGAGGCCATTTCCTCTCGTCCTATCGCTAGCTACTTGGGAGAAGAGACCAACCCCCACCTCACTACAACCTCCTTTTAGGAACTTGTAGAGCACGACGAGGTCTCCCCTCCGCCTCCTCTTCTCCAGACTAAACAGACCCAGTTCCCTCAGCCGCTCCTCATAAGACTTGTTCTCTAGACCCTTCACCAGCTTTGTTGCCCGTCTCTGGACACACTCCAGCACCTCAATGTCTTTCTTGTAGTGAGGGGCCCAAAATTGAACACAGTATTCGAGGTGCGCCCTCACTAGTGCCGAGTACAGGGCCACGATCACCTCCCTACTCCTGCTGGCCACACTATTTCTGATACAGGCCAGGATGCTGTTGGCCTTCTTGGCCACCTCGGCACACTGCTAGTTCATATTCAGATGGCTGTCAACCAATACCCCTAGGTCCTTTTCCTCTGGGCAGCTTTCCAGCCACTCTTCCCCAAGCCTGTAACGTTGCATGGGGTTGTTGTGGCCGAAGTGCAGGACTCAGCACTTGCCCTTGTTGAACCTCATACTGTTGGCCTCGGCCCATCGATCCAGCCTGTCCAGGTCCCTCTGAAGAGCTTTCCTACCCTCCAGCAGATCAACACTCTCGCCCAACTTGGTGTCGTCTGCAAACTTACTGAGGGAGCACTCGATCCCCTCATCCAGATCATTGATAAAGATTTTGAACAAGATCAGCCCCAGTACTGAGCCCTGGGGAACACCGCTCGTGACCGGCCACGAACTGGATTTAACTCTGTTCACCACAACTCTCTGGGCCCAGTTGTCCAGCCAGTTTTTTACCCAACAAAGAGTACATCTGTGAGCCGCTAGCTTCTCTAGGAGAATGCTGTGGGAGACAGTGTCAAAGGCTTTACTGAAGTCCAGGAAGACCACATCCACAGCCTTACCCTCATCCACTAGGTGGGTCACCTGGTCATAGAAGGAGATCAGGTTGGTCAAGCAGGACCTGCCTTCCATGAACCCGTGTTGGTTGGGCCTGATCCCCTGGTTGTCCCACACATGGCTTGTGAGTGCCCCCAAGACAAACCACTCCATAATCTTCCCTGGCACAGAGTTACCCCAGATCCTCCTGGCCCTTCTTGTAGATGGGCGTCACATTGGCAAGCCTCCAGTCGTCCCGGACTTCCCCTGTTAACCAGGACTGCTGATAAATGATGGAGAGTGGCTTGGCAAGCTCTTCTGCCTGCTCCCTCAGTACTCTCGGGTGAATCCCATCTGGCCCCATAGACTTGTGAGCAGCTAGGTGGCGTAGCAGGTCGTTCACTTCTTCCTCTTGGATTATGGGGGGTTTATCCTGCTCGCCATCCCTGTCTTCCAGCTCAGGGAGCTGAATACCCTGAGGATAACTGCTCTGACTATTAAAGTCTGGGGTAAAGAAGGCATTAAGTACCTCAGCCTTTTCCTTGCCCTCAGTGGCAATGTTCTCCCCTGCATCCAATAAAGGATGGAGATTCTCCTTGGCTCTTTTTTTGTCATTAATTTGTGAAAACATTTTTTGTTGTCTCTTACGACAGTGGCCAGATTGCCTTGTAGCTGGGCTTTTGCCTGTCTAATTTCCTTTCTGCACGACCTAACAAGATCCCTATACTCTTCGTGAGTTGCCTACCCCTTCTTCCACAAGTGATAAACTCCCCTTTTTCTCCTGAGTCCCAGCCAGAGCTCCCTGTTCAGCCAGGTTGGTTGTCTTCCCCGCCCGTTATTCTTAGGGCACATGGGGACAGCCTGCTCCTGCGCCTTTAAGATTTCAACTTTATTATATAGCATTACAGCCTGTAGCTGTTTGGGGAAGGATGTGGGAAGGGGAGAATATGTTATATTTGCCAACAAAATTGAAATATTGCAAATAATATGGAGGGTGATGAAAGCATTTTCAAAAAAGCTATAATGATACATGCAAGTGCTTTCTGGAAGGAAAATGTGTTCAGGGGAGCAGAGGTAGCAGAGGAATGTGATTTGTGTCCGAAGAATAGGAGATTATTATTGAGAAAGCAGGAGGATAAAGGAAGATAAAGGCCTCTGAGAAAAAAAAACAAACACACACACTGGAAAAAGAGCAATTAGTGATATCAGGATCCCAGTGATATCCTTCCTTACTGTGTGCACTGGAATTTTAAAAGTTCCTCACACCACATTCAACTAGGAAAACACTGAAGGAAATTCGAATTCAAGATTAATGTGACTTGGAGTTTCTTTGATATATCCAATTTTCTGTCCAGAAATTAGATACTGGCAAAGTTTGATGACACTGCATCTTTGTCCGAGATTTCTAGACATACTGTAAGCAGTCCTGATTTGCTCATTATATAAAACTGCTAGAATTTCTGGCTATTTATAAATCCCAGACATGTCAATTGCTTATGTGAAGGCCAATGATGTACACATCTCATATGTCTAGGACAAGATAGCTCTACTGTAAAAGCTCTATGATGATGTGGCTTGGACAGTGCAGAACATTCATTGCAAATCTGTCCCTTCCAAGATGTTAGTCGTACAGCACATATACACTGATAATGTTCTATGTATAACCTATGGACATGTCTACTAGTGTTTATGGATGATTAGGCAGACATATTATTTCAATTGGAGGTTCTGGAAAACCACTAAAAATCGTCCATTTCATCCTGAGATGTTGAAGTGAAGTTTCCTTCTGTTTTTTTATGAACTTGCAGAAATAATAAAGCTTGGGTTGATTATAGTGGGACCGTTCTTATAATCAACCTGAACCTATCATTTAAATAGTTGTATCAAATTTTAAAAGATTAAAGGAATTATTGTATTTACAGAATTGAAGGGAGAAGACAGAGGCAACATTTAAGTCACTTTTAAAACAGCAACTCTCAGTTGTGTCCTTCTTGTCCTGTTTTCTTGGTTTATAGTCATACTGGCCTTGGTTCTGTTTCCTGACCTTAATCACACAGTGTGATTTGATATTTCTTAGACTATCTTGCCTGGTCTCCAGTTATTGCTGTAGAAGGGCATAGGTCTCCACGGTTCATGTATCAAATTCCCCATCTGATTACTTAGGAATATCATTAAGTATATCAAGTGGAACCAAGGGACTATGTTTCAGCAACCGAGTCAAGTCCTAAGTGTTTGCTGTAGGATGAGATGAACAGCCTAGACTCCCCTGACTGTATTGACCTGGGACTTGATTTAGTTGCTTACACTTAGGCATCCATTACCATTTGTGATGCTTTAGGGACTCACTAATATCCTCTAGCTGAAGGTCCAAAAAGGTGCCAGTATTCTGTATGTTTTGTGTTATTTTGCTGAACATACAGATATCTGATAACCTAAGACATTTTAAATGAATGCATATGTTTAGGCAACTCGATCTTGTCCTGTAATAGATAGATAGATATCACCTATCTCATATCTAGAGGTTTAAACTCCTACATTAGAAGTCTACAGTCTGGAGTAGAATCTTCTTTGTTTCTCTCTGTCTTTCTTTCTCTCCTTCTTTCTCTCAGCCCTTTTTTATTTCTTCTGCTCTTTCCTTTTGTCTTTCTTTTACTGTTCTGTTCTCTCTCTCTTCCCCCCCGCCTTGTTCTTCCCCCTCCTTCCTTTCTTTGTTTCTCTCTTTCTCTTTCCTTCCTTCCTTCTTTTCTTTTTTCTCTGAAGCAAATGTTTATGGGTCATCCTTTTGCTGCAAAATTACTTGAAGTGTCACAAGTCTGCATTCTGTTTATTTAATTCACTGACACTATACTATTCTTCCTGTCAGACTTCAAGCATATTCACTTGATAACGCATCCAATTGAAAACAAAAATATTGTATCCCTCATTTCTAAATTATGGTTGCTGCCCAGAAAAATCAATCAATTAGCTTCCTTTCAGATTTTACTCTTGTTTTTACAATGTGTGCAATGTTTAGTCAATAACAAAAGCAGAAACTGTATCAGAACATATTTGGATGAAAGCTAGGGGGACCAGTGGGATTAAACTGTCTGCAAGAGATGGGAACAGAGAGTAAAAGGAGGCCAGCAGAGCAGGGACTCACCCAGGGGCCTAGCCCCATGATACCTGACCAGGAAAGCAAGGCTGGAATAGGGATGGAGGACTGAGGGTCAGCTGGGTCTCTAAGGCCAAGCCAGGAAGTAAAGTCGGGGTCAGTAAGGTAAAAGGCTGAACAAAGCATGCCAAAAATATAACTCAGGCCAGGACTCAGGGCAAGGGCCTGAGCTGAAACGCCACCCTCAAGCCGATAGGGCTGATGGCACATACACAGAAGACCTAGATGAGGCTTCTCACAGCTCTTTCTCACAATATAGATGTTTTCACTTAAGTATAACCCAAGGTTGCACAGCTGAACCATGTTAGACCACATCTTAAACACAGGTGACTAAAGCCCAAGGCGAGGCTGGAAATACAGGAATATAGAGGAGGCTTACAGAGAAGGATGGTTATAGGCAATTAGAGCCTGTTGGTCCACTTGCGACCCCGAAAGCATGAGGGCTACAGTTAGAAAACTGCAATCTAGAAGCCTTTAAAGAACCTGATTAGGCTTCCACTGCAGTTTCATCTGTTTATTTTGCACTCAAATGCTCTTTCCATTTAATTTTTCTGTTAGTGTCTAACTAAAGCTCTTTTTCTGCCTCTTTTTTTTTTTTTTTTTTAAGTACCTGTCAAAGAACTTGAATACCAAATCACTAAAATATAAATGTTTTATAATTTGTGGGTTGGCATGTTGCATGAGCAATCAGGCTACATTCTTATATTTAATGAATTATAAGATTTGCTGCCAGGAAAAAGTAATCACCCATGAAATGAAGGTATTTTCAATTGCACCTGAAATGCATACATGGAAGATATATAAGACATCATTTTAATATTTTAGCAACACTTCCCCTGTCATTAGTCTGCTCTACCCAGAATACATTGGTGGTCCAGGCATCTAAGTAAAAAAGCAGGACAAACCATTTTCATTATTCCTAGGTTTGATGGGCAGAACAGACAGTTTCAAGAGATTATTTAAAACTGCAGCTTTCATGTTATAAACATGGCAGTGTTGCATATATAATTTTCTTTCAAGGCAAAATCCTTTTCTTCAAAATTATCTGCAGGTTTATTTAAGCAGCTTCTTAATTAGAATGATGATTAGATTCTTTTTTAACTATGCTTATATGCCTAATTTAGCTGCTTCCAATAAATGATGAGACACAAATTTTGAACTAATTTCAAACAGTCAGGACTTTAGTTTCAGGCATAAGGATTGCCACATGGAATCAGAGCAGAGTTCTGTCAAGTTCAGTATTATGCTTCAGGAATAGGAGTGCCAGTCTACATAATTTCTCGTCATAGGGAAGTAATTCATTACCTTTACCATAGAATCATAGAATTATAGAATCATTAAGGATGGAAAAGACCTCTAGGATCATCCAGTCCAACCATCAACTCAACACCACCATGCCCACTACACCATCTCCCTAAGTGTCACATCTACACGTCTTTTAAATACTTCCAGGGATGGTAACTCAACCACTTCCCCGGGCAGCCTCTTCCAAGGCTTGACCACTCTTTCAGTAAAGAAATTTTTCCTAATGTCCAATCTAAACCTCCGTTGGTGCAACTTGAGACCATTTCCTCTCGTCCTGTCGCTAGTTACTTGGGAGAAGAGACCAACCCCCACCTCACTACAACCTCCTTTCAGGTACTTGTAGAGCGCGATGAGGTCTCCCCTCAGCCTCCTCTTCTCCAGGCTAAACAGACCCAGTTCCCTCAGCCACTCATCATAAGACTTGTGCTCTAGACCTTTCACCAGCTTCGTTGCCCTCCTCTGGATGCGCTCCAGCACTTCCATGTCCTTCTTGTAGTGAGGGGTCCAAAAATGAACACAGTATTCGAGGTGCGGCCTCACCAGTGCCGAGTACAGGGGCACAATCACTTCCTTACTCCTGCTGGCCACACTATTTCTGATACAGGCCAGGATGCTGTTGGCCTTCTTGGCCACCTGGGCACACTGCCGGCTCATGTTCAGCCGACTGTCAACCAGCACCCCCACGTCTTTTTCCTCTGGGCAGCTTTCCAGCCACTCTTCCCCAAGCCTGTAGCGTTGCATGGGGTTGGTGTGGCCAAAGTGCAGGACTCAGCACTTGGCCTTGTTGAACCTCATACTGTTGGCCTCAGCCCATCGATCCAGCCTGTCCAGGTCCCTCTGCAGAGCCTTCCTACCCTCCAGCAGGTCAACACTCCCGCCCAACTTGGTGTCATCTGCAAACTTACTGAGGGAGCATCGATCCCCTTGTCCAGATCATTGATAAAGATATTGAACAAGACCGGCCCCAGTACTGAGCCCTGGGGAACACCGCTCGTGACCGGCCGCCAACTGGATTTCACTCCATGTCATAGGCCTTACAGAGGTCCAGATAGATGACATCGGTAGCCTTTCCCATGTCCACTGATGTAGCCACTCCATCCTAGAAGGCCACTAGGTTGGTCAGGCAGGACTTGCCCTTGGTGAAGCCATGCTGGCTGTCTCGACCACCTCCCTGTCCTCCATGTGCCTCAGCATAGCTTCCAGGAGGATCTGTGCCATGATCTTCCCAGGCATCTCCCAGAGGTGAGACTGACTGGTGCGGAGTTACCTGCATCTTCCTTTTCTCCCTTTCTAAAAACGGGGGTCATATTTCCCCTTTTCCAGTCAGCGGGAACTTCACCAGACTGTCGTGAATTCTCAAATACGATGGATAGTGGCTTAGCAACTGCATCCACCAGCTCCCTCAGGACCCGTGGATGGATCTCATCAGGTCCCATGGACTTGTGCACCACCTTCAGGTTCTTTAGGTAGCCTTGAACCTGATCTTCTCCTACAGTGGGTGGCTCTTCATTCTCCCAGTCCCTGCCTTTGCCTTCTGTGGTTTGGGCGGTGAGGTGAGGTCTTCACACTTGCAGGTGAAGACCGAGGCAAAAAAGTCATTGAGTACCTCCGCCTTCTCTGTATCCCAGGTAACCAGGTCTCCCATTTTGTTCCGGAGAGGGCTCACATTTTCCCTAGTCTTCCTTTTATCCCTGATGTATCTATAGAATATTTTCTTGTTGCCCTTGATGTCCCTGGCCAGATTTAATTCTATCAGGGCTTTAGCTTTCCTAACCTGATCCCTGGCTGCTTGGACAATTTCTCTGTATTCCTCCCAGGTTACCTGTCCTTGCTTCCACCCTCCCTACGCTTCCTTTTTGTGTTTGAGTGTGTCCAGGAGCTCCTTGTTCATCCATGCAGGCCTCCTGGTGTTTTTGCCTGACTTCCCCTTTGTTGGGATGCATCGCTCCTGAGCTTGGAGGAGGCGATGCTTGAATATTAAGCAGCTTTCTTGGGCCTCTCTTCCCTCCAGGGCTTTGTCCCATAGCACTCTACCAAGCAGATCCCTGAAGAGGCCAAAGTCTGCTCTCCTGAAGTCCAGGGTAGTGAGCTTGCTGTGTGCCCTCCTTGGTGCCCTAAGGATCTTGAACTCCACCATTTCATGGTCACTGCAGCCAAGGCTGTCCTTGAGTTTCACATTCTCCACCAGCCCCTCCCTGTTGGTGAGAAGAGGGTCCAGCATAACACCTCTCCTCATTGGCTCCTCTACCACTTGGAGAAGGAAGTTATCATCGACATGAACCTCCCGGATTGCTTATGCCCTGCCATGTTGTCCCTCCAGCAGATATTAGGATGGTTGAAGTTCCCCATGAGGACCAGGGCTTGTGAATGTGAGGCTGCTCCTTTCTGTCTATAGAGGGTCTCATCTGCTTGGTCTTCCTGGTCAGGTGGTCTGTGGCAGACGTTCACCATAATGTCACCTGTCCCTGCCCTCCCTTTAATCCTGACCCATAAGCTCTCGGTTGGCTCCTCATCCATCCCCAAGAGGAGTCCATTCACTGCAGTTGGTCATTGACACAGAGGGCAACACCCCCTCCTCGTCTTTTGTTTGAGCCGTCTTGCTTTCATGCCTTTTGCCCCTGTACTTGGCACTGGTGAGGCCGCACCTCGAATACTGTGTTCAGTTTTGGGCCCCTCACTACAAGAAGGACATGGAGGTGTCCAGAGAAGGGCAATGAAGCTGGTGAAGGGTCTGGAGCACAAGTCTTATGAGGAGTGGCTGAGGGAACTGGGGTTGTTTAGCCTGGAGAAGAGGAGGCTGAGGGGAGACCTCATCGTGCTCTACAAGTACCTGAAAGGAGGTTGTAACGAGGTGGGTGTCGGTCTCTTCTGCCAAGTAACTAGTGACAGGACGAGAGGAAATGGTCTCAAGTTGCGCCAAGGGAGGTTTAGATTGGACATTAGGAAAAATTTCTTTACTGAAAGAGTGGTCAGGCCTTGGAACAGGCTACCCAGGGAAGTGGTTGAGTCCCCATCCCTGGAAGTATTTAAAAGACGTGTAGATGAGGTGCTTAGGGACATGGTTTAGTGGGCATGGTGGTGTTGGGTTGACGCTTGGACTTGATGATCTTAAAGGTCTTTTCCAACCTTAATGATTCTATAATTCTATGATTCTATGATTCTCCTGTCGATAGTTTTCTATAGTTCTTGATATTTTTGATATTTTTTATAGATTTCTATAAGTTTTGATAGTTCTTGCTATCAAAACTGATCTCTTTTTCTCTCTCAATATCTTCAGTTTAGCAGGTTAGTTTCTCAAAAGACTGTTGCATTTTTTTCCCCTAGGTACTGTTAGTCCTAAGGCAGTTTGTTTCAAGAATACAAGCGGATAAGAAATATGACTAAGCATAGCTCAAAAGCAGTTGAATAGACTACCATTGGGTATCACAAAAAGGAATATATGTAACAAAAAAGACTTGAAATACCAGTGATGTCACAGGTAAACTGTGGGAATGAACCTTAGTCTCTCTCAAGTATATATTTTTTTATTTTTTTCAAGTAGTTGATGTATGTTGTATATTGTGCTATTTATATAAACAAATGAGGTAAGCTGTAGAAAATTAGGAAAACATCTGGGCCTTTGTTTTAATCTATGAACTGATGTTCATTTAAAAGCTCCCACCTATTATTTTTACTGGTTCACAAAAGAATTCCACTAACATAGTTGTAAGACCAGTTCCTTAACAACTGCAAATGGCCCAGTTACCTGATAATAGTTTTAAAAGAATGTTTCATTCTTTTGAAATGCCCTGTCCCCCAACAACTACATTTGACATTATCTCTAATATGTTCCTTACCATGTGTGAAGATAACTGGCTTTTTCTTTACAGAAATTATACAGGGATGCTTTTAAAGATAATGAAGAAGAGAAAAGAGTACTTTTTAATATACCTACCAGATCAAACATTTGAAACTTCTCCATGTCTCTTTGTCTTTTCCTCTCACCTTTCATTATTAATATCTTGTGTTACTGATTTTTTTTTTTTTCATTTTCTTTGTTTCCACACAGATGTTTCATTTTCCCAGAGAACTTTGTGTAATCCTGTCATTCCATAAAATCAATTCTTTTTATTAAAGGAAATTATTTTTTTAATTTATGATATTTTATTGTTTTATCAATAAAATAACATTATATAATCTGCCTCTTTCATAATTTAACTGGCCCATCTTGACAGAAATCTGAAGTGTGATCAGCTAAAAACACTTGGCTGCACACATCTATATTGTTTTTGTAGGAAACTTGAAGTGGAGTTATTTACAAATTTAATCTGCTTTAGCAGCAGGTGACATCAGTGGAAATATCTTGTCTGTCCATATTGGGTTCATGATGTGTCACAAAATTTAGTGATACTAATGCATTTGACTTGGTCAGGCACAGAATATTGAAGCCTGTCTAAACTTTAAAATGCTCCAGAACACAGCAGGCAGTTCACCTGAATATTATGTCCTGTTCAGCACAGCAGGCCTATAGTGTGATTACCAGCAGATTTGACCAGAAGGAATTCTTAAAAGGTAATACAAGACCAATTTATATAACGGCAAAGGTATATCTGAATGGACTTCAATTTCTGCTGCAGTTGCATGCACCTATAAATTTGTACACTATGTTTTCATTTCGGTTTGTTTTGTTTTACCCTCAACTCAATACTGAGACAGCTAGGTTGTTTTCTACCACAGGACTGTATAAGGAAGAAAACATACTGTATCACCATGGAGCATTCAGAGAGTTAAGCTCATGTGTCAAGTGCTCCTTCATCCTTGTTTAAACATAGACAATTTAGGGATTTTTTTTTTCCCTTTAACTTGGGCTTAAGTAACCAAAAGCAGGCAAAGCTGATTTTTTATTTGTGATGTTAAATGTGTTTTAACTTTTCTTCAAAGGAAAAAATGTAGCAGCACTTTGTAGATGTTTCAGACATTTCAGTTTTCCTCTGGCCAAGTGCAGATACTCGTTATGGAGACATTTGCATCTGAGCATCATCTCAGTCCACATCCCTAAATGAAGAGCTTCTAAAGAGGATGATAATCCCCTCACTGTAACATTGACATTTGTAACAGACCAGATGAATTTCACCCTAGATGTGTCTATTTCCTCTCTCCTTTGAGCATAAGGGGAGTCTATGATAATTATTTGAAACATAGATATCTGTTTAAGTGTGACAAATTTCAGCACTTTCATCTCAGAATTTTAAGTCTGGTTTTGTGCATGGGTATGAAATAACCAAACAACACTTCTTCCTCTTATAATCACAAAACAGTTACTCAAGAGGATACTGCATTGTATTCAGTGAGTTACTTGCTTTTGTGCTGTAATTCACTAAACAAAAAAATAGTTATGTGGTGTATTATTCCAAAATTAAAACATATACAAGTAAAGCTGAACAACTATGAAATAGTTGAAATACTGTTATGCAGTATGGCTGACATGGAGATGTATGTAAAACATTTCTGACGTTAATTGTACCCAGTAGCAACCTTCAAGATCAAGCAGATGTTGATATTCACAGAGCACATTCACTGCAGTCACAGGGCCTTCACAGAAGCTCATCTAGTAACAGAAATAGAAATGGATGATAATGACCTCCCTAAATTAACAAGGGAATGGCTGTGGAATAGCTTTCTTTCATACATCAACAAACTGACACATATTTAAACAGAATGATCCATCTCATTCTCTAAAATGACTTACTGATGGTAGAAAAGTTATAAAGAAACAATTATTATTTTGCGTCTTTGGAGGAGTTCAAATGGCAAGACAGCAGTACTCCCTGTACTAGTATAGCCTGGGATTGTTTTACAACCTTTCAGAAGAGAAATATACTTGATATTTTGGTTCATTTGAATACCTGAAAATGACTGAGACTGTCTGTGGGTAATGTATTTTTAAGTTGTAAGTCTATCCAATAAGAAAAGCTATCTATTGCTGACATATTCCTTTAAATTCTGTTACATATTAACATATTTTTGAAGGCAAGGCACAGCAGAAGCCTGCAGACCCTTTCCTGTCTCTTTTTAGCTTTACTTCTGAACTAGAAAGAGGCCATGTTTATCCGTAAAGAAAAGTGCTCTAGGTGTTAAATAATTTCAACTCAGTAACTAGGTAAGAAAAACGTTGGGATTAGAAAGGAAAAATCAACAAGATAATATATGGATTCTTATTCCTGTTAGAGTCAAACCCCTGTGGGGTTTTGGCCACATTTGGTATTTAAGTAGCCTCGATATTAAAAATATTATTGACTCACTATATACACACTTTATATTTTGATCTGAAGTTAAATAGTTCTTCATTATTTCTCAAAAAAATTAGCATTGACTATGTTAAAATCAAAATCTTTGTCCAAACTAGAGAAAAAAACCTTGGCTTTATGAATGAAAGTTATTTAGTATGGTTGCAGTTACAGTTTCAGAAAAATATTTTTAACTTCCAAAAAGTTATTTATATACCTGTACTAGATACAAATATTGAGAGTCAGAAACTCAAAGGCTTAAAGGGAATCAAATCTACAGTTTTAATAATGGGTTGAGCCAATATAAAAATATTCTTATAATGTATTTATAAATTTAGTATTTCTTAACACTAAAGGTCAGCAAGGAGACAAAGCCAGGTTCTTCACACTGAGGCAGGGTGGGAAGATGAGAGGCAATGGGCAGAGAATGAGAAATCTATTTTACCTTTGTGGTGGTTTAACGTGGCTGTCAGCCAAATACCACACAGCCGCTCGCTCAATCCCCCCCCCCACCCAGTGGGACGGGAAGGGAATCGGAAGGGTAAGAGTGAGAAAAACTCGTGGGTTGAGGTAAAGACAGTTTAATAGAACAGAAAAGGGAAAATAATAATAATAATGATAGAATATAGAAAATGAGTGATGCACAATGCAATTGCTCATCACCTGCGCTGACCGATAACCAAGTAGCGATCGGTACTTCCTGGAACATGCCTATCATTCATATACTGAGCATGACGTCACATGGTATGGAATACCCCATTAGCCAGTTGGGTTAGCTGTCCTGGCTGTGCTCCCTCCCAGCCTCTGTTTGGTAGCACGGAAGCTGTCCCTGACAAGGTACTTAGCAACAACTGAAAACATCAGTGTGTTATCAACATTCTTCTCATACTAAATCCAAAACACAGCACTAGGAAGAAATTTAACTGTATCCCAGCTGAAACTGGGACAATCTTGAAAGCAGTCAAGCAATGGAGCGGGTTGCTTCGAGAAGCTGTGAAAACCTGGTAACTTTCAAGATCCAACTGGACAAAACTCTGAGCAATTTAGTCTGACCTCAAAGCTGCCCCTACTTTGAGCAGGAGGTTGGACTAAAACCTCCTGAAGTACCTTCCCACCTGAATTATCCTATGGATTTACAGTGCGAAGGAAAAGAGCCTTGTTTAATTTTTTAACTGAAAAATTGTTAGAGAAGGAAATATTAATGAGGAATTTCTAGCTTGCTTTTACTGTATAATCACAACCACCGTGTCTGCACACCTGAACAACATATATGAAATTAATAAATTTTCAAGGATTTTGTTAATTCTAAAAACTCCTGAAATTCCTTTCAAAGACTTAATGGGATAATGTTGTTCATGAATTTTCTGCTAGTTCAGTATTCATAGTAAATTTCAGTCTCTGTATATGTAAGAGTTCCAGCAGTCAAAGCATGGATATACTCGTCAAAAATAATTTTGGAAAAACTTCTAGTTTTTATTTATTACAGGGAACTCTTCTGACTTTGAATGCGTGTCATCCTTTTATGTTCATTTGTTTGCAATGTATTCTGAAAAAAATGGTAAAAAAAATTGCCTGTCCCTTCAAAGCTTATTTCAGCTGCCTCTTATTTTGTTGTTGTTTTTTCTTTTTTAAGAGTCTGCCATTATTAGACATGGACTGGTAGATGGTTCTGAAAAGCTTAAAACTCCAGGGAAGGAAAGTCTGTTAAAAAAACAAGAAAAGGTTATTGCAAAAAAAGCAACCTTCACCTGTATAAGAGAAAACTGCCACATTCTAACAGACTTTTTTCAGCTTCATTGACATTTCTTTCAACTAAGTGTTCTTAAAAGTTTTAAAGCACCTTTAATTTCAGAAGACAACAGGACATAATTTTAAATCATTACAGCACCATGTAAGCTACATGCAGAAACTTGATTTTTAAAATAATCTCAAAGGATATCTAGGCTTGCTTTCAAAAATGTATAATCTTAATTACCTTGAAGCAAATAAGACTGTATTTTCAGATATGATAGTTATTCTATAATAAGAGGTGGGATGCCTGCCTCCTTTTTGATGGGATTGGAGGAAAAAAACAGTCATAGATATTTAAGTGAACTGGCTGAATTTTTCTTCTCCCAGGTGTGTACAGTATATTTCTTTGTTTCCAGCATAGGACTGTGTATCTGTAGGAAGGTCATAATAAAACCAGTCCAAGAAATGGGCTCAGATACTGGCCCAGATCATCCATATTGTTTAAATAAGAGCATGCTCCCTGACACGATTTTTGCGTGTGCTAACCAGTGTTTTTCCAGGTAATGGTTAAGCATTCTCACTAGTCTAGTGGGGGAGATCACCATCCAGCAGCGTAGAGAAGCAGATATGTTATTTCACTTCTTGACTCTGTATGGGGCTTCAGCTTGATGTCTCCAAGTAAAATACCAGAGTTTGGGTGGTAGCTCACTCGAGGAACTCCTTCCAAGTAAAGTACGGAGGAACACACACCTTGTGGGCTCCCGCCACCCTGTCAGGCTCCCTAGCACTAAACCAGATATCTAGAATGCTTTCAGAAGCGTAGATATAGCTTGAATGTATAGGTAAAAACTCTTTAGCCTGAAAAAAAGAGTACTAATAACATTATTTGAAGCAATAATCATTAATACTATTCAATAGTACTAATCAACAGTACTAATCAACAGTATTCAGTAGTACCAATCAATAGTACTATTCAATAATAATGTAATCAAAAGTACTAATAATAACATTATTATCCTTATAGGTCCTTATAGGTCCCAAAAACCACTTCAATAAAATGGAAACTAGTAATGAAAAATGATAAATTGATGAATGAAAATTAATTGATATATCAGAACAGAAAGCCATAATCTAGTTAAGAAATATGTGTTTATACTGTCAAATAATTTTTCCTGTTATTTATATGTGACCTAATCTCCTGATTATACACACTGTACTAGTTCAAATCAAGCTTATATTCTGGACTCAAGATCTGGATTTCTGAAGAAAATCCAGTATTTCCCTTTGCAAGGAATCCTAGAATATAGTCTCTACCAGAGGCTGAGTTACATGTTGTATGGTCTGCACATTTCCCAGATTTTTCTGCATGATTGCTGTTTAAGACAAAGTCATTTGCCCTATGCATTAGTTTGTGTTGTCATCTGCAATAATGAGAGAAAAAAAAAAAAAAGGGAAAGGAACCCTAACTTTTTGTTTTTTCAAATCCTTAAAAAGATTCCTCCACAAGTTAATTTCCACCAGCAGCTAAATTAGATACCTGTCACCTCAAAATTGTTCTCTGAAGTAAACTTTCAATTGAATATACAAATAATTTATGTCTTCTATCTTAATTATCTATAAAAGATGTTTAAAATTATACGTTATGGGGTATGGGATTCATCTTTTCATTAAAAACTACTGCATAGAGCATCAGACAATGTCCTTTTTTGTCACATTATGCATGCAAAATTACCTGTACGTGTCTGAGCTTCATTTTATTCACATAATATTGCCCATACACATTTTTTAATAAATCTTCAAAGCTTTGACAAGCATAACATATTAGCTTATCTCAATATTTTGACATTTTTATGAACTATATAATTTTATAATAAATTACTGAAGTAGGAGTGAATATTTTAACAGAGTGAGCATTACAGAGCAGAATGTATGTATAAGATTAAAAAAGAATATGCTGAATTATTTTTAAAGCTAAATGTAAACCAGAGAAAATCATTTGTGTAACTATCATCAAACTAAAAGTTGTATGATGTAAAACAGGTTCCCAAAGGTAGCGTGGAGTGATAAAATGAATAGTTAAACACTGGATCAGCAACAGAAACAAAAAGACCTAAATGAAGGAATCATTTTTACTCCCCCACAAAACAAAACAAAACAAAACAAAACACAATAAAACAAAAACAAAACAATGTAGCTCTTGTAATGTTATTAAAATTCAGACCGTATGAAGCAGACACACTGTGAAGAGTAACATCAATGACAGTTAGTATCTTTTTAACGATGTCAAGTAACTATTAAGGGCAATTATATAAGCTTTAGAATATTCATGTTTTAACATTTTTTACATGTTAAGCATGTATTTGCTTTAGCAGTAAAACATGCTGAATAGAAACACTTTTGTAATAGACATCATTAGATTGTACTTCAACTTGTTAATGATAAGACTTTTCCAATCTATTTAAAATCAATACAGAGAAAAATGAAAAATCCACAGAGCTTTTCCATTACTGAGCTATTAGCTTGTTTGTGATGGACTGATCCAATTCAATTTCCTGTAATCTGCTACAGTCTTCTCCAATTTTAATGCACCTCCTCCTTTATTTGGTGCTGTAGCTCATAAAAAATTTGATTGTGTTTTCACCATTTCAGGAGAACATTGCTAGCTGTTGTTCTGATAACATTGATTTTAAAATTTTGCTACTCTCTTTTGACTGTTTGGAGTCAAAAAACAGAATATTTTTTTGAATAATAGATCTAATTTCAAGTTATCAACCACCTTCTTCCCTCTGGTCAGCTTTCTGAAACCAATTGAATGCTGTTAAAATGAATCTATCTACTTTTGACAGCAGAAGCAGAAATATTCTGTGTCACTACGTTAGGGAACAGCCCTTTCCTAGTCCTGAAAACAGTGCATCTTGCTCAAGACTTTCATCTTTCTAAAGACTATTAAAAAAGAATGTACTATCATCATATGTGTGTCTATGTCTATGACATGTTTGTGATTATACAGAGCATTCTTAAATCTGGCGGTGACAGATAATAAAGTGAAAAAGTTGTTTTAATTCACCATATTTACTGTATCTATTGTGCATATTGCATAGTCTGTATTATCATTTGAGCACATTTTCCTTGCTTTTTCAATCTCTTCAGTAAGAGTCTTGCGAAATCGCTACTTGATTGCTGAGATGAGGGATCTTAAACTCTGACCTCAAACCAGCAAAGCTCAAACGCCGATGCTTAACATTAACCCTGTGATTAGTTTAGTACATCTCAACACTGTTATTCAGAGATAATTCAGACCTTTGCTCCTTTATTACTTATAATCTCAAACTCTACCCGTCCCCCCCAATGTGGCAGAACAGCCACCATTTTCTCTTTCTAAGAAGACAGCACTTTTATTTTGGTATCAACAACAAAACTTATTGTATTGAATAAGCTGTCTTGTGGCACAACCACAAGGAGTTTAAAGATCATAGAATCATAGAATAGTTTGGGTTGGAAGGGACCTTTAAAGGTCATCTAGTCCAACTCCCCTGCCGTGGGCAGGGACATCTTCAACTAGACCAGGTTGCTCAGAGCCCCGTCCAACCTGACCTTGAGTGTTGCCAGGGATGGGGCATCTACCACCTCTCCGGGCAACCTGTGCCAGCGTTTCACCACCCTCATTGTAAAAAATTTCTTCCTTGCATCTAGTATAAACCTACCGTCTTTTAGTTTACAACCATTCCCCCTTGTCCTGTCGCAACAGGCCCTGTTAAAAAGTTTGTCCCCATCTTTCTTATAAGCCCCCTTTAAGTACTGAAAGGCTGCAATAATGTCTCCCCGAAGCCTTCTCTTCTCCAGACTGAATAACCCCAGCTCTCTCAGCCTTTCTCCATAGGAGGGGCATTCCATCCCCCTGATAATTTTTGTGGCCTTCCTCTGAACCTGCTCCAACAGGTCCATGTCTTCCTTGTACTGAAGGCTCCAGAGCTGGATGCAGTACTCCAGATGGGGTCTCACCAGAGCACAGTAGAGGGGCAGAATCCCCTCCCTCAACCTGCTGGCCATGTTTCTTTTGATGCAGCCCAGGTTATGGTTGGCGTGCTTGGCTGCGAGTGCACATTGCCGGCTCATGTCCAGCTTTTCATCCACAAGTACCCCCAAGTCCTTCTCGGCAGGGCTGCTCTCAATGCCTTCATTCCCCAGTCTGTATTGATACCGGGGGTTGCCCCGACCCAGGTACAGAACCTTGCCCTTGGCCTTGTTGAACCTCATGAGGTTCACATGGGCCTACTTCTCGAGCTTGTCCAGGTCCCTCTGGATAGCATCTCGTCCCTCAGGCGTGTCAACCGCACCACTCAGCTTGGTGTCATCTGCAAACGTGCTCAGGGTGCACTCGATCCCACTGTCTATGTCATTGATGAAGACATTAAACAGTCCCAGTCCCAATATGGACCCCTGAGGGACACCACTTGTCACCGATCTCCACCTGGACATTGAGCCGTTGACCACTACCCTCTGGATGTGACCATCCAACCAATTCCTCACCCAGCGGACAGTCCACCCATCAAATGCGTATCTCTCCAGTTTACAGAGAAGGGTGTTGTGGGGAACCATGTCATAGGCCTTACAGAGGTCCAGATAGATGACATCGGTAGCCTTTCCCATGTCCACTGATGTAGCCACTCCATCCTAGAAGGCCACTAGGTTGGTCAGGCAGGACTTGCCCTTGGTGAAGCCATGCTGGCTGTCTCGACCACCTCCCTGTCCTCCATGTGCCTCAGCATAGCTTCCAGGAGGATCTGTGCCATGATCTTCCCAGGCATCTCCCAGAGGTGAGACTGACTGGTGCGGAGTTACCTGCATCTTCCTTTTCTCCCTTTCTAAAAACGGGGGTCATATTTCCCCTTTTCCAGTCAGCGGGAACTTCACCAGACTGTCGTGAATTCTCAAATACGATGGATAGTGGCTTAGCAACTGCATCCACCAGCTCCCTCAGGACCCGTGGATGGATCTCATCGGGTCCCATGGACTTGTGCACCACCTTCAGGTTCTTTAGGTGGCCTTGAACCTGATCTTCTCCTACAGTGGGTGGCTCTTCATTCTCCCAGTCCCTGCCTTTGCCTTCTGCGGCTTGGGCTGGTGAAGACCGAGGCAAAAAAGTCATTGAGTACCTCCGCCTTCTCTGTATCCCAGGTGACCAAGTCTCCCATTTTGTTCCGGAGAGGGCTCATATTTTCCCTAGTCTTCCTTTTATCCCTGATGTATCTATAGAATCTTTTCTTGTTGCCCTTGACGTCCCTGGCCAGATTTAATTCTGTCAGGGCTTTAGCTTTCCTAACCTGATCCCTGGCTGCTTGGACAATTTCTCTGTATTCCTCCCAGGTTACCTGTCCTTGCTTCCACCCTCCCTACGCTTCCTTTTTGTGTTTGATATAAAAAAATATAAATATGAATTCTGAATATGAATTGCTTAAAGAGATTTGGAATAAAAAAACCTAAAATATGTTCTGTAACAGGAAGCTGATAGTAGAGAAACAGAGGAACTGTAATTGTAATGAAGTTATTATCCATAATAATATAATCTAACAATTGCTATTGGAAAATTAATCCAAAGTTAAAGATTATTAACTTTCCTTGGTATAAAAAGCTTCCTTCAAATATATGTGAAATTACCACTACAGAATCAGGAATAAAATCTTCCATCTTCAGAATCTTGAGTGTATTCATTCATTTCTATGCCCCAATAACTTCAGTGTATATGTACTCACTCCTATATTTCCAAAAAATGAACAAACAAAAAAAAACCTATATCAATTTTTGTACCATACTTTGTATCAAAAGGTCACAAATATTTTAGAAAAATGGAACAGTGGTTAAGTCTTTTTTTCAGGAGCGGCTCTGTGTTACCCTAGCAAAACAATACTGATTAGCTCTGTTCCACACTGTCCTAGAACAGAATATCTGGGTTCACTTTGTATAACTTGACTTTGGTCTCCCTTAGGCTTCATGTGGTACCCTTGTGACTCTAAGACATAATAGTGATTTTGTCTGGAGAACTTGCCCTATGAGGAAAGACAGAAGGAGT
Organism: Calonectris borealis; assembly: GCF_964195595.1. Taxonomy (NCBI): domain Eukaryota; kingdom Metazoa; phylum Chordata; class Aves; order Procellariiformes; family Procellariidae; genus Calonectris; species Calonectris borealis. The sequence goes on from NC_134312.1 coordinate 170,820,331, forward strand.
TAGGTCTTTTCTCCCTGGAGAACAGAAGGCTCAGAGGGAACCTCATCACAGTTGGGTGGCTACAAAGAGGACAGAGGCTCTCTCTTCACAAGGAGCCACATAGAGAAGACAAGGGACAATGGGTACAAGTTACACCAGGAGACGTTTCATCTTGATATAAGAAAGAAATTGTTTTAAAGTGAGAATAATCAAACACTGGAACAACCTCCCCAGGGACATGGTAGAGTCCCCGTTACTGGAGATTTTTAAGATGTGGCTGGACAAGGACCTAGAAAATCTCATTTAAGATTCCTTTGTCATGAAAGGTTGGATCAAATGATCTTTCAAGGTCCCTTCCAACTTGGGCTGTTTTATGATTCTATGATCTTTCCAGTAACCTTCAACATAAAAACATTCACAACAAGAAGTCATAGAATCATAGAATTATAGAATCACAGAATCATAGAATATCTCAAGTTGGAAGGGATCCAAAAGGATCATTAAGTTCAACTCCCTGCTACTCGCAGGACTACCTAAAACTAAACCATATGACTAGGAGTGTGGTCCAGATGCTCCTTGAACTCTGACAGACTTGGTACCATGACCACTTCCCTGGGGAGCCTATTCCAGTGACCGACCACCTCCTCCATGAAGAACCTTTTCCTAATATCCAATCTGAACTTCCCCTGATGCACCTTCATTCCAATTCCTCGTGTCCTATCGCTGGTCACCAGAGAGAGATCAACACCTCCCCCTCCACTGTCCCCCTTGAAGAAGTTTTAGGCTGCGATGAGCTCACCCCTCAGCCTTCTCTTCTCCAAGCTGAACAAGCCAAGTAACCTCAACCGCTCCTTGTAAGTCTTGCCCTCAAGACTTTTCACCATCTTGGTCGCCCTCCTCTGCGCCCATTCTAATACTTTGATGTCCTTCTTACATTGAGGCACCTAAAACTGCACACAGTACTGGAGGTGGGGCCACACCAGTGCAATGTCCCACACCAGTGGGACAATCACCTCCCTTGACCGGTTAGCTATGCTGTGCTTGATGCACCCCAGGACATGGTTGGCCCTTTTGGCTGCCAGGGCACATTGTTGACTCATATTCAATTTGCCATCAACCCAAATCCCCAGATCTCTTTCTGTGGGGCTGCTCTCTAGCCTCTTGTCCCCCAGTTTGTATGTATAACGAGGATTACCCTGTTCCAGGTGGAAAATCCGGCACTTGCTCTTGTTAAATTTCATGCAGCTGGTGATTGCCCATCTCTCTAGTCTGTCCAGATCTCTCTCTGTAAGGCCTCTCTACCCTTGAGGGAGTCCAGAGCTCCTGCTAGTTTAGTATCATTGGCAAACTTACTTAATGTACATTTGATTCCTGCATCTAGATCATTTATAAAAACATTAAAGGTCACTGCCCCTAAAATTGAGCCCTGGAGAACCCCACTGGTGACCGGCCGCCAGGCTGGTATAAGCCTATTTACTGTAACTCTTTGAGCCGGACCCATCAGCCAATTGTTCACCCAAAGTATTTTGGACATGTCTAGCTGTGTGCTGGACAGTTTATCCAGAAGGATACTGTGAGAGATAGTATCCAAAGCTTTGCTAAAATCAGAAAACCCCACATCTATTGGCTTCCCTTGGTCGACTAGGTGGGTGACCTTGTCATAAAAGGAAATTTAGCTAAACAGGACTGTTAAACCCATTCTGGCTATGACCAATGTCTGTATTGTCTCTCAAGTATTTTTCAATAACTCCCAGAATAACCCTCTCCATCATTTTACCAGGCACTGAAGTGAAGCTGACAGGCCTGTAATTACCAGGGTATTCCTTTTTACACTTCTTGAAAATTGGGGCAACATTTGTCAGCTTCCAATCAACTGGGACCTCTCCAGATTCCCAAGACCATTGAAAAATAATGGACAAAGGTCCTGCAATGACATTGTCCAGCTCTTTCAGTACCCTGTGATGAATCCCATCAGGCCCCATAGACTTATGTGCAACCAGCTGGAGCAGCAAATCTCAAACGAGTTCAGGGTCTGCTGGGATTTTATCATTCCCCCAGCCACAGTCTTCTAACACAGGGCTCCAGGGCTCCCAAGGCCCATCATTAGTGTTAAAGACAGAGGTGAAGAAGTCATTAAACGTCTCTGCTTTGTCTATGTCCCTATCTGTGAGTTGACCGATCTCATCAGGTAACACACCAATGTTATCTCTGATCCTCCTTTTCCTGTTAACATATTTAAAAAAGCCTTTTTTGTTGTCCTTCACAGTGCTGGCCAGCTTGAAATCTAATCAAGCTTGGGCTGCACAGTTTTTTTCCCTACAGTGGCAAGCAGCATCCCTGTAGTTCTCCTGTGTTGCTTGTCCTTGCTGCCAATGTCCATACACTGTCCTTTTCTGCCCAAGTTCTAGAAGAAGATCCCTGCTCCGCCAAGCCGGCCTTCTGCTCCTCTTGCTTGACTTCCTACACTGTGGAATTGCAGTCTTTCCTTTGTAGCCTGGCTTAATTTTAAGGATGAAGATTGTCACGTCCTAGAGTATCACATAGTCTAATGTCTGAAGAACTGTTGCAAAATAAAGAGGAATGATTCACACCCCCTCTGGAAGAGGTGAACCTTTAATCCAAATTCCCTACATCTGGAAAGTGTTTTGACCAGCAGACTATTCTAAAAAAAAAAAAAAAAAAAGAAAAAAAAAGCTATGCATTAGACCTTATTTGCAAATGTTCTGAATTCCAAATCCCTAGCAGACTGTCAGATGTGAAGCCTAGAATCATACAATCAGTCAGATATTCCCCCAGGGCATTTCTATTTGGCTTCTCACTAAATGTGTACAAGCACTTAAACTTTCTACAGAAATGTCTAGTTTTCTTGTTTAATGAATGGAAAAATCCTCACAAAGGCATTGTAAATTGTCCTCAGGAGGCCATCAGATATAAATTATATTGTGAAACTACAGAGTTTTGATTTCAGTGTAATGCACAAAAGCATATAAAAATGGTTAAAATAAGACAGATCTTCACTCTAATCCTTTAATTGAAAGACACCCTAAAAGGAAGTATCTGAGTGATGTAACTTCCTTTCCTGTATTTTTTGACACAACAATTCTCCCAGTAGTAGGTATTATAACTTTTGCTGAAAAGTAGAAAATAGTTGGCCCAGAAACATTTTTTATATTTAGTAGCTGATGTCAGTGAATCACGAAACTGCTCACCAGATTCTCCTAGAAAGCAAGATGCATGTTTCATGAAATCCTTCATCTAACCTTAAACTAACAGTTTGCCCAAAGACAGTTAAATTAATGAGAAATGAAAGACCGTCCCCTAAGAGCTGCTTGTAATTTTACAGGATTGAGTTCTCATTTACATTGTTATTAAGTTGTTGGTTTACAGCATAAATGTGTATGAAACTTTATAAGGAATCTGTTCTCAGGACGTTACACTTTAAATTAAATATAACCTGATTTGCTATGTTCTGCAGGTCAGACAGGATGTTCATACAAAGTTAAATTAATGAAGCTTCTAGGATCAAAAAATCCCTCCAATTAATACAATATTGATCACTTGTTAAGTGGGTAGGTTAACATGGATTAACAGTAGAGCCTTTTAGAAATGTGAATGTGAAGAGGTTTAAAATGCCTGGGAAATATTCAGCAGAGTAGTTGGACTGCCCTAGGATTAATTCTGGTGCTTCAGGATTGTCTTCTGAATCAATTAAGAGTCTTTTTTTTTTTTTTTCAGATGCATGATATTAGCCTTGTTTCCCTGTAATCTAAAAAAATATATAGCTTCAAGATAATAAAAAATGTCCCTATCAGATTTCGAGACCAAAAGACTAGTCACAAGCATTTGCTCATTTCTGATGTTTCCTAGGACTACTTTAAATATTCAAAGTCTCTTAGACACAGACATTCTACCCCTTAAATAAAACTGACAGTCTAATAAACAGTCAAACTAAGATACAGAAGAAAATAAACAAGTTCCATATAAGAAGTTATTTATGTTTAGCCAACATATATTCAGCCCTTTACATAGGAACAAATATGTAACTACACGGAAAAAGAGAACTTATTGGAATAAAACTGGCTAGAGATTCTTAAAAAAAATCTCATAACCCCATATTTGAGTGATACTACCTAGCAACAGAAGTCTGACCAGGTTATAGCTCAGAATAAGGAATATTAACATAATTTACTGCATCATAAAATCTGTTAATAAACTCTGCTGGTATTAAGTGTTTAAGTCAGTCAGTCATCACACAATTTATCTGTAAGTCTAAAAACAGCTTAAGAAGTGGGACATGAGCGCAGGATTCCTTATTGCACATGCTTTTTCATTCTTAGGTCATTCTCTGGCCCTGGTTTGGACTTCTCTAACTAGCTCTGTCTAAAACAGATCTGCATATCTGCTCTCCTAGTCATTCAGCCACAGAACTTGAGTGTGCCCTCATATCAGGTACCAAATAGTAAAGTTTACCACCTTGTGCTCTACATTACGCTTGGTTACTTCGTATGGCAGATAGAGCAAACACTGTCAGCTTGAAAAAGTCTGTGTAGACATGCTTTTCCTTTTGTATTCATTACTGTAAAAAAATGGACATAAAATGTTGGTGAATCACGAAACAATTATGGTCATGTTCATAGAATGGAAGAAGAATGCTGTAACCAGGTATCCAGGTGTTACAAACTGGTTCATATCCATACAGTTTAGGACTACCTCACCTCTGAAATGCTGAAGCTTGTGACTCTGCTGTGAAGTCTTGTGATTTTAAGTCATAATTATAATTTAATGCAATGACTTTAATCTATGACGTACTTTTGCAGATGGGATATTGTATAATACTATGAATGTTTGGGGGTACCTAGCCTACCAGGGTATTTGACCACTCTCATCTTGATTTTTTTTTCTCCTAGTAACTAACTGTAATTTCCCTTGCTGCAGCTTGAATCCATTCCATCAAGCAGTTGGCAGGATTCACAGCCAGGACAGTTGACCAAAACTGGACAAAGGGATATTTACCAAATAACATCATGCTCAGCAATAAAAGCTGGGGTATTAGCAGAAGATGAGGATTTGTTTTGGTTTCTAAGGTGGCAGATGTTTAGAGACTGCCTGGGCATAAGTCTGCCTGTGAGACATGGAGTGATTTCCCTTGCTTCAGTTGTGTTTTTTCTTTTTGGTGGGGTTTTTGGGGGTTTGTTTTGTCTTGGTTTGGTTTGGTTTGCCTTTCCTTCACCTGTTAAACTGTCTTTGCCTCAATCCACAAGTTTTCTCACTTTTGCTGTTCCAAATCTCTCCCCTTGTCCCACTGAGGTGAGGGGGCAGTGAGCAAGTGGTTGTGTGTGTGTTTGGCTGCTGGCCGAGGTCAACCCACCACATATATGTACTTGTACTCATATGTATTCTTGTACTCTTGGACTTGGTAGTGTTATGTTAACAGTTGGACTTGATGATCTTAAGGGTCTTTTCCAATGTAAATGATTCTATGATTCTATGATTTAAAGAGAATACCAGAAAGAAGCAGAAAATAACTTATTGGTAAATGATTTGTCACATATTTCAATAGCAGATTAACATTGCAAATAGACAAATTACCTTAGCGTTTCCAAAGTCTACATATCTTTCAGTTATTGGAAGTTCTGGATATGATAATCACCGATATTACTTCTATCTTTTTGTGCTTTCTACTATGCTTTTTCTACTAATGTCTAACATTTAGATAATTTCTTGTTCATTGCAAGGTTGAAAGTACTTGAATCAGCTTGCTTCTCAAGCTTTAAGCTGTCTTCTCTAAAGCTTTTCACTACAGTCACGTCATGTTGCACCTAGTAATGACTCTTGACATTATTACAAGTGACTGTCTAATATTAGATGGTGAATGATGTTTTCATGGTTTGACAGACATCAGTAATTTCCAGCAGTTCTTGAAAAATTAACTTTTTGGAGGTTTGCAGACTCTTGATAAAGGAAATGCTGGCTACCAGCAAAAAGAATCTAGTCATGAATTTATAGAATCTGAAGAATAGAGTAGGAGATTACTTTCTATTCTGTTTACCATTAAAGCTGCCAAGGAAGCAGCAAGAGTAGAGCTTCTCTGCAAAGAAAATTGAACCAGGAACCAAGGGTGAAAGCAGAACAGGAATGGGCAGTGTCCTCACCAAGAAGTACACAGTCCCTCAATACCAAACAAGGAGAACAGAGCAGGTCCTGTGATGGTAACCATGTTCAGAAAAGAGTCCAACGATTGCCAGACAAAAGTGAATTGACATGGCAGGGCCGGTGTCAATCCAGGAAGCACAGCCAGTCAATCAGGATCAGCAAAGGGCAGGACTGAGCAGAAATATTGCATGGAAACTGATGGATGGAAGGTTTGCTAAAAAAAGAAAAAGAAAAAAAAACCACCAAAAAAAAAAATCATTGTGATTTTGGCATAGGACAGTGCTCATGTGGGGAATCACATCTCACTATCAGACAGTCATTGGCTGTCTAGTGGTGACTTCAGTTGCATCAGGTGAGTCTCTAAATCCTTATTCTGCTCAATTCTTATAATCCAGCTGGGCCCATAGTCCTAGGTGACCACTGCAACATAGGCAGTATCCATCCGTATTGATTACCTTAACTACATAAAAAACGTCTCTTAAATATCTTAACTGCATAAGAACGACAGTTCTACATAACTTTTTCTGCATCTGCAGGAACAGTTTCTATTGACTATTTACAAATATCTTAATTATGTAACAATTTAATCAGTTCTACAGCAGAAACAGACAAGATAAGTCTCTGAAAGGGCCGGATCCTCCCTCCAGGAAGTTAATTAGCTGTTTTAAGCATCCAATATATCTATGCACAGCAAGAGTTGCCTGAAGGGAGTCTTCAGGACAGTCCAAAATTCCCACCTGGAGAGCTCCTGTAACAATCAGTCAATTAATTATTTGTGAACCTCACTAGGAGTTCAGGCAAACACCTATATTCAAGTCCATCCATTGTCTCATACCAATCCTTTATCTTATCTATGCAGAGGACTAGCCAAGGAGTTCCTGGATCCCTCCAGAAGGATCAATGACTGAAGTGCCCTGGGTGTGCACCCAAGCACAGCCATGGTATCCAGTTATACCACAGTTAAAACTAATGAATAATCCTCATTTTCATACTTACACCTATGACTCACAACTTTTGCCTCATAGCACTTGCCAGAGCAACTGCTTGAGCTCAAGTGCTGCTCCTGACAGGTGGCCCCACAGGAGGCTGATCAGGGCACTTAAGGCCTATCGGTGCATGCAGGACCCTGGAACCCGCCCTCACAGTCAGACAGAAATGAATGATCCACCTTTGACATTCTGCACAGCAAGTAAAATTCACATGACATCATGCAAGATAACTATTGCAGAAAGTTACTGAGACAGTCATCTCAACTCTCTCAGTAATCAGGGGAGAGAAATAATCACTTCTAGGAAGATATTCATCTAATTTCATGATAAACATATGAAATAAGTCACATGAATTTTGCCATAAAAGTATTTGATTCTCTCCACTGATTTTGTGTTTAGTGTTTCAATGACTGAATCACCTGTGGTTATGTAGGCAGCAGACACCTACGGTTAAATGAGATGATTCCCAGCATCTCATCAGCATCTGTATTTACATTCTTGACAGACACGTGAAGGTCATGTGAAAGCATGACAGAGAACAAAAGTAGCTCTATAAGGATACAGCAAACAGCATTACTGTTTGCAAGTCAAAGAGATAATACAAGCCAAATAGATAATAAAAATGTGTTAGTTTATAATAGAAAATCAAAACTTAGAAAAGGAAAGCTCCTCAGCAGGCCTTCATAAGAAAAAACTGTTTTGTTTTAGTAATGAAAAAATATTAACTCGTGTCTCACTTTCTGCTGAAGTAAACCTGCAATCATCCTGTAACAATTTCAGACTGACCAATGAATGATACTTATGAGGTAATAAATATTTAACTGTCCCCTTCTAATCTAAATTGGACAGAAGAGATAGATAGTGTTCAACACGACCATTTTTAGAGACTATCGGTATATAGTCATACACTGTAAACCTATTACCATCAGTAGCTCGTGAAGTATGAAAGACTAGAGTACATCCTGTTCCTGTATATATATATGTATATATATACACGTACACACACACGAGTTTTAAAATGTGTTCAGATTTTATTCTGCAACAAAGCATGAAAGGATTTGACAAAATAAGACAGCTGATACCAGAATAACAAACATGATATCTTTTTTTTCTGTCCATTGAAGAATATCAATGTTGTACGAACAAGAAGTCAGTGAAGAATATGGGTTCATATACTGAAAATAAAATGTATGTGTATGTCCCTGATAAACAAAAGTGTTAAGGATGCAAACAAATCTTGCAATTAATGTGTAGAGATAGTTTCCTAATTCAGTTATTGTGATCCTATGAATTCAACTAAAGAGGCAGCTCTAAAAAAAGAAAGAAGACTAATATTGATCTCTGCAGTGCTGCACAAAATTCTGAATTATTTTTTGTGTATAAAGGATACAATGGTAAAAGGTTTAATTTATTTTTAACTGGAACTCATGGGTGTTATTCACAGAAAATTATTTTTTGTTGACAGAAAGAAACTGAAACCTTTTTAAGCACTATATTAGTGAAGACAGTGACAGAGTTACTTACTTTGTCAAGGAAAGAGAAAAAAGCAGAGGAGATCTTAATCTTCCTAAGTATCTTGTATATTAAATGAATCAACTCTCTATAATCAACAGTTATTAATCTGTGCTGTCAGAGACGATAGCCAAAAACCTAAGCAATATAGAAATACTGGGGTTTTATCAGTATCTGTAGTCATGTGCTGTAACATTTTGATTCAAATTAGTCAGAGTTTAAAAACTGTATTAAAGTGACATATTTTCATCTCACATTTGATTTATCTGTAAATACATCAAACCTAGATTTGATAATGTGTTCCTGTAAAATTGAGTCACAGACCTTGCTGGGATACATTTGACACTCTTTTTCAGCTGTTTCCCTGTGTTTTACAATTCCATTTGGCTGTAACCCTTTGTATAAGAGACTTTATGAATTAATACATTGCACACTTAAAAGCACAGCTAAAAGCACATCACATGTTAAATGCTGATCAGTTTTTAAAATGTCTTTCATAATAGGCCTTTTTGATGCCCTTTTAATAATGCAACAATGCTGATTTAGGTTTGAAATAATGTAGTATGTATTATTTATGCATAATAAACATTAATAATACATTAATAACACACTCTTTATGACATGCTATAAACTATATGAAATGGAAACGTATACTTTCGGAAAATGCTTATTCCAGTTCATGTAAAGACTTATAGAGCCCTCAAAGACTGAAAATGTTATTGTCTAATAAAGTTCAAACATCTTTTCTACATAGGTGACTGCATTCTGGCAAAAAAAAATCTGAACTGATAGGACAAAGTTTCCCAAATACTAAGTCCTTCTGGAGTCATGATTTGAATGTTTAAACATGTGCCTAGTGCCATTTTAGACACAATCATATCCTGCGCAGACACCAGCTGCTGCATGAGAATGATGTGGGTCTCCTTAAGGTCCTATATCCGGTCTGCCAGGACAGTAGAGCTGTCTCAGATACTTGATGGTTCAAATAGAAATAGACATCTAAGTTTAAGTACTTAAATTGCTCCCTTAAAACCCTAACTTGGGAGTGGCTCGGCTTGAACAAAAATCCCATTAAATAATTTCCTTGCTTTTGTTACTACATCTGTCCATCATGTAGCCCAAACTCTAGCTGATTGGTTGCACATTCTGCAGGGAAAATGTGGTTTTCCATTGCTGAAGCCTGAGGGAGCTTATTAAACAGAATTCTATTTCTTGGGGTAAGTGGTTTCAGTAATAGTGCTGTACAAACAGTAGCATTTTTTTTTATTTTTAAAAAGAAAACAACTGTAGTTCCATTTTGTGAAGCTGCAGTGTTTGTATGTCCCCTGTGTGTTTTGATAACAGTTTAAGCTCTTGGGAGTATTCAGATGGCTTTCAGATGAAATAAAGTATGTCTAGGCAGCTACTGGGGTGTGATGTTTGGATTGCCATATTTTAATTATATATCTCAGAGCTAGCCAATTTCAGTTTTAGCTACCAAAGAGGTTTTCTAAATTTGGACCAAGTTCTTTAGTTAGGAAAAAATGAATGTATTTCATTCAGTAAATGGAAATTTTCTTTTTTTTTTTTTTGGTTTTTAGCTGGACAATGTTACAAAGTTCAAATACTTTCACTTACATTCTTAAAGACATTCTGACATCAGTATATTAAGAAAGCTCAGTTTACTATAAAAACAGTCCCAAGAAGCAAGAAGTTTTGATCTATGCAGAACCAAACCAGCACTTCGTCCTGGGTAATTATATGTTGCATCAATGTGCATGTTATAAAACAGGCTGATGTTAGAACGTCCATAACCAAATCAACATAATGCCCTTTGATTGATGCATCAAATCACATTGTTTCCAGAAGGCTTAAAATAAGGGCACAGATAGCACTAAGTGCTCTGTTAATTTTACAGCGACTTACTTAAGGCCAAGAAAGAATACTTTTTTCTTTTCTTCTTTTTTCTTTTCTTCTTTTTTCTTTTTTTTTCCCCTTTTTTTTCTCCTTGAAGCTTAAGGTCTTCATGTTTATAAATAATGGACAAAGATGTTACAGATCTCTTCTTTACTCGCTTTCTGTACAGAATGAACTTAAAGCTATTCTGATAGCAAAGACAAAACCTCCATGTTATAACCAGACAGGACTGTTCTAGTACTGAGATCCAGCAAAATTGGCAAAATTAGGGCTATTTGCCCCCATACAGTACAAGTAAGAGTCAGTACTTGCTGGTGAGCGTGAGCTTTGATTTGTCATGAGAGAATAGAGATGACTTGTAGAGTGGGGTGATTCAGAACTACTCGTGTTCTTTTTCTCACAGATGCATTAATACGGTTGCAAACTTAGCAATCTACCACTGATCACTGACCACTGTATTAAATTATATGTTGTACTGGTTTTGGCAGGGTAAAGTTAATTTTCTTCACAGTAGCTCATGCATGGTGCTATGTTTTGGATTTATGATGAAAACAGTGTTGATAACACAGGAATGGTTTAGCTATTGCTGAGCAGTGCTTACATAGAGTCAAGGACTTTTCTGCTTCTCACACCACCCCACCAGCGAGCAGGCTGGGGGTGCACAAGAAGTTGGGAGGGGGCACAGGTGGGACAGCTGACCTCAACTGACCAAAGGGATATTCCATACCATATGACATCATGCTCAGAAATAAAAGCTAGGGAAAGAAGGAGGAAGAGGGCACATTCATAGTTATAATGTTTGTCTTCCCAAGTAACCGTTACGCATGATGGAGCCCTGCTTTCCTGGAGGTGGTTGAACACCTGCCTGCCAATGGGAAGTAGTGAATGAATTCCTTGTTTTGCTTTGCTTGCATGCACAGCTTTTGCTTTCCCTATTAAACTGTCTTTATCTCAACCCACGAGTTTTCTCACTTTTACCCTTCTGATTCTCTCCCTCATTCCACTGAGGGGAAGCAAGCAAGTGGCTGTGTGGGGCTGAGATGCCTACTGGGGTTAAACCACAGCAAAACAAATAATGTGTAAAAGACAGGCTTTATTGCAGACATGCAAACATGCTTCTACACTGATATTGATAGCCATATGAGTGTGTAAACTGCTATAGCTAAATGCAAATTTTCCCTCAGTAACTCCACAAACTAATTCAAGTGCATGTATATGTGTGTATAATGCTTTCTTTTACAGCCATCATCAATTTATTCTAAAATGTTAAATTGCTCTATAAATATACATACATTTTTCTGCAACACTATAAGTTGTCTTAATTTTTAAATAATTATTTGAGAATAACCAACCCAATATGAGATTATTTGCCAAGTCATTTTTTACTAAGGGTATACCACACACTTTGGGTATACAGTTGTTGTAAGTAGAATTCAAAATGTTCAAATGCAGATGCTTGCTACCTGTGTTAAGTGACTACAGAAAGTATCCACAATATTCATACCTGTAGTGTTCCAGTGGCTCAGAAAAAAAATATCTGTAGTCCTCTGAAGACTTTCCCTGAACTAATTAGCAGCCACTAGATCAGACCGCTTACTCTACAGTCAGAAGCTTTTTTCTCCCCACTTTACTTAACTGAAAATCACATCATCATCAATCTGTTTGATGGTTGTTAAGACTAAGGGTGTTAACAATGCAGAAAAGAAAAGGCAAAATTTGACAGGTAATCTAAACCACTGTCTTGGAAAATGTTGGTGCTTAGTATCACCTGATCTATTGTACTGACATTCAGTAATTAGCCTAACACCATGTGCAGAAGTCAAGTTACAAGGTACAGGTCTGACAAATCTATAGACATTTATTGTTTAATTTATGCAAGAGTTTAAAGAATGAATCTCACATTTAACTAATTGATTTTCAGGAAATATACATTGACTTTGATATAAAGAGGGGATTTTGGTATCCTACAATCAAGGATTTTGAGTGCAGCTTGGTTTAGTTTGGTCTCACTATGTTCCTTAAGAATAATGAAATACTGTGTATAGCAGATTTTGAAATTAATACTCACAAGATTCCTATGGATCTTTACTAAAATGCATAAGATTTTTTGCCCTGTTTTTGCAAAGTGTTAATCCAAAGAGGAGAAAATTTAAAAATTTACCCCTTACCTTATCTTACACCCTAAAAAAGATTCAGCTGCAACCTCGCCAGTGATTAGAGCTGTACTATCCAGGGCGTTCAGAGGGAAGCAGGAAAAGCTGAATAACTGACTAGACATATTAAATAAGCAGGTTATTTATTCTAACTTTATAGGGAATTTCTGGAGAACTGTCTCAACAGGGATCTCCCACCCACCCCTCATAGCTCTGTGTAGCAACCAACTCTTTGCACTACTTATCTTGTAAAAATCATTCTGTATTGTGACAGGTAGGTAAGGTGATAGTTTCAAGTTTCAATTACTAAATTAAATGTTATTGTGTTCAAATCCCCCTGGAGCTTTTAGTCTTATTAATGTTTCAGCTGCCTTAATATAATTGCCAAAAACTGCATAGCAAGGTAGAATAAATCTAATAAAATATTTTACAGTACCAAAAAAAAAAAAAAAAGTGGAAAGAGAGAAGAAAAGATACAAATATTAAAAACAGTGGGGCCCATTACAGATAAAAAAAATCGGCCATGTAAAGACATAAGTCAATAAAACTATCCACCTATGAAAAGGTATAGCTATTAATTTTTTATTATATTTTCTGAATACAGAACTTCCTTCTAATAAAACCAGCTTTAGTCTAGATCGCTCAACCATGATTTTTTTTCCGCACTATCATTTTGTAAGTAATTTTAAAATAATAAAGAAAACCCTTTCACACTGAGTTTGAGTTCTGCCATACCTCAAATAACTTTGAAATGCACAACCTGAAGCTTTCCTACGTGCTTTTGTACTATTTTTTTTTTTATTATATACAAGCATTTACAGTGAGAGATCAGCTAAATCCCCAAATGAAAATGCTCTTGGCTTTTGATTTGCCAATAAAAAAATCAGCATTCAAAATTACAGTTTAAAGTAGATATTCACTCTTGTGTTTTTTTTTTTTTTTGACGTGAAGAGCTCATTTTCTCTCCTTCAAATACTTTGTTTTATTCAAAAGCAAAGATTCTCTTATTTTAATATAACATTTGTTGACATTTTAAATATATTTTACCTGCTCATATACAGCATGGAAATGTTTAGAAAAATGTTGATATTTAGTGTGGTGTTGGAAGTAATGATAAACAGTTTTACAAAATTGTGAAGCTCAAAGACACTATTTCAAGGATGTAACTTTTTTAGTCATAAAATATATAAAAATGGATTACATTTCTATTTCACTTTATTGCTGAATATTATTTATATTAGAAATGAAGAATTACTGCATTTCAATTAAAAAATGCTATGGGTTATGTTTGCTGGATGCTTTATATTTTCATGAAATCTGTTTTAGATCTTTGATATGCATTATAGGTTTTATTCCTGAGCATGGCAGCTTGAGAATTTTTCTTCTTTCTTTCTTCTTCTTTTGTCTTCCTTTCTTTTCTTTCTTCTTTCTTCTTCTTTCTTCCTCCTCTTATTCTGATTAGAAAGACTGATATTCATCCATATTCAGAGAAATCTTTACATTTTCATTTACTTATAAGGAAGTGTACACATTCATTCCAGTGAATTTTCCATTTTGAAATACGTATAATGATTGCAGAGACTGGAAGTATATCATTGTTCATGAGAAGTAATTGAGTTCTACTACATACACCATACCAGATACTGCCTAACATTTATTAGAAAACAGAAATCCTGCCTAAAAATCTTGTTTACCCTTTCATTTTTATTGACTCCAATGACTTTTTTTCTTTTTCTTCCCCCCCCCCACGCAGCTAGTTTGCTGGTCATAGAAAGTATAACTAATCTTGAAAGGAGGAGGAACTTTAAACAACGACATTGAATGTGTAAAGTACTGTGTTCTAATCCAAGATTTGCAATTACGATTTATGTGCTTAGATCAAAACAAACATGCATCTTAAGTCTAGCTTTTACTGAATCTGTATACTATGGAGATTTCAATCTGTTGCATCTCTGCAACTGTTTGCTGATGAAGGTCAGATGAGAAAATACCCCCAGAAATGTAGTAAATACGTTGATTGTTACAAAAAGCATCACATTTCCGCTTTGCAACTATGGAAAAAAACCCAACCTCAAATCCTGCAGTTAGTTTTGTCACCAATGTCTTTTTTACAAATACTGTAACGTTAGGTATTTGTTTCTTTATCAAGCTTGCTAGTCAGATGTAGAGAAGGAAAAAATATACGTGACCAAACCTTATAAACGTAAGACATACTTTTCTAAAAATATACTTATGTTTTCATTTCAAGCTTGAACAAATACTTAGATCAACCTCATCATTGTTATCTCTTCATAGATGATAGTTTCCTCTGCAATCAGCTCTTGAGTTAAGGGCATTAGAATTGTTTAATGCCTTGAGTGTGTAATGAAGGTATATGAGCAGCAAAGCTGGTGAAAGGGCTGGAAGGAATGTCCTATGAGGAGTGGCTAAGGACTTTGGTTTTGTCTAGTTTGGAGAAAAGGAGGCTGAGGGGTGACCTCATTGCTCTCTACAACTTTCTGAGGAGGGGAAGTGGAGAGGGAGGTACTGATCTCATCTCCCTGGTATCCAGTGATAAGAGGAGAGGAAGTGGAGAGGGAGGTGCTGATCTTTTCTCCCTGGTATCCAGTGATAGGATGCATGGGAATAGCTCAAAGCTGCATCAGGGGAGATTCAGACTAGATGTTAGGAAACATTTATTCACTGAGAGGGTGGTCAAACACTGGATCAGGCTTCCTAGCGAGGTGGTCGATGCCCCGTGCCTGTCGGTGTTTCAGAGGCATTTGGACAATGCACTTAACAACATGCTTTAACTTTTGGTCAGCCCTGAAGTGGTCAGGCAGTTGGACTAGATGATCACTGTAGGTCCCTTCCAACTGAAATAGTCTATTCTATTCTATTCTATTCTATTCTATTCTATTCTATTCTATTCTATTCTATTCTATTCTATTCTATGTTTAACTGATGTATCTCACAGAAAATAGTGTTTGAAAGGTAAAATATCCTATGGACAAGACTCAATAGGATGAGGGGTGCAAATGATGTTATTTAGTAAAGAAGGAAAATACAAAATAGCATAAAGGTTAAAAAAATTACATAACTGAAAAGAAAACTAGCACTTTTAAGATCGGTTATAAATTCTGTTAGCTACTAATTCAACCTGTTATTTACAATTCATATGCTCTTTTCAGTTATTTATAATAAAATGTGTTGGTTAAATCCCACCTAATTTGCTTCAGTAACTCTCTTAAGTGAATATGATTTCAGAATCATTAAGTCAGTCTTCATTTAACTTTTTTTTAAATAACTTTGTGACAATAAGAGTAGTAGTAACACTGAATTTGAAAACAAACAAAAAAAACTCCATGTATCTTTAAAATTCGTTCATTACAATTTTGTATGACACACCACTACTTAACCTGAAAATTTAATGATCAAAACCTAAAACATGGAATTGAATAAAAAGTAATTAGAAAAATGGGAATTTATAGCAATATTACACACAAAGGAAAATATAAATATTAAAGTTTTATCCCCAGTTTTATTTAGTTATTAGTTGATTGATAAAGATCTAGTTTTCTGAAAGTTTATAAACCAAGAATTTCCAAAGTGATTTTTTTTTACTAATAGCCATATATCAAAAAAGAAAAATAAAAGAAACTATAGTGGTCACTGAGTTACTCACACTTCCTAGTAAATCAGCCTTGTGTGGAGCTCACAACAGTGTGGAGATCACAACCTTAATGGATTTAAGGTGTGTTTTGGGGGTAATATTTCATTACAAGCATTTTTTTAAAATATTAACTTGCATTACTTGGGCATTGTGGTCAAAGGGTTTTACTTTGGGATGCCTATGGTCACCAGATACATCTGTAAGGTTGCATGATACACCTGTAATATACCACAGAGTTATATTGAGGCTTTAAGTACATCCACATTTCCACTGTTGTGGTTCAACCTGTCAGGCAACCAAATACCACGCAGCTGCACGCTCACTCCCCCCACCCCACAGTGGGATGGGAAGAGAATCGGAGGGGTAAGAGTGAGAAAAACTCATGGGTTGAGATAAAGACAGTTTAATAGAACAGAAAAGGGGAAATAATAATAATAATAATAATAATAATAATAATAATAATAGAATTACAAAATGAGTGATGCACAATGCAATTGCTCACCGCCCGCGCTGACCGATAACCAAGTAGCGATTGCTACTTCCTGGATCACGCCCACCCTTCATACACTGCGCATGACGTCACATGGTATGGAATACCCCATTAGCCAGCTGGACTGGCTGTCCTGATTATGTTCCCTCCCATCTTGTGTACCTAGCTCAGTCAGTAGGCACGGGAGCTGTCCTTGGACTAGGAGGGCACTTAGCAACAACTGAAAACATCAGTGTGTTATCAACATTCTCCTCATACTAAATCCAAAACACAGCACTAGGAAGACATTTAACCCTATCCCAGCCGAAACCAGGACAGTATCCACCCCTTATTCTATACCATTTATGTCATGCTTAGGTCTCACTTTTTTTTTTTCAATATATTCCAATTAATCACCACCATCTTTATATATATATATATATATGCACACACAGATATAATTCCCTTAGTCTATGGACTATCCCTCTAAAATGTCCATTGAGTTTATTTAGTCCACGACTTCGGGCTCCATCTGTCGTAACAGTCCTTCAGGGCAGAAGAGATAGTGTGTGGTGTTGGACTGTTGCATCCTGAAGCCAGTTCTCATTTCAGTATTGCTACGCTCGTCGGGTTCTATTATCGTTGCACTTTGCTTGGTTTCATCAGAGTTAGTTCATTCTTCATTAATCTGGTTCATTCTTCTATAATTAATCTTCATTAATTATAGCATTCACTGCTATACCACTGCTATATCATAGAAATAATGATATACAATATCATGTAACAGTTGACATCAAAATTCAGTTCATTGGCTATTTTCACCCAAAATCAAATCCCCTTGAGGTACACACCGGACCTCCCCATCCTTTTGCATTACCCACCACGTGCACCCAGGTCTTTGAGCAAAAGCAATCCCACGGATGGGTTTTCCCTTGCCAGAGGCAGGAGTAACCCAGACTGTCTTCCCCAGCATATTTCTTATGTGAACGACAGGGACTTTATCTCCATCTACAGTACGTAAGAGTCTTGACTGGGCAGGGCCAGCTCGATTGGCAGATCCCCTGGTATTGACTAACCAGGTGGCTTTTGCTAAATGTGTATCCCAATGCTTGAATGTCCCACCACCCATTGCTCTCAGCGCAGTCTTTAGCAGCCCGTTGTATCGTTCGATTTTCCCGGAGACTGGTGCATGGTAGGGGATGTGATAGACCCACTCAATGCCATGCTCTTTGGCCCAGGTGTCTATGAGGGTGTTTCGGAAAGGAGTCCCGTTGTCTGACTCAATTCTTTCTGGGGTGCCATGTCGCCATAAGACTTGTTTTTCAAGGCCCAGGATGGTGTTCCTGATGATGGCATGGGGCACAAGGTATGTTTCTAGCCATCCGGTGGTTGCTTCCACCATGGTGAGCACGTAGCGCTTGCCGTGGCGGGTTTGTGGGAGTGTGATATAATCAATCTGCCAGGCCTCCCCATATTTATATTTCAACCATCGTCCTCCATACCAAAGAGGCTTCACTCGCTTGGCTTGCTTGATTGCAGCGCACGTTTCACATTCATGGATAACCTGTGCAATAACGTCCATGGTTAAGTCCACGCCTCGATCACGAGCCCATTTATATGTTGCATCTCTTCCTTGATGGCCCGAGGCGTCATGAGCCCACCGAGCTATAAAGAATTCACCCTTATGTTGCCAGTCCAGATCCACCTGAGCCACTTCAATCTTAGCAGCCTGGTCCACCTGCTGGTTGTTTTGATGTTCCTCAGTGGCCCAACTCTTGGGTACGTGAACATCTACGTGACGTACTTTTACAACCAGGTT
Source organism: Calonectris borealis (assembly GCF_964195595.1). NCBI lineage: Eukaryota > Metazoa > Chordata > Aves > Procellariiformes > Procellariidae > Calonectris > Calonectris borealis. The sequence continues at coordinate 170,838,953 of NC_134312.1, forward strand.
CTGTACTCGGGCAGCAATATCTTGCCACAACGCGGCAGCCCAGATGGGTTTACCTCTGCGCTGCCAGTTGTTCTGCTTCCACTGCTGCAACCACCCCCACAGGGCATTTGCCACCATCCATGAGTCAGTATAGAGATAAAGTACGGCCATTTTTCTCGTTCAGCAATGTCCAAGGCCAGCTGGATGGCTTTCACCTCTGCAAACTGACTCGATTCACCTTCTCCTTCAGCAGTTTCTGCAACTTGGCGTATAGGACTCCATACAGCAGCTTTCCACCTCCGATGTTTTCCCACAAGGCGACAGGACCCATCAGTGAACAGGGCATATTGCTTCTTGTTTTCTGGTAGTTTATTATATTCTGGGGTCTCTTCAGAACGTGTCACCTCCTCCTCTGTGGATATGCCAAAATCTTTGCCTTCTGGCCAGTTCGTGATCACCTCCAAGATTCCTGGGCGACTGGGATTTCCTATTCAGGCCCGTTGTGTGATCAGTGCGACCCACTTACTCCACGTAGCATCAGTTGCATGATGTGTAGAGGGGACCCTCCCTTTGAACATCCAGCCCAGCACCGGCAGTCGGGGTGCCAGGAGGAGCTGTGTTTCAGTACCAACCACTTCCGAAGCAGCTCGAATCCCTTCATATGTGTCCTGGTTTCGGCTGGGATAGGGTTAAATTTCTTCCTAGTGCTGTGTTTTGGATTTAGTATGAGGAGAATGTTGATAACACACTGATGTTTTCAGTTGTTGCTAAGTGCCCTCCTAGTCCAAGGACAGCTCCCGTGCCTACTGACTGAGCTAGGTACACAAGATGGGAGGGAACATAATCAGGACAGCCAGCCAGCTGGCCAATGGGGTATTCCATACCATGTGATGTCATGCTCAGTATATGAATGGTAGGCGTGATCCAGGAAGTAGCAATCGCTACTTGGTTATCGGTCAGCGCGGATGGTGAGCAATTGCATTGTGCATCACTCATTTTGTATATTTTATCATTATCATTATTATTTTCCCTTTTTTCCCTGTTCTATTAAACTGTCTTTATCTGAACCCACGATTTTTTCTCACTCTTACCCTTCCGATTCTCTCCCCGTCCCGCTGGGGGTGGGGGGAGTGAGTGAGCGGCTGCGTGGTATTTGGCTGCCTGCCAGATATATATGCTGCCAATATCTCCTTCTCATTTGGAGTGTAGCGGGCCTCGGATCCTATGTATCCCTGACTCCAGAACCCCAGGGGTCGACCTCGAGTCTCCCCTGGTGCTTTCTGCCAGAGGCTCCAGGTAGGGCCATTCTCCCCGGCTGCGGTGTAGAGCACATTCTTTACATCTTGTCCTGCCCGGACTGGCCCAAGGGCTACTGCATGAACTATCTCCTGTTTAATTTGTTCAAAGGATTGTTGTTGCTCAGGGCACCATTTGAAGTCGTTCTTCTTCCTGGTCGCTTGATAAAGAGGGCTTACGATCTGACTGTAATTTGGAATATGCATTCTCCGAAAGCCCACAACGCCTAAGAAAGCTTGTGTTTCCTTTTTGCTAGTTGGTGGGGACATGGCTGTTATTTTATTGATCACGTCTGTTGGGATCTGATGACATCCATCTTGCCATTTTATTCTTAAAAACTGGATCTCCTGTGCAGGTCCCTTGACCTTACTTTGTTTTATGGCAAAACCAGATTTCAGAAGGATTTGAATTATTTTCTTTCCTTTCTCAAAAACTTCTTCTGCTGTGTTGCCCCACACGATGATGTCATCAATGTATTGCAGGTGTTCTGGAGCCTCACCCTGTTCCAGTGTGGTGTGGATCAGTCCATGGCAAATGGTAGGGCTGTGTTTCCACCCCTGGGGCAGTCAGTTCCAGGTGTACTGGACGCCCCTCCAAGTGAAAGCAAACTGTGGCCTGCACTCTGCCGCCAAAGGGATTGAGAAGAACGCATTAGTGATATCAGTTGTGGCGTACCACTTGGCTGCCTTTGACTCCAGTTCGTATTGGAGTTCTAGCATGTTTGGCACTCAGTGGCGGCATGACTTAGTTCAGGCTACAATAGTCTACTGTTAGTCTCCACTCTTCATTGGACTTTGGCACTGGCCATATGGGACTGTTAAAGGGTGAGCGAGTCCTGCTGATCACTCCTTGGCTCTCCAGTCGACGAATCAGCTTATGGATGGGAATCAGGGAATCTCCGTTGGTACAATGTTGCTGCCAGTGCACTGTTGTGGTAGTGATTGGTACCTTTTGTTCTTCAATCCTTAGCAACCCCACAACAGAAGGGTCCTCCGATAGACCAGGCAAGGTAGACAGCTGTTTAATTTCCTCCATCTCCAGGACAGCTATACCAAAAGCCCACCGATACTCTTTTGGGTCCTTGAAATATCCTCTCTTGAGGTAGTCTATGCCAAGGATGCACGGAGCCTCTGGGCCAGTCACAATGGGGTGCTTCTGCTACTCATTCCCGGTTAGGCTCACTTCGGCCTCCAATACAGTTAACTCTTGGGATCTCCCTGTCACTCCAGAAATACAGATGGGTTCTGCCCCTTTATAGTTTGATGGCATCAGGGTACACTGTGCACCGGTGTCTACGAGAGCCTTATACTCCTGTGGCTCTGATGTGCCAGGCCATCGAATCCACATAGTCCAGTAAACCCGATTGTCCCTTTCCTCCACCTGGCTCTAGTTCTGGTCATAGTATCCATCTCTCACTTCTTGCAAATGTGAGTCAAGAATTTCTTCATTGCAATTACAATCCAAAGTAAGGTCAGCCCTTCTACTCTGTCTGGGGAACTGTTCACTGGAAACTGGACCATCATGAGACAGGTTTTTCCTGACAACTGGAGCAGCATTTTTCCTGGGAGAACCCCCTTGTGTGATTGTTTTTCCTTGCAACTCACATACACGTGCCTCTAGGATGAAGGTAGGTTTTCCATCCCACTGCCTCATGTCCCTTCCATGGTCATGCAGGTAAAACCATAGTGTGCCCCGTGGTGTGTACGTTCTATATCCTCTCTCTTGAGCAGAAGAACACTGACTCCTAATGGCTGAGATACTGGTCTGTACAGGTGGAGATTAGGACATATCCTCTTTGAATTGCTGGACCTCCCGGGACAGTTTCTCCACAGCCGAGACAAGGGAGGAGGACACAGTTTCTTTGTATTCCCGAAGTCTGCTAACCACCTCATACACCGTTGGTGCTTCTTCTCTTTCCAGCACAGTACTGCCAACGAACTGGCATACGATGCTGGTGCGCTCTGTACCAACTTCCGCCACATGGGTCGCATGCACTGGACGTCATCTGGATCTTTGGGCGTTTGGTCATTGTCCAGGTCACCATAAACCGCCTCCAGCACGGCTAATTCTCTCAGGTACTGGATACCTCTCTCCAGAGTGGTCCATTTGCCTAGGCGATATATAACATCTTCCTTGAAGGGATACCTTTCCTTTACACCTGACAGCAGTCGCCTCCAGAGGCTGAGGACCTGTGTCCCTTTTCCAATCGCTTTGTCAATGCCCCTTTCCCTAGCAAGGGGTCCCAGCTGTTTGGTTTCCTTCCCCTCTAATTCCAGGCTACTGGCCCCATTATCCCAGCATCGGAGCAGCCAGGTAACAATGTGCTCGCCTGGATGACGGCTGAAATCTTTCCACATATCTCGCAACTCATTCAGGGATAGGGATCGGGTGGTTTCTGTCTCCTTTATGATTTCTTCCTCTTCCTCTTGCCTTCCTCGTGATGGCCCTGCTTTTCCATCATCCCTTTCTAAACGACCTGACTTCCGCCTCAAAGATTTCTTCTTCTGTACAGGGGGGACGGATACCAGCAAGGGTTGGTCCTCTGGTTCAGCTGTAGTGCCTGTTGCTGCGGTTTGGGTAGCTGCAGTGCCTGTCGCGGGGGTTGGAGTAACTGTAGTGACTGTTGCCAGGGTTTGAGTGGCTGCAGTGCCTGTGACGGGGGTTGGAGTACCCGTGGTGTTTGTTGCTGAGGTTTGAGTAGTCATAGTGCCTGTCGCAGGGGTTGGAGAAGATACAGTACCTGTCGTGGGGGTTTGAGTAGCCACCATGTCTGTTGCTTGGGTTGATCTCTGGACAGTATTCCTGAATAGTTGTTTAACCCTAAACAAGACCTGAACCACATTCAGGAGACGTAGCAATATGAACATGCTCTTTTGAACATCCCAAAGATATCCAAAATTCTCAGGGAATATTGTGGACATCTTCATGAAGAGGATAGAAGAAAAAGGAGTTTCTGAAGATATTGAAGGGAAGGTGGACAACTGGGAGAACGTGTCCCATCCTGTCTCCCCCCTAAATTCATTCTCCGAAGTGAAGAGGTAAAAAGTGTAATTATTAATATTTTCCAAAAGATAACTCCCGAAGAACAGGAATGATGGCAGTGCTGAGTACAGGTTCGTGACGAATAATTTTATCATAACATAAACCAGTGTGACACAGTATAGCAAAGCAATGACCTTAATCTATTTCCCAAAGATGACCAACCCCACATAAAAACTGATGATCAGCAGTATAGGTAGCCAGTAAGGTGCTATATACCACAACTGCAAGAACAGATCCAACAACTCTGAGAGCAAATAAACCAACATTGTGACCAGCGACTACTAAACTGATATAATGAATGCTTATAACAAATTTGTTTTAAACCGTTTGGGTCAGATGTGTCGTTATCTCAAACCTTCGAGCCCCATGTCGGGCGCCAAAAAGGACTGTCGTGGTTTAACCTGTCAGGCAGCCAAACACCACGCAGCCGCTAGCTCACTCCCCCCACCCTGCAGTGGGATGGGAAGAGAATCGGAGGGGTAAGAGTGAGAAAAACTCGTGGGTTGAGATAAAGACAGTTTAATAGAACAGAAAAGGGAAAATAATAATAATAATAATAATAGAATATACAAAATGAGTGATGCACAATGCAATTGCTCACCACCTGCGCTGATCGATAACCAAGTAGTGATTGCTACTTCCTGGATCATGCCTACCATTCATATACTGAGGATGATGTCACATGGTATGGAATATCCTGTTGACCAGCTGGGCTAGCTCTCCTGATTATGTTCCCTCCCATCTTGTGCACCTAGCTCAGTCACATACATATTTGCATATTTATTCATAAACTGAATTTCTCATGTTCACAAATGTTGGAAACACAGTTACCTGAATAACTTCTGCTCAGTTTTTTTGTGCGTGGGGATTGTGCGTGGGGAATGTGATTCATTTACATACTCTTATTGTTTTTGAATATCAATACAAAACCAAATTATTCTTTTTCAATAAATAAGTGTATGTGTGAGACTGTCTTGTTCATTTATTCCCCCTCTACATTACAACAGCATGACTGGAAAACTGAAGAATGTTGTAAAATCTGCATCTGCTCCAAGTTTTCTTTAGTCTACTAATGGTCTTTAAATGCTTAGCGTAAACCTTTTTTCTAGCCTTCCTTTCCTACATGGTTTGGTCACGGGTGAAGTCATGGAGTTAAACTGAAAAAGAAATCATCCCTATAAAGGGCTGGGCCTGCTTTCTAAACTTGAGAGCAGGCCAGTCTTTAATAGCTTCCATCTGTCTGAGCTCTGACTTAATGCTTCCCAATTTATTGCACAGATAAACTGTTTCTGCAATCTTCACTTTACACTTTAGACCTTTACACGCAGGGGAATCAAACTACATATCCACAGGCAATATTCACTGTAGTATTCCTACTACTGAGCATCTGAGGTTGCAGCCTTGATAATGTTTTTAATTTTGTTTTTCTTGGGAGTAATTTTATACTTAAGGAAAAAATATGCAAAATAAAAATAATTCCTCATGTAGGCTCATGCTGATATCCAACTGAATCATCCACAGGTTATGATCCTTTCCAATCACTTTAACTATCTGTGCTAAAGGAATAAGAAGAAAAAGCATTAGTTAAGACAAACAAAGTGCAAGGATTGATAAGACATGTGGAGAATAGATTTCTTAGATTTGGTTGTGACTTCCAGAGGTCATGTATTCTAGCTAACACAGACAGTTGCATTTTGAGTCCCAAGCTTGACCAATGTGTCATGCGTAACTCACCATTCAGTAACACAGACATCTCAGGGAACAGAAAACAATGTTGATATTTTACAGTAACTGTCCACTTTATTTTTCTTTCAGAGCTCTATTATTATTAGCTTCAAATGTTTTTGGATGGTTTCAGTAAGTTAACTCCTTTTTACAGATCTATAACATCTGTATACATTATGCTTTATGATGCACAGACTCTCTCTCCATTTTCAGCCAGTGCCTCTCCTAATCTCCTCACTTTCCTATGGCTTTCTTTGTTCCATTTCTATTTTTCAAGGAACATAGGCCTTAAAGCAAAATTGTCAATCAACTGACCTTAATTGTCTGCTATTGTGAGCAACTACACCATAAAATCCCCATTTAATGTCAAACCTAAATTTACACTTGACCAGTTTATACCTATTTATCCCTATTAGTATTTAAAATTATTGCTTTTATCTTAATATTTTCTCCTTGTATTTACAGGGACTAATCATATCTGCTATTAACTTCCATTTAGCTAAGCGAAAAACCCCACATACTTCCTTAAGGCACAGTGCCATGACATCTTAAACCAGTCTAATTTGGGATTACCTTTTCTGCCTGTTCCTCCAGCCTCAGTCATGTGTGCAGTGAGTAGTAACTAGCTTTCATGCTGTCATACACTAAGCCAGTTCAGGGAACTAATTTGAAAGAAAACTAAATATAAAAAACAAATAAAAATTGTTCTTGGGAATTTTTTCTATCTTTTGTGAAGTTTTCTTTTCTTAGTTCTGTCCCTTGAGCTGCATTATCAATAGGTACACATGTATTTCTTTTAGCTCAAGCAGGTCAGAGGGCCAGAAACAATTGTTTCAAGGTGCAGATTATGGAATTTCCAGTTTAGATCACATCATGTGCCATAAAACCATACCTTAGGTGTCTAGGAAGTTATATTCCCAAATAATCTAGAGCTTTTCAAGTAACTGATTTCAACTGCTCTTGTATTCTGTTGTTAGAATATTCTAACAACAGAATATGTCTGTCTTCAAAATCACAATAGAAAGTATATCTCTCAGGCAAAGAAATTTTATTGGTGATAACATTCTAACAGAGGTGATTGAGGAGCCAACAAGGGCAGGTGCTCTGTTGCACCTTATTCTTATGAAGAAGGAAGAATTATTTGGGGAGGTGAAGGTCAGGGGCAGCTTTGGCTGTAGTGACCATGCAATGTTAGAATTCAGGATCCTAAGAGGTGGAAACAGGGCAAAAATGAGAATCCTGAGCCTGGACTTCAAGAGAGTAGCTTTTGGCCTTTCCAAGAACCCGCTAAAAATGATCCCCTGGAGATGGTCCTTGAGTGAAGAGGAGTCCAGGATACCTGGTTGATTTTCAAGAATCACCTCCTCCAAACTCCAAAACAGTGCAGTTTCACATGCAGGAAGTCAAGCAAAGGTGGTCAGAGGTCTGCATGGATGACGAACAAAGCGCTAACTAAACTGAAACAGAAAGAGGAAGCATACATGAGGTGGAAGCAGAATCAGGTGACCTCAGAGAAATGCAGAGACACTGTTTGAGCATGAAGGGATCAGTTTAGGAAAGCCAAAGCCCACCTGGAGTTGAATCTGGCAAGGGGTGTGAAGAGCAACAGGTGCATGAGCAGCAGAAAGAAAGCAAGGATAAATGTGGGCCTGCTGCTAAATGTGGCAAGGAACCTGGTGTCAAAGGACATGCAAAAGGCTGAGATGCTCAATGTCTTTTTCACCTTGATCTTTACTTACCTGAATTGCTTTCAGGTATCCCAGTCCCCTGCATCCTGTGGGAAGTTCTGGAGCAAAAAAGAATTACTCCCAGTGGAGGAGGATCAGGTTAGAGAACATTTAAACGAATCGGGCATATACTAGTCCATGGGCCCTGACAGGTTACACCTATGAGGTAGATGACTCATGTCATTGTAAGTCCACTGTCCTAGTTTCAGCTGGGATAGAGTTAATTTTCTTCTTAGTAGTTGGTATAGTGCTGTGTTTTGGATCTAGTCTGAGAAGAAAGTTGATAACACACTGATGTTTTAGCTGTTGCTAAGTAGTGTTTCCATAGTCAAGGACTTTTCAGCTTCCCATGTTCTGCCAGGTGCACAAGAAGCTGGGAGGGATCACAGCCAGGACAGCTAACCCAAACTGGCCAACAGGGTATTCCATACCATGTTACATCATGCTCAGTATATAAACTAGGAGGCGTGGTCCCAGAAGCAGCGATCACTGCTCAGGGACTGGCTGGGCATCGGTCAGTGGGTGGCGAGCAATTACATCGTGCATCACTTGCTTTGTATATTTGTATATTGTATTATTATTTTTATTATTTCTACTACTATTTTACTTGATTTTATTTCAATTATTAAACTGTTTTTATCTCAACCCACGAGTTTTCTCACTTTTACCCTGCCGATTCTCTGCCCCATCCCACTGGAGGTGGGGGGAGTGAGCGAGTCGCTGTGTGGTGTTTAGTTGCTGGCTAGGGTTAAACCACGACAGTCACCCTTGGTTATCTTTGATGGGTCAAGGTCATTGGAGGTGATTGGAGACTGGAAGAAACCAAAAGTCACTTCTGTGTTCGAGAGAGGCAAGAAGAAGGATCCAGGGATCTACAAGCTGGCTAGCTTCACCTTGATCCCTAGGAAGGTGATGGAGCAAATCATCCTGGAAACCATTTCCAAGTACGTGAAGGTCAAGAGGGTGATGAGGAGTAGTCAACATGGACTTTCAAAGGGGAAAACATACTGGATCAGCCTGATAGCCTTCTAAAATGAGATGACTAACTCAGTGGGCAAGACACCAGTGAATTTTGTTTATTTTGAGTTCTGCCATAACATCCTCATAGACAAACTAATAAAGAATGGACTAGATACGTTGATAATGAAGGTGAAAACTGGCTAATCTGCTGGGTTTAGGGCGTTTTGGTCAGTGGCACAAAGTTCAATTCAAGGCCAGTCATTAATCATTTGCTCCAGGAGTTGACACAGGCCAATACTGTTTAACATCATCATTAATGAAGTGAATGATGGGACAGAGTGTGCACCCTCAGAAAATTTGCAGATACTACGAAACTGGGAGGAGTGGTTGATAGACCAGGTGGTTGTACTGCCATTCAGTGGGACCTCAATAGGCTGAGAAAATGGGTCAACATGTATCAGGAAGTAGCAAGGGCTGGCAGCTCCCTACAGGATAACAAAGTGGTAGCCCGGAGCAATAACATGACTGGCAAGGCAGAAGCCTCACCAGACCAGGCTCTGTCCCGCTGTGCCTGATGAGAAGAGCAGGGCAGACACAGAGATGGTAGGCAGGTTCAGCCAAAAGTCTAGATCATCAGGCAATTTTGTGGTAAGGAGGTAAACATGATGTCAAGTCAGAAAGTCATTCCAGAGGTAAGAACCTGGTCTTGTGTGGATAACCAGGATCAGACACAGTCCAGCGATCACCAGACAGGTCCATAATGATGACACAGGTTCGAGGTTTAGCTGGGAATTCAGTCCACAGGTCAGGTTCTGAACAAACAGGGTCCATGATCAGGAAAGGCATGGTTTTCTGGAGATGAGCACTTTTACAACATATCTCAGGGAGGAATTTGGTGTCGAGGGCTGAGATTAAATGGGACTTCTGGATCTATGGACAGAAGGTGGAGGTAGAGGAATGAGGTGAGGTTGTTAAGGAAGATTTAGGCCTAACATTTGTGCCTTCAAGACAATGAAAACAGGAACTTCATGAAGTTTAACAAGGGGAAATGCAAAGTCCTCTACTTGAGGAAGAAAACCTCTTTACCAGTACAGGCTGGGGGCTTACCAGCTGAAAAACGGCTTGACAGAAAAGGTTGTGGAGGTCCTGGTAGACAACAAGTTGACTATGGGCCACCAGTGCACCCTTGCAGAAAAAAAAGGCCAACAGCTTTCTGGGCTGTGTAAGGAAGAACATGACCAGCAGGTGAAGCTCTTCTATCATCAGCACTGGTGAGACACATCTGGAGTTCTGGGTCCAGTTTTAGGCTTGCAATAAAACAGAGATGTGGACATACCACAGCAAGTCCATAGAAAGACCACGAAGACAATTAAGGGTTTGGAATCTAACATATGAGGAGAGGCTGAGAGAGCTGGGACTGTTCAGGTGGGAGAAAAGAAGGCTCGGGGGGATCTTATCAATGTGTATAAATACTTGATGGGGGGAATAAAGAAGATGAAGTCAGACTCTTCTCAGTGGTATCCAGTGACAGGATGTATTGGGTTTACATGGCAAGGTTTTGGTAGTGGAGAGGGCTGCAGAGGTGGCTTCTGTGAGAAGACACCACAAGCTGCCCCCAGGTGGACAGAGATGGTTTCAGCTGGCTCCAAGATGGATCTGCTGCTGGCCAAAGCTGAGCCAATCAGTGATGTTGATAACGTCTCTGTGATAACATATTTAAGAAAGGGTAAAAAACACCACAGAGCTGAGAGAGAGGAGCGAGAAAATGTGAGAGAAACAGTCCTGCCAATACCAAAGTCAGTGAAGAAAGAGGGGGAGGAGGTGCTTCAGGCACTGCAGCAGAGATTCCGCTGAAACCCATGGAGGACCACAGTGAAGGAGATATCCACATTGCAGCCCGTAAAGGACCCCATGCAGGAGAAGGTGGATATGCCCTGAAGGAAGCTGTAGCCTGTGGAGAGCACATGCTGGAACAGGCTCCTAGCAGGAACCATGTTCTGTGGAGAAGAGCCCACGCAGGAGCATATTTTCTGGCAGACTTGTGATCCGTAGGGGATCCATGCTGGAGCAGTCCATTCCTGAAGGACTGCACCCTGTGCAAATGACCCACGCTGGAGCAGTTCTTGAAGGACTGCAGCCCATGGGAGGGACCCACATGGAGAAATTTGTGAAGGACTGTATCCCATGAAAGGGACCCCACACTGCAGCAGGGCAAGAATGTGAAGAGGAAGGAGCAGCAGGGATGAAGTGTTGTGAATTGACCGCAGTTCCCATTCCCCATCCCCCTGTGCTGCTTGAGGGGATGAGGTAGAAGAGTTGGAAGTGAAGCTGAGCTTGGGAAGAAGGGAGGGGTGGGGGTAAGGTGTTTTTAGTTTGTTTTATTTCTCAATCTCCTACTCTGTTACAAGTAATTGGCAATACATTAAATTAATTTCCCCAAGTCAAGTCTATTTTGCCCTTGATGATACTTGGGTAAGTAATCTCCCTGTCCTTATTTCAACCCACAATTTTTTCCCTGTATTTTCTTCCCCTGTCCTGTTGATGGAGGGGGAGTAATAGAGCACCTTGATGGGCACCTTGTGGTCAGCCAAGGTCAACCCACCACACAGGACAAGAGTCAATGGTACAAAATTTCATGTAAGCATGAGAAAATGTTTTTTACTGTGAAGGTAATCAAACTGTGGAGCAGGTTTCCCAGAGATGTGGATTTTCCATCCTTGGAGATATCAAAAACCCAAACGGACACTTTCCTGACCAATCTGCTCTACCTGACCCTGCTACATGGACTGGATGATCTCAGGAGTTCCCTTCTGGCCTCAGCTATCTTATGATTCTGTAAAAAACTTGTAAGCTGGCTTTTTTTTTTCCTATTGCTGATTTGTAACTATTTTAAATTTTGTGATATAGGGGAAAAATATTTTCAGTCACAGAGATATTTTTCCAGTGTGAAGTGTAATTTTCTTTCAAAATTCCTGTGCATAGAAGATTTTTCACGTTGATTCCCTAAATTAGAAGAAAATGGATATTCTAGGGGAATTTTTTTTTTGTTTTATTAAAAAAAAAACAATCTGATGAGAATGACCATCATTTCAGAAATGTAACGCATTAATTAAGAAAACAAAGAAGCAAATACATATTCAGGACTGAAAAACCTAATTCTTTTTCTTAACCTATACTTCTGCTAAGATGGAAATGCATTTCTTCAGAAAAAACATATTTACATATTTCTTTATATGAACATACATACTAATTATAATTTTAAAATTATATAACCTTCTCTGTCACAGAAAATTATGAAAAATTCCTAAATGTATTCAGACACATGGCCGGTAAATGTTCAGTATGTCTATCCTCATGCCTAACAATCAGCGTTACTGAGCTAACATCTATTCCCATATCTAGTGTTTTTAATGACTTAGCAGAGAAGAGTATTTGAGAAATCTCAAGATACAGTTATTTTTGACCTGTGGAAACAAATAATTGTCACTTTTTCAAAAGTGATATATCAGTCGTTTTTATGAACTCATACTTCAGAGACTGACAATCCAACAGCACTGACTTAAGATTTTGAATAAACTTTGATATTTTCTGTGTATCATCTAAAGTAAAGATGATAATTCAGTCCCACTGTGGAGTTATCTTTTTATTCCAGAAAGTCTGATTTTATTTAAAAATTATTTATTTTATTATAAATTAATTTAATTATTAATTTAATTTAGGTAGTACTTTTCTTCTTTTCTTATTGCTATACAAGCAACAAAATCCTTCTTATCTACACTCTTCAGAGAAACTCATATTGCTGACATTTTTAATTGAAATTTAAATGCTAAATTAATCTGCTGCTTTTTATACTCGTGTATGCGTGTGTGTGGATGCCAGGTGCCCACCAAAGCTGCTCTATCGCACCCCTTTCTCAGCTGGACAAGAGAGAGAAAAAAAAACAATGAAAGCTCGTGGGTTGAGATAAGGACAGGGAGATCACTCAGAAATTACCATCATGGGCAAAAAAAGACTCAACTCAGGGAAATTAGTTTAATTTATTGCTAATCAAATCAGAGTAGAATAATGAGAAATAAAGGCAAATTTTAAAACACCCTCCCCCCACGCCTCCCTTCTTCCCGGGCTCAACCTCAATCCCGAGTTCTCTACCTCCTCCCTCCCAGCAGCGCAGGGGGACGGGGAACGGGAGTTGCGATCGGTTCATCACACGTTGTCTCTGCCGCTCCTTCCTCTTCAGGGGGAGGACTCCTCACACTCTTCCTCTGCTCCAGTGTGGGGTCCCTCCCACGGGAGACAATCCTCCATGAACTTCTCCAACGTGAGTCCTTCCCAAGGGCTGCAGTTCTTCACGAACTGCTCCAGCGTGGGTACTTTTCACTTGTCCTTTCCACAGGGTACAGTCCTTCAGGAACAGACTGCTCCAGGGTGGGTCCCCAAAGGGATCACAAGTCCTGCCAGCAAACCTGCTCCAGTGTGGGCTCCTCTCTCCACGGGGTCACAGGTCCTGCCAGGAGCCTGCTCCAGCATGGGCTTCCCACAGGGTCACAGCCTCCTTCAGGCACATCCACCTGCTCTGGCGTGGGGTCCACCATGGGCTGCAGGTGGACATCTGCTCCACTGTTAACCTCCATGGGCTGCAAGAGGACAGCCTGCCTCACCATGGTCTTCACCATGGGCTGCAGAGGAATCTCTGCTCTGGTGCCTGGAGCACCTCCTCCCTCTCCTTCTTCACTGACCTTGGTGTCTGCGGAGTTGTTTCTTTCACTTATTCTCACTCCTGTCTTCCGGCTGCTGTTGCACAGCAGTTCTTTCTCCTTCTTAAATATGTTATCAGAAAGGCGCTACCAGTGTCGCTAATGGGCTCAGCCTTGGCCAGCGGTGGGTCCGTCTTGGAGCTGGCTGGCATTGGCTCTATAGGACATGGGGGAAGCTTCTAGCAGCTTCTCACAGAAGGCACCCCTGCAGCCCCCCCTCTACCAAAACCTTGCCACACAAACCCAATACATAATAATTTTATTTTAATTTAATTCTTCTGTTCTCCTATTAGAAGCTCCTGAATAACTTCTCCATCATAGAGTTCTTCTCTCTATAGAGTTCTGGGGTATATTTACAAATATTGGATTATTAAAGAGAAGTTCATAGCTGTTGCTGTTTCCTGTCATGCTTAGTAGAATTAAATAATATAGATTGAGTGAGCATCCGGAAGTCTTGGATTTGAGTCTACATTTTTTTTTAAAGTTAATGCAGACCTGTGTTCCATTTGTTTTGTCAGCTGACATAATGCTTTCATTTTCCCATCTGCCCCCTGGTTGATTCAATTTTTCTAAAACAAGATCTGGGTTTCTTTACTGGGTATTAAACTACATGCTGATTAGGGATTAGGACTATTTTCCAGTGATTTTAACACTTATCTGTGAAAGAGAATTTATACTGTCAGCTTTTGCTCTTTTTGACAAACTTATTGAGATGAAATCGTTAAGTGTGTGGGCAATTGACTATTTTGTTTTACACTATCTAGCACAATGGAGACAATGTTAATTGGGGTCTTGCTAGTCTTTAATCTCTCAAAGCAAATTTAATGTCAACACATTGAAATTGAGCCTATAAACATAAATATAAATCCTCAGCAACTATGTCTTCATTTCATGTCACATAAAGATGTTAAGTTAGCACTCCAAATAGCTTTCAACAAGGAAAAAAACACCTTCACGATGATTCACTTGAAAGACCTCTGTCAACAGGCAGTATGAATGACTGCACCAGGTTTGGCTCCACTGCAATCCTTCAAAATCACACCAGTGAACTTAACTCTGCTCAAGTACTCCTCAAGTACTCCCAGATACCATCATCATATGTCCCAATACATTCAATGCATATTAGTTTTTTCCATACACGTGCAGAAAAGTGTTTTCAATGAAAACAACATGTTGAGGGATGCAGTAAAATCTTTGTATTATTTCATAACTTTGAAATAAAAGAAACACACACAAAAATGTCTGAAGGCCAGAGAAGTATCACATGCAGTCCAGAAAAGAACCAGAATCAAGTGCATGGAGGGTGGATGTGGCCTTTCTGCTAAAAAAAAATCAGTCTTTAGCAGTGTGGATATTAGTCACTGCATAGTTTTGCCTCAAGGTAAAGGATCAGTCTGTGGACTAGTAAATACTAAGCCCACACTACTGTAAATAGCCTGCTTCCAGTCACAAAACAAATGTGGGCCAGCTAGATATATCCATAGATGGATATGTATAACCATATCCGTATACTGTCAAATTTCTCATCTACTTAAGATGGACTCTGAAAAACACCATACAAAAACCTCCTGTGTAAATTAGGTATCCAAATATCACTGTAACAGGAAAACAAAAATGGATAACAGAGGAGGCCACAAATACTAGTTTTTCACAAAAAGCAAACAGAAAAAGCAGGTGCTTGAGAACTATGCACAGCAGAAACCACAGTTATCACTATCACGAAACAATACGTTCAAGTCAGCAGATTTGAAGAAGTCTATAGACTAAATAATAAACATCTGTATCTAAGATATGCACACAAGACAGATGTCAGATAGGAAACTAAGCCACACTCTGTGAGATACTGATTCATGTGATATCCATATATTCATGAATAGAAGCAGCCAGTGAATCCAGTATAAAAAATAGATCCAGGGAGTTTAAACACAACAGGAGGTTCAAAATAAATTTGGAAGACTGAATTGAAGCAGCAGGAGGCAATAAGTATACCTGGTAAGCACAGCAGAAAACAGTACTAAACAATGAAACTTAAGTAAAGCTTATAAAAATTGTAATAAAACATCCTTAAACAGGTGTTCAGAAAACCTATGGAGAGTTAAAAAGGAAAAAAAAAAAATCAAACAACAGCAACAGCTCTGAAAGACACAAATGTAAATGTTAGTGTATAAAAATCCTGGCCATCAGGAAAAGATGATAATATAGTTTTAATGTTTCACATAAGAATTGCTAATAGAAACTTCACCTCACAGAACCCCAGCTTAAAAATAAATTGTTTCATACATAAGAACTTAAAAAATACTGTAAATTTGTCACAACTATTGAAGAAAGAATAACTACTTAAAAAACAGCATTTTTTAAATTAATTTAAAAATATTTTTTCAAATAATATTAATGATTATAATCTCTTGTTAAAACAATGTAAATAAATTGATACAAATTCACAGAGGTAACAACAATTCTCTATAATACCATGATTCATATTTACATATCTAAATATCCGTACCTAGATGAAAAATTTGCCCTCTCCATCATTTCTATGATTGTGTAGTGAGTATATTCAGCAATGCACTCCTGAAAATTCAATTAAGAAAAAAGATAAATAGCATAACAGAACCATAAAATATGTGCTTGGGATACAATTTATATCCTCTCCTCTTCCACACAATTCAACACATACGCCGTATCACAAATGATGATAAAAATTATATAACTAGTTTCTACACACTCCTTAAACTTGCATATTGAAGCATGTGGGAGTTTTCATAAATCTTGAACTTGTGTTTATACCGTATAGACTATCTACTTAGATGTGGTACATTATTCTAATTCTAATTTAATTACTTTCAGTTTAGTGATGGATATATAATTTAAATGAAGCTTTTGGAGGGGTTTATCAGTAATAATTAGTGCTGTTTTCCTCCCCAGAAAGGCTTTACATTGTCATTTTCCCATCATCATGGTGAAACTGAGAAGATGTGTGATGAGTTGTAAAGTTGAGAGGTGAATAAATAGGAATGTTTACATTCAAACTATATTCACTTTAAAGGTCCTTCAAATTCCAAGAAGTCCCTGCATAATTCTATTTCAGTGGTGTTTCAACTTTTCTGAGTTTCTGTAATATTATCCTGAAACAAGATAATAGAAGTAATTGAATAAGGAATAGATATTTTCACTGTGACTCTAGAGTACAAAATGCCTACATATTTCATCGTTCTCTCTCTCACCCAGTCTCTTTCACCTTCTTTGTCCCTGTATGTGTGGATTGGCAATCATCAAATAAGTCTACTATCTTGTAAATGACTGGCTGCTGAAGGGAAGGTTTACTTCATGATTTTCCATCACTTTAAAATTCTAATGATGCCCTGAAATTTCAGAAGCTAGAATTCAGCTTTCAAATGAGTGGCCAGCATGAATGGGTTATGCTGGTCACTAACTAACCTCTTGAAAGCAAAGAAAGGTAGTGCTAGTAGATTATACTATTTAGATGGGAGGTGATTATTTCATTCAAAAAATACAAAGGCAGGCCCTGGGAAAGAGAGCATAACACATGTGTTCAGGATTCCATAGTAAGTGGACAATATCAGGACATCTCTGGAAGGACTTCATGGCCAGTTTCTGTACTAAACAAGACTTACATGGTGATAGGATACACAGGGATGCTTGAAGTTTAAGAATTTTCAGCAGATAAATCTCAACGTATGCCTAAAACAATTTAGGCATAAAGACTTTAAATATGATTAAAAAGGCATAAAAATGAGACACATCTAAGTCTTTAGAAGTGTTCAAAACACTGTGGAATATAACAAGAGAATCTGAAGAAAACTCATTAACAAAATAAGGTCTGACATGAAAGCTGAACAAAAAGTAAAAGAAAAAATAATCACAAAGGCATTGCTTACAGTTCTTGCTATTTGCTGTGTCCTGAGAGAACTGAATGAACATGGAAATTTTTTGGCAGTGATAGGTTTGTCATCATTTGGAAAAAAAAATGCAGAGGAGACTTGAAATACACAGCATACTTTTATAAGTTCTTTACACAGCTAGTCTTTTGCTAAATGTTGAGACTTTAAAACTGTTAGAAAACTATTTCTTTGCTTCATTGCAGCCATATACATAGCATAAAACAAACAAAAATAAATGTTAACAGTAATGTTCTTAGTTTTATATTTCCAGAAAAGCGCCTATTCAATCCTACCAGGTTTACAATATTGCTCTCATTTGTGTCAAATTTAATGACACATTTGGGACCAAAGTATCTTTTGGAATGTACATAACCTCAACTAATAGAAACATTTCCATTCATGTATGATCTTTTACTATCTTAGTTGTTATTTTCCACTTGTCTTGCTCAACATAGATATATTTCAAATACAATTGAATATAGTAGTTTTATCTTTTTACTTGCTTGTGACAAGTACCCAATATAGAACTCAACAGTAAAGAATATTTTCCTGAAAATGATGTCAGCTACTTCCATGCTGCCAGAAATTTGCAGGAAACTTAAAAATATTATAAAAGAAATTGTGATGATGATCTTAAGCACTTACCAATAATTAATCTTGTTCCAATTCTTCCAGACCAAGAAATTTTTGGGGTTTTTTTTTGAGCATCTGACTAATGATCAGGTGTTCACTACAGAAAAACAAAGCCAGACTCATGTTAATGACACTAATCAGGTTATTGAAGGGATTGAATCTTTAGACATTTTTTGAAGGTGTTTCATATTTTGTTTAATCCTTATGTTCATAAAATAAAGCAATAGAGAGCTGGTAATGCAATTTCTTCTGAGATGTGGAAGTAGGTGGTCTTTTTAGCTTGGCAAGTTCTTTTTAAAACTGGTAGAAAAAGTGAGCCAGAGACCATCTCCTGAAATAGAGATTGATTTAAAAACCTTGATTTGGAAATCAAAGTAGAGAATACAACTGAGATGTTATAGCCCATTTTCCTTCCACTATTTTTGTGAAAGGATGGGAGGAAATTATTGCTGCTCATATAGTCTACTTATTCTCTATTCAAACTATGTGATGCACTTTTGCCCCCATTTTGAGAATCTAAAGTTGCAGATATACAGCTTCAATTACTGTAAGTATCTGTGCTGGTTTGGGCTGGGATAGAGTTAATTTTCTTCACAGTAGCTAATATGGGGCTATTTTTTGGATTTGTGATGAAAACACTGTTGATAACACAGGGATGTTTTCGTTATTGCTGAGCAGTGCTTACAGAGTCAAGGCCTTTTCTGCTTCTCACACCACTCCACCAGCGAGCAGGCTGGGGGTGCACAAGAAGTTGGGAGGGGACACAGCTGGGACAGCTGACCCCAACTGACCAAAGGGATATTCTATACCATATGACATCATGCTCAGCAATATAAGGCTGGGGAAAGAAGAAGGAAGCAGGGGACGTTCAGAGCTATGGCATTTGTCTTCCCAAGTAACCGTTATGCGTGATGGAGCCCTGCTTTCCGATTCTCTCCCCCATCCCACTGTGGGGGAGTGAGCGAGCAGCTGTGTGGTGCTTAGTTGCTGACTGAGGTTAAGCCACGACAGTATCAGATACCACCAGAACAGCCTTTTTGAATATGTCTGTGAAGAGCCTCAGAAAGTAAGATCTAGACTAATGCTGTTTGACCTGTTCCTGTATCTTTGACAATGTATCTGATAAGCTCAATTTATTTAATAAGATCACTGAAAAAAATACTATTACAAAGACATATTGCAATAAAGTACAGTATGACATAAAGTTCTGTACAAAAGTTATCTTTTAACTGGACAGCTATTTTATCCTTTTGATAAGCAGTAGATTACCTGCACTACAGCAAAACATGAATAGAGTGTCTGCCTGCAGTGGATTTTGAATGAGGCAAAAATAAAAATAATGACATGTGGGAGAGTTGCCTATCTTCCAGAGTTTACATTCAAATAAACCCAAAATTATGAACACAGCTAAGTGAAATTTGGCTTCAGGAATGGAAATAAACCAAGGGTTCTGTTGACTACAATGTCTCATCCAAGATGCCTGACCACAAATACAGCAACTTATCATATTACAATTTTTGCAAGCAGTTTGAATTCAAGGAATTGAATGACAGTCAGTCATGAATGCTATGGAATGCTATGTTGTCTTCAGAAAGCTGTCCTCCCAGAAAATTTTTTTTTTTTTTTTCAGTGTAGACATGTAATGTTATCTGGAGATAGCTTGATAGTTTGAACATTTTTAATATTTACATTTTAGTTTTCTATGTCTGTTATCTAAATATTTTTTTAAACCGAATGTAGTAATTCATGAAGCCTTCTAAAAAGTCAAAGATATTTCATCATGTTCTTCATAAATGTATATAAATATTTCAAGTAAAGCCCAACTTGACCTGACTGTATTTATTCTAGTGAAGCAAAATCAATGTCAAATTATGACTAATTTCTGATTTGTTGGATACAGTTGGTCAGGTGCAGTATCAAGTTCAATTAAAAAAAAAAAAAAGGCCGTATCATTTTTCCCTCCAGTGATACAAATTTAATTTATTTTTATTAAAACTCTTTTATCTGAAAAATTATTTTCCTCCTAATTTTATACTTTTCTGAGGAAGTCTCTTGCTTTTAGATCAAAGAGGATTTAAATTGTTTATCTTTGCATTCAACAGTAAAAGCAACTCAAATTTATGAATATGTGGTAGGTTGACTCTGACCAACAGTCGTGCACCCACACAGCTGCTCACTCACTTCCCTCTCCCATGGGACATGGAGAAACTAGAAGGAAGGTGAGAAGCTTCATGGCTTGAGATGTTTAATAGGTGGGAAAAAAAGCTGTGCATACAAGCAAAGCAAAATAAGGAATTCATTTACTACTTCCCACCAGCATACAGATGTCCAGCCACTTCCAGGAAAACATGGATAATGGTTACTTAGGAAGACAAACATCATAATCACAAATGTCCCCCTTCCTCCTCTTTTCCTTGAGCTTTTATTGCTGAGCACGACATCGTATGTTATGGAACAACGTGGTACTAAGCCAGTTAGTAACTCATATTTCTAGTGCCTTTTCAGCATTCTATTAACTGACCATCACCACAATGATATAATAAAAAATACCAGGTCCAAGCCACACAGAGAACGAGTTTTTGTGTGCAGTTCATAATGTGATATTCTTTTGGATTACTAAAATATACAGCAGAATCCCTGAAAAACAGTAGTCTTGCTGAGGATGTTACATTTCCATAGTAATATAAATATGAATTTCCTAATAGCAGTTTTAAAGCAAATCTCAGAATAGCAAAGTCAAGAAACATTTTGGTGAGCCTGAGAGATATTTTATATAAACTAAAGGAACAGACAGTGAAAAAGAGTTTGGGAGAGGAGACAGTGTAATGAATGTACATGTATCATAGTCCATAAATAGAAGTCTGTCGGACAACTGGAAGTGGTCCTTCATCATCAATAACTTTTAGAGATTTTTGTAAGTGACATTTATTGCTTTACATGGAAGCTCTTTAATTGTCTGTTATTACCAGAACAAGTTCCAGGCAACCCAAATAACCCAGGGTTATCTCAGTTAAAATCAAGGAACTGCAATCCAAGCCACTAAGAGAATGGCAGTTTTACTCTAAGAAACACATGAAAGAGCACTGAGTGATATCATGCTCATAGAGTTAGAGGAGGTCAATATCACAGTGAGCCTAGAAACTGATATAATATTTGATTTATAATTTTGGAAAATAGAGGAGTAGAAGGGAGATGTTGACTTTTCAACCTCACCAAAGCAAGTGCCAGAACAGTGATGAGGACATAGATTACCTAATTTACAGCATTCTGCTCTAGCCATTAAGCTATTTAACGGCATTATTTCAACTAATGGAAAACCATTAACTTTTTGGAGTGTAATTTAATGTTAGAAGAGCTGATCGCTACAGAACAATTGAGTTTCTACAGCATATTTTTTATGGTTTTTAATTAGGGGTATGTCCTCAAATAAACTTATAAAAACTATGTCTCTCCTGCTTTAAGTTCCTTAGGTCATAGACTCTTAAAGTGCTAATAAATCTCTGTTAGTTGACATCACCTCCTGACTCTTCAAGTGAAATTTTCCTCCCAAGTTATTATACTGCCTTCTTTGTTTCTGCATTAGGGGGCATCTTGTTACTTTATATATTATCATTGCAAATCCATTGACCTTCACAGTGCTAAAGTTTATAGAGTTTCCAATGATCAAATACATTATGGTACAAAATGCACTTTCAAATAAACATTTGAATGTCAGTATGCAGGCTAATATAAATAATAATAATAATTTAAAATTAATACAATACTTTTACTGTTTAATTTAAATGAAATTACTCTGCATCTTTTCACTTTCAATAATTACACTTTGTAAGTACTACTTTAGGGATGTCTTAGGAAGGATTTGCTGTTTTGTCCCCTTCCGAAACAGATAAAGTATCTAAATTCAGATTTTTCTTGGAAGAATTAGCTAATGAATAGTATATCTGAATTGGAGCATAACACAAATTTGTAGTTATAATTTTCCCAAGGAAGAATTTCCTATCTCTACCTCATTTGATCTCATTTATCTCAAGAGTTAGAAACATGATGGTAATATTAAAGTAGAACAGAATGAAGAACAGCCTTTTAGGAAAACTGTAGAAGCATTTAAGAATAGATGCATTCAGTAGATGCTCTAAATAAATATACATATGTTTAATACATAATCAAGGTTTTTAAAGATCAATTGTGCAGACACAATTAAAAAAAAAAAAAAAGCAGGGTACTAGAGAATAGATTATCCCTGTAGCACCTTTGACTGAAGTAACTTTCAGGCTATCATCAAATATGTCAGTTTTATGCTATTTAGGTGTTGACAGTAGAAATGATGAATAGAATTTCTTTTCTTGTAAGAAAATCCTGTCAGAGCTCAGTGAAACAAAATAGGGTAACCTTCTTAGGGATGGAATCTACATGGCATGCTGCATGCTTATTGGAGGTCTATTTGATGCTGCGCAACTTAGGGTTCCCAGCGTCTGAACGGAAGTAGTAGTATTATCCATACTATTCCCTTTTTCTTTATAGTGTTATCTCTAGTAAATGGCATTTTAGGTGATATTTTAGTCTAAGTGCCTTTCTTACTGGGATCATAATGAATCAGCACCTCTGGTACAAAACCCATACCTGAAGAATGGTATAAGGTTAGCAGCATGGCCAAGTATAGTATCAGGAATCCAGTAGTATGGTTAGCCCCAGGAAAAATGTCAGGAAAGAATAGGAATTCTGCATGCCCCCTCCTACACAATGAGACTTATGGATGTTTTTGAAAGGAAAAGGAGACTTTATGACAGAATGGGATGGAAAGCATATTAGAGATCTAGCACTGAGAGCCAAGGAATTGGAAGCATAAGGGAGATGTTGGTGGTCGGTTAAACTATTGGTTTCTCCTGCCTCAGTGTGTGGACCACTGTTCTGATTGAAAGTGACAACATGGCGGGGAGGTGTGCAGGGAGAGAAGACAATGTTGTCCTGACAGCAGATGAGGATGACCAAATTTCTTGGACTATCTGGGTAAGATGGCCAGACAACTCTTTGTCACAACAGCAACAACCTCATGTCCTAGTAGATAATGGTGCTTGGTGTACCTTATTGACCCTGTCAAGCAGAAGTCATAAAGTAGTAGCATTGAATTACTATTCTTGGAATAACTGGAGGAGAGACATGTGTAGTTCTAGTGAAAGGGAACTTCAGTTTGAATAGATGAGATTGGAACCCCTACCTTTTGCTACTGATCCTATTGCACCTGCCATCCTTGGGATTGACTTTTTTGATCATTGTAGATTGATGGATAGGGCAGGAAGGCTTCAGGTTTCTTTGGAATGGGCGGTGCGGTTTGAGCAGGTGAAAACTCAGGAGAGAACTAGAGCTTTCCCCAGGACTTTACTGACTCCAACATTGTGGTATGTGCTAAGTTATACCTCACAGATATATCTGGCATTCCCTTGGCAACCCAAGTAATTTGCTGAGAACAGTATCGAACTGACCAAGGGGCCAATGATGAAATCCAAAGTTTAATTTATTTTCTGGAGTAATTAGAGGTAATCTCAAAAATGCTTTCACCATGCACCTCGAATACTGTGTTCAGTTTTGGGCCCCTCACTACAAGAAGGACATGGAGGTGCTGGAGCGCGTCCAGAGGAGGGCAACGAAGCTGGTGAAGGGCCTGCAGCACAAGTCTTATGAGGAGCGGCTGAGGGAACTGGGGTTGTTTAGCCTGGAGAAGAGGAGGCTGAGGGGAGACCCCATCGCGCTCTACAACTACCTGAAAGGAGGTTGTAGCGAGGTGGGTGTTGGTCTCTTCTCCCAAGTAACTAGCGATAGGACAAGAGGAAATGGCCTCAAGTTGCGCCAAGGGAGGTTTAGATTGGACATTAGAAAAATTTCTTTACTGAAAGAGTGGTCAGGCCTTGGAACAGGCTGCCCAGGGAAGTGGTGGAGTCACCATCCCTGGAGGTATTTAAAAGACGTGTAGATGAGGCCCTTAGGGACATGGTGTAGTGGGCATGGTGGTGTTGGGTTGACGGTTGGACACGATGATCTTAGAGGTCTTTTCCAACCTTAATGATTCTATGATTCTATGATTCTATGATTCTATGCAACAGGGCTGTTTGACCTGAAAGGAAGCCTGCTGTAGAGCAGTGGATTAAAATAGATTTTAAAGCTTTGAATGAGGTCCTACAATCCCAGACATTTTGCAGCTCTTGTATGAACTAGAAGGCAAAGAATACACTTGGTATGCTACAGGTGATGTTTCAAATGGTTTCTTTGCAATCCTTCTGGCTGAAGAAGTGATACCCCAATTTTCCTTCACATGAAATGGTATGCAAAAAAACATGGAACCAGATGCCCCAGGGTGGAGCACAGCCCTACCATCTGCCATGGTATCATCCACCAAAGTTTAAAGCAACAGATCTAAAGAAAATTTTCCAAAACATTGACTGGAGGAGCAACTCCAGGAGAAGTATTAAGTAAAGGGCAAGCAGTAATAACTACCTTTTTCAATGCCAGATTCACCATTAAGTGTTTCAAGTAAAAAGGCACACTTGAGAAATAGTTTTTAGGTGTGCAATGGCAAGAGGAATAGAGACATACTCCAGCTGACCAAAACATTTGTATAAGTGCCATGGACTCCCACCACAATTAACAGGAAGCACAGTTGTCTTGGGCTTCACTGGATTTTAGCTTATGCACATTCCTGGTTACAGTAAATTGATTAAACCCTTATATTGGGTGACCCAAAAAAAAAGTGAGAAGAGGAATACCACCAAGCTTTTGAGCAGATCAAGCAGGATTAAAACTAGTAAGAAACCAGGAGCAGTGGAGGAAAACAAGTAAGAAGCATGGAGGTGTGGCAGAAAGAAAACGTTATGCGCAAGGCTCCAACTTTCTGTTCTGCCTTTGGCCTCACCAAAACTGTTCTGCGTGCAACAGGAGGGGATTCCACAGACATCTCAAATGAGACTAGAAACCTGTGTGGGGGATTCAGAATCAAGCCCTATGGGTCATCATGAGAGCTGTGCCTAGCTGACATGTAATGAAGTTTATGTATCTTAAAGTAACTATCTTTCTCCATTTTTTATTTAGTTGTCCCCACACGTATATCTAGTACCATTTTAGACTTCCAAGACAACCTGCCTGACATCTAGTTGCTGCTCCAGAAATATATAATTTTCCTATAGATCTTACGCCATATTTGCAAAGTCAACACAGATTTCTCACATACCAAAGGGAGTCTCATAGAATATGAGATGCACATGTTTTCACATTGATACTCTTGAGGTCTATAATGTAAATGTTAGCATCTGAAATGATGTTAAGTTGTTGGGTTTTTTTATATGCAGTGGGTGGGAAAAAAAACCCCAAAATAAACAAGCATTCTGAGTGCATGAGTCATCTCATCTTAAAATTGACATTTAGAAAGAATAGCACTCTGTTCAGTCAAATGAAGGGTCTGTTTCTCCTTATCATCTGTATAGGAAGCCCAGGGCATTCAAATACAGACATAATATTTGAAAACATTTAAATCAAGTGAGATTAATTTCTCAGTGATTCCCAAAGTTGATAAAGCCACTTCAGGCTTTCTCATTATTGAGTGAAGAAAAAAAAGAAACTGATAGAGTGAGATTCATCATATCCAGTTTAAATACCTATTTTAGACTAAAATGTATTACACCCAGCAAGTCCCCCCCTCAGTTTGGCATAAGGCATTCCCACATGTAGGTAAAAGAAGTCATACTTTGGGCCTGGGTGCAGGGCTAATCAGGAGACACTTAAGCCTCTGGGAATTCCTTGGAAATTATTTCTTATGTCCATGAAACACGTAAGGAGAACAGTTCTGAGTTTAATACCTGTACCCTTGAGTACAGTAAAGAATTCCTTGATCTCCAGGACCTTAGACTTTCCTTCTACTCCTCAGGAGCCGCTGTATTTTGGGGCAGTCAGACACTTGGTTTACTCTTTTATATTCTTCCTGCACCCTCACTTCAAAAATGAGTTTTTCTATTCTATTTTTTTTCCCTATTCCAAACATCTTAAAATAATTTTAGTCTGGTTTAGTAGACTAAGTGGGATACAGAGTTGCATGCAGGACAGAGATTCCATTAAAAGTGTTAGTTGGGTGGGAGGGTTTTTTTTGAGGGGATGTTGGTTTTGTTTTTGTTTTTCGTTGTGGTTTATATTGAAGCAGTTTCCTCTAAATTCATTTTTGTAAAATCTTCAAATGTAGGTCCACTGAGAGAGTTGTTACTATTTGGATTCTTCTTGTACTTTCAATTTTTAATAAAACATTTTTTTAGAAACTAATACAGTTTTGGACTGTGAAGTTTGTCCCTTTCCATCTCTGAGGAGAAAAAAAGCCCTGCTTTAACCTCATAAAATAAATGAGATTGTGAAATATGAAGTAAATAAACCATTTTAATCATTTGATCAGAAGAGTAAGGAGAAAAGAGTCTTCCCTTTTTGATTCTAAGCTGTAAAAGGTAACTCATAAAAGGAGATGCTAAGAGACCAGTGGAGAGGCTGAGGTAGGCTAAGAGGTAACATATGAGCAAAATCAAATAATCCAAAAAGCCTAAGAGTATTGCTTTATACTTTTTCCTACTTCTCTCATGATTGTGGGAGAACTCTGAACCTTCACTTTTCTCCTAATCTTTTAAGACTTCAAGTTGTATATGCTGAAGAACATCTATGTCTAAACTTGAAGTGGAGGTGTGAGATAGCATGAAAATTTGTGGCAAGCATTACCAGAGGAATATAAATTTGCTGTCTAGTTTAAAGCTAAGTATCATCTTCCCTCTGCCCTTTACGTCTAGCATTATTTTGAATACCTCAAGTGAATCATCTCCTAGTTGAATTAATGATAAATCACCCATTGACTTTAATCAAGGCAGAATTTCAGTTATATAATCTTTCCTATTAGAAATTGGACAGGATACCAAATATCTCTTCCCCATAACAGTTTTTTTTTTTTCCCGAGTATTCTTTAAGGGTGCTGTGCAGCCTCTAGGAATACTAAGAGTTTTAATATGAAATGATCTAATCAAAGGCAATGTCAAACTGTCTAGTCTCACAGCTGCAAATATTGAAGGCAAAATAAAGCCTTTACTTTGAACACTTACTTTAATATTCAAAAGCATGAAAACATTCTCTTTGCCTCTCTTCACTGCCTCCTTTGCATCCCTTTTGTATTCAAAGCTGAGAGAAAATATAAAAACTTTTGATTCTTTTAAAGAAAAGAATTGGAAACAAAAATGCAAAGATGTCAATTCACACAACCTGAGAAAATAGGTTATCAAAATAGAATAAAAAATTACCATAGTTTTATTCATTTTGACCCAGTATGAGAAAAATTGATCCCTTTACAGGAAATATGACAGCAATTTAGAAAGATTAAATCATTAAGTCTATACAGGTGAATGGCAATGGATTTATGATATTTGGCCTCAGCTGGTAAAAATATCAACTTGTTTCAATGAATCTACAGAAAGATCTGGTCTTCAAGGTTGTCCTGGTTTTGGCTGGGATAGAGTTAATTTTCTTCCTAGTGCTGTGTGTCAGATTTAGTTTGAGAAGAACGTTGATGACACACTGATGTTTTAGCTGTTGCTAAGTAGTGTTTACACTAGTCCCCATGCTCTGCCAGGTGCACAAGAAGCTGGGAGGGAACATAATCAGGACAGCTAACCCAAACTGGCCAACAGGGTATGCCATACCATGTGACATCATGCTCAGTATATAAATAGGAGGCATGGTCCAGGAAGTAGCGATCGCTGCTTGGGTATTGGTTGGCAGGTGGTGAGCAATTGCATTGTACATCACTCATTTTGTATATTCTACCATTATTATTATTATTTTCCTTTCCTTTTCTGTTCTATTAAACTATCTTCATCTCAATCTGCAAATTTTTTGCTTCAGTTAATTCAGCCTTGCACTCTTTATTTGCGTCTAACTGCATTCAGGCACATGTTTCATTATATAACTGAGCCAAGAAGTAAATTAATAATTATATAGAGGTATAAGTCTTTGGGATCAGGTCAGGTTCAGATGCAGCTATTTAAATTTAAGTTTGGGGTCCTTTCTTCTTCCTTCTGTCTGTTTTCTATTTCCAAAACCTGTGAGATTTTTTGAGGGGCAGGGAGGTTGTTTGATTTGTTTTTCCTCCATTGATATCAAGGCTTTACAGGCTGAAGTTAAAAAATATGGATATTGTCATGCTACAAAGGAAAAATGAAGGATACAGAAGAGATGGAAGAAGAACATATATTTCCATGAGATTGCTTTGGAAAGAGAACAACTTCCTCCTAGAGCCCCTTTACAGAATAAAATTCCATTTTAAGGTACATTTGAAGAAACTATACAGGATGTAGACAGATCTGCAGCTACAATGTAATTACATTTTTCCAGGACCAGAAGATAGTGAGGTTTCTCAGCTGATGATTAGTCACAGGAACTCAAAGTTGTCACCAGATAATTCTTCAGAATCTAAAGATCCGACATTTAAAATATAATGAAAATATATATACACAGTTGAAGGATCAAGATCTTCATTATTTCCTGTGAAGCAGTCAGCATCAGTTCTCACTAAACCCACAGTCCCTAAGATATAATGTGATTCTTAGAATTGAGCTCAGAAACCTGAAACTACAACTGTATTACTGAAAAAACAAATACTTCAAACTAACCGTAGATTCTCTTGACTTCTCAGTATCTTTATCCATAGGTATTATATGTTTAAATTAACAGTCTCCACAGTCTAGTCACTTCAGGTTGTTAGTGCCAATAAATCATTTTAGAACAAGTGTAATTCTAATTTTGGAAATATGTTCCCATGAGCCAATTTGAAATTAATATAATCTGCCAGTGAAACCTAGGAAACAGCATCTCCTTTGAAAGAAGTTTTGACAAAAATGAAAATGCTATTTCACAAAACCACAAAATCTGAGGTTGAAAGGGACTTATTGAGATCATATAGTCCATCCTCCCTGTTAAAGAAGGGTCAGCTCCAACAGGTTACCCAGGTCAATGTCCAGTCAGGTTTTGACTGCCTTCCCACATGGAGACTCCACAACCTCTGGGCACCCTCTTTCTGTGTATGACCACCCTCATTCATTGTAAAAGAATTCTCTTTAAATCTCCTATTCTTTAATTTGTACCCATTGCCTCTTACCTGTCAATGGGCAGTACTGAGAAGAATCTGGCTCCCTCATCTTCATTATCTCCCATTTTGTCATACATATTGAAACAGAATATTTCATGTTGGCTTTCACTTATTTATCTGTGAGAAAGTCAGAAACTGTACACAAGTCTAACTACACTTCTCCATTCATGTGATTCTAATGAAGGAACCACTAACCTCATGAAGAATTTTTTTCATCAACTTCAATTGACCAAGATCTAAACCAACCTTAAATTTAAGAATTATTTCAGTGACTGATCATTATTGGTAAAGTTAATGTTTGATCATCATAACTTCTATTTCATCCTGCTTATCTATTTTTCTTATATACTTCAGATCTCCACTGTTTCCATAGGTACTTTTAGGACATGGTTCATCTGACATGTAGATAGACATGAGATGAATCACTGGAGGGAGTCTGGGCCACCCCAAATTTACGCATTTCCATGTAAACAGCTGTATTTGGTTATATAAATCTCATCCATATGGCATGCTTAGTTTTGTTTCATTTTCCATTGGGATCATTTTAGATTACAGTAGCTGTTTAAACAGTTGAGATGCATTGGTTTAATGGGCACTTTGGGGAAAATACTGGAAGTAGATAAATGCTTTAGACAGCAGGAGTTTAAGCATAGATAAGAAAAGACCTAAGCTAGGGAGCAGAGAGGGTTAGAAAATGGAGAGAGGGAGAAGGGAATCAGAAATACAAAATACTGTCATATTGGAGAACATGCTGTATGTTTTCAGATTTCTTGGACTGAATAGCAAGGATAAGCCTGCAAAATGCTACCTTGTATTTTAAAGCAGATGACTTAAAATACTGAGAAGACCTCTCCTGGAACATACATGTTATAGATGTCATAATATTTAGTCCTTCAGTTATGTAGTCAACGCATGTCTAGGTTATTGTCTTCCTCCAAAAAACAGTCAGGCTCTTAAGTGCTATTAATCTAATCAATAGAGTTCTGGGTAAAAACATAGATTTACAGCAATAAGGTGGTGACAAACTAGTAACTTCACCATGTACATAAAAGTTGAAGACTAAATCATGTCAGAATTTTGCGGATCTGCATTTTTATGGTGCTGAGAAGAATTTTGGCGAATAGCAAACATTAAGCAATCCTCGATACCAATTAAATAAATGATGTAAACTACCACAGAACCTGCACTGTGAGCATGCTGGTAGTCTCCAATTCCATTTTAGGTTTACTGACATGCCCTGGACCCAGAAATTACTTCACTATTTTGCCCCAATTTGCCCTTTGCTTCCAATTCTATCTAGACAGTATTGGATGTACCTACCTTCTCAAGAAGTGTGTCTAATCCATCTTGCTGCCTTTCTAAATTGTATTTCCCATGAGGTTTCAGGGAGAAGAAAAAAAAAAGTGTTTTATATCTGTAGCCATAGACAAGTAAAATCATAATAGGTGGCAGCATCTTTTTCTAGGCAGTTGAGACACAGTGCTTAAATACACTAGAAGAAGATTCGAGCAAATGCTGACTGAACTGTGTGCTGCGGATAACTCTGGCTTCAATATGTGGTTTTATTATACCTCATAGTCTTACCAGATATCTCAACCTATTTCTCCCATCACCTGACAGATACGGAATAACCCTGAGAAACATACAAATATTGGGAAAAAGAATGACCCTTCTGTGGGATCATCTCTGGTAGATTAATTATTTTGAACATTAGACATGCAAGAGTTAATAATCCAAAAATAAGTGAATCATCTTAGGGTTT
This sequence comes from Calonectris borealis, assembly GCF_964195595.1. NCBI lineage: Eukaryota > Metazoa > Chordata > Aves > Procellariiformes > Procellariidae > Calonectris > Calonectris borealis. The sequence continues at coordinate 170,869,885 of NC_134312.1, forward strand.
CTTCATATCCTGTGTTGGGAAAGAAGCACTTTTGGAAGTTGATTCTGTTAGCAGACGTTAAGAATGGGGCCACCTCCTGCAGCCACTCTGGCCCAGGACCCATCCTGCGGTGCCTGGGGACCCGGACCTCTGCCCAGGCTGAAGGAGGTGGCCTCTGCTTTCCCGTTTGCAGGTTTAACCAGCAGCAAAGCTGAGCACGTATCCCAGAGAGATAAACACAGACATAGACACACACACACAGAGGACACAGACACGGCCGGTCACACAGACGGCCACAGATAAGGCGCTGCCTTCAACAGCACCCGCAGACAGGGCTCACACCAGACACAAGCCCAGACAGCCGCGTCCTCCCCTCCGCTTGGGCTGGCAGAGGCAGGAGGTCACTGGTGCAGCACGCACACCCAACACTCTCCAGGGTCACAAGCACACGCAAATTTGTGGATTCCCCCAGCATCGTCAAGGCCCCTCTGCCCGGCCGACACCCCTGCCTGCATCCCGGCCCCTCCTAACTGTCCTAGGGGCCCCTGACTTGCCGGCTGGTCCAGCTGGGTGCTGGCTGCCCACACGCAGCACTCACACACTCGTCCCACAGGCACCCCACACTCACGGGTCCCCCCAAATACCAGCACAGATCCTCTGCCCGCCTGATAACCCTGCCCAAACCCGGGTGCCCTACTCGCTGGCTGGTCCAGCTTGGAGTTTGCTAGTGAATACACACACACACCCCCCACACACATGGTTTGGGGGAGACACAGACACTTGTTCCCACCACCCAGCACCGGGCACACGGGCTGTGACCTGTGGTCCCGCTCCAGATGCTGTTGCTGAGCCCCTCACTAGCCTCACTCACCCCGGTCCCCCCAGTAACTGGTTTGGGGAACACATGCTGCCCCTGCCCCAGTGGCTGGAGGTTAAAGACCCCCATTGACTCCAGTAACTGACGCTGAGACCCCACTGGCTCCAGTAGCTGACAGCACAGGCCAGGGGCACCCACACCCCCGGTCTGACTCCAGGAGCTGGCACCCAGTCCCCTCACGCCGGTCCCCCCAGCAGCTGGCACTAAGTCCCTGCAGCGCTCACACACACACACACGGGATAGAGAGTGAGATTACACAGAGTTAAGAAAAGATTTAATAAGAAGATATGAGAAGACAGGACAGGCTGTGGTGATCAAGTGCAGGGCTCAGCCAGACAAGCATACTGACCAGCTCTGATTAACATGCCATCAGCCCTATTTTATACCGTTTTCTGCCTATTCCTCCGTTGTTCCTCCATGCTCCCCCTTTCCCTGCATGCTGCCTCATCAGTTTGCACACTCACACCAACATCCTCCAACATCCTGGACCCTCAGGTTTGCATCCTTATCAGTTGCAAAGTCCCCGTTTGTCTGCAGTTTCTTAATTGCTCGTCAGTTAGTGTGACTGACCAGGTTTGTTTCTGGTTACTGTCTTTATTAATGTTAATTAGACAGGCTTTATGACCATAAAGGTTTCTCTCTCCCTTTCTTTATCTTCCCAACTGAAAAAATAAACATTTTCACATCCCGTATACTCTTCATGCCACTGACCAGGTTTGTTCTTATTAAGACCTTCCTTGTCATTTCTTGGTCAGGTCTGTCTCTGCATGTTCTGGTTTATGGCTCCTTTGACCAGGTATCCTTAGAGGAGCAGACACTCTCCTCCTACGTACCCCTACAGATTCATTTGATTTAAGATATTTTACACAGGATATGATAAATTGCTCTTTAATCACATCTATTCTTTGAGAGGGCTATCTGAAGTAATAGCTGAGTGCTCTGAAGACAGTAATGGATGTGGAGTGTGCTGCAGATCTTCCCCAGATGTGTAGGAGTGATGATATAAGGAGTGCCTGTGTCCTGTCACAGAGCAGTCCTCATGCTAAGTACGTCAATGAAAGAGAGTGAAGAACCAGTTCAAGCACTGAAGTCCTATGCCATTAACTCACTCGCTACCTCTGTTCTGCACTGCTCCAAATATCTCTCTCTAGGACAAATTTATTATAGAAGGGAACAGCGGTAAATAGTGTGATTGTGCGCCAGTCTTCTACTTCATCTTGGAGACAGGCATCAGTCTTTGTCTCTCATTTAGTGCAAGAGCTGTAATTATTATGTCCAGCTAAATAATGCTTTTAGCTGGGCTAAAACTGTTTGTGGGAGGTGAAAAGTTGGGTGAAGAGAAGAGTTGGGTGAAGAGAAGTTCAGTGCAGTTCCCTACTGAAAATGGTAAGAGAGAAGACAGTAGAGAACTGAAAGAAGAGAGGGGGTTTGCCCTCCAATATGGCAAAGGCAGGACGATGGGAGTTCTCCAAGTTCAGGAATATCCCAGGATGTCAAAATAGGTCTTGAAATAGTTCTCTTAAGACTCAGAGGACCTGTACCTGGGGCTTTCTAGTAAAGAAAGAAGAGATAAGACTGTAAATTGTGTACTTTTCAAGAAGATCTGAGCATGATCTTTTTGACAGAAGTGATCTGTGTCAGATATTCCTCCAATTTCCACGTCTCACTCTCACAGTGACAGTACTTGTGTGTTTTGCTCACCATTTAAGCAGAATAACATTCCCAGTATCTGGCATTAATGATGTGAAATACTAAGCTGTCTGTCTGCTGGAGTATTAACCCTGGAAAAATTATTATAGGATGTTGATTGAAATACAGATCATCTACTGAGCACTATAACCTTACAAGGCTTTCCTAGAGATACTAAACTTTATCAGGTTTTTAGTTCTACATGATAGGGGCTACTCCCTTTTATCCATACTGTCTCTGATTATTTCATAGGCTCTGTATTATTTCTGAGTGATGAGATGTAGGAAATAAATCAGTGTCTTAGGATTTTAAGTCAAATGAAGCCACAACAGGTATGATAATTGAGTCATTTGTGGACTATTGGGTGTAAATTTTGTGTGAAAGACAAAAAGACAAGTCATCTTACTTGATTTATGATCTTTACATAATAGAAGTTTATATCTGCGGTTATTATACTAAATTGTCTTCATAGACAAATAGGCATCTTTTGGATGTAATTCATTTGAGCTTTTTTAGAAAACCTTCAAAATGAGATAAATTTCTGCCTAGAATTATAGTATATTTATTTCTTTTCCTTGAGTAAAAGGGGACACTAGGGTGACTGGTTTAGGTGTAAATAAGTGAGTCTCCTGCTTGGATATCAAGGTATGGAAAGCAGTACAAACAACAGGGAGGAAAAAAAAACAACACTAAACCCAACACATAAGGAGATGCTTCTTGAGAATTTATATTTATATAAAACGTTGTTCTTCATTCAGCCTATCCGTCATCTCGGTGATATCATAAACCCTTATTGTATTTCTATGAGTCACAGTGGTTTTGGTGTGTTCACATAAAACAGCTATTTCATCTTCGATTATTTTAACTGTCTTTGCATTTTTCCTAACTCCTTTGTTTTCTTCTGGAAATGAAGAGATCAGAAGATGAGGGCACACCAAAGTTTTATACAGAGGCAAAATTACTCTCTCTATCTTGTTCTTAATATATGATATAAATCCATACATCTAATGTAAGATCTTAATTTTTTTCATGTCCCTAATAAGTCATAGGAGAGTAAGAGGTTCATCTGAATGGCTGTTCAGGATACACTAAAATAAAGAGCTGAAGTTAAACAGCATCAATGATCCTCTATTCCTGTAATGAGAAATATCAGCACGTTATTACAATGTAATACAAAATACATTGCAGATACTATATTAGATATAAATTTAAATTAAGTGCTCAGTCTAATTATTTAAGTCATCAGCAAAACAATATTGCATTAATAATTCACAAGAAGTAGTGGTTCAGCTAGCCTGATTGAAAACAATTATACTTCTAGAAACATCTGATTATTTATAGTTCATAGAATATGGTTTCATAATGATAAATGATACCTTATTACAAAATTTTTCAATTGTCCAAATGTTTAAGTTCTTAAAACATTATCTTTCAATAAAGTAAAATAAACATTTCAAACCTTTGGCAATGTCAAAGTATTTGCTTAAATATATATTCTAATGGTCACAGTATGTGAAACTATTCTACTTCAGTACAAAATAGGTCTATGATAAATAAAAGTAATGTGTCAAGTTTTAGCAGAAGCATATGAGTTTTAACTAAACAATTGCATTTTATGTGCTTATTTATTATTAGACCTTGCACTACTGAAATATATTATGCATGTGATAGGTGGCTCACTTAAATAACCCAACAAAAAACAAACTAAATTTCCTAAAAAAAATTAAACTCTGGACCTCACATACATACACAAAACATTATTTAAGTTATGGAGATAGAAGTCCTGCAAAATACAAAAGATTGACTACTATATTCTGTTCTCTGTCAGAAAACAAAGTGTACTGAGACTTAGAAAATGTTTTCTGTGTTCAGTGTATCTAAGTTGTAAATTAAACACTTTCTCATTATCCCTTGACTCATAGGGTCATTAAAACACTGAAACACGTTGCCTTCCTAGCAACAGACTTCGAGAAGTTTAAAACCATGTTCACAGAAGTGTGGAGAAGATTCAGCAAAGGAATTTATTTTTTAAGACTTCCATTTTATACCATATACAATTAATAAGATAAAGAAGAGATCACATGCATATCATTTTTTCTATCTGTGGACGTTGATAGCTTCTCAGTGAAGGAACTGTTATTCCTATTTATTCCACTGAATTTTTAACATTTAACTAGGTTGCCTGAGTTGCATGGGAATTTGGCCTAAGCTCCCCCTTTTGCTGATGGTAAAGTAAAAGCCTTTCCAAAGGGTAAAAAAGCTACCTGAATATCCCAGTAGTCCATTCAAAATGCCTGTCTTTTACCAGTGAATATACAAGGATTCTACCACTGTGTTTATATCCCTAAAAAAAAAAAAAAAAAAAAGACTGAGAACCAGGGGCCTGAGATCAAATATTTGTTAGATTTAGGGCAGACTTTGCTTAAAGATTTTAACAGATTTGTCTAATAAAGAGTGTAGCCCAAAAAGTGGGTAAGATCACAGCTGAATTGCATGGATGGTCAGGTGTCCAACTGAAGATAGTAAAGATGTACCCAGAAATTGCACCTATACTATTAAATGAAATAAAATTGCTCATGACCTGTTTTCCAGCGTTGGTGACAAATGATGTGACTTAGCTTGTGCTCATACCTCTGAATTTTCTTCTCCCCCAAAACAGGATAGCTTTTTTTATACTTGCTCTTGTTACCTGCCCCTTGCCCATGCTTTCTGTGAGCAACGCTCAGGCATTGGACAGTGGAAATCTGTCTGCCACAGGAGAGAAAGAAGCTGGCAACGATGTGGACAGTGGAACTGCATGGATGACTGCAGAAAAGTGCCTGAGTTCACATCCTGGTCCTGTTTAATTTACTAGACCAGAAGCAGTCTAAGATTAAAGCATTAGTACAAAACTCCAAACTGTATGTATTTAAGTTTAAAGGACCACATGTGAATGAGGCATCTAAGCTCCCCTTAGTGTCTCAGTGGAGTGTGGGGACCTGATCAGAGCGGTGTCTATTAGGGCAGGCTGAATAGCTCTCTAGGCTGCAGTGATAATACTTATTTGGTCTCCATTTACTGCAGTTGGACCTTAGATGCCTCACTAATATGTTGACATGCCTAATTCTGTGTGTCCAAAGATGGTTAATCTGCTTGGGGAACCAAAGAGGGGGCCAGTTCCAGGCCGATTGGAATCGACTGGCTTATGTCTTTTCCACTTGGACTAAATCACTTGGAGAATGCTTGAGGCATCTATGTTACATACTACTCGGTTCAAGTATTATTTTTTGTGTGTAATTATACAGATTCCTTGTTATTATTATTGTTTACTTTAGGTAAAAAATGTCTGAAATAATGTGAGGACAATGTTGCAGACTGCCAAGGAGGTGTTTTCATGACAACACTGCCAGTTTCTACAACAAGGGAATAACACATAGAGTTTCGGAGGCCTGTTGGGATAATTCTGGGATATATCCTAGATAATGAGAGTAAAACTTGTTCCAGTGCATTTAAATACTGAAATGGACGCTGAAACAAACAATCTTTCCAATTCTGCCCCCAATTCTCAGTGACAGGAGCCAGCTGGCAAATTTCCAAACAGAAATTAACTGGCATTCATGCAATAAAAATAATCAGGTATCTATCTCAAACGAAATAGGGAGTGAGATAAATGGACAGTGTAAACACACACTGATCTTCAGTTATGGGCCCAAAGTTACTTACATAGGATGAATCTGGAACAAAATATCTGTGCATAATACATATATATTATGAACAAAATAAATATGTATATGTAAAAAAATTATGAATACTTGATTAACAAATAAGGAATGCCATATAGATAACTTACTGTTCTTCATTTCTAGGGACAGGCAAAAACTTGTTTCTGCCTCCAAATGGATACTTTATTAGTAGAGATTATTGTAAAACATGAGCTTTGCTTTTAGTTTCTTCATATGTGAGCAGAAAGAAAACAGAATGAGTGACCACAGAACTCTTTACCGTGGCACCTGTAGATTCTTTTCTGTCACAATCTATCTTCAGCTGCATCTTTAATATACCTTGAAGATACCTTTGTACTTCTTTTTTGTTCTACAGAAGGGACTTAAGGGATTCAGACATTCTGCTCCCAAATTTTCTAAAGTTAATTTCAATTTAGTGCAGTGCAATTATGTCAAATGATTTCTACACCATACTAAAACAATTTGAATCAAATTGCATTTTACAACATTGGAAAATTATTCATGATATTGTTAGGAAAAAAAGCTCTTACTCATCTGTGCTGTAATTTGATTTCTTTATTCTTCCATGTCTGAAGATGAAACATTTGTCCTGTATTTATATCTTCAATAAGCCTTTATAGAAAAGCTGCACTCCGGTGTCAGTAAGTTATAATTTCAATAATTCATATGTAGACATGTGCATATTACCAGTTCCTGAACTCCAAAATGTTCCCAGAAAGGATCTCACACTCTTTGATTTTTTTTCTTGAATTACAGAAGTACATTTTCATGTCATTACCTATTGAGGCCTATGACGTTGCCATAAAAAAACAACAAAACAAACTCTAAAAAATCCCCTCACAATAATTTTCCAACAGCATATTCCCTTTCCCCCTAAAAAAAATAGAATAATCTAAATTAAAATTATTTGGAGAAAGACATTACCTTCATGCAAATTTTAGCCAGGATTTTTTGAGTCAAGGAATTAATTTCAATACTTAAATTGAAAATCTAATGTTGTGTAAGAAGAATTTTAAAAACAAACATAATTTAGGTGCTTAGATATCTTCCAAGACCATTGCCAGGGTGGAATGTAGGTACCTGAAACTCAGTCTAAAGTGCTGTCAAAGTAAGGTTGATTTGATACTTAGACCTAAGAGCTGGGAAAATTTTTTTCTTATATAGCTATAATACTTCCTGTGGAAGTATTATTTCTTCTATGGAAATATCAAAAGTAAAACCTGAGAAAGAGAGAATGAAAAGAACCTAGACAACAGTGAAATACCCACAACATCATAAAGCTTTTTAAATATAGCAGTTGACCAGTTCAGGGTAGGGAAAAATATGGGAAAAAAAATTAGTATGGTAAATCAATGATCCTTGTGGGTCCCTTCCAACTCAGGGTATCGTGTTCTGTTCTGTTCTATTCTATTCTATTCTATTCTATTCTATTCTATTCCACCCAAGGGTACTGAGGGAGATGGCGGAAGAGCTTGCCAAGCCACTCTCCATCATTTATCAGCAGCCTTGGTTAACTGGGGAGGTCCCGGACGACTGGAGGCTTGCCAATGTGATGCCCATCTACAAGAAGGGGCGAAGGAGGATCCGGGGAACTACAGACCGGTCAGCCTGACCTCGGTGCTGGGGAAGATTATGGAGCAGTTCGTCTTGAGGGCGCTCACAAGCCATGTGCGGGACAACCAGGGGATCAGGCCCGGCCAGTACGGGTTGATGGAAGGCATGTCCTGCTTGATGTCTCCTTCTATGACCAGGTGACCCGCCTCGTGGATGAGGGAAAGGCTGTGGATGTGGTCTACCTGGACTTCAGTAAAGCCTTTGACACTGTCTCCTACAGCATTCTCCTAGACAAGCTGGCGGCTCACAGCTTAGACAGGTGTACTCTTCGCTGGGTAAAAAACTGGCTGGATGGCCAAGCCCAGAGAGTTGTGGTCAACGGAGTGAAATCCAGTTGGCGGCCGGTCACGAGCAGTGTTCCCCAGGGCTCAGTATTGGGGCCAGTCCTGTTCAATATCTTTATCAATGATCTGGATGAGGGGATCGAGTGTTCTCTCAGTAAGTTTGCAGACAACACCAAGTTGGGTGGGAGTGTTGATCTGCTGGAGGGTAGGAAGGCTCTGCAGAGGGACCTGGACAGGCTGGATCGATGGGCTGAGGCCAACTGTATGAGGTTCAACAAGGCCAAGTGCCGGGTCCTGCACTTGGGCCACAACAACCCCAGGCAAGGCTACAGGCTTGGGGAAGAGTGGCTGGAAAGCTGCCCAGAGGAAAAGGACGTGGGGGTGCTGGTTGACAGTCGGCTGAACATGAGCCGGCAGTGTGGCCAGGTGGCCAAGAAGGCCAACGGCATCCTGGCCTGTATCAGAAAGAGTGTGGCCAGCAGGAGTAGGGAGGTGATCGTGGCCCTGTACTCGGCACTGGTGAGGGCGCACCTCGAATACTGTGTTCAATTTTGGGCCCCTCACTACAAGAAAGACATGGAGGTGTTGGAGTGTGTCCAGAGGAGGACAACGAAGGTGGTGAAGGGTCTGGAGCATAAGTCTTATGAGGAGCGGCTGAGGGAACTGGGGTTGTTTAGTCTGGAGAAGAGGAGGCTGAGGGGAGACCTCATCGCGCTCTACAACTACCTGAAAGGAGGTTGTAGCGAGGTAGGTGTTGGTCTCTTCTCCCAAGTAACTAGCGATAGGACAAGAGGAAATGGCCTCAAGTTGTGCCAGGGGAGGTTTAGATTGGACATTAGAAAAATTTCTTTACTGAAAGAGTGGTCAAGCCTTGGACCAGGCTGCCCAGGGAAGTGGTTGAGTCTCCATCCCTGGAAGTATTTAAAAGATGTGTAGATGAGGTGCTTAGGGACATGGTTTAGTGGGTATGGTGGTGTTGGGTTGACGGTTGGACTTGATGATCTTAGAGGTCTTTTCCAACCTTAATGATTCTATGATTCTATGATTCTATCCTGTTCTAACTGTTATTGCCGATTACTCTTTTTTTTTTTTTTTTTTTTTTGGACTACTATAGATCCACAGTTTCTGGGTATAGAACAATTTTTTTAAATTTTTTTTTTTTATTGTCACTTTCTATTTCTTTTTTTAAATACTTCCTATCTTGTCTTTATTTTTTTCGCTGAAAAATCATCTACTGATACCATACTATTGTTGAAGTGCCACAGTCCCAAAAGTAGTGGGTGCTCAACCTATTGCAGTGCTGTAGTGTTATTTTTCTTGTTCCACGTCCCTTTCCTTTGCTCGATCAATCCCTACTCTACATGATGTGGCTGTATTGTGCCCGCAGACTGTTTTCTGTCATCATAATTGTAAAAAAGTCATACAATATCATCTATCACTTCATTACGTTACGTCTAAGTAAAGTAAACGGTGCTTAAAGAGCTCATTATTACTGATCAAGCAACACCAGTTATACTGTACACCACATGGAGTTTTAGTTTGTGTTCTTATCTATAGTTTCCCTTCCTTATGAAGGATTTCTAGGTTAAACTGACTCAAAAAAGCAAAAGCAATAATCTTTGGGTTCAGATCTGGATTTCAAAACATGCTGACCAGTTCAGGTCTGACTCTGTTATGTTTTTACATGTGATTTCTGATTAGCCTGTAGTTTCCAGGGTCTCTATTCTATTGCCCATTCATCAGAGATGCTTTAGGGTATTTGGGATTACAGGACAGGGAGAAGTAACCTAGAACCTCTGAGAGAGGTGTGGTCTTTTTGAATGACAGACACAAACGAAACAATTTGCTCTAGAGCATCTCAGATATTTACTAGATTCCTGTGTATTGAGCCTCACATGCACTCTGAAGGAAATATACTTTGAACTATTTCCTTGAAGTTCAGAATACTAAATTTCAGAATTTTCTCCTATTTTTTTCACAATAGGAGATCTTGTAAGGCATGTAAAACTCAAATTAGAGAACCCGCAGTGAGACATTTAAGCCCTATTCCTGAAAAAGTGGATCTTACAGCTATTGTCAGACACATCTGGAGAGCAAAATGTTTCCTGAAAATCTCTAAAGGAGAATTGTAATAAAGTTTAGAGCTGTCTTTTGCTATGTGATTTTCTTTCTGTTGACAACAGCAGTAGCAGAAGCTGTAGTGAAAACTGGCTTGCTCCTTTCCTAAAAAATAAAACTTTTATGAGAATATTAAAAGAATTTTAAAAAAAGTAAGTTAATAATGAAACATGATTATGAAGGGTAAATGAGGGAACAGTGCCATAGATGTCAGCTTCTGCATAAATCCTACTCATTTATAGCTTTCTCCCCATCTAAGACATCAAGATGTATTTCAGTTTTGGCCAAATATTAAATAAATTACCTTTCTTAATTCGCCTCTTTGCTTCAGAATTGAGTTTATTGCCTGTATTTCAAGCATATGCAGTGAATCAGCAAAGCCTTTTAAAAATAGTTTCTTATTTCATTTTAGAACACTCTGTGAATTTTGCTGTGAGTTGCCTATGTATGTCCTTTTCAAGTGAAAAAGTAAATCAAATTTACTAGATAATGAAAAGATGTCATTTTTGTATTTGGTTCTGTGCATGCTTTTTCTCTGTTGCATCCTATCTCCATATTAGTGTAGATTTTTTCTGTTAATGTACTTTTTTTAATTTTGTACAACAGATTTTACAAACAAAGTAAGAATGCTCTGGGTTTTCTTTCTCCTAAATATTAAATAAGGGGCTTGTTTATAATTAGTACACTGAAGAAATATATAGGAAGGCTAAATCTTAGAGATTTTTCTGTAAATCTACTGTTCAACTAAGCAAATACAAATAGTTTTATTAATAGTATTACATTTTATTAATAGCATTATTAATATTTTCCTATTTAGGAAATTATTCAGAAATATATTTTATAGTTGTAAAATGTCAATATCCTTGATTCACCTGGTACTCACCTTCTCTATTGTAGTCACATATAATTAGTCATGTAAGTTTTATCTAGTTACTTAAGGATCAGCTCAATTGTACACAGGAAACAAATGGAACATCCAGGGACCTTTATTGATGTAGTAAAATATCTGAGGCATCCATATGAAATGGTCAGTTATGCCACAGGACTTATGGGACACTTGTGCACTTCTGGAGTGAAGCTGAAGTGAATGATACAGGACGAAGACTCAAGGAGTAACAGATATCTTTGTATGGGGAACTGATTCTATCTTTGAGAAAGGCAACTCGCAACAAAACATAAGTCTCTAGTGTCATTTTATGCACCCTGAAGTACCTTTATGGACTTCAAATTGCTATTTCAGACAGTCTGAATCTCCAATAGATGATGTTTCAAATCTGCAGGTCCTGCATAGGTATCTCAAAAAATCCTAAGATATCTTAAATGGCACTAGATGCTTATGTTTAGTCACTAGAGTCTCCCAAACAGACACTTCCAGAAAGTATTTGATATGAATAATGTTACATATTGGATATGAACAACTATTTCCTCTGAAGCTTCCTGTCTCTTAGAAAATCTACCTTAGTTGATTAGCTCAGATTTAGACATCTATATACTATCAAAGGTTTTTATTATGTCAAAATAATGCCTTGAATTTAGAATGCTGAATATTATAATTCAACAAACACATTTCCACTAAAGTTAAAATAATTTGATACTTGCAAGGCAGGAAACCCATAGTTCAATAGCCATACATAAATCAAGATAGGTGGTCTTATGAAAGGTGTTAATGATTGTTAATTCAGTTTGCAGGAAATTCTCTGTCCTCATTTACGCAGTTTACAGAGCAAGGCATTATGCTACTGGGTCTAGATTTTAATAGAATATCTTCATATCTTGTCATTTCATTGTGAGCACTCAGCACCTTTCAACCTCTGACATTTCAGTTCTATGCGTAGCCAAAGCAGAAACTTATGACACTTATAAATTATAAATGCATCAATCAAGATACAGTTAATATTAGCTTACCTTGATCCCAAATACAAGCATATCAAAATAGTGTAAGAAACAACATGTGTAATGGTTTTGTAAAACTGTGATGGCATAAGCAAACACTATATATATATGCATTTTACATATGTATGTAAGAAAAACAATGACCAAAGGGGCAGACAAAGACACTGAAGTTGCTCTTCAGAGGCGTGGGAAAAATGTAAACAAATAACCCAAATAGCAGAATATGCAAGTTGAAGAACAAAGAACGAGATAAACACACGGGACTGCAAACGGGCAGAACATCCTTGAACACACAAGATGGAAACTAAAAACAAAACCCACATCAGAGCTGATGAGATACCCTGTTTTTTGGGAGGTAGCATGAGAAACATAGAATACAGAGGGTGATGGAAGAAAGAGGAGGGAAGAGAGGTTCACTTCAGTGAGTGACTTCTGTCATGGAAGAGCTCTCAAGCCTCATCACGTCCCTTGGCAACTAAGGACTGCCAAGGGCACTAGCCACTAGTGCTACCTGTATTATATTGGAAATAAGGTATTGTATGCTCGCAGCTAGTGTAGGATATGAGCATTAAAAGATGCAAAAGTTCTGTGTGTAGTAGTGTTAAGAAGTGGCAGAATTACTTTAAGTTTTGTTTTAAAAATTGAAACTGGCCTGATTGGCAAGTATTCTGAACACACATCACAGGCTGTAATTCCTGATGTATGTGTCTAGATACATATGACTTCACATACACGTATGCACATTTGCACTGCATGTGATTCTACTAATTTTACGAGATGACATTCATCCTTTTCCAAGCTACTAATGAAGTACTATCACAACAAATCAGTTAACATTACAATTAATTTCTATTTTTATAATACTTACATAAACATAGTAGAATGCTGGTAGACTGCATAGTTTATTTTTATAAAATTTATAACTGAGTGCATCCAGGGAAATTTGAAATCAAAAGAATATTATTTGTATTCAGACAGAGGAGCCATTCCCTACAATAAAAACCCTGTAAAGTTTTAAAAATAAAATAATTTTTGTTTTACAAATTGTTAAAATATTTTTATTTTTAGATTGAGAATTACTTTTTATGAGAGATATTATTATTAATAATTTTTTTAGTATTTTTCAGCATTTACAAAACAGTATTTTTTGCTACTTAAAGCAAGTATTCTCCTTTTCACTCCAAGGATTAAAAAAAAACCTGAGGAATGTTAGCAAATGTACTAGTAATCAGCTAATTTATTCACAGATATTAAGTACAATAGATTTATGCATATGTAACCCCATTGAACTCAGTAGATCTTTTTATGTAGGTAAAGAGAAGGAGGTTTTTATATATATATTTTGGGACTCACAGATTTAAGTAAGACATGTCATATACACAAACCCACTCTTCATAACCTGTAACCTTATAAACTTATAACCTTAGAATTTATGAGTTCATCTTCCCATATATGGATATTTAACAAATACTTACACTGATTGGAAATATTATAGTTTAAACTTTTACATTCTTTAGTCATGATATCTACCTGATTAAACCTTTCCTGTATAAGAAGAGAAAAAATGTTATATGACTAGCATTATCTATTAGAATAACTCATAGATTTGATATTTTATAATTATGTTATAATTATATTATATATACAATTATAATTTACCTTTTCCTATATTTCTAAGTGACCTTTGCCTTATTTTTTTAAACTTTATCCTTTCTTGTGACACATGTCCCTAATATCAATGTATAAAGGTCTCGGAAATGCTCAAAGTACTTATAGGAAGACTTCCTAAAAAGGCTAAAACATACGATTAGCACTAATTTGGAAATATATATTTTTTTTTCAGAGGTATGTCTGATAGGCCACATGAAATCCTCATTATTTTTAACAGCTTGGCTGACCTTTAGAAATTCACATATTTGTTATATCAACGCATACTGAACCATTCCTGCCTCTCTGTTGAAGTTTGCTTATTGATTGCTAAGATCACTATAGCAATTTTTTTCTAAAGTTGTGGTATCAGTTCAACCAAACTTTTTTCACAGCTTGGCTGTCAAAATCCCTGTATGTAGATGTTGAAATTTTTGAATGTAAGTGTTAGATTGATGCAAAGTAGTCAGTCCAAACACCCTCTATTTTCAGATAGATTTAAGTGCCTTATTATGTCACATTTTGAGTTCTAATGCATACCTTTCATAAGTCATTTGGGCATGTGAAATAATCCACATTTTGTCTTTTTAAATAAGCCAATAACCACTGAAAGAAATGGGGAAACAAGGTGCCTTTTATCCTATCATTATATTGAATTTCACAAAATTCTAAAATCAGTGTCCTTCCAATTATCATACAGAATTGCTATCTTTCTGCCTGGAAAGTCAGGTTAATTTGGACAAATGGATGAAAGAGAGATTAATCAGAAAGTATCCAGCCAGACATAGAGCTGAAATTTGTGTGCATCCTTGTCTGAAGACAGAAATAAATCAAATCTGGAAGTGAATTTCGTTAATCAGAAATCAAAGAACTGTATGTCACCAAGACAGTTTTTCAGAGTACTATATATATTTCCATCCCAACAGGATGTGCACAACTTTGCCAAAATAAAAAAGTTTAACCAAAAGGAACTGTATGTACGTATGTATGCATCTATAGATATGAAATTATATATACGCATGAAAAAAAAATCACTTGAAATCTTTCTTTTGATGTACATATTTCAGACATGCAAAATATCCCCTTCATCTGTGAAGTTTATTTTTATTAATGGACTTAGCTGACTCAATGAATTAATATTAGTAACTGCAGGTGTAGCTCAAATCGGTTGCTGCTAGAAGAGAGAAAAACTATTCTGTTATACACTAAATAAGATTACAAAGACAAACAGGAAGGTTATCTAACACAAAAAATTGCAAGAAACTTAACAATTAAGAATCAGGTCTCATAAACATCAGCAGACTATTTTTTAGGATTATATTCTAGGATCTTAAGACAGCTTCATCAGGGGCCCAACTTAAATGCCTCTATGCAAATGCACATAGCATGGGGAATAAACAAGAGGAGTTAGAGACATGCGCACACTGCAGGGCTACGATCTTATTGATATCATGGAGACATGGTGGGATGGCTCCTGTGACTGGAGTATTGGAATGGAAGGATACAGACTTTTTAGGGAGGATGGGCAGGGGAGAAGAGGAGGGGGTGTCGCCGTCTATGTCAATGACTGGCTGGAGCGCATGGAGCTCTGCCTGGGGATGGATGAGGAGCTGACTGAGAGCTTATGGGTCAGGATTAAAGAGAGGGCAAACACATTACGGTGGGGATCTGCTACAGGCTACCTGACCAGGAAGACCATGTGGATGAGGCTTTCTATAGATAGATAGGAAGAGCCTCATGTTCACAAGCCCTGGTCCTCATGGGGGACTTCAACCACCCCAAAGTCTGTTGGAGGGACAACATGGCAGGGCATAAGCAATCCGGGAGGTTCCTGTCAATGATAACTTCCTTCTCCAGGTGGTAGAGGAGCCAATGAAGAGAGGTACTATGCTGGACCTTGTTCCCACCAACAAGGAGGGGCTGGTGGAGAATGTGAAGCTCAAGGGCAGCCTTGGCTGCAGTGACCATGAAATGGTGGAGTTCAAGATCCTTAGGGCACCAAGGAGGGCACACAGCAAGCTCACTACCCTGGACTTCAGGAGAGCAGACTTTGGCCTCTTCAGGGATCTGCTTGGTAGAGTGCCATGGGACAAAGCCCTGGAGGGAAGGGGAGCCCAAGAAAGCTGCTTAATATTTAAGGATGACCTTCTCCAAGCTCAGGAGCGATGCATCCCAACAAAGAAGAAGTCAGGCAAAAACACCAGGAGGCCTGCATGGATGAACAAGGAGCTCCTGGACACACTCAAACACAAAAAGGAAGCCTACAGAGGGTGGAAGCGAGGACAGGTAGCCTGGGAGGAATTCTCCAAGCAGCCAGGGATCAGGTTAGGAAAGCTAAAGCCCTGATAGAATTAAATCTGGCCAAGGACATCAAGGGTAACAAGAAAAGCTTCTACAGGTATGTTGCTGATAAAAGGAAGACTAGGGAAAATGTGGGCCCTCTCCGGAACGAAATGGGAGACCTGGTTACCCGGGATATAGAGAAGACGGAGGTACTCAATGACTTTTTTGTCTCTGCCTTCACCGGCAAATGCTCGAGCCTCACCGCCCAAGCCACAGAAGGCAAAGGCAGGGACTGGGAGAATGAAGAGCCGCCCACTGTAGGAGAAGATCAGGTTCAAGACCATCTAAGGAACCTGAAGGTGCACAAGTCCATGGGACCCGATGAGATCCATCCACGGGTCCTGAGGGAACTGGCGGATGAAGTTGCTAAGCCACTATCCATCGTATTTGAGAAGTTGTGGCAGTCCGGTGAAGTTCCCGCTGACTGGAAAAGGGGAAACTTAACCCCCATTTTTAAAAAGGGAAAAGAGGAAGACCCAGGGAACTACAGGCTAGTCAGTCTCACCTCTGTGCCTGGGAAGATCATGGAACAGATCCTCCTGCAAGCTATGCTGAGGCACATGGAGGACAGGGAGGTGATTCAAGACAGCCAGCATAGCTTCACCAAGGGCAAGTCCTGCCTGACCAACCTAGTGGCCTCCTCGGATGGAGTGACTACATCAGTGGACATGGGAAGGCCTTTGACATGGTCTCCCACAACATCCTTCTCTCTAAACTGGAGAGATATGCATTTGATGAGTGGACTGTCCGCTGGGTGAGGAATTGGTTGGATGGTCACATCCAGAGGGTAGCGGTCAACGGCTCAATGTCCAGATGGAGATCAGTGACGAGTGGTGACCCTCAGGGGTCTCTATTGGGACCAGTACTGTTTAATATCTTCATCAATGACATACAGTGGGATCAAGTGCACCCTCAGCAAGTTTGCAGATGACACAAAGCTGAGTGGTGGGGTCGACATGCCTGAGGGATGGGATGCCATCCAGAGGGACCTGGACAAACTTGAGAAGTGAGAACCTCATGAGGTTCGACAAGGCCAAGGGCAAGGTCCTGCACCTGGGTCGGGGCAACCCCAGACTGGGGGATGAAGGGGATTGAGAGCAGCCCTGCTGAGAAGGATTTGGGGGTACTGGTGAATGAAAAGCTGGACATGAGCTGACAATGTGCGCTCGCAGCCCAGGCCAACTGTATCCTGGGCTGCATCAAAAGAAGCATGGCCAGCAGGTTGAGGGAGGTGATTCTGCCCCTCTACTCTGCTCTGGTGAGACCCCACCTGGAGTTCTGCGTCCAGTTCTGGAATCCTCAGCACAGGAGAAGTATAAACCTGTTGGAACAGGTCCAGAGGAGGGCCACAAAAATGATCGGAGGGATGGAACACCTCTCTTATGAAGAAAGTCTGAGAGACTTGGGATTGTTCAGCCTGGAGAAGAGAAGGCTGCGGGGGGACCTTATTGCAGCCTGTCAGTACTTAAGGGATACCCTTTAAGAAAGGGCTTATAAGAAAGATGGGGACAGACTTTTTAGCAGGGCCTGTTGCGACAGGACAAGGGGGAATGGTTGTAAACTAAAAGACGGTAGATTTAGACTAGATATAAAGAAGAAATTTTTTACAATGAGGGTGGTGAAACACTGGAAGAGGTTGCCCAGAGAGGTGGTAGATGCCCCATCCCTGGCAACATTCAAGGTCAGGTTGGACGGGGCTCTGAGCAACCTCATCTAGTTGAAGATGTCCCTGCCCACGGCAGGGGGATTGGACTAGGTGACCTTTAAAGGTCCCTTCCAACCCAAACTATCCTATGATTCTATGATTCTATGATCTTGTTACATAAAAAATTACAAATTTGCCAAGAACATATTTACGTTTATGAAATGCTTAAAGAAACTATCTTGTTGTCAGTGCTTAATAGTTGCAATTAATCAATTAAAAATTATTATTATTATTTCAATTAATATTATTGCAAAAAGGAGTATTACACTGTAAGTATGCAATGGCTTGGAAATATGTGTGCATCTTTAATTAAGCAGATGTTAATCAGAGATTTTTAGGTGACATGGAAGCTGCTGAGTATACACAATATATTTGGAGGCTATAGTGTGTTGCACCTTTGTTTAAATAGTAGTAGTTGATGTGAGAATTGAGGACATCTCTAAAAAAAATAAAGTGAAAAATAAAAGCAAAATACTAGTAATAAAGTAATATTATAAATACGATCAACTACCACCATTCCAGCCATTCAGATGAAGTCACTATATATGTGAGTATTTATCACAGTATGAACAATGGGGTAGGTCAGTGAATAAATCCAGTAACCACTGGGCTGAAACCAATGGAGATGTCACATAAGATTGCCTAGACGAGCCACTCTAGTGCCATCAGGATCTGCAGTGGAACACTCTAGCGCGGTGCAGAGGGGGGTTTCCCGAACTAGGGGAACCTCAGTTTGCGCTGCAGCTGGCGCAGCAAGGCGTGCAGGAAGGGCGCTGAAGATCTGCCAGCTCGACCGGGGAGCAATGGTATCCACCCAGCAGAAAGCCATGGCCTCTCTAAGGTCTGCACCCGCCAGGACTGACGCAGCTTCCCAGACAGAGCTCCGGCGGGAACCCGCTGCCGCCCCGGTGCCAGGCTGCAGCTGTGCCCTGCTCTTGTGTCAGTACCGGCTGGCAGCAGTGAGCACACCCGTGGGAGGTGCACCCAGGCAGAGGAACTCCTCTACTTAGTGACAGAGCTCCAGGAGGAGGTGAGTAGGCTGAGGAGTATCACGGGGGGAGAGAGAGAGAGACTACTGGAATCACATCCTACCTTCCCTGAGACACGCCCAACAGGCAGGCAGGACGCATGATACGGAGGATTCCCTATCCTGTCTCCGCCTGGATGAACACAGGGACTTAGGGGACAGGGGGCAATGGCCACAAGTTCCTGCCCGGCACAGCAGGTGCGTCTCTTCTGTGACTACCCCACCTCCCCAGGTACCCTTGCATAATAGGTATAAGGCTCTGCAAATGGAACCAAACAATAACGAGGACGATGGTTCATCTAGCTTGGAGGTGTTGCCAAGGTTAAGTCAGCCTGCACCCTGCATCAAAACTGCTTCCATAAAGAAAAAAAGACAAGTCATTGTCATAGGAGACTCCCTTCTGAAGGGAACAGAAGGCCCAATATGCAGACCGGACCCACTTCTTAGGGATTCCCTGGGGTCCGGGTTAAGGATGTGAAGAGAAAACTTCCTACCCTGGTACAGCCCTCAGATTACTATCCATTATTGATTTTTCAGGCAGACAGCATTGAAGTTGCAACAAGAAGTCCGAGGGCAATCAAGGGACCCTACAGGGCCTTGGGACGACTGGTTAAGGGATCAGGAGCACAAGTAGTGTTCTCCTCTATCCTTCCAGTTGCAGGGAATGATGAGGGAAGAAACAGGAAGAGCCAGCAGATCAATACCTGACTCCGAGCCTGCTGTCACCGGCAGAATTTTGGGTTTTTTGATCATGGGTCGGTCTACATGACACCAAGCCTGCTGGCGACAGATGGGGTACGCCTGTCTCAAAGGGGGAAAAGGATCTTTGCACAGGAGTTAGAAGGGCTCATTGAAAGAGCTGTAAACTAGATTTGAAGGGGGAAAGGGATAAAACCAGGCTCACTAGATATAAGCCTGAGGGCAGCATGCCAATGTTTGGGGGACGGTGTGCTAACGAGGTCCTTCAATCTGCTGTCTCATTGGAGGTAGGGGATGAAGATCCATGCAGCAGCAAAGACGCAAGGGTTATTGATGTGTTAGAAACCACGGAAGTGCCTGAGAATGGTCATGTACGAATTACAGTTTCTCCCCCAATAAAGAATGAAGTGCATCTACACCAATGCATGCAGCATGGGCAACAAACAGGAGGCGCTGGAAGACATTGTGCAGCAGGAAAACTATGATATAGTTGCCATCACGGAAACATGGTGGGATGACTCGCACAACTGGAATGCTGCAATGGATGGCTATAAACTCTTCAGAAGGAATAGGCAAGGAAGGAGAGGCGGTGGGGTAGCCCTGTATGTTAGGGGTGTTTTGATTGGCTAGAGCTTAATGATGGTGATGATAGGGTTGAGTGTTTATGGGTAAGAATCAGGGGAAAGGCCAACAAGGCAGATATCATGATGGGAGTCTGTTATAGACCACCCAACCAGGATGAAGAGGCAGACGAAATATTCTATAAACAGCTGGGAGAAGTCTCACAATAGCTAGCCCGTGTTCTCATGGGGGACTTCAACTTACCA
The DNA here is from genome assembly GCF_964195595.1 of Calonectris borealis. Taxonomy (NCBI): domain Eukaryota; kingdom Metazoa; phylum Chordata; class Aves; order Procellariiformes; family Procellariidae; genus Calonectris; species Calonectris borealis. The sequence goes on from NC_134312.1 coordinate 170,890,309, forward strand.
GCTGTCTGCTGGAAATACAACACAGCGGAGAGGAAAGAGTCTACGAGGTTCCTGGAGTGTGTGGAAGATAACTTCCTGACACAGCTGGTGGGAAGGTTGGACCCATTGTTTGCAAACAGAGAAGGACTTGTGAGTGATGTGATGATTGGAGGCCATCTTGAGCATAGTGATCACGAAATAATAGAGATTTCAATTCTTGGAGAAGTAAGGAGGGGGATCCGCAGAACTGCTACCTTGGACTTCCGGAGGGCAGACTTTGGCCTGGTTAGGAGCCTGGTTGACAGAGTCCCTTGGGAGGCAGTCCTGAAGGGCAAAGGAGTCCAGGAAGGCTGGATATTCTTCAAGAACGAAATCTTAAAGGCACAGGACCAGGCCATCCCCATGTGCCGAAAGATGAGCCAGCAGAGAAGAAGACTACCCTGGGTGAACAGAGAGCTTTGGCTGGAACTCAGGAAAGAGAGTTTATGACCTTTGGAAGAAGGGGCAGGCAACTCAGGAGGACTATAAGGATGACGTGAGGTTATACAGGGAGGAAATTAGAAGGGCCAAAGCCCAACTAGAACTTTAACTTGCTACTGCTCTAAAGGACAATAAAAAAGTTTCTATAAATATATTAGCAACAAAAGGAGGGCTAAGGAGAATCTCCATCTTTTATTGGATGCAGAGGGAAACATAGTGACAAAGGCTGAGGAAAAGGCTGAGGTACTTAATGCCGCCTTTGCCTCAGTCTTTAATAGTAAGACCAGTTGTTCTCTGAGTACCCAGCCCCCTGAGCTGGAAGACGGAGGCGAAGAGCAGAATGAAACCCCCATAATCCAAGGGGAAATGGTTAGCGACCTGCAACACCAGTTAGACACACACAAGTCTATGGGGCTGGATGGGTCCACCCAAGGGTGCTGAGAGAGCTGGCAGAAGTGCTCACCAAGCCACTGTCAATCCTTTACCAGCAGTCCTAGCTAACTGGGAAGGTCCTAGTTGACTGGAGGTTACCAAATGTGACACCATTTATAGGAAGGGCCAGAACGAGTATCTGGGGAACTACAGACCTCTGAGTCTGACTTCGGTGCTGGGGAAAGTTATGGAGCAGATCATCTTGAGTGCCATCGTGTGGCACGTACAGGACAACCAGGTGATCAGGCCCAGTCAGCATGGGTTTATGAAAGGCAGGTCCCAGGGCTCAGTATTGGAGCCAGTTCCGTTTAATATCTTTATCAATGATCTGGATGAGGGGATCAAGTGCATCCTCAGTAAGTTTGTAGATGACACCAAGTTGGGTGGGAGTGTTGATCTGCTTGAGGGAAGGAAGGCTCTACAGAGGGATCTGGATAGGCTAGATCGATGGGCCAAAGCCAACTGTATGAGATTCAACAAGGCTAAGTGCTGGGTCCGTTTAATTAAAGACTTTTTTTAGCTGAAATTTTAAAAATCAAATACAAATAATAGGAAATAATTAGGAAATTGTCCAGTTAGGATGACTCATTAGGTATATAAAGAGAAGTATTATGCACTGATACATAATTACATGAAATACACAAAGCAAAACATGTATATAAACAACCTTAACAATGAAAATCTGTAATTTTAAAGAGCATTCCAATATTTTCCTAAAGCCAAGTGTCTATTTGCAACAATGAGAATATTTCTCTAAAACTACAATTATTAAATATAGGGCCAAATTAATACTGTTAGATATGTTTTATTTTCCAATGCAAAGGTATCCTTGTTTATGTTGAAATGATGCAATTAATATACCATTTCTTTGAAATGTTTATAGACAGATCTACTTAAGAGCCTGCAAAAGTGGAATTCTACAAAGGTGGGAATATGAGGAATGAGGTTTCACTCCAGATTAAGGTACCTACATTTAGGTGTCCTATTTTAGTGTCTAAACTGGACTTTATCAAGATTTAACAAAGTTTTAAGCAACCTATTGCAATGTCTAATTACTGGAATCACTATTTGTTCTCTAATTAATTCAACAAAATAAAGGGCTTTTTGGATTTAGGAACTATCAATCTAATGCTACTTTTATATTTCTTAGTCAAAGCCTTGTTAGGGACAGGAAGTAATCATAAAAAACATTTCATCATATTGTTCAACATTCCAGTATCTACATCTTTAAAAAAATAGACTGGGCTTAATAGTAGTATGGTATTGAGTATAACACTTAAAAATGTATACTTTTGTCCCTGAAATCTCAGTAAATATTCTAAAGCATTTATATAGGTAATACGTGACTAAAGGTCATAAGGGAATTTTTATTTATCAGTGCATAGAATGTTAAACAAAAATTCCAGCTTCAGATCTAGTGATTCCAGATACAATACTCTTTTTGAAGAGCAGAAGAAAAACCTCAGTATCATCTGGTATGAAATATAGGTTCAAATTGTTGCAAATATTCACAAAAAATTTTCATCAGCAATTTTCATAACCTGGCAGAAATCCTGTACTTGCATAAGATTGCTTAATGTGTATTATGTAAGAACTTAAGGAATGAAGGAAAGCTGTATTCTTGTCCACTTCACATAATTTCAAAGTGTGATAGAAGTACCACATCTATAGGGGTTTGTGAAAATACAGAAACTCTTGTACTCTTTCAGTGTAGTACAATCCGCTAACTTCAATAGCCAGTCAGACCTTGAAGGTACTACCTAGCTTTCAAACTCATACAAGGTTAAAATGAATAATAATAAAGATCGTAATAATTAATGCCTAGGAGCCAGCTTCATTTAAGTACTTTACTTCTAAAAATACCACACTAATAGAGAATGAGTGGTGGTGACATAACCTCAGGTATGTTATAGCTACATCTTTTTGATATTTTGAATCAGGGTGATCTGGTTATCTATATCAAGAAAACATCTATGGTCTTTGTAATTTGATTTTGAGGTGGTAGCTTGGTAAATTTATGGACATTTATTAACATCTTACATCAAGTGGAAAAAGTGCAATATTTTATAAATCTGTCATTTGCTACTGCAGTGTAAGTAGCTCTTTCTGAAAGAGCTAATATGTAGATTTTCTCCCAGGAAGAGTGCCTACAGAAACTATTCTTCTTGCCTGGAGACATCACAGGTATCTTCAATTGCTACTTGAAAAAGTTTGTGTTGTCAATAGTGTTAGCGATATAAACTATTAAGATGAAAACAAAGCAAATATAAGTTCCTAAAAGACTATCAAAAAAGTGGTAGGAGTCACTACTTAAACATTTTGGTGAATGCCTAACAGTTAGGCATTGCTGGTATGACTAACAGTTAAGTACTTTTTGTTCTTTTGCTAGATAAAAGACGTGTGGGGGGGAGGACAAAAACCAAACACACATACACCAGCCTTTGGATTGCAACTAATTGTCTTCTAGGAATTTTCCTTTTACATTTCACAATGTTTAGATATTAGGATTCTTTTTTTCAAACAATTCTGATTTTCAGAAAGGAAATATGCAAGGTGTAAGTTAACTATAATTTTGAATAAGTTTCAAAGTAGGTGCTCCAAGCTGAGACAATGATTAGTTTTCTGTTTGCTTGATTGTTTGAGTTGTTTTTTAAAGAAATAAATAAAACAGCAGAGTTTTCTTTAAATGGTAGGTTGACTTACAATATACGATGATGAACAGCAAAATTCTTGGGGTCATAAGACAAATAATGAAAATGAAAGTTAAAGGTAACGGATAAGGTCAGTTCATTTGGGAAATAATAGAAAATGAAATTAAATGCAGGCTAGATTAGACAGCATGGAGAAGGGGGAAAAGCTGCTGAAGGGAAGGTTAAGTATTTGCATATTGCCTGACTGCTTTTAAAAGGAAAGGTGTATATCACTTCACAAATAATATCAATTACTTCATAGAGTCAAAAAGACACACTAAAAGTATATGCAATGTTTTCTTTTTTTTTTTAGTTTACAAAAACAGATGCTATTTGCAAGTATGAGATAATGGTGGACTTAGGATGTTATAATATCTACTGAGGATATGGATTTCTAGTACTATGATAAACTCTCTGTAATTGCTAGGATCATCTAGTATTTTTACAGATACAACGTGTAATGACTGTTCCAACTGAAGCATTACTTAGAACATTAAAAGTTGCACAATTTCTGAAGGCAAAGAAGCTTTGTGAGTTAAATCTCTTTCGTTAGTTAAATAGACACGACATCCATTTTAGAACCTGACAAGGAGCCAAAGGCTTCTACATTTCTTGCTTGTACTTCACTTTTTTTGTATGTCCTATGATTTGTGCCAAAAGGAGTATACAATAGGTAGCACTTACCTGTAATTGCTCAATTTCTTTTCCCCAAAATGGATTGCATTAAGACTAATCTCAGAAATTTTTCAAGGTGACCAGTATCACCTCTAAGGCCTACAGGCACCACTTTTTTTTTCTATGCCATTAAAATGATCTGCTTGAAATCATATTTTGAAAACTGATTACTTTTTTTCAGTTTCAATGAATTAAAGGAATATAAATCAAATGTCCCTTTGCAGAACTTCCAGGACTCTGTAAGCAAGCATCAAAAAACAAACAAAAAAAAAACCAAAGAAAAAACCCACCCTTTACATGATTCATTAGAACTGAGTTCAGGCATAATCGAGACACATTTATTCCCCAGTGAATGAGGCAAAAGGAGGAAGTCTGCATTGTTGCACAAATATGGTCAGATATTATATAAGATACATCTTTTCCACCTTTTGCTAAGTTAGTGATGATGAACTGACCACTGCATGTGGTTACCTAATGGGGCAGTTTAATATCACAAGAATGCCGGTAAAAAGAACATATTCTCCAACTGCTATATAGCTTCATTCCTGCTTTAACAGGCAGATGGTCACCAGTCGATCAGGCATATGCCCTTCTGACTTAGAGTTGCTGCCTCTTTGCCGACTAGACATTTTAGTGTTCATTACAAGACTCTGAGCCTGGTGGTCCCGCTATTTTTTACCTACCTTATGTTCACCTATCCAGATAATTTATTTTGAAATAGGCTACAATGATATGGGACACTCTGCCACAAGCCTTCCTAAACTTAAGGTAAAAACCTGCTCCTATGGACATAGATTGCTACTGCTAAAGCCAGTCATTTCATCACAGAAGATAATTAGGTTAGTTGTACATAATTTGTTCCTCCTGAATCTATGTTGGCCGTTCCCGATCATCATCTTGCCTCTCATATGCTCAGAAATTACTTCCATGCTCTATCAACTTCATAGAGACTGAGTTGTGGCTAGCCACCAATCTGTAATTACCCAGATCCTCCTTGCCCTTCTTGAAGTTGTGTATAACATTTTTCTTTCTTTAGGAAACTTGCCCCAAACACCATGATATTTCAAAGGTGATCATATCATCATAGCAACATTAGCCAGCTCCCTTAGCACTCTTGGTTGTTATTTCATCTGAGCCACAGAATCATCTATGTCCAGATGGTCCAGGTCCTCTCTTGACCACCTGTTTTGTCAAGGGAAGCTGCTGCTGGAGGACTTCAGCAGACTGCATGCCAGAGATCATATATGGATCTTCTCTGAGACCTTGAAGCTTACAAAAGCCTTGAATCTCTCAACTGTATTGTGTTTATCTGGCTGGGTAATCAAGACTTATGTGGTGGGGAAGGCTGGAAACTTGTGACTTCTGGCACTAGCAGGAAGGCTCCTGTTCTACCTTTAGGTCTGCCACAATGAACAGTTTCAGTGTTCTGGTAGGGGGTCTTGTAGCTTTCTCCGGTGACCTGCCTGAGCCACAGAACAGTATCAGAAGGAACTGCCAAGTGACAGCAGTAGAAGACTATCTGCTGTGAAAGATGAAAGGCCCTCATTTGTTGACCTGTCATCTAGGCA